>NC_088364.1:59411150-59430717 GCF_034508935.2 Berghia stephanieae
ATGATGATGTGATGATGATGATGATGATGATGATGATGATGATGATGATGATGATGATGATGATGATGATGATGATGATGATGATGATGATGATGATGATGATGATGATGATGATGATGGTGGTGGTGGTTGTGGTGGCCTTTGTGATGTTGATGGTTGTGGTGGTAATGGTAAGGTTGATGATAAAGAAAATCATTATTGACGATGACTAGGGTGTTAGTGAATGTGGTTGTTGTAGAAGTGTTAATGGTATTGAAGTGGTGATGTTGATGATGAAATGAAGATGACGATGACGATGGTGTTGGCGGTGATAGTGAAAGTGTTGACGGTATTGGTGGTGGTGGTGGTGGTGATGGTAATGGTGGTGGTGGTGATGGTGGTGGTAATGGTGGTAGTGGTTGTGATGAAGTTAGTGGTGGTGGTGTTGATGGTATTGGTAGTGGTGGTGGTGGTGGTGGCGGTGGTGGTGGTGGTGGTGGTGGTAGTGGTGGCGGTGGCAATAATGGTAGTGGTGGTGATGTTGATGGTATTGGTGGTGGTAGTGGTGATGTTGATGGTGTTGGTGGTTTTGGTGGCAATGATGGTAGTGGTGGTGATGTTGATGGTATTGGTGGTGGTGGTGGTGGTGGTGGTGGTGTTGGTGGTTTTGGTGGCAATAATGGAGTGTTGGTGATGTTGACGGTATTGGTGGTGGTGGTGGTGGTGGTGGTGGTTTTGGTGGCAATGATGGTAGTGGTGGTGATGTTGATGGTATTGATGGTGGTGGTGGTGTTTATAGTATTGGTGGTATTGTTGTTGTTTGCGGTGGTGGAGTTATCAAATAAGGAAAAGAGGGCAGAGAGGGCGAAAACTAAAAGTTACGACTGCGATTACATAAAAGAAGAGATAATAGACTACATAAAGTTCTACACGTTCCTTATAAAAGTAATAACTTCAAAGATAGTCTTGAAACGAAAGATGAAATACTTGGGGAAATTAGCATATCAAAATTCTCCACAAGATATTTCGCTACACCTGTTGAGATCTGATCTTAATCAGGATCAAAACGATATTTATCCCCCAAATCCCATTAGGAGTTGTCATTAAAATCTCGTAAATGTTTGTTTCTAATTGGCTGCGCATGTCTAGTCAGCTCTGTTTTAACAGTTTTAACAGAACTAATCAACGAATGATGATTAGGATAATGATGGTGATGATGGCGATATGTCAAATCGATGTTATGTCAATTTTAATTATCGATATCATTTAGAATGTGGCGAACCGCCATCTGGTACCCTTGTGGCTTTACTATTTTTTGTTGATTTTTGGTTGGGTTTCTTTTTTCTTTTTTTTTTTTTTTTTTTTTTTGGGGGGGGGGGGGGGGGGGGGGCGGCTATTTTATTGTTTGTTTTTTATTGGGGATCATTTTTTTTGGGCGGGTGGGGATCTCTTGTACTTTTTTCGGGGGGGGGGGGTTTCTTATTATTTACTTGCTTTTTGTTTGTTTCTTTATTTGTTTAGGGGGAGGGTGTTCTTTTCTTATTAAAAATTGTTTTCGTTTGTTTCATCTATATATTTTTGTTGTTGTTGTTGATGTTGTAGCTGTTGGGAATTTATTCGTTAGTGTTTTAGTTTAGGGGGTTGTTTGTTTGTTTTTTCTTTGATTTTTCTTTATTGTTTTAAGTGATGGGTGACTCCTTACATAACGCGTTTGGCCGCCAACTTCCCTTCCCTATTACCCCTTTCTCTCTCTCTCTCTCTCTCTCTCTCTCTCTCTCTCTCTCTCTCTTCTCTCTCTCTCTTTCTCTCTCTTCTCTCTCTCCTCTCTCTCTCTCTCTCTCTCTCTCTCTCTCTCTCTCTCTCTCTCTCGCACAAACACATACACACAGACACACACACAAACATACACACACACCACACATTCTCGACTATATCTCTGAAAATGTCTTCACAATGCCAAAACTCAATCTTTTCATGCCAAACGTTTAAAAAACAAACTCCAAAATTTGGGCCAAGTTGGCAATTCTGCTGAGATGGCTGTCCTATAGATAGAATGCGCTTGGCCAAGGAGTTCACAACGTTGCCATCCGGAAGTAAAACGGACCAACACACAAACTCTGTGTAACCATGAACTTTTATAGTCTGGTTAATACTGTTTAGTGAGAACAACTCACAAACGCGGATGGCAAAAACAATAACAAAGGCCTGAGTGACGTCATCTTCGAACTATCTATTCCTTCTTCCCCCTCATACCTACTTGTGTCTGGGATTCCCTAGACCTCATTGGTCATTAATTCGTTCTGAATTTCTGAACATTCGCAGGCTTGCCAGCCAGTAGGATTTCTCATATTTTATATATAGGCCTATATATATTTTTTAATTGGAGATTTTATATAGCGCAATATCCACAAAAACATGCTCAAAACGCTTTACAAAGAGTCCCTGGCCAACAGCAACACTTAACGTTGAAGGAGACATGACGCCTGTTAGACGATGTTACAATTTTTTTCGGACAGAGACAACGGTGTTGACGACCGAGTACTCATTTTACACCTGAGTACAGTGAGAGAATGTGATTAAAGAACCTTTTCCAAGGACTCAGCTATATGCCGAGCGAGGCTCGAACCCAGGACCATCCGATCCGAAACCGAGTACCATACCACAAGACCACATAGCCGCATAATACGCTTTGAGGTCCAAAATGTGATAATATTATGGGAATGTTGACTAAATTATGATAAATGCAAAAAGTCAGAGTTTGTAACAAAAAGAGGAAAAAATATAAAAGTGAAATAGTTGGAAGTTCATTAAATATCGTCTCTAAGCGTGGCCTTCGTAAAGTTATGGCCTGATACCGTAGCCATCGTTATGTTATATAGCCTGATACTGAAATTCAAAAGGACTGGCAGTTTGACGTCATTATTTGGTTTTTGGTCCGCCTAGTGAGTTGTCGTTAGTACAACTCATGGAAACAAGTTATTTCATTGGTTGAACTATTGAATACAACTCACGATTTGTTTTCTTTTGACGTCATTTTTTGGTCAGTTTCAGCGTGGCCTTCGTAAAGTTATGGCCTGATACTGACCAAAAAATGACGTCAAAATGCCAGTCTTTTGCCATAAAAGAAAACAAATCGTGAGTTGTATTCAATAGTTCAGCCAATGAAATAACTTGTTTACATGAGCTCTACTAACGACAACTCACTAGACGGTGCAAAAACCAAATTATAATGACGTCAAACTGCCAGTCCTTTTGGATTTCAGTATCAGGCTATAACGTAACGATGGCTACGGTATCAGGCCATAACTTTACGAAGGGCACGCTGATACTGACCAAAATATGACGTCAAAATGCCAGTCATTTGCCACAAAAGAAAACAAATCGTGAGTTTCCTTGTTTTTTTTTTTTTTTTTTTTTTTTTTTTTTTTTGTGTTATTTTTTTTTGTGTGTTTTTTTTTTTCTGTTTTAATTTGTTTCTGTTTTTGTTCTTTCATTGTTGTTATTATTGACTGGGGGGGGGGGGGGGGGGGGGGGGTTGTTTGTTGCTGATTTCTTTGTTGTGTTTGAGAGGGGTGGATTAGAATTTTTTGTAGTATTTTTGTATATTTGTTTGTCTGATTTTCTTTCTGTCTTTTTCCTTTTTTTGTTTGTTTGGTTGCTTTTCTTTTTCAAGCGACATAATCCTAATCCACGTAAAACCTCAGTTCTGTGAACGATTATGTTCTAAAAGAGCTTCTTCCATTTCAAATTGATGTAAATTTGGTTGTTAGGTCAGCAACCGAGCGAGCAACCGCTGTCGGTAAGGATAATAACTGCCATACTCTAGAAAAAAAAAAAAAACATATTTTAAAATTTGGCCAGAAAACTCTTCCTTCAAATATCGATCCATTTAAATGACTCTCATCTTGGCAAAAACTATCTCAAACCTGGGACTTCGCGAAGTCTTTCTTAGGTCCCAGGTTTGAGAGGTTTTGCCAAATGTGGGTTATTTAAATCGATCGATATTTGAAGGACGAGTTTTCTGGCCAAATTTTAAAATATGGGTTTTTCCAAAGTTACGACAGAACACTGTTGAAGCCAACTAACAGTGCGAATCAGGGTTCACTAACATGGCGTTTAGGAATTTATTATCCCCCCCCCCCCCCCCCCCCCCCCCCCCCCCCCCCCCCCCCCCCCCCCCCCCCCCCCCCCCCCCCCCCGCCCCCTGTCCTCGTACTGCCATCACAGTAGGGTGCGGAGTGTCATCATAGCTCATACCACGTGATCTCGTTGTGTCAGTTTGGACGGTAATAGTATTAAGTAACCACAATAAATACAACACGCTCAACTTGGATTTTGGCCGTCGTAAAAAAAAAAATGATAAACGGCCAATGATAAAACGACTTATTTACATCTTGATCAGAAAACCTTTTTATTGCATGTAGAAGAAACGAAATTGACGTTACTCGGATCTTTTTATTAATTTTTTTTTTCGTCTTTTGACAGCCAGTTTTGTGATTGGCGTGTGATTACTTATCACTAAATTATAGTAATCAGATTATGAAAGTTTAAGGTTACACATAGTTGTGTGTGTGTGTGTTGGTACGTTATATCCGGTGATGTTGTGAGTAATTTAGGTTGGCGCATAGCATCAATATCGATCGATGAGAATGACTCAACTTGTTGAAACGTCATTAAAAACTTGAGTATTTATATTTCGCAATATCCACTGAACATGCTCAAAGCGCTTTACAAGGGGTCTCATCAAGCCGACAGCAACACTTGACAAGTAGAGTTAGACACGACGCCTGAGAGGGGCGATAATATAACAATTACTTTTCGATGGAGACAACGATGTTATCTGTCAGATACTCATTTTACACCTAAGTAGAATGAGAGAACATTGGCAAAGGACCATTTCCAAGGACTAAACTTTGCGCCACTCAAAGCAGGACTCGAACTATTGATATACCTGTCCGAATGCAAGTGTCATGCCACAAAACCACAAATCCGACAGTTCTATGGACTTTATTATAGGTGGTACCACTTCCAAGAATATTTTGGTTTAGAATATTTGAAAGTTCCAGTATCTTTTTTTTGCGGCTATGGGTCTTGTGGTATGACGCTCGTGTTCGGATCGGAAGGTCCTGGGTTCGAGCCTCGCTCGGCGCATAGTTGAGTCATTGGAAAAGACTCTTTACTCACCTTCTCTCACCGTACTCGGGTGTAAAATGAGTACCTGGTTGTTAACAGCGTTGTCTCTGTCAGAAAAAAATTGCATTAATACTATAGCCTAAGAGGCCGTTGCTTTTCTAATTAATGACATCTCTCTCATGATGGAGCTTTCTGGTTGTAGTACAATGTAGTGTGAAGGACTGGAGATAACTGGATGCAAGACTTTCCTAATTCTTTCCCACTTTGAGAGTTATATATTTCGACCATATTTTCTCACTATAATGATAATCAAATTTAGCTTGATGTGAAAAAATATATAGGTGAGAGAATGAGACATGATTTGACAAATTGGAATATGCGAAAAGGATATGAACTACACAAAGAATAAAGATAAGAACAGAGAGGAGAGAGAGAGGAGGAGAGAGAGAGAGAGAGAGAGAGAGAGAGAGAGAGAGAGAGAGTGTGTGTGTGTGATTTAAATATCAGGCATTTTGCCAAGAAGAAGAAGAAGAAGAATTAGAAGAAGAATGCATGTTTAAGTATTTTCATAAGTCTATTTTATGCTTGACGCATTGAATAACCAAGTAAACAACGCCCTGGTCAGATAAACGTAATCCTGGGCTCAACCTCAGTGTAACCTATAGAATAGACTGTTCTGTTCTGTGGTCATTCGGTCATTGACTTTTCTCATTGTCGCTTGACTTTCAGACATTTTCTTTTGATCTTGACAAGGGTGGATTTGAACCCCAATAATCATGTTAAATGTTCGTAATCTGCATAGATATCTTACTTTAATCATTTTTTTCTTCTTCTCCTCTCCTCCTCCTCCTCCTCCTCCTCCTCCTCCTCCTTCTCCTCCTCCTCCTCCTCTCTCCTCCTCCTCCTCCTCCTCCTCCTCCTCCTCCTTCTTCTTCTTCTTCTTCTTCTTCTTCTTCTTCTTCTTCTTCTTCTTCTTCTTCTTCTTCTTCTTCTTCTTCTTCTTCTTCTTCTTCCTATTTGTTGTTGTTGTTGTTGTTGTTGTTGTTGTTGTTGTTGTTGTTGTTGTTGTTGTTGTTGTTAATGTTGTTGATGCTACTATAATCGCTTTTGATAAACAAACTAATGTGACCATTTATATAGTTAATACCATAGCATTATCGTGGGTTATGCGTCTCACGTGCGTTACTTATTTACTCCCCGGCATGTAAACCCAAGTCCCACTCGACACCGTGCAACTGCAAGTCTCAAGCTGGGATTTCATTGTGTGCTTACACTTAAAATAATCTTCACTAGCCAGGGACTCATTCACATTAAGTTTTTAAAAAGTTTCTGTTTTTGTTTTGGGTTTTATTTTTTTGTTTTGTTTTGTTTTGTTTGCTTGTTGTTATTTGTTTTGTTTGTTTTGTTTGTTTTTTGTTAGGTGTTTTTGTTGTTGCATTTTTTGTCTTGTTATTGTTTTTTTTTTTTTAATTTTTTTTTTTTTGTTTTGGTGGAAGGGGGGAGGGGGGTTGCTATTCGTTTTTGGGTTGTTTTTTGTTTTTTTTGGGTCTATTTCTTGGGTTGTCTCTATCCATTTAACAGTGATTGGGTAACACAGTGTATCAGGTATGGCGGAAAGTACTTTGAGATATTGTGATCATCATATCCACGGGATAGCAAGTTTTTGTTTCAAAACGATTCGACGCTGCAGAAACTGGGCTAAGCTCCGGCTTTATACGCCTTCCTGCTTCCTGTATCGATGCATTGCGTTTATTTAAAAAAAAAAGAAAAAAAAAAAAAACTTCATAACATTGTCAGCCAGATATAACGTACCAACACACAAAACTCTGTGTAACCATGAACTTTTATAGATAGTATGCGCTTGGCTAAGAAACTCACAACATTGCCATCCGGAAGTACAATGGACCCACATAATACAAAACTATGTGTAACCTTGAACGTTTATAGTCTGGCTAAAACAGTTTAGTGAGAATTACTCATAAACGCGGATGGCAAAAAGCAATAACAAAGACCTGAGTGACGTCATCTTCGTTCATATTCTGACAATAATAATTGCTTGCTACCCTTTGAATAGGACACTCGTCTATCTCAAATTACTAATCTAAAGTACAAATCTAACAGACTCAGCTACCATTCACTGATGGGTGGACAGGAGAGGGAGGGGGGGGGGGGGGTGTCTCAGAAAAAAAAATCTCGTCTGCACCGGGATCGATCTTAATCTTAGTCCCTTTGCGTGTTGCTCTACCAACTGAGCTATCGGGACCCCCATATTGTGAGTAGTTTACCTAAACGCATAGCATCAATATATCCCTTTTCTATTTCTGTGCAGTTCATCTAAGTACTAACAAGGTTATTGGTTAATTTTTCTGTAATAACCAACGGTAATATACTTTACACACATCTTTAAAATAACAGCGCAGCCACTCGAGGTCCTTAATTATGCTAATTTAAACGTTATTCCGCCGAGTATTAACCTTGCAGTACAAAATAATCTTAAATCGTGAAAGGGTTAATGTCTTAAAATAAACCAGATATTTTGAAATCGAGTGCAGGTTCGGTTTATGTGTCGTGCTATATAGATATCACGAAGATGACGTCTTTCAGGTTTTTGTAATTGTTTTTTTTTTTTTATTGCCATCCACGTTTATGAATTATTCTCACTAAACTGTATTAACCAGACTATAATTAAACGACCAAGATTACACATAGTTTTGTGTGTTAGTCCGTTATACTTCCGGATGGCAATGTTGTGAATTTCTTAGCCAAGCGCACACTGTCTATAGATAGTATTATGCGCTTGGCTAAGAAGCTCGTTACATTACGAACCGGTATAACGGACCAACACTCACAACTGTGGGTATCCATGAACGTTTATAGTCGGGTTAATACAGTTCAGTGAGTTTTGTGTGTTGGTGCGTTATACTTCGGATGGCAATGTTATGAGCTTCTGAGCCAAGCGCATACTATCTATAGATAGTATGATCTTGGCTTAGAAGCTCACAACATTGCCATCGGAAGTATAACGGACCAACACACAAAACTCTGTGTAATCATGAACTTTTATAGTACGGATAATACAGTTCGGTGAGAATTACTCATAAACGCACGGATGGCAAAAAACAACAGCAAAGTCCTGAGTGGCGTCAACTTCAAACTATCTATAGATAGTATGCATTTGACTAAGAAGCTCACAACATTGCCATCCGGAAGTATAACGGACCAACACACAAAACTCTGTGTAATCATGAACTTTTATAGTCCGGATAATACAGTTCGGTGAGAATCACTCATAAACGCACGGATGGCAAAAAACAACAGCAAAGTCCTGAGTGGCGTCAACTTCGAACTATCTATAGATAGTTTGAAGATGACGTCACTCAGGCCTTTGTGAGTTGTTCTCACTAAACTGTATTAACCAGACTATAAAAGTTCATGGTTACACAGAGTTTGTGTGTTGGTCCGTTATACTTCCGGATGGCAATGTTGTGAACTCCTTGGCCAAGCGCATTCTATCTATAGATAGTATGCATTTGACTAAGAAGCTCACAACATTGCCATCCGGAAGTATAACGGACCAACACACAACACCATAATATTTAACCATGAACTTTTATCGTCACCTGCTTCGGACCGGAATGTCCAAGGTTTGAGTCCTGCTCTGGCCGGCGCATCGTTGAGTCCTCGTAAAAGACTCTTTACTCACATTCTCTCATCGTGCTCGCAGAATGAGTACCTGAACGTAAACAACATTCTCTTTGTTCGAAAAAAAATGTAGCATCGCTTCACAGGCATCATGTCTCGTCGGACATATTAAATGTTGTTGTTGGCTAGGGATCCGCTGTTAGGCGCTTTGAACATGTTTGGTGGATATTGCTCAATACAAATGCTGAAGTTCTTTTTTATTCTAATGACCCATACATAGCGTTCCTACAGTCGTCCCAAATTATACTTTTCTTTTTTTAACGTGAACTTTTATATTGCGCTATATCGACTAAACGTGCTCAAAGCGCTTTACGAATACATATATTTTGGCCAAAGTATTTTAAAACAAAGAACTGGCTAAACGCACTGAAATTGAACCAGTATCTGAATCTGTAATGAGGAGAAAGTAGAAGTGGACTGGACATGTCCTCAGAATGGGCCGCCCGCTGGAGAGCTGGAGGAGGAGCATCGAAAGAGAAATGAAAATTAGTGGTTTGTCTTGAGGACAGATGACAAAAATGGCCTCCAACCGAGAAAGATGGCGTTCCACCGTGTCAGCCTTATTATGTGCTGATCGCATAGCATAAATATATCCCTTTTCTATTTCTGTGCAGTTCATCTAAGTACTAATTAACAAGGTTATTGGTTATTTTTTTCTGTAATAACCAACGGTAAAATGCTTTACACAAATCTTTAGAATAACAGCGCTGCCACTCGACGTCTTTAATTATGCGGATTGTGCGGCTATGTGGTCTAGTGGTATGACACTCGCTTTCGGATCGGAAGGTCCTGGGTTCGAGCCTCGCGCTCTGCGCATAGTTGAGTCCTTGGAAAAGGCTCTTTACTCAGATTCTCTCATCGTACTCATGTGTAAAATGAGTACCTGGCCGTTAACAGCGTTGTCTTTGTCCGAAAAATTGTAATAACGCCTAACAGGCCTCATGTCCCGTCCTACATGTTAAATGTTGCTGTTTACCAGGGACCCTTGTAAAGTGCTTTAAGCACATTTAGTGGATATTGCGCTATATAAAGCTATTTTTTAAAATCAAGTACCAGGAGGATAAGAAGAAAATTTGATGTGGTTTTACAGCTCTTGCGGCATCATTAGGCCATTTCAGCACCAGTTAAAGCAAAGATGACTGAACGCTACGCTAGTTATTTCAAGTCTCTTTGGTAAAAGGAAGACGCTAAAGGAATAGTTGTAGATCTGAAGTTAAAAGCACCAAAGGAAATCTAAGACAGAGAGGACTGCTTTGCGCTTAGCCAAAAATCTCCATGTGTGGCCGTAGCCATCGTGAACTAATAGCCTGACACTGAACAAAAAATGACGTCAAAAGACAAGTCTTTGGCCACAAAAGAAAACAAATCGTGAGTTGTATTCAATAGGTCAACCAATGGAAGCACGACTGACTACTCACTAGATGCTGCACAAACCTTTAAAATGACGTCAATTTGTAAGTCCTAGAGGGTTCTAGTGTCAGGCTATAAGTTAACGATGGCTACAGTGTGGCACCGTGTTATGAAGGCTGCATTCCGCAAGTCCCCCCGACGACCATCCGGTCATGAGAATGAGTGACTGAGAGGGAAAAAAGCTCAAAACATTCGTCAGCAGGAAATAGCGTCCCAACACACAAAACTATATGCGATCTTGAAAGTTCATAGTCTCATTACAACAGTTTAGTGAGAACTACTAAAAAATGGCTGACTAAAAACAATAACAAAGACTTGAGTGACGTCAAATTCGTTTTATCTGTAGTTAGAACGAAGTTGAATCACTCAGGTCTTTGTTATTGTTTTTTTTTTCTATCCATGTTTATGAGTAATTCTCACTTAATTGTATTATCCAGACTATAAAAGTTCATGGTTACACAGAGTTTTGTGTGTTGGTCCGTTATACTTCCGGATGGCAATGTTGTGAGTTTTTTTGCCAAGCGCACACTATCTATACTATCTATATTCTGGATAATACAGTTTAGTGAGAATAACTCATTAACATGGATGGCAAATATAAGAACAAAGACCTGAGTGACGTCAACTTCGTTCTATCTAAAGGGAACAAAAATGATGGACAAAGTCACGTGATGTTTGTTTGTTTATTTATTACAAAGATGACATTTGGAAACTGTACATGAAAGTATACAAAATTATGGTCAAGGTATTGTTATAAAAACATTGGTATTGTTGTGATGAAAGTAATACGCTGTATATAACTATAACATTGAAAAGTAACTTGTTTTTCATCTCGTCCAAAATAAAACAAATTTTCACCCACTTGTGCCTTTTGATTTTCATTCAAAATCAAAATTCTTATGTTTCACTATAATTTCATTCATAAAAATCCACTTTATATTATATTATATACTTTATTAATATTTAAATTTATACATAATTGGATGCCAATTAATGATTTTCAAAAACTCGTCATTCCAGAGCTCAAGCCCCTTATAGTCCGGTGGTTATCATGTTGTCTATATCGTTAAACGAGTGACAGCAATTACTGGTCACCCTTTGGATAGGACGCTTGTTTACCACATATATATCTAACAGACCAAATGAACCAATCACTGCTGAGAGGACAGGGGCGGGGGAAGGATAAAAATGAATCGACTACACCGGGATCGTTACCGTTATCTTTGCGTGCCGGGCAGTATTGGAATATATCCTAAAGACAAATTTCCCCATAATATGGGATGAATAAAGGGAATTTCACGTGAATCACATTTATGAACTTACAAAGAATAGAAGGATAAACATATGCAGCTATTTTTATTGTTGGCAGACATCAGTGGACTCATTGCCTTACACTTACAAAACAACTTTTATTTTAATTTTGCCCAGAAAACTAACTGTAAACATTTCGATAAAATTAAAATCGCCCCAAATCATCAAATATTCCTAAACTCAAGATTTCTTTAAAGAATTAGTGACCTTTTTTTTTTTATAAAGTCTTGTGTTAAAGGATTTTAGTACAAAACATTAGCATTTATATAACACAATATATATTAAACGTGCTCAAAGCGCTTTACATGGTTGTGCAATGAAATATGCAATATGCGCTATTTTGAGTCACATTGAACGCAGGATGAACTTGAAGTCTGTTGAAACACACGAGTAGTCACTTACGCCGTGTACTTATTTGCAGGTCTGACAACCCAATTCCTAATGGCCTCATTGTTGTAATGGAAATTAAGAAAAAAAAATGACGCAAAATATTGTCCATTACAACAATGTTAAACTAGGCCCATAAATGGGTTCGGGTGTCAGACCTGCATATATATGTATACGTCGGTCGCTTGCAATAATCATACAATTTTTCCAACAAAGCAACATAATTAAAAAACGATTATTTTGTATTTTTTTTTAAAAACCCAGAAAACAACAATATTTGCTTAATTTTTTTTTTATTAAAAAAAATATTTAAAAAAAAATTATTTTAAGGGTTTAACGGAGTTTATGGATAAGCGTGGCTCAGCGGTACAGTCTTTGCTTCGTACCCGAAAAGTACGGAATTCGACTAACCGTTGCGTGGCCTTGAGCAAGTCCTCCCGCCCTTGGTCCTTTTGCGGAGCTGCACTGCGGCCGACGCCTGAGCCACGCTATCCAAGTAATTCGAGGATGAAATAATGACAAAATTATAATTGTAACGCATTAATGTTCATCATTATTATTACTCGTTATCATAATAATAATAATAATAATAATAATAATAATAATAATAATAATAATAATAATAATAATAATAATAATAATAATAATAATAATAATAATAATAATATAATAATAATAATAAGGTCTTAGGAAACAAATCATGTTGAAATTTAATGTGGAACAACAATTAACATTATTTATACCGTACATTGCCCGTACTGGTAACACACATCCAAGGCGTTTTGAACCGGAAGAGAAGAAGGTATGACGTCACGACTTCTGATTCTCATTTTCCTCTATTTCTGTGTTTATTATGTACATAATCATAAATCAACAAATGAAATGATATTTTTAATCTTTATATATCCAAAAACAAAATAAAAATGAGAAAAAAATATTTTTAACCGAACACGATCATGAATGAAACATTGAAAAATATAACAAAGCATTCAATATCAATTTATTTCTTCTTTTTTTTTTTTTTTTTAGTCGAAGCGAAAATGCCGGAGAAACTGGGGAACCATTTATTTTTTTTATAAATAAGTAAAAGGTGTTGTAAAATAACTTAGAAAATCGCTATTAACTTCATGATAATATTAATCATAATATAATATAACGTAACATAACATAACATAACATAACAAAAAAATGATATAATATAATATAGCAAAATATAATATTATATAATATAAAGGGGGATTGAAAACTTACTAAAACTGTTGAATTACATGTGACAGATACAATATAACACGGTTATATCGAGTATTTTTAATTCTAAATGGCTCGGATGATCGAGGTGATGGCCATGTTAATGCTTTGAGATAATCTCCCAATTCTAGTCTAAAAGTGATACTAAACAGCAGTTGAAAGCTGTGGACTGTAAAAAGTAATACAAAAATGAATATAACAGCTTCAAAAAAGAACAAAATACCTAACGCTTTTTTTTCCAGCGAACAACAACAACAACAACAACAACAACAACAACAACAACAACAAAAAAAACATGAATACATTGCTAAACAAAACAGATCGACAACTAAATATTTCGTACGTCATCTCTGTAGAAGAATATTTAGTCGTCTGTCTGGTTTTTTAAAGTGTATTTTTGTTTTTATTTATTTTGTTTGTTTGTTTTATTTTTTGTTTGTTTTTTCTCTGTTGGCTAAAGAGGAGATTTGAGCCCGAAACGTTCCGTGTTTGGTTTTTTGTTCTTTTTTGAAGCTGTTATATTCATTTTTTTAAAAATTACCCTTAATACTAATGCACTGATATTTTTTTTAACTCAGCCATTTAAGCCGGCATTACACTTATTATTTGATATCTTAAAACAATCCGTATGCTTATGTAATGAAAATAAAGCTAAAGGCATGTAAACGGAGAATGAAGACATTTCTGATATGCCGTGGTTGTGTTTTGAGATAACAGTGATACAATATACTGTAATACAAACTCAAAACAGGCATTTAAAACGGAAATTGTTCAATATACCGTGTAAACATCTTAAAAATAATCGTAAATATATCTAATACATGCAATGAAATAAGAAGCATTTAAACGGAGGGAAGAAAATTATTGGAGATATCCGTGCAAATGCCTAGAAATAATCGTTAACATGTTATCAAACAAGAAGAATTCAAATGGAGGGAAGAAAATTGTTCGAGACATCCCTATAAATATGCCTTGATATAATCGTAAAGCAATATAATGAATTAAGAGGCATTTAAATAAAGGTAAGAAAATTGTTCAAAATATCCGTGTTTTTTGAGTTATACATGTTTGTGATTGTCGTGGTGCATTGTGTAACATAATGACATTCTAATCAAAAATATAAATAACAACATTAACATAATACTATTGTAAAATTATAACATTCTATTCAATAATATAAATAACAACAATAACATAATATTATGAGACATCGATGACGTAATACTTCGGCACATTTAACAAGGCAATAGAAAGGTTTAGCAGATCACACGTATTACGCATCACGCAATACGTATCTATCACATGACCATTCTATTTGTACGTTAAAAAATATAGTGCCGCTATGCGATTTTAATATGGGTCACGGAAATGTTAACATTATGACATCCAATCAAAAATCGCATGGCTACACTAATTTTAGGCATCATACGAATTATCATGTGATATCTATTATATACGTGATAAGTAAAACGTATGATCCACATCTCCCCATTATTATCATTGGTCAAATTGAGGAAAGAATTGCTTTTCCGGAGTTCTGTTCAATATGTAACAATCCACATAATATTAGAAATAAGATTTTAAAAATAGTCAAATCAGAATATAGAATGATTATTGAGAACGGATGCACAACTGAAACAAATCATCTTTTGTCATGAAAACATCAATGTATAAATTATGTAAAACACTTAGCAGCGATAGTAACGAAAATGAAAGTGAAAATTCAATCGAGGGCAATTGTTTTCTATTATTTTTAATTACTTCTAAAATGTTTTAAAAAATATAAAATAAATATAAAATAAAATAAACAATTGAGCTTTTATATAGCGCAATATCCACTAAATGTGCTCAAAGCACTTTACAAGGAGTCCCTGGTCAACAGCAACATTTAACATGTAGGACGGGACATCGTAAATAATCTTTAAAATTTCTAAAATGTTTGACAGAACCCAATGAAAACAACAACGTTATAATGATTTGTAATGTTCAATTGGGGGGGGGGGGGGGGGGAGGAGGGGGGGGGGGAGAGGGGGAGGGGGCGATATCAGTTTCACAGGTGAAAAGGTATAATAATATAGTGACCAATCCTGTGTGCAGTCGATATTTTTTTTCTGACCATCCTGTCTACTCAGCGGTGATATGTTATCTGGATGTTAAATATGGCGGAAAGTACTCTGCGATTGACTAGCGTCCCGTCCAATTGCGATTGCAATTGTCCACTTCAGGCTATAGAAAACGGGATAAACTCCAACTCTATTGGACCAATAGTTCTGAAGTACTATTATACCACTCGAGAGTGCTAGTCAAAGTAAAAAAGTTTGGTGTAATGTTTTTTCATGTGTATAAGTGTTTATGTGAATATTTGTTTGTTTATATGTCTGTGACAGTTTTCTATAAGTGCGTATGTATGTGTGTTTTCTAATTCTAGTTCTTCATATTTTCTGCCACACTCTTTAAAAAAATATGAACGTATTTAACATTTTGACAGAAAACTCGTCCTTCAAATATCGGTGGATGAAAATGAATCTCATCTTGTCAACAACAAAAAAAAAAAAAAACCCTCTCAAATTTGGGACTAGCAAAGTTCCAGGTTTGAGAGTTTTTAATAGATGGATATACTTTGAAGGATTAATTTTCTGGCCAAAATTTCAAAATACGTATTTTTGAGATTTTTTTTTTTTGTTTGTTTGTTTGTTTCAAAATTCGGCAGTGTTCGTCTTCATAATTCTTGCAAGCAAGCACCCACTGAAATCTCACGTGGTAAACGTTAAATTCTAACGATGAATATCATCTCTCTGAAGCATCCCAAATTCAATAATTTTCAAATTAGTAAAAAATCAAAACAAGATTTACATAACTTTTATCAGTACTGGTTCAAAATTCGTAAGGATACATGAAAGGAGTACAATACTTCAAAAGCAAATGAATCTCATTACTTGTGATTTGTATACAAATAGTTGAGATTCATACGCTCTTTAGAAATCGTACACGCCTGCCAAAAATCTTCCTCGAGACAACTTCTTGCCAATGAGTGGTAACCACGTGAATAATGAAGAAGAAAATACGAGAAATTGGAACGGTTATCCTATTTGCAGCATCAAATAGATTTAAATTTACAAGTCACTTTACAATATGCAATTGTTTTATTACTGGGTGCTTAGAATTTACGCTTTTGGTAATTAAAGAGGCTGAGAATGTATTATTTTACGATTCTGGGTTTGAAGAAGAAGCAAGCAAGACCCTTGAGACCATATGTTGTTCAAAACCTTTTTATTTAAAAAAATATTTACGATATTTTGTATCCATAATTTTGCAATTTTGATTTTTGACGAGGTGGAAAATTCATAATTATTACTCTAATAATTTTCTCCAAAAAATGTGAACACAACCTGTAGACATTTCTTGGCAAGTAAGTCTTCCCTAATCAATGCAAACTGTGTCGGATTTTTGTTTGCCTCGCCCTATGGCATTAAACTTCGTCAAGTTGGCGTTTCGTATCATCTTTATTATTATTTCCAATAGAATTTTTGTTTTTTTTCGATTTTAGAATTCTAAAACGAACGTTAACCTCCTGCTTGTTTTGTTTGTTTGTTTTTTTCAAGCTTGTTACGTATTGTTTTGTTTTGTTTTTTTCCTATGGATTATTTTGTTTGTTTTATCCGAAGCATAATCTTCTGATATCTTATAAAAGCCGTCCTATTTCCAACAAAAACAAAAAAACCCCAGACATTGCAAAACCTTGGGCCAAAGTTTGAGATTGGGGAGAGTTAGACGAGATTTCAAAGTTTTAAAAAATCACACAAGTGATTCCAATAGATAGTATGCTAAGAAGCTCACAACTTTGCCATCCGGAAGTATAACGGACCAACACACAAAACTCTGTGTAACCATGAACTTTTATAGTCTGGATAATACAGTTAAGTGAGAATTACTCATAAACGTGGATGACAAAAAAAAAAAAAACAATAACAAAGACCCGAGTGAGTCATCTTCATTTTATCTATATGATGATATTATGGCAAATGTGGGATAATCTGGGAGGCCAGTATCTCTGTATTCTGGGGAACGACCTGAAGGGACAGTGTGTATAACACTGTATCACACGGAGGAATCAAAGCCAGAGGGAGTATTTTACTCTAATAATAATATTTTTGACCACCCAAAAGAGAGATGAAATTAAAAAGAGGCAGACCATAGCTTGATTGTCGTATAATATATTTTTAACACTCTGAATTTTAGTACTCCTTCAGTGCCATAAGGCGAATTTATCCCGGTTTCTATAGCGTGAAACGAATAATAGCAATTGTTTGCTACCGTTTGGATACGACGCTAGTCCATCGCAAAGTAATTATTATTATTATTATCATCATTATTATTATTATTATTATTATTATTATTATTATTATTATTATTATTATTATTATTATTATTATTATTATTATTATTATCATTATTATCATTATTATAATTATTATTATTATTATTATTATTATTATTATTATTTATTGTTGTTGTTGTTGTTGTTGTTGTTGTTGTTGTTTTGCAGGACAAAAGTCAAGGACTGAATGGCTACGATGAAGGCCTCTTGTTGACTAATAGATAATAATACGACTCGAGAAGATATAAAGTTAAATAACGATTAGCAGCAACTTTGGCTTTGGTAAGGAAACAAACAAGCAATGATCGATCTAGCAACTGTTAGGAAAGTAAGTAAATAGGTAAGTGATTAAGTACATTGGCAAATAGAACAGCCTAAATTCAGGTTGAGTTTGCAAAAATTAAATTTAAAAAATAAATTAAAAAAAACAAAACAATAAAAAACAAATGGAAATAGATCTAAGACAAATCTAAACAAGCATAATTAATTTACATCATTTTTGAAAGAGTTAAAATTTCTACCCATTTATCTTCATATCTTTAACCAGTTAACTGCCCTACTCTGGAAAGACACGGATTTCAAAATTTGGCCAGAAAACTCGTCCTTCGAATATCCATTGATTTAAATGACCCTCATCTTGACAAAATCTCTCAAACCTAGGCCTTCGCGAAGTCTTTATTAAGTCCCAGGTGTGAGAGTTTTTAAACAAGATAATGACTGTTAAAATCGATCGAAATTTGAAGGTAGAGTTGTCTGGCCAATTTTTTTAAATACGTGTTGTTCCAAAGCACGGCGATTTTCTGGTTAATTATGAAATGTGTTTTCTATTTAACAAATCCTTACATAATAAAACAGCCACAAGCACGAATTACGAATCACCCGTCTCCTACATGGAAACCAGGTTCTGCGCATGTGCAAAATGAGAGACATCCGCCCCGGGTACTTCAACATGAGGAAAATATGGAGACATGAGTGGGTGCTGGATGACTCCTCTTCCCCAAATTAACACAACGCACACTTCTCAAAGTGGTCTGCTTACTTCTTTTCTCTCACAAAATCCGTTTTATACATTTTTGCCAGGAAAATCTTTCTGAAAATATCGTCAAATTAAAATTATGACCTTAAATTATCAACAAGAATAATTGTAAAAATTTAAACCCGACGCCATTTTGGTCACTTTTTAACAATGTCAAGGTCATTTCATCAGTTTAGATATTGTAAATAAGTTTAGGTGTATTTTAATTGATCCAAATTTCAAGGACGATTTTCTGACCAAAATAGTTTAATTTGTTTTGCAAGAAAACGATAGTACAGTCATGGGTCTAATTTGTTTGTAAATTATTTCCAATTTCAACAGTTTTGCGGTGGTGAGTTTCGCCACCAGGCACCTTTTTAAACAGCGAATTTTTTTGCAGCGCGTCTATTAACACGACATACCTACGCTCTTGAAAATCCAATAAAATTGTTTTAACTTGATAAAGTGCGCGCGCACGCTCTTCTCTTCAATGTAGAATTATCTTGATTTCAAACTGGCAACCGTGACAGTACGAGAATCTTATCCAAAACCCCTCAAACTGGCTGAGATTTTATCAGAGATTGCGTCGGTTTTTTTGTTTTGTTTTGCGGCTGAAGGAACGGAAGACTCCTATCATACCAGACCTGACCAAGGTATGCACCAGCAAGAGAGGGTTTAGTATTTTGTATCACAACGCTGTGACAGAACTGAGAAATACAACGGCGTTCCTCGGCCTAAAAACTAGACGTTCAAACATAAAGACAGACTGAGGAAGATGAAGAAGAAGAAGAAGAAGAAAGGAGGAGGAGGAGGAGGAGGAGGAGGAGGAGGAGGAGGAGGAGAAGAAGAAGAAGAAGAGGAAATATTAACATTACGAGCATACACGACCTGCCAATAAATTTCCATCGATCTGGACAATAGAAATTGCTCGCTACCCTTTAGATAGGACGCCAGTCTATCGCAAAGTTACTTTCCGCCAGATCTAACAAACCCAGATATCCATT
>NC_088364.1:59430817-59438317 GCF_034508935.2 Berghia stephanieae
ATTTCCCCCCCCCCCCCCCCCCCCCCCCCCCCCCCCCCCCCCCCCCCCCCCCCGCCCCCTGCCCCCGTACTCCCAAACAAGTGGGGGGTTGCGGAGTGTCATCATAGCTCATACCACGGGATCTCGTTTTTGTCAGTTTGGACGGAAAAAGTTTTAAAGGGAACCACAATAAATACAACACGCCAATTTGGGTTTTTTCCCCCCTTTCGAAAAAAAAAAAAATGTTAAACGGCAATAAATAAAACGATTTATTTACATTTTGATTCAAAAAAACCCTTTTTATTGCATGTAGAAGAAACGAAATTGCGTTACTCGGATCTTTTTATTAATTTTTTTTTTTCGTTCCCCCCTTTTTACAGCCAGTTTTGTGTTGGGGTTGTGATTACTTATCAATAAATTATAGTAATCAGATATGAAAGTTTTAGGTTTCACATAGTTGTGTGTGTGTGTTGGTACGTTATATCCGGTGATGGGTTTTGAGTAATTTAGGTTGGGGCATGGGATCAATATCGATCGATGAGAAAAGACTCAACTGTTGAAACGTCATTAAAAACTTGGGATTTATATTTCGAATATCCATGAACATGCTCAAAGCGCTTTACAAAGGGGGCTCTTTAAGCCGACAGCAACACTTGACCAAATAGAGTTAGACCGAGCCTGAGAGGGGCGATAATAAACAATTACTTTTTCGATGGAGACAACGTGTTATCTGTCAGATACTCATTTTTTTCACCTAAGTAGAAAGAGAGAACATTGGCAAAGGACCTTTCCCAAGGACTAAACTTTGCCGCCATCAAAGCAGGACTCGAACTATTGATATACCTGTCCGATGAAGTGTCATGCCACAAAACCACAAATCCGACCAGTTCTATGGACTTTTTTATAGGTGGTTTCCAATTCCAAAAAATATTTTGGTTTAGAATATTTTTAAAGTTCCAGTTTCTTTTTTTTGCGGGGTAAAGGGTCTTTGTGGTATGACGCTCGTGTTCGGATCGGAAGGTCCTGGGTTCGAGCCTCGCTCGGCGCATGTTGAGTCATTGGAAAAAAAAACTCTTTACTCACCCTCTCACCGTACTCGGGTGTAAAATGAGTACCTGGTTGTTTAAAAGCGTTGTCTCTGTCAGAAAAAAATTGCATTAATACTATAGGCTAAGAGGCCGTTGGGTTTTCTAATTAATGACATCTTTTCTCATGATGGAGCTTTCTGGTTTTAGTACAAAAGTAGTGTGAAGGAAATGGAGATACTGGATGCAAGACTTTCTAATTCTTCCCTCTTTGAGAGTTTTTATATTTCGCGGGTAGCCCTATTCGTCCTTAAGGTCGAATGCATCAACCCCCCATTGCCGTCCGTAAGGACAAATAGTGGTGATTGCATATTCGTACTTTTACACTACTGCTGGGGCACTATTCGTTTCTGTTTGTATGAGCTGTATTCGATTCTACGTAATTAATGATTTATCGTAGGTCTGAAAATTTTGTTAGTGAGTCAATAATCAGTTGGTGTATGTGTGTAAGGTGTGTGTGTGTGTGTGTTGTGTGTTGTGCGTGTATGGTTTGTTTTGTGTGTTTGTGGTGGTGGGGGGGGTTGTTTTTTTTTTGTTTTCTGGTTTGTTTTTGTTTTTTTTTTTGGGGGGGGAGGGTGTTGTGGGGGGTTTTTTTTTTTTTGTTTTTTTTTTTTTCGTTTTCTTCTGGGATTTTTTTTTCAGAAAGGTTGATCGTTTCCTTATTAGGAACTATTAATAGTTGTTCTCCTTTTGGCAAGTTATCTATCCAAGTGCCTGCTCGAAAGTTTGGGTTGGTTGGGCACAGAGGAAAGATTCGTCAGGTATTCTTCTTCTTTTTTTCTTTTTCTTTCTTTTTTTTGGTGGTGGGGGATAATTATTTTTTTCTTCTTCTTCTTTTAAAAAAAAAAATTGTTGTGTATGTGTGTTGTGTGGTGGACGGGGGGGTAGGTGGGGTTGCCTTTATTACATGTTTTCCTATCTATGTGTGGTTTAACACTCAATTTAACTATTTAATTTATATGTCTAGTATTTAAAAGTGTCAAAAATATTATATTAGTCAAGTAATATACAGCAGCCCAACAATCATCTCTTAAGAAGCAGTTTTTTAAAAATATTATAATCTTGATAACTCAGTGTGGGCCATCATTATTGGATTGAAATGTAGCCAACATTTTTCATTTATTTGAAACAATGTCGATACATGTCCCATTAACTTCGAAAATTTTTGTATAAGCTTGTACCGTCTTAGGAGTACGACTGTATAACAGAATTGTATAGATTTAATACCCACGGAGAATTCAATGAGTTAGCTGGCACGGGAACGAGGTAATGGTAATAGACGGTATGGAATTTGGCGGACTTTAAAACACGCAAATTATTTCCAAAGCCTAACGATTGCAACAACGTTGCATTTAATCTAATCTACATTATACTCATACCAAGTCCTCAATATTTTCAGACTTCATTCGATAGCTCAATACTTTAAGTATTTGGTATCCAACATTGCACTGACGAGAAGTTTAGAATGATCAACGGGCGGGCTTTGAAATGTTACGGGTTTGAAACTGGATAAATAGGATGATACAGGAACATAAAAGCACCAGTTCGGCCTAAGAACAATAAATTTGCCTATGTTCTAAACTCAGTACAATGGGTTATGTTATCAGGGGTGTTGGGATTGTTATTTGATCTGGGTAGGGGTCTATAGTTAACAACATCCAATATTAGAAGAAAACGTATCTAACGTCTGATAAAGCTAAGGTACTGGCCAAAATATATCTTCTTACTTTAGTTAATATTTGAAGATAAAACACGGAAAATATATACATAATAAGCCTTTATATAATTTTAACAATGTGTGTACAAGAAAAAATACACGATTTTCTCAATAATTCTGTATTCAAACAACTTTGTGTGAAAATGTTGTATTCCCAGATGGTACTTTGGCTTATCACCACTCAATGTGGTAACTCATTAGATATTAACTAATACTAATTGTGTTATGTCGCTGTGATCACAGACCTGCCAAGCATTCGACTTATTGTATTATTGTGGGATGGCAGAATACATTTCGAAAGGGATTTGTGCTTGCGTTGTAGGTTAACAAATCATCCCCATCGACGTGTAGAAAGACGCAGAGGTCTGACATCTGAAACCCACTTTTCAGATAGTTTAACATTGTTGTATCATGGACAGTAGTTTTGCGTCTTTTTTTTTTAGATTTCCATTACAACAATGAGCCACATAAGGAAATGGGTTATAGACCTGAAAATAAGTGTGACGTCGATCACATCATTTAAAAACCATCACATTCAGCAGGACAATAATCACTTACCACAAGACTTTTACAACAGCCTCATTAACCTTCAGAATCGCTTACCACCATCCATTTGCACCTTTATCATAGTTCAGCTACCCACTTCAATCACTACCACAGCATTATACCTACCATTACCATTGGTCTTTTTCAACTATTGCCACCTTGCAAAAGAATAACTATCATGTCAGCCACCCACTCAGAAAACCAATCATTTTAAATACCATTATCACAGGCGTACACTATTAGCGTCACCATTGACCTTCAATGTTATCACTTCAGCTTTTGATCATTGACACCACACTACTAGTAAATTATGGTCGTTATCGTCCCCACCACATTATTCTTATTTTCTTATCAACATCACAATGCATCGCTTTGTAACAACCACCACCACCACCACCATCATCATCATTTCAACCTGGGATCACCATTTCAATCACGACCATCACAAAAACAAACAAAATTAACAGCATCATCACTGCTACCACCACCACTAGGCATATAACTACTATCACCACAACATCGACTACCACCACCAGGGCCCAAACCCCCAATTTATGTACGCGGAAGATTTAGTTAATTTTACTAGTCTATAAATGATTTCGTATAGCCTTAAGCCGAGGCGGAACAAGTGTCTAAAAGTGGATTCATGGAACCGTTTTCTAGTCTCTGACTAGCGAGGGCTCTTGCCGAGATGTGGGCGTTGTTAGGACGGTGCCTAATTCAGCTATTTTTGTGCTTGTAACATCAAGCTTCCTCTAGTACACAATGGCAAGTAAGACACCAGCCCTTGTTATTTTCCACGCAAAAGATTTCCAAAGAAGAAATTAGCACACCTCCGTTCCGTCTCATATTTGTACGTACTTTTGCCGTTGATTAATGAAATCACATGATATTTGACTGTCGATACTGATCAGACAACAATGATGCCATGGTTCGGACTGTCAATTATATATTTAGGCCAATGAAAGTGTCAGTGAAAATCAAAACGAATTGTTATTTTTTTATAAAAACTTTTTAATAAAAAAACCAAAAAAAAACAACGCGAAAATGTGTTCTGGACGAATCCACTAATTCGTCAGGTGTCATGCCAACAGAATAATTTTTTTGTTCACTATACTTTCTAGTCGTTTGTTTTTTTCTTTTGTGTTTTTTTGTTGTTTGATTTTCTGTCGTTTGATTCTTTGAAGCGATACCCTTCAATTCGAGTCTCCGTTCATTTGAACCTGCTAACCGATTAGATTCCGGGTTTTTCCCTAGTTTTACTCACAATAAAATTGTAACTTTCGATCGGGTCTAGCATATTTTCATTTTTAAAAAAGTAGTGACAATACCAGCAGGACACTTTTGCCTATGTTCATCGTAACCGAGTATTTTTCTTCCGATTCGTAGCTCTCTCGATCTAAAGATAGCTTATCGACGATTATTACGTTATCTCGTAAACGTAACTAGTCTCAGATAAGCTGTGAAGCCTACACGGCCTCAGCAATAAATGACTAAAATATTATTCAAAACTTAGTCTGAAGGTGACGTGTTTTTAGTCTGGGAAAATAACGAACGGGGATGGGGGTTGTTTTTTTCGGGAGGTGCAGAGAGAGAGAGAGAGTGAAGGGAGAAGAGAGGAGAGGGGGGGGGGGGGAAAAAAGATTTTAACTTGTAATATTTTTAAAATATCTTTAGCAGCTTTTTTAAGGACAGTAAAGTTGTAATAATAATAAAAAAATATGTGTGTGTGTGTTGTGTGTGTGTGTGTTAATGTTTGTGTGGTGCGGTGCGAGGTGTGTTTGGGGTGTGAGTTTTGTATATTTGTCTTAATTTTCAAAAAATTAATTTTTTCTCTTTGTATTCATAAAAAAATTTTTATTTTATGAAGCGGCTGAATAGTTGTGGAAGGTTAGATATTACAAGAGGTTTTTAAAATGAAGAGTCTCATTTTGTTTCTCACATTCTGCGATTATACTTTCATAATTAATTTAGCTTTCTTTTTTATGAAATTAAAAAAAACCCAATTTTATTTGGTACCGATTTCTATCTGATTTTAGGTCTCTCATAGATTTAAGTTTTAATCCCAAAGGGGAGCGATCTAAATAAGTTTTTTGTTTAACTGGTTACAAGATTGGGTTGTTAACGGGGTTTATTTTTTTAATAAGTAAACACGCTGCCTGTCTATGAAAAATTGTAAACATAAATCATCCCTAAATGGAAAAGTAACATAATGTGCGTTGGATATTTCAAGAACTGTGAAGTTTTATTTAAATATGCCCTTTTGGCACATCTGCAATGTGACTAATGACTCGAGCAGCTGGAAAAAATTAAAGTAGATGTCTCCCATTGAAAAAGAAAAAAGAAAGAGTAAGGGGGGGGACGTTGGGAGGAATTGGGGGGTTCAATCCCTTTTGGGGTGTCCCAACCTCCATTTTAAAATTTTGTTCGATTAACCCGGGAAGGGATTGCTGTCTCCGAAGGAAGTTCCCTCCACTGGGTCTTTGGTTTTTTTACCAAGTTTAGTGTCATTAGGTTACTTAAAGAAAAATTTTTATAAACTGAATTGACCCTCCAACACTTGGGTACTTCGTTTTAAAAGAGATGAAAAAAGTTGAAAAGAAATTTGTTGATGTCCCGTTTCAAATATTTCGTTAGATCTGAATTTAAAAAACTAAAACAAGAGTGGCTTATTAATATTTTTATCAATATCAAATTTTCAAACAGAAATTTAAAATTTTTTTTTTGTTTGAAAGGAAGATTCAATTTAAGATTTGATACTTTTAAAAAAATAAAAACGCCAGACTGATAAAGTTGACTTTTGCCAAAATTTACTCCCCCTCCCATAATGTTTTCGTTTGGTTTTTTCTCCCGTTCCCTTTTTCTTTAAAGATTAGGCTAGTAGTACGAGTTTACATCTTCGTAATCGTTTCCATAATTTTAATGAACATTTCGATGTTACACGCACTTTTTAAAAAAAATTGTACTTTCCATTGATACAAATAATTTCTACCTATATTTCCCTAAATAGTTTTTTAAGTTTCAAAAATACAACACGAATCTTAAAGTGCCCCAAAGGATTGTATAAACCCCTTTTCCCCCCCCCCCCCTCCTCTCTTTTCTCTCACCTTTTTCCTCTCTCTCTTCCTTTTCTCTCTTTTTCTCTCTCCCCTCTCTCTCTCTGTCCCAGGAAATTTGGGTTTTTTAAAAAGCAATGGTTTTATCAATATACTTAATATCATTTTTTTAAAATTTTACCCATCGTTTTGTCAATGCATGTAATTTTTAAAATTGTTGTCCGTCTCCTTTTTCAAAAAAAAAAAAATTTCTAGATTTTTTTATCAATTATAAAATTGAAATATTTAATGTTTTTGTCTTTTTTTTTGTATCTGGATAGATCCCCTATTTTTTAATTTAAATAAAAGGGTTTAACGGACATATAAATTTTCATTACATTAAATTTAAAACAAACAATTGTTCAATTTGGAAGGGGGTTAAAATTGAATGTGCCAAAACGTCGTGTTATTTATAAGGGTCCGAAATTTTAATTTATATTATAATATTAAATGGGTACTTTCTCTCGTCCAGTGAATTGGGTTATGTTGTTAATATATTTATATATATATATATATATATATATTATTATAATATATTTTTATATATATTTTTTTATCCCTACATTCAAAATACATAATATAATACAAAACTTACATAAATAATACATACTTCAATACTAATACATAATACGTACGTACCGTCTTTGTAGTACGTTAAAATACTTACATACTACAAAACATACATACATAATACATACAAAACGTATGATATACATATACATGCGGGTGCAAGAAAAACCCCCTGAGTTTTAAATTGCAAAACGATTTGACTTTGACTTGGGATAGTAGGCTAATTGTTCTTAAACAATAATTACATAGGTATTGGAATAATTTTGAAACCTGTTGAATTTGAGTGACTGCCAATTGGTTTGACTAGGAATAAATGAAGAATGGTTTGGCATTCAACCCCTTTTTAATTAAGGGAATTTTAAAGCAGTGTATTTTGAAAGCCCAGTATTCCTCTATAAATTTTTGAAGGATTTTTTTAAAAAGTTAAACGTATTATACCTGTTAAATCCAAGGGGGCCCTAAATATTAAAAAGGTTCCCCATTAAATTGCCAATATATCAAAACCTAT
>NC_088364.1:59443317-59488317 GCF_034508935.2 Berghia stephanieae
GTTCAATGCTTTTGAAAAGGGTAGACAACTGTAGCAATCATTTCAAACGGTAAGACGGGGGATACGTGCCCATAATTGCAGGTCTAATAACTGAACGGAATTGTGGCCTTGATTTAACATTCTTGCAATGGAAAACATTTTGCCTTCGAGAGTATTTCCATAATAAGAATGAGACCATAACATATTTAGATTATCAGACCTGCAAATAAGTACACATTAGATGGCAGCCATCTAGACACATGTTCTTATTGTAATAGTTATTTCATAACACTGATATATATATTATATATATATATATATATATATATATATATATATATATATATATATATATATATATATATATTATATGACGATTGATTGAAAAATGCATATTCGATATAGATTATCTTCAGCAAGAAAAGCTATCGAAGATATTCATTATATCTGCGTTTTAGTTAACATCAATGATAATTTCGTCATTATAGTTCTATAAATTAAATATCCCTCATTAGTTTTTGTTTCACATACTTCAAACTTAATTTACATTGTACATTTTTTTTTCTTTAACCATGTTCGTTTCACAAATTTTGACAGCAATCATTATTCACATTATCGAATATCATTTGTAGCTGCATTAATTTAACAATCTAAATAAAACAGATTAGCATTTTGAGTTTAATGAGCATTAGAAATTTTCTGTATAATAAACATATGCTTGAAAATGAATGTTTCATCATTTCAAGAAAAACAAAAAATACAAATATTCGAATGAAGATGTCTCTAAAAAAATACCGTACAGAGTACCAATTATGTGATTGAAAATATTAACTTTAAATAAAAAAGCAAGAAGACCACTTGCACTCTTGAGCAACAAACTTGATAAATCGGTTAAAGCATTTCGGAATAATCCACAGATGATGGTGAATCATTGGAAATGTCAAAAAAGCTTGTGATACTATTGCACATTTAGGTAATTTTGCGAATAGAATTTAAATTGAAAACTTAAGATAGACACTTAGACATAGTGATGACGAAAGTTGAAAACAATTAAATTTGATAAGTTAATTGATATAATCTTGACGATTGTGTGCAATATCCAAACACAGACATTCATACACATACACACAACTACTATACGCACGCATTCACACACAAACAAACACACACGCACACACACACACACACCACACACACACACACACAAGCACACATTGTCTCTATGCACAATATATAAGAAGTAATTTACACGAATATTAGAAATATTTAAATTGTCAGTCAGGGGGGGAGGTTTGGGCGGCTATGGAAATGATTAGATTGATCTGATGAAAAGCCAAAATATTATGAAACGGGAACTGCGTGGACATTGAGTAAACAGAGGGACCAGCAGAAAGGATGGTTTCTACAATGTAGTGATAAAAAATATTAAACCAAGAACCTAAACTAGAATGGAACGCACAGTAAAAACTTGAGGAGAGAGACTAGAAATTACAATTGAAGATTAAAAATGAAAGAAGACCATCATGCGAATACAAAGGGAAGTGGACACTACAAACTAAAAGCAGTCCTCGCAAAACCAATTCGATATTCTATAACTCTCTTCATAACGGGCACATTGATAATGATAGTATTCCAAACAACCTTCACATTTTGTCATCATTCTCTCACCATCATCATAATGCTTGCACTTAAAACAAACTATTCCTTGGTCCTTTCTAATATCAACTCTGCGCATCAACTCACTCCATCCCGTAATAGTGAACAAGTCCTCCAAACATTCAATATCTTCACTCAATAGTACAGCTCCTAACCGCAATGCATCCTTCAGATCGCAAGTACTATAAAGCACTCCCCTCAGGTTATTGACTTCATCAACAGCTCTCCTTAACATGAACTGCTTTTTCCTTTCCCCAATAATGTAGAAAAGGGAATCAATCCAGTTGCCTTTCGCTTTCTCCGTGTGAAATTTGGCTTATTTTTAGGCCTACCTCTTACACGCACCGGTTTTAGTCTAACATCACTAAAGAAACCAAATTTGAAAAAAAGACAGGAGAGGAGCTAGAATGGCCGCAAGAGGAGATGTAATATTTATGGATGTCGACTCAACAATAGGAGGTGGAGGTACAACGACAGGAAGGCTAGCCTCAGCCATAGGAGAAATAGCATCAACAACAGAACTTGCTACAACAGGGGGAATAGTTTCAACAACTGGGAGATCAGCCTTGACATCAAGAGGACTAGTCTCAACAAAAGGGGGATGGGCTATAGAAAGATGACTATCCTCAACAATAGGGGCACTAGCTTTAACAACAAGAGGAATATCCTTAACAACAGAAGAACATTCCCCAACAATAAGAGAACTAGCCTCAACAACAGGACTAGCTATAACAGCATGCTCAACAAAATTACTGCAGTCAATTCTGGAGTGAGAAGGACCAGGAATATCTTCGCTGGAAATAGCATCACCATCAACAGAGTGGTGATACAGGTCACTGGATGATGAAGTCCAACTATCAAATAAGGAAGAAAGAAAATTCATTTTCTCATCGAATTCTGCATTCCCCAAAAGACTCAGATAGTTAGACATTTTATTGAAGAAAGAATTTGCCTTGTTAAATTTCGCCTCTCTTGTCCTTATTCTGGGAGCTTTGGGCAAAGGAACTTGGTGAATAGTAATTTGAGACGTAGCGTTTGATGGAAGAGAATGGCGTATACTTGGTTTGAATCTATGTCCTTCAGGAAGACGAACATACATAGGTAATGACAGATGAGAACGAACAAAAAAAATATGCCGACAAGGTAAGTCTAAATTCTTGAAAAATTCACAAGAGCACTCAGATGGAGATGCAATGTAGGACTTTGATTGTCTGGACAACCGAAAGGTATTGTCAGAGAGAGAGTGAGATCTGATGTCATAGCTCAACTTGCTCATTAGAGAATATTGATTCAATATGATAGACGCAGCAAAGGGAGTTACATCATCTCTTATAGCGTTAATGACAGGATTGCCACAATCAACTGCCCTCGTATTCATCAACCGGAGGCTTTTGAAAGAAAACAGAAAGTCAATATCTCTATCAATGAATAAGAGATCTTGGAGGACATTGGACAGTTTTTGAGCACCTTTCACTACTCTTTTAATTGTGGCATGGTATGCCTCACAGTGGTTGGTAGTGGTGACATGGAGTTTGACAGTGTCCACCAACCGGTGGGCAGCCCACAAGTGAGGCTTACTGAACCAATGAGTATTGAAATAGTCAAAAACATGAGAAGGCAATACGGACTGAAACTTTCGTAAATAAGACAAGTAGCCCTCCTCTGTTACTTCTTCTTTCATGGCCATGAAAATAGAATGAATAGTAGAAGTCTGAGAAGAAGACATATTCTTCTTTTTCATTGCCTTTTTTATGGCGTTAGAAACATGGAACGAGCACAGAATGGGTTTGACATCGGGAAAAAACAGACGAGAGTGCCCCGATTTCGGAAAAATCTTTATCAACAAAGATACATGCCGTCTTTGAGAAATCATATGATTCCTTCAAAAACTTCAGAGGTTTGACCATAATGTCCCGTTCCTCAGAATGCAAGAAAGAATGCAGGACGGGATGGCCTTTGCCGTCTGCATCAATACACATAACAGTGAGAAGAGGCAAGCAAATATTATTAGTGTTGTGAGTAACATCCATAATAAGTACATCACCAAAATGAGATAGCAATTCTAACATTGTAGAAGTCTGATAGGTCAGACACATAATGTCTCTGAAATGGATATCATCAGAAGAAGAATCAGTAGTGTCGACAAAATGAGTATCTACCCTTCCCCCCTTCATGACAATGTCTGCCAAAATTTTTTCGGCTGCCTGCTTTTCTTCACTATCAGACAGCCGATATTTTTGCCGCAAGTTTTGAATATCTTTTGGCGTCGGTCTAATACCTTGCTCTTCTTCAATGGCTGATATCAATTCCCTCGATGATAACGATTTAAATTGGAGAAGAGTCGTCACTAAGTCAGTTTCTGGACTCGCCTCATTTCAGGAAATGTTGTTAGAACCTGGAAAAAACAAGCATTATTATTATTATTATTATTATTATTATTATTATTATTATTATTATTATTATTATTATTATTATTATTATTATTATTATTATTATTATTATCATTATCATTATCATCATCATCATCATCATCATCATTATTATTTCTTCTTCTTATCATTATAATAATTATTATTATTATTATCATCATCATCATCATCATCATCATCATCATCATCATCATCATCATCATCATCATCATTATTATTATTATTATGTCATTCCAATAACATCACCTATATCATTTCTTACCACTGATTGATTCTCGAATTTATCGATTTGACATAAAGAATTATCGTTTTGTGCTGTGGCAAAAAATTCTAGAATTCCTACGTTTATTTATTATTATTATATTTTGTTTTGTTTTGTTTGCTTGTTTATTTTGTTTTTAATAGAAAGGATAATACGGACGCCTCAAAATAGCTTTGCTATTACGCTACAGTTAAATCGTTTTTCCCCAGAAAATTAAAGGGTATAAAAAATTGCATATCAAGATACAAAATAAACTTGCGATCTATCACGTGCAAGTCCGTTTTCGGAGTTAAATGTGACAATCATCTCAGATAGAATAAGGATAATGTGTGCAAAATGGCCTCTCCGTTGTATCTGGGTTGTGGATTAAAACCTTGAAAGTTGTTACACCGTAGAATTCCCGCTGCCTGAATGTCCAATAAAACTTACATTAATATCAAATTCGTTATTCAGAGCGCCCGCTATTTTGATTACAATATGACTGTTCATCTGTTTTGTTACTTCATTCTGTCAACACTATTCGCTTTTTTTTTGCGTAAAGAGACGAAAATATAACGAGGGGTTGATCGCGTGATTTTGTTTTACTCCAGAAAATAATGATCTCAAATAGGGTTTTTCATCACAAGGCTGGGGTAGAAATTACAAAGAAGTAGAAGGGCATATACGTTGATAGATTTTGAAAATGTCAATAAATGACAAGGAAACCAAAATTCTATTGTGGTGGTGTAAAAGAAAATGTGACAAGATGTTTGGTCCATTTTTTATTGGCGAAATTTTAAGTAAAGTGAGTTAATATTTAGCTACTTATAGATACAAGAAGGAACGTCATGGCTTTTACTGAACATTGCACATTGCTGTTTGAAAAACAAGGGCGCATTCATCAAAAGGGCATACGTAAAATTTTGAATACTTGCTATGAATTCAAATATTTAAAGAAACTAAATTGTGCCTTTAAACTGTACTTACGGATGCAGATGGCGTGTGTGCATCATGAGTCAGATTTGCTTCAATGACTTCAAGGAACCAAACACGGGCACTACTCCTACGGCAACATAATCGTATTTTAGCCATGCAGCCAAGCTTGAAAGATCTGAAAAAAATGACACAAATCATTGCCGTGGACAGTGCTGACTGACTGAATGGGTAATAATGGAAAAGTAATTATGCCTATGGTAATGATATGATATGTTTTGGACGACACTTGTTTGGTGTATGAAGGAGACAAAAGAGGAAGAAAAATCACACTCCCATCCCTTCCTAAAATTTTACAAAAGAAAGAAAAAAAAAGAAACAAACGAACAAATACATAGGGCAGCTTTGCTCAGCGGTTCGCGCCGTTTGGCCATGACCCTAGCTCACTTTTGGGCGCTGAACTGCGGCTGATGCCTGGGTTGTACAAGTCTTCCCTTGCAATAGATTAAAAAGACACATTTCTCCTTGTGAATGAATAAATGGGGAATACTACCTATTTTCTATCTATGTAAGAAAGAATTTTTAAAATTGAAAAACAACTAACAAAGCCATGAGAAAAAGCCAGAATATAATGTAAATTTGAACGCGGGGGGGGGGGGGGGGGGGGGGGGAGCTACTGATGCCCTTTTCGCAACGGCACCATAAGATCCCGTCGCCTGGGCATTCCAGGAAGGAATATAGATAATCCATCAAAGAGGATGTCTGATGTCAACAGGAATCACCAATGTTGTCCAAGTGAGCAAATTGGGATTAATAATCTTGCCCAAGGAAAATAACGAAAGTGCCTGAAGCGGGAATCAAAGCCGGGACAATCGGGATCACAGTGCAATGCCTTAAGCATTCGGTCAATTCGTTCCGCTTGTTGTCAGATGCGAGAGTAAACTATTTAAAAATTCGATTTTATGGTAATGAACAAAATTCCCGTTTGTTTGTAATAAGAAGAAAAGTAGTTATTATATCATTTATTTGTTTACAAAATCACATAGAAAATTTGTACCTTACCTTTGAATAGGTCTGAGACCTTTAGATTCGGATTTTCTCATTTTTCCTTGCTTACATTCGAACATAACCCGTTCATAAACTATTGTGTTGATGAAATCTGAGCACATCACCTAAGATAAATATTATGGAATAATATCATTGACTACATTATTTCAACACCGAATATATGCCTACTTACAACAGGACAACAAAATCTATCGGTGCAGTAAGCACAGATCAGAAAATTAAAATGAAGTACACATAGACATGATCAACTAATCCGAATGAGAATGAGTAGGCTACAAATACAAATAAATGAACACACTTCGTTAGCGTGAAAATGTACATTTAAATTGAGGAGATAGGCCTAGATCATATTATTATGTTGTAAGGAATTGTAAACGAATTTCCTTTTTTTTTTTAGATGAATAAATTATATATTATTATTATTATTATTATTATTATTATTATTATTATTATTAATATTATTATTATTATTATTATTATTATTATCATTATTATTATTATTATTATTATTATTATTATTATTATTATTATTATTATTATTATTATTATTATTATTGGATTCACAAAAGCCGCGTTGTTTGATATTGAGAAAGCCTACTCGCCCTTGCTTACTTTACGGTGGGTGCTGCACTGCGGCTGACGACTCGATTATAACAGTTATCAGGTAGAATAGATTATAACTGAATTATTTTTTTTTACCTTAAGCGATGATTTAAGAGAATGTTATATACTTATTTCAATATATCGATGTTGAAATGATATGCATATATCATCATGCAATCAAATATACAGAAAGACAACAGTGTGAGGGTTTCTTCAAAAACCTTGCTTGCAAACTGCCGCTCGACTTGCAAACTGCCGCTCGAATTGAATAGTTATTTATTTATTTATTCATTCATCTATTAATTTATTCGTTCATTTATTTATTTAATTATTTATTCATTTTGTCACCAATGCTATCATAAATATGCCCTTTTCATCAATAGATTATAAATATTAGATTATATCATATTAAACAAATTTTAGACCATTAGGGGAGATCTGAACTGCGACCCATCGTCTCAAAACGGTATTATGTCGGAACGAACCAGATGCTTAAAAGTAGAATTTAATGTGAAACTGGTCAAAAATATAAATTGTTGGCATTAGCACCCCAAAATATGGTTGCCATTCTCCTCAATAGCTCATATAAACTCAACACAAGTCTGATATTTCTGGCTATAAATTCAATTTTCAACATATTAACCAACCCGACTTAATACAGTTTTGAGACGAGAGGTCACAAATGAGATATTGCCCTTTAAAATCAAAGAAGGAAAGGACGCTTGGCATGTGAAGAAGAACAAAACAACTAAGCATTGATATAGATGTGATGCGTTTTATAAATGTGTATTATTTTTTATTTCTTTTAAAACTGTAGTGTATGCTAAATGTAGATTTAAATAAATAAAGGATTAATAAAAGGCATTAAGAACAAATGGGCAGCGAAATTATTTTTTTTAATAATGAAAAAAAATTGTTTTAAATAGAAAAAACAGCGGGAGGAGGGGGGGGGGGGGGGGCTATTCTGTGATAATAAAATCTTACCTTTTTGCAATCCTTTATAATGAATTTCACATTTTTCGCATTTTCATGAAGCCGTAATGATTTTTTGAAAGCTTCATATGAATCAAACCTTGCTCCAACGAAAATGCTTTCACGTTCCATTTTGATTTTTTAACGATTGAGCAATGGCTTGACTGGAAGGATGATACTGTTTATCCGGGAAGATTTTGTAATATGGGCGCACAAAAAAGGCCACGGGAGCAGTGACATATATAGGTCACTGTAACAACAATGCGATTTATGGGAGGGCGATAACCTTGAATTTAATACATATAAAAATGCGGTGACAAATATAAACAACAGCCTTTCCGTCAATTGCCCTTTACGTATTTCACGCCTACCTCATTAGCATAAGCACCGAAGGTCGGCTAGACACTTTTTAAGAATACGTCCTGAAGGACGAATAAGCACTCCGTATTTCGACCATATTTTCTCACTATAATGATAATCAAATTTAGCTTGATGTGAAAAAATATATAGGTGAGAGAATGAGACATGATTTGACAAATTGGAATATGCGAAAAGGATATGAACTACACAAAGAATAAAGATAAGAACAGAGAGAGAGAGAGAGAGAGAGAGAGAGAGAGAGAGAGAGAGAGAGAGAGAGAGTGTGTGTGTGTGTGTGTGTGATTTAAATATCAGGCATTTTGCCAAGAAGAAGAAGAAGAAGAAGAAGAATTAGAAGAAGAATGCATGTTTAAGTATTTTCATAAGTCTATTTTATGCTTGACGCATTGAATAACCAAGTAAACAACGCCCTGGTCAGATAAACGTAATCCTGGGCTCAACCTCAGTGTAACCTATAGAATAGACTGTTCTGTTCTGTGGTCATTCGGTCATTGACTTTTCTCATTGTCGCTTGACTTTCAGACATTTTCTTTTGATCTTGACAAGGGTGGATTTGAACCCCAATAATCATGTTAAATGTTCGTAATCTGCATAGATATCTTACTTTAATCATTTTTTTCTTCTTCTCCTCCTCCTCCTCCTCCTCCTCCTCCTCCTCCTCCTCCTCCTCCTCCTCCTTCTCCTCCTCTCCTCCTCCTCCTCCTCCTCCTCCTCCTCCTCCTCCTCCTCCTCCTCCTTCTTCTTCTTCTTCTTCTTCTTCTTCTTCTTCTTCTTCTTCTTCTTCTTCTTCTTCTTCTTCCTATTTGTTGTTGTTGTTGTTGTTGTTGTTGTTGTTGTTGTTAATGTTGTTGATGCTACTCTGCCGTGATAGGGAAGAAAGACGCATATCGGTATCTAGGTCAAATTGACATTTTCTGGGATTCACATACTTGAGAGAAAGGCGCATTTTTCTATCTGGGTTTGGTAACTCAATCGTTGAAAATAAAAAAGTTGTTTCATTATGAAAATATGCGACTTGACCTAATTTGGTTTAAATTCGTTTCGAGGAATGACAGATCGACGCATATTGAATGTGGATATGACAGAAGGTCGCATTTTGTAATATGCGTCTTTTTCTCTTATTCGTCCACCGAATGACATAATTTGTCTTTCACAAAAAGACGCATTTCGGATATGCGACTTTCTGCCAAGACACTTTACAAAAATTAAGATATATGCGTCCGTTTTTATTACGACTGGTGACGTTGAAAAGAACATATCATCGTTCTCCAATTTTCAGCAAATAGTCAATCATCAAAGACGTACGAGTAACTTGCTGTTTTGGTGTGAATTCTTCATTTCCTCGGGTGAGTTTTATTTTTTTCCTATTCAAGTGATCAAAGATTCTATGTATATAATCATATAAGTACTTGTCATATATTAGTGAGGACGTTTAATAATTATTTGCGATTGACGGTTTATCTGTGTTTGTGATATTTAACTTAGACAAATGTTGATTTACATGCTAATAGCACTACTGTTATTGTTATTACGTGTACTATATTTGTGATTATTATTATGATGACAATTATTAATATTAATGTTATTATTATAATGATCATCGTTATATCACTATGAAAGTAGAAGTTGTAGAATAAGTAGTAGTCGTATTAGTAGTAACAATTAAAGCATGTGTATGTACATTAGTAGTAGTAGTAGTAATAGTAGTAGTAGTAGTAGTAGTAGTAGTAGTAGTAGTAGTAGTAGTAGTAGTAGTATCAGTAATAGTAGTAGTAGTAGTAGTAGTAGTAGTAGTAGTAGTAGTAGTAGTAGTAGTAGTAGTAGTAGTAGTAGTATGTAGTAGTAGTAGTAGTAGTAGTAGTAGTAGTAGTAGTAGTAGTAGTAGTAGTAGTAGTAGTAGTAGTAGTAGTTCGTAGTAGTAGTAGTAGTAGTATTCTAGTGTATCAAATAGACGCCCACCCCCCATCCATTAATTTTCGGAATTTTCGCGAATCTCCCCTCCCTCCTTTTGATCTCATTAAACTTAAAATTTATTCTTAAATATACAAAATAATGTCCTGTAATTTGCTGTGGTTGAATTCTTCGGTCAAACCCCCTTCATTGGTGAAAATGAACACACCCCCACCCCCTTCCATCTCCCACGGCGTTCTACCAAAGTGCGCACCCCCATCTTTCCATTGAAATTTGTCCAAACTGCGCACCCGCCTTGCTTGGGATCAGGACAGTGGGAAAAATAATAAAACCAATCGGGCCTGAAAACCAACCTAGGACTGTGTCGGACTCGGTACCTTCTGAATCAAAGTGAAAACCTTAACTTCTGAGACAATATATCTCTAGCTATGCATCCAATTAGCCCTCAATAACATGTTTCAATATTCTTTTGGGAAAGGCAAGCAACTGTAACTCAATATCATATCATAACAACGTTACTTTATGATAAAGATTATTTTAATGAATAAGTCCACTCCCGTTCAATTTTTGAATATCCATATTTATATCTCTTTCATCAGATATGATCGAACCCCTAAAAGAGCCACCGGTACCTCCACCTCAGCCAACCCAGATTAAATAAATCATGACAATCAGACTCCAGTGATTCAGATATTGACATTCCATTGAAACAGCTAGCTCAGATCTACAGTGAAACCTCTATCAGGAGGAATTACATGATGTATGAGTGTCATAAAAGCAGAGAGGAAAAGATTTAAAGAAACCACGGACAACAAGAAAAACGGAGGAGACGAGCTAGATAGGTTTACATAAACACCGATACGAAAATCTGCAGTACAAGCATGTAAACTGGCTGTTGAGATTAAAGAAGCACGTGCAAACGATATGGATTTTGTATTGAATTTACCATTGAGAAACAAAGTTTAGATAGTGACTCAGAATTTGAAATGTATTTGGAACTTGCTTCTGAATATATTATCGCCGAAACTACTGCCCCTAGAGTTCCATTTGCTGAAGAGGAAGAATATATGTCCGAAACTACCACGCCGACATCCTTTACCGGTTTAGGAGAAATAACTGAAGGAGAGCATGTTCCAGGTATGTCATCGATTATAGAGACCACGATAGCAGAGTGAAACAATAACTACACCAGATCTAGAAATAGAGACAGTGTCTACTCACTCAAAAAAGAGAAAGCACAAGACGCCGATACAAAAAGCAGACTAGGAAATACACAAGCTTTTGCGAATGAGAGAAACGCATTCGGTCTTGGAAGGTTGTGCGCCGACCTGCTCCAAAAAATGCCGTGACAGATTCTTGGAGTACCAGCGACGGGAGCTTAACAGATGTTTTGGAGAGAGGATTGGAAGGACCAGCGCAAAGTTGTACGGACTTGGGTAAGTAAAACATAATGCAGAGATCAGAACGAAGGCATTGCCTAGTCATGTACATGCAAATATACAATGAAACAGGAAGATGGAGTCTTCCATCCCGTGTGCAAAAAGCTCTTCCTTACTACTCTCGGATTCAAAGCTAATAATGGCAAACTGATAAGGAGCGCTTTCAAGGATGTCGGTGTTAACGAAAACAATGTCATAGAAGTACCCCTTGTTGACAATCGTGGAAGTCATAGTCCCTGGTACAAGATTGACCACACCATTATCCATGAACACACAGAGAAATATAAAGCAAGAATTTTTCATTATAGACGTGAGCACGCGCCTTTCAGGAGATATTTACCATCTGATCTGACCATCACTAATATGCACGAAAACTTTTGCGCAGTCACTGAAAAAGCCATATCAAAGACACTCTACTATTCTGCATTTAAAGAACTTAACATCTCACAAGCTGTGCTTGGTCAAGAAGAATGTGAAAAATGTAAGTCCTTCTTGTAGCACAAACAACTATGCAACTGTGAAGAAAGGTGTGAACCGTGTGCCGAAAAAAATCATCCATCAGGATGCAGACAAGAACGAAAACACCAACACAGCCCATCCAGTGTTTGCCGCTGATCTGCAAAAAGTAATTTTTTTAACAGAATCATTTTCACAAGCAGATTGGTCTTATTCAATGAGACATTTCCACCAATGGGCTGCAAAAAAGTGAAAAGGACATTGCCGTGATATGGAATGAATCAATTTCAGGACGAAAAGATGGAGACATTGCATCAGCTTCTTACTATTTCCTAATATATAAGCGCGATGCCGAATCTGTGACACTCTGACTGGATAACTGAAGCGCCCAAAATATAAATTGTACCCTTTATACTATGTTACTTCATCTTGTAAATGATTAGACTACTACAAAAGCAAGCACCATCACAATCAACTATTTCGAGCCTGGTCATACTTTTATGGCAGCCGACTCCACCCATGCCGGAATCCAAAGAGTTCTGAGACAGAAAGACGGCAAAATCTTTGATATCAATGAATTTGAACAATGTGTCGTAGAAGCAGGCTGCCAGACAATGCCGTTGAGGTTTAATGACTTTGCCAACTGGGATTCTGGAGTCAGTAGTTATCTGTTGAGCAAAGCTGACAATCGTCCCTACCTAGCTAAGATTGTTTGTGCTGAATTCAGGCGAGGGTCACCAAAGACACTCTTCTTCCTCGTAGCTTTGAAGAAGATACCTTCAACGAATGTGACATTCTGAAACGCGGATATTTTTTGTATGCCAAAGTTTCGTACAAAACCCCGGGGTGTAGGATTTACAAGAAGGATGAGATCGTGAAACAACTTGTGGGTTTGACCCCCCCCCCCCCCCCCCCAATAGATGAAAGTACTGGATAGACCTACCAACCAGCTCCACGAGTAAAAGTCTTTGCAAATCCTACAAGTGAATGTCCTTTCATCATTCATTGACTAGTTGGAAACGTTGCTCTTCCAAACCATGTGTACGAGCATGCAATTTTAACATCTAAGTAATGATACAATTCATTATCTAAAGAGAAGAGATGGAATACAATGTGTATGTGATAATAGTAGCAATGATTACAAAAGCAAACTCCATGTTAGTGAACTATAACGAAAGAGGGAGAGAAAGAGAGTTAGTACTTATTATACAAATAATGCTAATCAAATCACTCCAAATGAAAATACTATGAAAATTTAAATGACTGGTGCGATTGTTCTTAAATAATAAAGAATGTTCAGCTTGATATCCTAGATATATGTTTTTGATTGGTTTCTTCCGATTATTCTAGGGACCTGTGATTATGATGTTTTTGCTTATTGTAGCTTAACATTGGGCGATATGCGTCCTCACATGACACTGTATATCAATATGCACATTACCGCTAAATTAGCCCATGTCTATGACAATCAGACGCAAAAAACAATATGCGTCCCTTTGTCACACACTGGATACAGATCCGAAAGTGCGATGGACGCATAATATTTTTGCGTCTATCTGTGAAAGACATGTGTCAATCAATTTTCAATCATGGATTTGGCAAAAGGTCTTTTGGTGAATTACACAGTTGATACAAATATTTTGGTTTTCAAGTTCCATGAATAAAATAACAAAAAAAGTTATCTTTAATTACCTATTAATTCTTTTAGATTCGAGCCAATAGTTACAATGTTATTAAGTAAAACAGTTTTTTGCGTTTCCTGAAAAAGTAGGTTTTCCCGTTATGCGTCTTTTTCTCATATCACGGCAGTACTATAATCGCTTTTGATAAACAAACTAATGTGACCATTTATATAGTTAATACCATAGCATTATCGTGGGTTATGCGTCTCACGTGCGTTACTTATTTACTCCCCGGCATGTAAACCCAAGTCCCACTCGACACCGTGCAACTGCAAGTCTCAAGCTGGGATTTCATTGTGTGCTTACACTTAAAATAATCTTCACTAGCCAGGGACTCATTCACATTAAGTTTTTAAAAAGTTTCTGTTTTTGTTTTGGGTTTTATTTTTTTGTTTTGTTTTGTTTTGTTTGCTTGTTGTTATTTGTTTTGTTTGTTTTGTTTGTTTTTTGTTAGGTGTTTTTGTTGTTGCATTTTTTGTCTTGTTATTGTTTTTTTTTTATTTTTTTTTTGTTTTGGTGGAAGGGGGGGGGGGGGTGCTATTCGTTTTTGGGTTGTTTTTTGTTTTTTTTGGGTCTATTTCTTGGGTTGTCTCTATCCATTTAACAGTGATTGGGTAACACAGTGTATCAGGTATGGCGGAAAGTACTTTGAGATATTGTGATCATCATATCCACGGGATAGCAAGTTTTTGTTTCAAAACGATTCGACGCTGCAGAAACTGGGCTAAGCTCCGGCTTTATACGCCTTCCTGCTTCCTGTATCGATGCATTGCGTTTATTTAAAAAAAAAGAAAAAAAACAAAACTTCATAACATTGCCAGCCAGATATAACGTACCAACACACAAAACTCTGTGTAACCATGAACTTTTATAGATAGTATGCGCTTGGCTAAGAAACTCACAACATTGCCATCCGGAAGTACAATGGACCCACATAATACAAAACTATGTGTAACCTTGAACGTTTATAGTCTGGCTAAAACAGTTTAGTGAGAATTACTCATAAACGCGGATGGCAAAAAGCAATAACAAAGACCTGAGTGACGTCATCTTCGTTCATATTCTGACAATAATAATTGCTTGCTACCCTTTGAATAGGACACTCGTCTATCTCAAATTACTAATCTAAAGTACAAATCTAACAGACTCAGCTACCCATTCACTGATGGGTGGACAGGAGAGGGAGGGGGGGGGGGGGGGGGGGGTGTCAGAAAAAAAAATCTCGTCTGCACCCGGGATCGACCTTAATCTTAGTCCCTTTGCGTGTTGCTCTACCAACTGAGCTATCGGGACCCCCATATTGTGAGTAGTTTACCTAAACGCATAGCATCAATATATCCCTTTTCTATTTCTGTGCAGTTCATCTAAGTACTAACAAGGTTATTGGTTAATTTTTCTGTAATAACCAACGGTAATATACTTTACACACATCTTTAAAATAACAGCGCAGCCACTCGAGGTCCTTAATTATGCTAATTTAAACGTTATTCCGCCGAGTATTAACCTTGCAGTACAAAATAATCTTAAATCGTGAAAGGGTTAATGTCTTAAAATAAACCAGATATTTTGAAATCGAGTGCAGGTTCGGTTTATGTGTCGTGCTATATAGATATCACGAAGATGACGTCTTTCAGGTTTTTGTAATTGTTTTTTTTTTTTTATTGCCATCCACGTTTATGAATTATTCTCACTAAACTGTATTAACCAGACTATAATTAAACGACCAAGATTACACATAGTTTTGTGTGTTAGTCCGTTATACTTCCGGATGGCAATGTTGTGAATTTCTTATGCCAAGCGCACACTGTCTATAGATAGTATTATGCGCTTGGCTAAGAAGCTCGTTACATTACGAACCGGTATAACGGACCAACACTCACAACTGTGGGTATCCATGAACGTTTATAGTCGGTTAATACAGTTCAGTGAGTTTTGTGTGTTGGTGCGTTATACTTCCGGATGGCAATGTTATGAGCTTCTGAGCCAAGCGCATACTATCTATAGATAGTATGATCTTGGCTTAGAAGCTCACAACATTGCCATCCGGAAGTATAACGGACCAACACACAAAACTCTGTGTAATCATGAACTTTTATAGTACGGATAATACAGTTCGGTGAAAATTACTCATAAACGCACGGATGGCAAAAAACAACAGCAAAGTCCTGAGTGGCGTCAACTTCAAACTATCTATAGATAGTATGCATTTGACTAAGAAGCTCACAACATTGCCATCCGGAAGTATAACGGACCAACACACAAAACTCTGTGTAATCATGAACTTTTATAGTCCGGATAATACAGTTCGGTGAGAATCACTCATAAACGCACGGATGGCAAAAAACAACAGCAAAGTCCTGAGTGGCGTCAACTTCGAACTATCTATAGATAGTTTGAAGATGACGTCACTCAGGCCTTTGTGAGTTGTTCTCACTAAACTGTATTAACCAGACTATAAAAGTTCATGGTTACACAGAGTTTGTGTGTTGGTCCGTTATACTTCCGGATGGCAATGTTGTGAACTCCTTGGCCAAGCGCATTCTATCTATAGATAGTATGCATTTGACTAAGAAGCTCACAACATTGCCATCCGGAAGTATAACGGACCAACACACAACACCATAATATTTAACCATGAACTTTTATCGTCACCTGCTTCGGACCGGAATGTCCAAGGTTTGAGTCCTGCTCTGGCCGGCGCATCGTTGAGTCCTCGTAAAAGACTCTTTACTCACATTCTCTCATCGTGCTCGCAGAATGAGTACCTGAACGTAAACAACATTCTCTTTGTTCGAAAAAAAATGTAGCATCGCTTCACAGGCATCATGTCTCGTCGGACATATTAAATGTTGTTGTTGGCTAGGGATCCGCTGTTAGGCGCTTTGAACATGTTTGGTGGATATTGCTCAATACAAATGCTGAAGTTCTTTTTTATTCTAATGACCCATACATAGCGTTCCTACAGTCGTCCCAAATTATACTTTTATTTTTTTAACGTGAACTTTTATATTGCGCTATATCGACTAAACGTGCTCAAAGCGCTTTACGAATACATATATTTTGGCCAAAGTATTTTAACACAAAGAACTGGCTAAACGCACTGAAATTGAACCAGTATCTGAATCTGTAATGAGGAGAAAGTAGAAGTGGACTGGACATGTCCTCAGAATGGGCCGCCCGCTGGAGAGCTGGAGGAGGAGCATCGAAAGAGAAATGAAAATTAGTGGTTTGTCTTGAGGACAGATGACAAAAATAGCCTCCAACCGAGAAAGATGGCGTTCCACCGTGTCAGCCTTATTATGTGCTGATCGCATAGCATAAATATATCCCTTTTCTATTTCTGTGCAGTTCATCTAAGTACTAATTAACAAGGTTATTGGTTATTTTTTTCTGTAATAACCAACGGTAAAATGCTTTACACAAATCTTTAGAATAACAGCGCTGCCACTCGACGTCTTTAATTATGCGGATTGTGCGGCTATGTGGTCTAGTGGTATGACACTCGCTTTCGGATCGGAAGGTCCTGGGTTCGAGCCTCGCGCTCTGCGCATAGTTGAGTCCTTGGAAAAGGCTCTTTACTCAGATTCTCTCATCGTACTCATGTGTAAAATGAGTACCTGGCCGTTAACAGCGTTGTCTTTGTCCGAAAAATTGTAATAACGCCTAACAGGCCTCATGTCCCGTCCTACATGTTAAATGTTGCTGTTTACCAGGGACCCCTTGTAAAGTGCTTTAAGCACATTTAGTGGATATTGCGCTATATAAAGCTATTTTTAAAAATCAAGTACCAGGAGGATAAGAAGAAAATTTGATGTGGTTTTACAGCTCTTGCGGCATCATTAGGCCATTTCAGCACCAGTTAAAGCAAAGATGACTGAACGCTACGCTAGTTATTTCAAGTCTCTTTGGTAAAAGGAAGACGCTAAAGGAATAGTTGTAGATCTGAAGTTAAAAGCACCAAAGGAAATCTAAGACAGAGAGGACTGCTTTGCGCTTAGCCAAAAATCTCCATGTGTGGCCGTAGCCATCGTGAACTAATAGCCTGACACTGAACAAAAAAATGACGTCAAAAGACAAGTCTTTGGCCACAAAAGAAAACAAATCGTGAGTTGTATTCAATAGGTCAACCAATGGAAGCACGACTGACTACTCACTAGATGCTGCACAAACCTTTAAAATGACGTCAATAAACGGGTAGTGCAGGGGGAATTAACCGCGCCTCTTGACCTTGACCCCCATTTGACGACGGTCATGACACGGATTCGGTCATTCATGCAGGGTTGCCAGTTTGGCATTTTAAATGCCAGATTCCAAAAATCTGGCATTTTTGAAAACCGTTTGGCATTAGAAAAATCATTTGGCATTTGGCATTTTCATTTGGCATTTTCTTTTCTTGTATATTATTCTTCAAATGACACCTTTTCTTAATTATTTCTAAACGCGTAAAAACAAATCTCTTCACATCGGAAAATTTTGCTATTAAAACTCACACCCTGAACTAGCCCTGCCTCCCTCAGATATTCACTCAAATTCAGCCCTCGACAAGTATCCTCGTAAGTTTTCTGGGAATCTCCTGCAAAACTCGTGAAAATTTGCGTCATGGTCGCCTGTTAACCCCAACAGGAAATTTAGTATAATTCAAAAAAAAAAAAAAAAAAAAAAAGAAAGAAAAGAAAACACGCAAGCCACCAGGATATGATAGTAAATTGTCTATCAAAAGTGAGTAGTTTTCTTAGTAGGGGTGGGAGTCAACAGACTTTGGCATTTTTTTGAGTGTTTTGGCATTTTTTGAGTCTTCCCCTGGCATTTTGTTGAAAAATAATCTGGCAACCCTGCATTCATGTTGGTTTCTTTCTATATCTTACACTATCACGATGGCAGTCAGCGAGCTCCCTGAGGATATTTCTCAAAATTATTTACTATATTTGACATCCTGGCAAAAAAACACGAGAGGAAGCTTTTTGCCTATAAAAGTATGTTAAAATATTTAAAAAGGAGAACGAAATTTTTGATGTTTTTGCTTCTGTTTATCGAAGCCAACCGAAGAGCGAGAAGCCCCACGACGTGAGTTTTGAGGGAAAAGAAGGCAGTGGATGCCTACTGCTCATACAAAGCAGGGTAAGTGTTCAATTTTAGCTGAGTTTCATTTTTAAAACTACTGTTTAAAGTTACAATCGATTTCTATTTTTCTATGCATCGTCCTCTTCTGCAATGTGTAAATTATCACGACGCTAGACAAGTCATCTCATCGGTCAGTCAGTCATGTGGGTTGTGAAACAAGATTAATTTCAATGAAATGTTAAATGTTAGGTGACGTATATCTTTTTCATCTTGGTCTTCATGAATTCAGTTTTGTAGAAAGCGTTACTACATAAAAAAGTGGTGGGGATGGGAGTTAAGCGAACGTAAGTAAAGGGAGAACAAAAGAGTTGTACTGTCATGTGTAGGCGAGTTAGAGTTGTGTTTTATGTGTGCCCCCTGTTGTTTGCATTGGCTCAGTAGAGCATCCGCTCAATCCGATTATTTAAAAAATATCTATATATCTTGTTTTATTGATAGAAATAAACAAACTTAAGTGCCCTTATTAATTTTTTTAAATCACCGGTATACGATTATCAGAATTACTAGTACTAAGTTCATGATGACAATGATCACTAAAGTCTATTTTTACAAATTTAATCTAATTTTAATTTGCATCACATTAAGTTGCCTCTCTCAGTTTATGAGTGCCAAAATGATGGGAAAGTATTTCATTTTTACATCGATTCCATAATTTCTTGCATTATTTAGTCTCACAAATATCTATTACTATTGTTATCATTCTTATTATGATCATATCATTATCATTATTATTATTTTTTTTTATTAGCATCTTTAGTGTATCAATGACTATGATTTGATGCCCAGTTAAGGATTTTAGTTTTCTCTAAAGTTCTTTCCACCATAATTTTTCAACTGCTTCTCTAGGCAGTTGGCCCTAAATAAATATCATTTCAGTCTTTCTGAGTTAATCATTTCAGGGATTTGGTACAGAGAACTTTAATTAGATTAAGAAGTGAAAGAAAAAAAAAGGAAACATGCTTTTTATTATATTTATATTTATAAAACGCAAACATAAAATTTGTGGACTGGGCCATCAGGCAAAATATGATGCTTTAGAGTTAGAGACCAATTATTATTTATGCTATTTCAAGGGAATCAATTACTAAGTCAGTTGAGCTATGCGGGAAATTAAAATAGTAATATTTGTGACTCACCGCCTGAGAAAATATGTTGGGAGTGCGTTTGTAGATGCAAAGAATTGAATTTATTTACAAAAATTTTGTTAAAAATTATTGGCGCAGCATCCACTAAACGTGCTCAAAGCGCTTTACAATGGGTTCTGGGCCAACAGCAACAATTAACATTTAGGACAGGTCATGACGCCTGTTAGGCAATATTACATTTTTTGTTTCGGACAGAGACACCCTGTTAACGGCCAGGTACTCATTTTACACCTGAGTACGGTGAGAGAATGTGAGTAACAAGCCTTTTCCAAGGACTCAACTATGCGCTGAGTGAGGCTCGAACCCAGGACCTTCCAATCCAAAAGCGAGTGTCATACCACAAGACCACATAGCCGCACGAAAAAATGAGACTTGGATTAGATTAATTTTTAATTGCGGAGAGTGAATGTAGTTTATTGATTTATTGCAGAGTAATTATCTAAATTTTAAATATTTTTGATTATTTTAACTTTAAATTCACTTTCTAGAATCATTTTACCTCGAATACCCTTTGTCAAGTGTGATCCATTAGCTCGATTTGGCATAATATTTTTTAATTCAACTTAAAAAGGGGGTTAGCCATCCTATACACCATTTTAAAAATAATATGACTCATCATCTAAATATGTGATATAATTTTCATTCCGAGCAGGTTTTACAAACAAGTGTTGTTTTCATTTGTTTTTAAATTTTACTTGCAGCATATCTGGTGAATGTTCCCATGTTGTTGCAGTAATCCTTACACTGAAGAATTGGCTGCAAGCTGGATTACAAGATATACCTACAGATCCAAGCTGCACACAAGCCTTCCACAACAATGGAGTAAACCTTGTGGCCCAAGAACTGATCCCGAGCCCATTACCTCCATGGTTATTCCCAAACCATGTAGGAATGTAAAGCTGCGACCAGTCATGGCAGCTATTGAGAACAGCAGGTAATATAATGCATTCAAATCATTGGGACAAAACAATCTGCATTGTTACAAGGGTAGATTGTTTGATTTTAGGGGATTTACAGCACTTGCGACACAATTAAATCATTTGAGTGCCAGATGATACGGGGAGAAGTTGTAGATCTGAAGTTGAAAGTATAAAAGGAAAAGCAAGACAAAGCGATATGGTTCGAAGGGGGAACAGAAGATCCCATGAACAATATACTGATGTGCCTACTTTGGCATTGTTAAAAGGCTTATAGTCTGGATTCAATAGACTTTGATTTTTTAAGGCCTTGGGCCTGTTTGTCTTTATCTCTATACCATCAAGAAAAACTAGTGTGTCCGGAAAATCTTTTAAAAATTGTTGTAGCATGTTATTCTTAATGGTGTCACGATCGGGCCATACTGGCAAACTGTCAAGCCTGAAATACAAGTAATTGATCCATGCCCTAAATAGACATCCTGCACCATTTCTTGATATTTTAAATAAATTGGCAAGATGCAAGAAAGTGTAATTTTGACGCAATTTCATAATAACAAGTAAAAATTGATCTATAATGGGCAAGCAACATTGTTGCTTTCATTTGTGTTGATATGGTAAATTACAAAGATGAATATTTTTACAAAATCTTCATACACGAAACCAGTGTAACTCTTTACAGCTTCTTTCGGTCCGTGATGGTGCAGGTGTTCAATGGTCAGTGAGTGACTGCATTTATCTGCGTCCGTTTTGGGTTTTTTTTGACAACAGCAGCCTCTTAAGTTCCTCTCCTTTTAATAATTCTTGGGCGTGAAGTCTCTTAGACTCCTTCAGTTGTTGCTTAAGCAAAAAGACTTCTTCTTTCAGTGATAAGTTCTCTGCAACCACTGCTAACAGTGTCATGTTAGAATCTGAAATAAAATGAAATTATTTTTGCAATTAGTTGTCCAGCAGAGACTAAATCAACAAACTGTAATTAATCTGGGTAAGAATATTGAATCTATTGAGACCACCCACTTTTACTTTTACCCACTTACAATGTCTGGAATTGCATTAACAGTACTATCCAGTTAGAAGTTTGTTTTTTCTCTGTCATAGGTATTCTATGTATGAACAGTGTTTTATTTATGTCCAGCTACATAGAGACTGGTAGCCTGCATATCTAATACCCAACATTTTGGATATGCAGATTAAGACTCTGACACCTGTACATCTATGCCTTTTTTAAAAAGGTAGATGCAAGTCAAGAGGAAGGGAATTGAAGAAAACATTTATGTTTCTATTCTAATGGGCCCGAGAAAAGTATTTTAAATAGAAATTGCTCAAGGCAGCAAGTTGTTTGACTCCAGACAATCTATGTTTTTTTTCAGGCGGTTAAAATAAATTTATCACATGTTCATAAAATCATTGATTTTTAAAAAATATTCTTATTCTTTTCATGCTTTCTTTTTTTTTATTTCCTAGGCTCCTCTCATTGGTGAGAAGACTGTGTCATCTGAAACTTCTATCAGTTGTTGGGATTTGGCACTTCCATGTCTGATAAATTTTGATCCTCCAGAGAGCGTGGTGAAATATAGTCATGAGTGGCAGGATGTATCTAATCAGCACTTCGGATGCCCAAAATCTTGAACATTCAACTGTTCAACAGGCTCACTGTGCTCTTTCCACATAGTAAAAATTATACAATTTGTCATTTCTTTTATGTGTTATTAAAGTCATACCTAAATTTGGAATAACCCTTTGTTCATTTTCCTTGTTATCCCTTAGTTCATTTTCTTTGTTTTCAGTCTCCCTGTTGACCACTTCAGTATCCATAGGTTCTGGTGCGGATCCATTTTCGGGATTGGTTGCTTCAAAATTAGTGTTCTTTCATGACCGTCTCTGAAAAAGAACAAAATGTAAACGTTTCTGACATTGATGTGTTTATGCACTTTATGGTCTTGTGGTAAGACTTTATCCACCAGGTGGGGGTACATTGAGTATGTAGACCAGACATGACGACAATAAGGCGCTATGACTATCTTGTAAGATTACCATCCAGGTAGTTTTATTTTATAAGTGTGGTTATGTGGTCTGGAGTAGGTCATACACCTTTGGACCAAAAGGTCTGGGTTCGCATCCCGAGTGGTGTAAAGTTGAGCCCTTGGAAAGGCTCTTTACTCACATTTTCTCACCTTATGTGGGTGTAAAATGAGTAACTGGTCAACAGCGTTGTCACTGTCCAAAAAAAAAAGTGCAATATCGCCAAAGTGTCGTGTCTCATCCTACATGTTGAGTGTTGCTGTCGACCCCTTGTAAAGCGTTTTTGGCATGTTTAGTGGAGATTGCTGTTTATAAAAGATCCAGGTTTTTATTTATGATAAGAAAAAGTAAGTAAAGAGCTTTTTTCCAAGGACCCAACTTATTGCACAGACAGTCACAGAGGGACTCAAACAAGTCAGAATGTCATACCCCGAGATCTCAAAGCTAAACATAAGACAAGAAGCAAATAAATGCTAAATTTACTCCTTGGGTGGGGTTCCTGGCCTTCCATAGTGGGCAGGTACATACTGTGTCTTCTACTTCTATCCCCGTATATCTGTTTTCCAACTTGCATTCTGTCTTTGTCTTGGAATGAGATTACATACATACTTGGTTTTATCCTGGCTGGGAGGGAAACAGTCAAATGCATAGTTATTGTTTTGGGAGATGATATTTTTTTCCTTGTAAATCTTCTCTCTGTTAAAATAATCTGTTCTGTGCTTCTTTTTTTTTTTTTACATATAATTATGTGGTTCCGATAGCTCAGTTGGTAAAGCACTCGCTTTACATGCAAAGGGAACTGGTTCGATTCTGGACCCATGTCTCTTGTTCACACAGTGGTGGCTGGTCTGTTAGGCCTTGAGTCTTGAGGAAAGTACTTTGTGATAAACTAGCAGCATCCCACCAGAAGGATGACATGCACTGTAAAAACTGGAGTAATAAAATCTGGCTACATTGGTCCTATGGCTCTGAAAAAAAAAAGACTACTTTTCCTTTTCTCAATTTTGGGGGTCGTGGAAATTATTTTTCAACCTGATCATCAAAATAAGACACGTTGATCAACACTCACTATCACCCTTGATAATTTCAAACAGTAAAGCAGAGTTCAACTCATTTACCTAAACCTGCTACTGCTATCTGATTTGTTGAATTCAGGAAACAAATGTCATTATTAATAAGAAAACACACTGAGAATTTAAAAAGCCATAGCCACATGAGATAACGGTCAAAAACTCACCCTGATACCATTCCCTGATCAGAATCCCTCACCCTCAGAGGTTAAAGCCGACGTTTGCTTGGTGTTAATTTTGTTCTTGACTTTGGATATTGAGTTCCAATCGATAACTTGACTGAGCAAGTTCAGGATCGGGGAATCTTTTAGTCGGCTCACCATCTTTGAAATGCTGCAATTTAAGTTGGAAAGATAAAATGAAATTATTTGATTTGACAGCATCAGTAAAACATGTATCTTCTCTTGTTTTCTTGTTATTATTAGAAGAATAACAACAGTAACATCTACTGTCAATGTCTCCCACACTATTATCACTGTACAGTGAATATAGCCTTCCACACCATTATAGTGAATATAGTCTCCAACACTATTATCACCGTACGGTGAATATAGCCTTCTAACCATTATATTGAATATAGTCTCCCACACTTTTATCACCGTACAGTGAATATAACCTTCCACACTATTCTCACCGTACGGTGAAAATCGTCCACCAAGATATTACCGTACGGTGAAAATAGTCTCCCACACACCGTCAGGCTATTATCACCGTACGGTAAATAAGAGATAAAGATCGTATCTACTTGTCTTAAACTGTACTAATAAATGAACGGCTCAAATAAAGTATTCTATAAGTCTCTAAGATCGTTCTACTTACTTCTACAATGTTGATTTTGATTAAGACTTAGACCAACTGGCCGGGAGTCAAGACTCTAACTCTAAAAGTCAACGTGAAAAGTGAAAGAGAGAAATGATGTTTACCGAAAGAATCATAAAACAAACTCTGGCAAAAAAAAATTTAAAAAATCAATTTTAATATGATAATGATTGATATAAACTGTGTTGAATATCAACTTACCTTAGAACAAATGTAACGGTTCTTGTTGATCTTCGCTAAATTCAGCTGATTGTGAGGGCGAGCGCAAGCCCTGATCCATCGCTTGCATCGAGGTTTGTCGATCCACGGCTTGATAAAAGGAAAAAATCGTACGCCTCCCGATCTCTCCGGATATCAACTGTCGCTGTCACAAAGGCCCCATTGACAATTTTTACCCATATTTTCTTTAATTTAAAGAATTCTGCATCAGGCTTAGTCTAAGACTACACAGCCATTACTATTGTTTATAAACAACCACCTAGCCATGTCCGAATGCCATATCCGGGTCAGGGCTCTGAGGGTGTGTCACGAATCTCGTGTTTTGATTGGTTAAAAATCTACTGGTTAATTTGTAAGTCCTAGAGGGTTCTAGTGTCAGGCTATAAGTTAACGATGGCTACAGTGTGGCACCGTGTTATGAAGGCTGCATTCCGCAAGTCCCCCCGACGACCATCCGGTCATGAGAATGAGTGACTGAGAGGGAAAAAAGCTCAAAACATTCGTCAGCAGGAAATAGCGTCCCAACACACAAAACTATATGTGATCTTGAAAGTTCATAGTCTCATTACAACAGTTTAGTGAGAACTACTAAAAAATGGCTGACTAAAAACAATAACAAAGACTTGAGTGACGTCAAATTCGTTTTATCTGTAGTTAGAACGAAGTTGAATCACTCAGGTCTTTGTTATTGTTTTTTTTTTTTTCTATCCATGTTTATGAGTAATTCTCACTTAATTGTATTATCCAGACTATAAAAGTTCATGGTTACACAGAGTTTTGTGTGTTGGTCCGTTATACTTCCGGATGGCAATGTTGTGAGTTTTTTTGCCAAGCGCACACTATCTATACTATCTATATTCTGGATAATACAGTTTAGTGAGAATAACTCATTAACATGGATGGCAAATATAAGAACAAAGACCTGAGTGACGTCAACTTCGTTCTATCTAAAGGGAACAAAAATGATGGACAAAGTCACGTGATGTTTGTTTGTTTATTTATTACAAAGATGACATTTGGAAACTGTACATGAAAGTATACAAAATTATGGTCAAGGTATTGTTATAAAAACATTGGTATTGTTGTGATGAAAGTAATACGCTGTATATAACTATAACATTGAAAAGTAACTTGTTTTTCATCTCGTCCAAAATAAAACAAATTTTCACCCACTTGTGCCTTTTGATTTTCATTCAAAATCAAAATTCTTATGTTTCACTATAATTTCATTCATAAAAATCCACTTTATATTATATTATATACTTTATTAATATTTAAATTTATACATAATTGGATGCCAATTAATGATTTTCAAAAACTCGTCATTCCAGAGCTCAAGCCCCTTATAGTCCGGTGGTTATCATGTTGTCTATATCGTTAAACGAGTGACAGCAATTACTGGTCACCCTTTGGATAGGACGCTTGTTTACCACATATATATCTAACAGACCAAATGAACCAATCACTGCTGAGAGGACAGGGGCGGGGAAGGATAAAAATGAATCGACTACACCCGGGATCGTTACCGTTATCTTTGCGTGCCGGGCAGTATTGGAATATATCCTAAAGACAAATTTCCCCATAATATGGGATGAATAAAGGGAATTTCACGTGAATCACATTTATGAACTTACAAAGAATAGAAGGATAAACATATGCAGCTATTTTTATTGTTGGCAGACATCAGTGGACTCATTGCCTTACACTTACAAAACAACTTTTATTTTAATTTTGCCCAGAAAACTAACTGTAAACATTTCGATAAAATTAAAATCGCCCCAAATCATCAAATATTCCTAAACTCAAGATTTCTTTAAAGAATTAGTGACCTTTTTTTTTTATAAAGTCTTGTGTTAAAGGATTTTAGTACAAAACATTAGCATTTATATAACACAATATATATTAAACGTGCTCAAAGCGCTTTACATGGTTGTGCAATGAAATATGCAATATGCGCTATTTTGAGTCACATTGAACGCAGGATGAACTTGAAGTCTGTTGAAACACACGAGTAGTCACTTACGCCGTGTACTTATTTGCAGGTCTGACAACCCAATTCCTAATGGCCTCATTGTTGTAATGGAAATTAAGAAAAAAAAATGACGCAAAATATTGTCCATTACAACAATGTTAAACTAGGCCCATAAATGGGTTCGGGTGTCAGACCTGCATATATATGTATACGTCGGTCGCTTGCAATAATCATACAATTTTTCCAACAAAGCAACATAATTAAAAAACGATTATTTTGTATTTTTTTTTAAAAAACCCAGAAAACAACAATATTTGCTTAATTTTTTTTTTATTAAAAAAAATATTTAAAAAAAAATTATTTTAAGGGTTTAACGGAGTTTATGGATAAGCGTGGCTCAGCGGTACAGTCTTTGCTTCGTACCCGAAAAGTACGGAATTCGACTAACCGTTGCGTGGCCTTGAGCAAGTCCTCCCGCCCTTGGTCCTTTTGCGGAGCTGCACTGCGGCCGACGCCTGAGCCACGCTATCCAAGTAATTCGAGGATGAAATAATGACAAAATTATAATTGTAACGCATTAATGTTCATCATTATTATTACTCGTTATCATAATAATAATAATAATAATAATAATAATAATAATAATAATAATAATAATAATAATAATAATAATAATAATAATAATAATAATAATAATAATAATAAGGTCTTAGGAAACAAATCATGTTGAAATTTAATGTGGAACAACAATTAACATTATTTATACCGTACATTGCCCGTACTGGTAACACACATCCAAGGCGTTTTGAACCGGAAGAGAAGAAGGTATGACGTCACGACTTCTGATTCTCATTTTCCTCTATTTCTGTGTTTATTATGTACATAATCATAAATCAACAAATGAAATGATATTTTTAATCTTTATATATCCAAAAACAAAATAAAAATGAGAAAAAAATATTTTTAACCGAACACGATCATGAATGAAACATTGAAAAATATAACAAAGCATTCAATATCAATTTATTTCTTCTTTTTTTTTTTTTTTTAGTCGAAGCGAAAATGCCGGAGAAACTGGGGAACCATTTATTTTTTTTATAAATAAGTAAAAGGTGTTGTAAAATAACTTAGAAAATCGCTATTAACTTCATGATAATATTAATCATAATATAATATAACGTAACATAACATAACATAACATAACAAAAAAATGATATAATATAATATAGCAAAATATAATATTATATAATATAAAGGGGGATTGAAAACTTACTAAAACTGTTGAATTACATGTGACAGATACAATATAACACGGTTATATCGAGAATTTTTAATTCTAAATGGCTCGGATGATCGAGGTGATGGCCATGTTAATGCTTTGAGATAATCTCCCAATTCTAGTCTAAAAGTGATACTAAACAGCAGTTGAAAGCTGTGGACTGTAAAAAGTAATACAAAAATGAATATAACAGCTTCAAAAAAGAACAAAATACCTAACGCTTTTTTTCCAGCGAACAACAACAACAACAACAACAACAACAACAAAAAAAAACATGAATACATTGCTAAACAAAACAGATCGACAACTAAATATTTCGTACGTCATCTCTGTAGAAGAATATTTAGTCGTCTGTCTGGTTTTTTAAAGTGTATTTTTGTTTTTATTTATTTTGTTTGTTTGTTTTATTTTTTGTTTGTTTTTTCTCTGTTGGCTAAAGAGGAGATTTGAGCCCGAAACGTTCCGTGTTTGGTTTTTTGTTCTTTTTGAAGCTGTTATATTCATTTTTTTAAAAATTACCCTTAATACTAATGCACTGATATTTTTTTTAACTCAGCCATTTAAGCCGGCATTACACTTATTATTTGATATCTTAAAACAATCCGTATGCTTATGTAATGAAAATAAAGCTAAAGACATGTAAACGGAGAATGAAGACATTTCTGATATGCCGTGGTTGTGTTTTGAGATAACAGTGATACAATATACTGTAATACAAACTCAAAACAGGCATTTAAAACGGAAATTGTTCAATATACCGTGTAAACGTCTTAAAAATAATCGTAAATATATCTAATACATGCAATGAAATAAGAAGCATTTAAACGGAGGGAAGAAAATTATTCGAGATATCCGTGTAAATGCCTAGAAATAATCGTTAACATGTTATCAAACAAGAAGAATTCAAATGGAGGGAAGAAAATTGTTCGAGACATCCCTATAAATATGCCTTGATATAATCGTAAAGCAATATAATGAATTAAGAGGCATTTAAATAAAGGTAAGAAAATTGTTCAAAATATCCGTGTTTTTTGAGTTATACATGTTTGTGATTGTCGTGGTGCATTGTGTAACATAATGACATTCTAATCAAAAATATAAATAACAACAATAACATAATACTATTGTAAAATTATAACATTCTATTCAATAATATAAATAACAACAATAACATAATATTATGAGACATCGATGACGTAATACTTCGGCACATTTAACAAGGCAATAGAAAGGTTTAGCAGATCACACGTATTACGCATCACGCAATACGTATCTATCACATGACCATTCTATTTGTACGTAAAAAATATAGTGCCGCTATGCGATTTTAATATGGGTCACGGAAATGTTAACATTATGACATCCAATCAAAAATCGCATGACTACACTAATTTTAGGCATCATACGAATTATCATGTGATATCTATTATATACGTGATACGTAAAACGTATGATCCATATCTCCCCATTATTATCATTGGTCAAATTGAGGAAAGAATTGCTTTTCCGGAGTTCTGTTCAATATGTAACAATCCACATAATATTAGAAATAAGATATAAAAAAATAGTCAAATCAGAATATAGAATGATTGTTGATAACGGATGCACAACTGAAACAAATCATCTTTTGTTATGAAAACATCAATGTATAAATTATGTAAAACACTTAGCAGCGATAATAACGAAAATGAAAGTGAAAATTCAATCGAGGGCAATTGTTTTGTATTATTTTTAATTACTTCTAAAATGTTTTAAAAAATATAAAATAAATATAAAATAAAATAAACAATTGAGCTTTTATATAGCGCAATATCCACTAAATGTGCTCAAAGCACTTTACAAGGAGTCCCTGGTCAACAGCAACATTTAACATGTAGGACGGGACATCGTAAATAATCTTTAAAATTTCTAAAATGTTTGACAGAACTCAATGAAAATAACAACGTTATAATGATTTGTATTGTTAACTTGGGGGGGGGGAGGGGGTGGAGGGGGGAGAAGGGGGGGGGGAGAGGGGGAGGGGGCGATATCAGTTTCACAGGTGAAAATGTATAATAATATAGTGACCAATCCTGTGTGCAGTCGATATTTTTTTTTTGACCCTCCTGTCTACTCAGCGGTGATATGTTAGCTGGATGTTAAATCTGGCAGAAAGTACTCTGCGATTGACTAGCGTCCCGTCCAATTGCGATTGCAATTGTCCACTTCAGGCTATAGAAACCGGGATAAACTCCAACTCTATTGAACCAATAGTTCTGAAGTACTATTATACCACTCGAGAGTGCTGGTCAAAGTAAAAAAGTTTGGTGTAATGTTTTTTCATGTGTATAAGTGTTTATGTGTATATTTGTTTGTTTATATGTCTGTGACAGTTTTCTATAAGTGCGTGTGTGTGTGTGTGTTTTCTAATTCTAGTTCTTCATAGTTTCTGCCACACTCTTTTAAAAAAATATGAACGTATTTATCATTTTGACAGAAAACTCGTCCTTCAAATATCGGTGGATGAAAATGAATCTCATCTTGTCAACAACAAAAAAAAAAAAAAAAACAAAAAAAACAAAAAAAAAAAAACCTCTCAAATTTGGGACTAGCAAAGTTCCAGGTTTGAGAGTTTTTAATCGATGGATATACTTTGAAGGATGAATTTTCTGGCCAAAATTTCAAAATACGTATTTTTTGGGTTTTTTTTTTTTTTTTTTTTTTTGTTTGTCTCAAAATTCGGCAGTGTTCGTCTTCATAATTCTTGCAAGCAAGCACCCACTGAAATCTCACGTGGTAAACGTTAAATTCTAACGATGAATATCATCTCTCTGAAGCATCCCAAATTCAATAATTTTCAAATTAGTAAAAAATCAAAACAAGATTTACATAACTTTTATCAGTACTGGTTCAAAATTCGTAGGGATACATGAAAGGAGTACAATACTTCAAAAGCAAATGAATCTCATTACTTGTGATTTGTATACAAATAGTTGAGATTCATACGCTCTTTAGAAATCGTACACGCCTGCCAAAAATCTTCCTCGAGACAACTTCTTGCCAATGAGTGGTAACCACGTGAATAATGAAGAAAAAATACGAGAAATTGGAACGGTTATCCTATTTACAGCATCAAATAGATTAAAATTTACAAGTCACTTTACAATATGCAATTGTTTTATTACTGGGTGCTTAGAATTTACGCTTTTGGTAATTAAAGAGGCTGAGAATGTATTATTTTACGATTCTGGGTTTGAAGAAGAAGCAAGCAAGACTCTTGAGACCATATGTTGTTCAAAACGTTTTTATTTTAAAAAATATTTACGATATTTTGTATCCATAATTTTGCAATTTTGATTTTTGACGAGGTGGAAAATTCATAATTATTACTCTAATAATTTTCTCCAAAAAATGTGAACACAACCTGTAGACATTTCTTGGCAAGTAAATCTTCCCTAATCAATGCAAACTGTGTCGGATTTTTGTTTGCCTCGCCCTATGGCATTAAACTTCGTCAAGTTGGCGTTTCGTATATATCATTATCATCTTTATTATTATTTCTAATAGAATTTTTGTTTTTTCGATTTTAGAAATCTAAAACGAACGTTAACCTCTAGCTTGTTTTGTTTGTTTGTTTTTTCAAGCTTGCTACGTATTGTTTTGTTTTGTTTTTTTCCTATGGATTATTTTGTTTGTTTTATCCGAAGCATAATCTTCTGATATCTTATAAAAGCCGTCCTATTTCCGAACAAAAAAAATAAATAAAACCCAGACATTGCAAAACCTTGGGCCAAAGTTTGAGATTGGGGAGAGTTAGATGAGATTTCAAAGTTTTAAAAAAATCACACGGTATGAAGTGAGTAGAAAAGTGCCAGAAGACAATAGAGAATAGAAATTTTTTTCGCGGCGGTGGTGGGGTTTGAACCTGCGACCTTATTGGTACGACAACTCCGCCTGGCAGGTGAGAGCGTGGCTCTACCTTGTGAGCTATCCACGAACACAAAAATATTCGTTTCAAACCCAAAGTCATTTCTAGATCCCTCTCTCACCCACTTCTTGAGATCGCCGATTCGTTCACCACCATCGCGAAGTAATTTTGACCAGCAGTTAAGCTTAATAGCCAATATTCTCATCACAAACATATAACATAGAAACGATTGAGACATGGAGTATGCTCCGGTGTATGGGGTGAATTTTTAATTCAGAAAAGTGAGTGGAGCAGGCACTTATGTTGGTAACAACAAGATATGAAGTGAGTAGAAAAGTGCCAGAAGACAATAGAGAATAAAAATTTTTATCACACAAGTGATTCCAATAGATAGTATGCTAAGAAGCTCACAACACTGCCATCCGGAAGTATAACGGACTAACACACAAAATTCTGTGTAACCATGAACTTTTATAGTCTGGATAATACAGTTAAGTGAGAATTACTCATAAACGTGGATGACAAAAAAACAATAACAAAGACCCAAGTGAGTCATCTTCATTTTATCTATATGATGATATTATGGCAAATGTGGGATAATCTGGGAGGCCAGTATCTCTGTATTCTGGGGAACGACCTGAAGGGACAGTGTGTATAACACTGTATCACACGGAGGAATCAGAGCCAGAGGGAGTATTTTACTCTAATAATAATATTTTTGACCACCCAAAAGAGAGATGAAATTAAAAAGAGGCAGACCATAGCTGGATTGTCGTATAATATATTTTTAACACTCTGAATTTTAGTACTCCTTCAGTGCCATAAGGCGAATTTATCCCGGTTTCTATAGCGTGAAACGAACAATAGCAATTGTTTGCTACCGTTTGGATACAACGCTAGTCCATCGCAAAGTAATTATTATTATTATCATTATTATTATTATTATTATTATTATTATTATTATTATTATTATTATTATTATTATTATTATTATTATTATTATTATTATTATTATTATTATTATTATTATTATTATTATTATTATTATTATATTATTATTATTATTATTATTATTATTATTATTATTATTATTATTATTATTATTATTATTATTATTATTATTATTATTATTATTATTATTATTATTATTATTATTATATTATTATTATTATTATTATTAATATTATTATTATTATTATTTATTATTATTATTATTATTATTATTGTTGTTGTTGTTGTTGTTGTTGTTGTTTTGCAGGGCAAAAGTCAAGGACTGAATGGCTACGATGAAGGCCTCTTGTTTACTAATAGATAATAATACGACTCGAGAAGATATAAAGTTAAATAACGATTAGCAGCAACTTTGGCTTTGGTAAGGAAACAAACAAGCAATGATCGATCTAGCAACTGTTAGGAAAGTAAGTAAATAGGTAAGTGATTAAGTACATTGGCAAATAGAACAGCCTAAATTCAGGTTGAGTTTGCAAAAATTAAATTTAAAAAATAAATTTAAAAAAACAAAAAAAAAAAAAAAAAACAATAAAAAACAAATGGAAATAGATCTTAGACAAATCTAAACAAGCATAATTAATTTACATCATTTTTGAAAGAGTTAAAATTTCTACCTATTTATCTTCATATCTTTAACCATTTAACTGCCGTACTCTGGAAAGACACGGATTTCAAAATTTGGCCAGAAAACTCGTCCTTCGAATATCCATTGATTTAAATGACCCTCATCTTGACAAAATCTCTCAAACCTAGGCCTTCGCGAAGTCTTTATTAAGTCCCAGGTGTGAGAGTTTTTAAACAAGATAATGACTGTTAAAATCGATCGAAATTTGAAGGTAGAGTTGTCTGGCCAATTTTTTAAAATACGTGTTGTTCCAAAGCACGGCGATTTCTGGTTAATTATGAAATGTGTTTTCTATTTAACAAATCCTTACATAATAAAACAGCCACAAGCACGAATTACGAATCACCCGTCTCCTACATGGAAACCAGGTTCTGCGCATGTGCAAAATGAGAGACATCCGCCCCGGGTACTTCAACATGAGGAAAATATGGAGACATGAGTTGGTGCTGGATGACTCCTCTTCCCCAAATTAACACAACGCACACTTCTCAAAGTGGTCTGCTTACTTCTTTTCTCTCACAAAATCCGTTTTATACATTTTGGCCAGGAAAATCTTTCTGAAAATATCGTCAAATTAAAATTATGACCTTAAATGATCAACAAGAATAATTGAAAAAATTTAAACCCGACGCCATTTTGGACACTTTTTAACAATGTGAAGGTCATTTCATCAGTTTAGATATTGTAAATAAGTTTAGGTGTATTTTAATGGATCCAAATTTCAAGGACGATTTTCTGACCAAAATAGTTTAATTTGTTTTGCAAGAAAACGATAGTACAGTCATGGGTCTAATTTGTTTGTAAATTATTTCCAATTTCAACAGTTTTGCGGTGGTGAGTTTCGCCACCAGGTACCTTTTTAAAATTTTTTTTAGCAGCGCGTCTATTAACACGACATACCTACGCTCTTGAAAATCCAATAAAATTGTTTTAACTTGATAAAGTGCGCGCGTACGCTCTTCTCGACAATGTAGAATTATCTTGATTTCAAACTGGCAACCGTGACAGTACGAGAATCTTATCCAAAACCCCTCAAACGGGCAGAGATTTTATCAGAGATTGCGTCGGTTTTTTTTTTTTGTTTTGTTTAGCGGCTGAAGGAACGGAAGACTCCTATCATACCAGACCTGACCAAGGTATGCAACAGCAAGAGAGGGTTTAGTATTTTGTATCACAACGCTGTGGCAGAACTGAGAAATACAACGGCGATCTCGGCCCAAAAACTAGACGTTCAAACATAAAGACAAATGAGGAGGAAGAAGAAGAAGAAGAAGAAGAAGAAGAAGAAGAAGAAGAAGAAGAAGAAGAAGTAGTAGAAGGAGGAGGAGGAGGAGGAGGAGGAGGAGGAGGAGGAGAGGAGGAGGAGGATGCGTAGGAAGGGGAGGAGAAGAAGAAGAAGAAGAAGAAGAAGAAGAAGAAGAAGAAGAAGAAGAAGAAGAAGAAGAAGAAGAAGAAGAAGAAGAAGAAGAAGAAAGAAGAAGAAAAGAAGAAGAAGAAGAAGAAGAAGAAGAAGAAGAAGAAGAAGAAGAAGAAGAAGAAGAAGAAGGAGGAGGAGGAGGAGGAAGAGGAGGAGGAGGAGGAGGAGGCGTAGGAGGAGGAGGAGAAGAAGAAGAAGAAGAAGAAGAAGAAGAAGAAGAAGAAGAAGAAGAAGAAGAAGGAGGAGGAGGAGGAGGAGGAGGAGGAGGAGGAGGAGGAGAAGAAGAGGAAATAATAACATTACGAGCATACACGACCTGCCAATAACTTTCCATCGATCTGGACAATAGCAATTGCTTGCTACCCTTTGGATAGAACGCTAGTCTATCGCAAAGTCACTTTCCGCCAGATCTAACAGACCCAGATATCCGTTTATTGCTGGGTGGACAGAGGAGTCGCGAAAAAATCTCGGCTGCACAGCTAAATAGGCGTCATAATGTCACGTCCTACAATGCTGATGGCAACGGTAAGGTATCCATTTTACACCTGAGTACGATGAGAGAATGGGAGTAACAAGCATTTTCCAAGGACTCAACTATGCGCCGCTCAGATCGATAATCGAGCCCTGGACCTTTCCTATCGGTTGGCGAGTGCCATACCCGCAAGTTTCATGTTTGTGGCTACAGATATTAATATTTGAGCACTTCCTTCATTCAGGTAGGTCTGCGTGACTCAGCGGTACGGTCTTTGGCTCGTACCCGAAAGATACCGAGTTCGATCACCCGCCACTGCTTTGTATGTGTCTAGCCTTGAGCAAGTCACCTCGCCCTAACTCAATGTATGCCTCTGCACTGCGGCTGACGCTTGCGTTATTCCAGTCTTCCCTTGGAATAGACCCTAGAGACAAATTTCCCCTATGGGGTGAATAAATGGAATTTTATTTATTTATTTATATATTTATTTATTTATTTATTTATTATAGGCCTTAGAGACAAATTCTCCTATGGGGTGATAAAGGGAATTTTATTTATTTATTTATTTATTTAATTATTTATTATAGGCCTTAGAGACAAATGTCCCCAATGGGATGAATAAAGGGAATTGTATTTATTTATTTATTTATTTATTTATTTATTTATTTATTTATTTATTTATTTATTTATTTATTTATTTATTTATTCAATACCGCTTTTAGCCGCTGGGCCACAAAATTTGCAATAATATTTCGGGGAACTGGTCCTTGAAGACATAAATGATTGAGCTCTTAAAACGACGCACCTCGGCATATGCTTGAAGAGTTAATGGTTTAATTCTTCCCCTGCAAAACTTGTAAAGGGAAGCGGGGGAATCGGTCTGGCGTTCGTTCCCTTTGCTACAAGTACTCTCCCACTTGACAAGACAGAAACCAGTTTTAGTGTGGTGTCACTTGGTACACGATCTCACTACTAGTAACACGTTCCCCGTTGCTTCTAAACGGTAATATACATACGTCGGAACGAGAAATTTATAGGATGAACATCGAATAATACAGTTTAGTGAGATGACCCTCGTCTTGGAAAAAAAACAAAAAACAAAAAACAAAACAAAACAATAAAAACAAAACACAAACAAACACAAAAAAAAACCCTCTCAAACCTGGAATTTCAAGGGATGACTTCAAAGAAGTCCCGGGTTTGAGGAGTTTTAAACAAGATAAGAGTGATTTTAATTTATCGATGTTTGATGAATGTTTTTTCTGGCCCAAATTTTTTTTAACGTGTTTTTTTTTTTCAGAGTACAAATTCAAAAAGCCAACACAAAAAGGATAAAAATGAATCCGTTTTGCCACTTTTAAAACGTAGTAAAAAAGCAACAAAGAAAACAAAAACAACGATAATTCATTATGATTCCACTAATTGTTGGGTCATTTTAAACACGAATTGTCTTTAAGATTAAAGGAAGTCATCCAAGAAACTCACAACATTGCCATCCGGAAACTTAACGGACTAACACACACACAACTATGTGTAACCTTGAACGTTTATAATCTGGTAAATACAGTTTAATTTGAATAACTCATAAAAATGGATGGCCAAAAAAAAAAAAATAAAAGCAAAAATAAATACCTGAGTGACGTCAACTTCGTTCTAAATATACATTATTTTTGTGCAGCAAAAACAAGCCTTATAGAAACAGCGATAACTTCTTAGAATAAACAGAAAGATTTTTCATCAAATGGTGTTCTGTACAAAACAAAATAATATGATATGAAAAACTCTCGTTGTGTCGATCGATATTTGAGGGATGAGTTTTCTGGCCAAAATGTTAAATACGTGCTTTTGTTTTGTTTTGTTTTTCAAAACACAGCAGTAAAGAGTCCACCTTATTTCAATATTAAATATTCTCTCGCTGTTCCTGTCAGTGTTGGAAACAGAAAACTACCCTTCAAATTATAAATACTGAAACTAGTCATAATAATAATAATAATAATAATAATAATAATAATAATAATAATAATAATAATATAATAATAATAATAATAATAATAATAATAATAATAATAATAATAATAATAATAATAATAATAATAATAACAAGTTAAGTTTGAAATTATTGTGAGCCATATTTAACTTTACATAGAGATGATATCCGTTCAGGTTAGCATGATATCTGCTGGAGGCCGGTCTATGTCCACTGACAGTATTGCTGCTTCCAACATAATGTGGTGGGAAAAAGGTGCCTCATATCATTCAAAATGGCGGTGCTAAGGGATATGACAAACCACGAGTTAAACACAAAAAATTTAGTCATTGTATGTTTGTTTGTTTGTTTTCAGATGAGCATTCTTTTTAATTTTTCACAGAGATATCAGACAGATTATTGGCCACATATATTTTTAACCAAATCGTTCCCAACTTTGTTCTGCAGCAACAGCGGCCGGAATGGGGTTAAACATACTCTGTCTATGCACACCCATCCCGTAGTTATAGCCTTGCACGGAAGATGCCGTGCTATGTCCCATGCCAGGGATTGTGTAGGGCCCGCCAGGCATTCCGTTGGAAAAAGGCCCGTGATTCCCCGAATCTAAACCATATCTCGAGGCCGGAAATTGCCCACTGCCATTTCCGCTGCTGCCGCCAAAACTTGGCGGGTTGTTGTCGTACTGTAACTTTGGATCGCATCGAAATTGAGACTGGTGAGATGAAGGGGGTGGTGGTGGTGGTTGTAATGATGATGTTGTGAGTGGCAAGAGTTGATGATGTTGTTGTTGTTGCTGCTGCTGCTGTTGTTGTTGGTGGCGCTGCTCGAGTTTGACAGAACATTGGTCATCTCCTGAGGTCATCCCATACTTGCAATTTGATGCAGTTGGATTGTTGAGGAAGTTGTCGTGAATGACGAGATTTTGGGGCGAGGTTTGAGGGCCATTGTTATTGTTATTGGGAATTCCTCCAGAAGGCGAAGAAGTAGACGAGGGAGATCTGGTGTTGTTATTATTTGAAGGCGGCGCCCCGCTTTGATCCGCTGATAAATCATATGGGACAGGCAATGCATGATGCTGGCTGGAGGTGTTGCTGTTATTACTGTTGTTATTATTATTATTGTTGTTGTTGTTGTTAGAAGATTGACAGATGTTGTAGGGAGGGAGACAGGATGAGACGGAGCTGGCAATGGAAGGGGACGAAGAATTGGGGGAGGAGTTCAGACGATAAGGCGTGGCTTGTCCCCAGCTCATTGAATGGTTAATTCCTGTTGTTGTTCCAGTGTGATGCAGGGAAGGGGGATGGTTGCTGCCACTCATGTCGTAAGGCGTGTCGTAATGGGGAAGGCATGTGTTGTTGTGGGCGGAGCTATGAAGATGGGCGGGGTTGTGAAGGTGGGCGGAGTTATGAAGATACTGGTCAAGGTCTTGGTCATCAAATTGATCCATCACATCGGGCATGTCCAGCCCTACAAAATCCATTGGGTGACCAGATGGACCTATGTGAAATATTGCAGAAATAGTATTGTAAACTACAACAATGATGATGATGATGATGATGATGTCAGTGGTGGTGGTGATGGTGATGGTGGAAATGATGATGATGATGATGATGATGATGATGATGATATGTCGAACTGATGATGAAGGTGATGATTGATGGGGAGTATGAAGATGGTCGGTTGTGAATGTGTGATTATGAAGATATTGGTAAGGCTTGGATAAATGATGATGAATCGGGATGTCAGCTGAAAATGATGTGAAGATGGTATGATGAATATTGAGAAATAGTATTGAAACAACAAATGATGATGATGAGATGTCGATGGATGAGTGGTGATGATGATATGTGAATGATGATGATGATGATGATGATGATGACGATGATGAGATGAGAGCGATGATGATGATGATGATTATGATGAGATGACGAGTGAGATGATGATGATGATGATGATGATTGATGAGCTGATGATAGATGGATGAGATGATGATGATGAGATATTCGAACTAATGAAGATGTTAAACAACTAAAATAAAATTACAAAAATACGCAGTGAAAAAAAAAACATACCCATTATGTAACTTCGTGATCCAGTTTTTCTATCGTACATGTACTTGTTGATAGCCGAGGCATCCGGGTGTTGATTTGGGGTAACTGGAGGCGTCGGGGGTCCGTTGGACCCACCTGGCTGACTGGAGCACTCGCTAGAACAATCGTCGCTAGGGGAGGAACAGTGATCTCGGGAAGCGTAGTTCTTTCCCGCGTGAGATGAGGCGGAAGAGGAAGAAACACTGTTACTTCCAGTACTGTCTGATGCGTGACTTCCGGATTTACCGGGTTTCCGGCGTCGTGGTTGATATTTGTAGTCGGGATGATCTTTCTTGTGTTGGACTCGAAGTCTTTCGGCCTCTTCAACGAATGGTTTCTTTTCCTCTTCTTTCAGATGTCTGTGGGAGAAGGGGGGAAATGATTGAAATAAAACTAATTTGAAATTAATTGGTCGGCGTTGTGGTCTGTATGGCTGGGCGTTAGTCGATATCAGAACTCAGTACTTACTAAGGTAGCCAGCCTTGTTTTGTTTTTGTGTTGTTTTTGTTTTTGTTTTTTTGTTTTTGTTTTCGTGTGTTTTTTTTAAATTATTTTTTTTAATTGTTTTGTTTTTGTTGTTTTTCTTCATATTACCGATTTAATGGAGTACACATTCACACTTGGGTCCAATGGACAACCTATCAATCATAATATCTTTCTTTCAACGATATATCTATTCAAAAAGAAAAATAAAAAGAAAAAACAAAACAAAACAAAAACAAACAAAAATAAAACAGAAGAAAAAAACACAAAAATTTTAGATTGGAAATTGAAGTTGAGAATTGATTAAAAGAACGTAAAAGACAAGTCTTGAAAGAAGACATGTAAAGAAAGAGATATTTAGATTTCGGGAGAGAGAGAGAGAGAGAGAGAGAGAGAGAGAGAGAGAGAGAGAGAGAGAGAGAGAGAGGGAGAGAGAGAGAGATAGATAGAGAGAGAGATAGATAGAGAGAGAGAGAGAGAGAGAGAGAGAGAGAGAGAGAGAAAGAGAGGGAGAAAGAGATAGATAGATAGAAAGAAAAAAAAGAGAGAGAGAGAGAGAGAGAGAGAGAGAGAGAGAGAGAGAGACAGACAGATAGACACAGAGAGAGAGAGAGAGAGAGAGAGAGAGAGAGAGAGAGAGAGAGAGAGAGGGAGGGAGGGAGATAGAGAGAGTTGTCTTCTGAGTTTTCGTGTCACAGATTTAATGGATCTCTTCCCGTACACTGTAATTATCATATAAATTTAATCCATAGCAAATTGAATGCAATGCCTAAATATAGGAAAACATGTTTTAAAAATACTTTCCAAAAAAACTCATCCTTCAAATATCGATCGATTAAAATCACCATCACCTTGGTAACAATTCTCAAACCTGAAGTTTTCCTTAAGTCTCAGGTTTAATAGTTTTTTGCCAAGACTAGGGTCAATTGAATCGGTCGATATTTGAATAACGAGTTTTCTGGCCAACGATTTTAAATACGTGTTTTTCCAGAGCACGACTGTGCAGGTGTAATGAGAGACACTCCACTCCGTCCCAGAGATCTGTGTATTATGAAGACGACGTCGTGTCGTTTGGAGATTTGAGTAACTCAATATACCACTCGAATTTTTTTTTTTTTGAATTGAGCTTTTATATAGCGCAATATCCAATAAACCTACTCAAAGCGCTTTACAAAGGGTCCCTGGCCATCAGCAACAAGGAACATGAAGAACAAGACATGACGCCTGTTAGGCAATATTCCATATTTTTTCCCCGACAGAGACAAACGCTGTTAACGGCCAGGTACTCGTTATACCTGAGTACGGTGAGAGAGGCTCGATCCAGGACCTTCCGATCCGAAAGCGAGTGTCATTCCACAAGTCCACACACACACACACACACACACACACACACACACACACACACACATATATATATATATATATATATATAGATAGAATGCGCTTGGCCAAGGAGTTCACAACATTGCCATCCGGAAGTATAACGGACCAACACACAAACTCTGTGTAACCATGAACTTTTATAGTCTGGTTAATACAGTTTAGTGAGAACAACTCACAAACGCGGATGGCAAAAACAATAACAAAGGCCTGAGTGACGTCATCTGCATACTATCTATCTATCTATCTATCTATATATATATATATATATATATATATATATATATATATATATATATATATATATATATTGGTCAGACAAATTTTTACCTCAAACATCGATAAATTAGAGCTACTCATAATTTTCTCAAAGTTTTTAAGACGGGGACTACGAACGAAGAAGCATGGAGGCGTGTGTATTCCGTTTCTATGCGGTCTTGTGGTAGGACACTCGCTTTCGGATCGGAAGGTCATGGATTAGAACGCCACCCCCCCCCCCCCCCCCCCCCCCCCCGCCCTCGGCGCATAGTTGAGTCAGTCCTTGGAAAAGGCTTTTTACTCACTTTATTCTCTCACCGTGTTCAGGTGTAAAATGAGTACCTAACAAGCGTCGTGTCTTGTTCTACCAAAGTTTAAATTCACATCTCAAGAAAAGTGCTAATGCACGAACTTACTTGACTAAAGATGAACGAAAAAGCTAGTAACACCATTTATATTATCAAGATTAGATTATTGTAATTCTATTTTGGCTGAGGTAACTATAGATAACATTTAAAGACTTCAAACAATTCAGAATAGTGCTGCAAAATTGAATACAAACCAAAAGAGATATGAACAGTCGCTGCCCATTCTCTCTCTCTCTCTCTCTCTCTCTCTCTCTCTCTCTCTCTCTCTCTCTGTCATATTCTCTATCTCTCTCTTCCTCTCCCTCTCATTGTCTATCAATTCCCTTCTCTCTCACTCTCCCTCTCTCTCCCTCTCTATTTCTCTCTCTCTCTCTCTCTCTCTCTCTCTCTCTCTCTCTCTCTCTCTCTCTCTCTCTCTCTCTCTCTCTCTAACACTCTATTTCTCCATATACCTGCTTAGTCAGTTGTTAGAATTGACATTATCCGTCACCTAACAGGCGTGTTTATTTATCATTATCAAAAGTTCTTGTCCCTGCTTCTCAGATTTGCTTTCGAGCCGCACCAAAAAATCGTCCGTTCGTTCGTTCTATAGGTAATTCATTACATATTTATTCGTGATACGACTCGAATAGATTTCTAAAACTTTAAGTTCTCTATTATTTCATTTTGTCTCGGGGTTTCTATTAATTGTTTGTGTTTTTGTTTTTGTTATTTTGTTTTGTTTGTTGTTTTCGTTCTGTTTTAATTTTTTGTTTATTTTATTCTTTTTTTTTTCCAATTAGAAAAAAATATATTTTGTATTATCTCAGGAGTAAAACAAATCAGCATTGTCTCTGTCGGAAAAAAAATGTAATATCGCCTAACAGACGTCATGCTTCGTCCAAGATTTTAAGTGTTGCTGTTGGCTTGGGACCCTTGTAAAGCGTTCTGAGCATGTTTAGTGGATATTGCACTATATAAAAACTAAAGGTTTTACACGATCTTGGATAAAATTCTAGAGACAGTTTTCTCACCTCAAGTAGAACCGTATTGATACAGTTCGTCACATATATTTATTATACCGTTCGAGGACATTTTTTTTCTCCTCTTTTTTTTTCTTTCTTTGTTTAAAAAAAAATAAAATAAAATGAAATAAATAAAATAAAATTCCCTCTATTAATCCGCAAGGGGAATTTGTGTTTTGGATCTGTTCCAAGGGAAGACTGAAAAAATACAGGCGTCAGCCACAGTGCAGCCCCGCGAAGTGACTTGCTCAAGGCCACACAACGAGGCGGGTAGTCGAACTCGGTACCTTTTGGGGTACGAAACAAAGACCTGTACAGCTGAGCTACTCTGCCCCTCCATCCAGCAATCCGTTCATCTTTTCTCTCATTCTGCCGATATCTGCTGCACCTGCTGTCATCAACATCCCCACTTTTTCCACTATCATCTGTATTCTCTTATCTCTCACCCCTATCACTCTCTCTCTCTCTTTTTCTCTTCTTCTCTCTCTCTCTCTCTTTTCTCTTCTCTCTCTCTCTCTTTCTCTCTTTCTTCTCTCTCTCTTCTCTCTCTTCTTTTCTCTCTCTCTTTCTTTCTCTCTCTTCTTCTTCTCTTCTCTTTCTCTTCTCTCTCTCTTTCCCTCTCTCTCTCTCTCTCTCTCTCTCTCTTTCTTTCTCTCTCTCTCTCTCTCCTCTTTTCTCTCTCTTTTTCTTCTCTCTCTCTTTCTTTCTCTCTCTCTCTCTCTCTCACTCTCTTTCTTCTCTCTCTCTCTTCTCTCTCTCTCTTCTCTCTCCCTCTTCCTTTCTCTCTCTCTTCTCTCTCTCTCTTTCTTTTCTTTCTCTCCTCCAGCCATACACTTGACGCTTTTATAATTTTTTTTTTCATTACTTGAGCTTTAATAGAGACAATATCCACTAAAAGTGTTCAAAGCGCTTTACAAAGGTTGCCAACAGCAACAAGTAACATGTAGAACGAGACATGACGCCTGCTAGGCGATATTACAACTTTTTTCTCTGACAGAGACAACGCTATTAACGGCCAGATACTCATTTTACACCTTAGTACTGTGAGAAAATGTGAATAAAGAGCCTTTTCCAAGGACATCAACTATACGCAGAGCGAGGCTAAAACCCAGGACCTTCCGATCCGAAAGCGAGTGTCATACCACTAATTATAGACCACATAGCCGCTAATGGCGCTACGGCCTGCTCTACACTGATGGCAATATTCTTCTCTTCCTTCCTTCTTCGATCTCGTTTCATCGTCGTCGTTCTCGGGTTTAATCCATGCAGGGTTTTCCCCCATAACGTCGCCCAATTTGCCTTCATAATACTCCGTGTTGGGTTTCTCCGCGTATTCTCTCTGTGTCATCTAAATCAGGCCGATAGCCACGCCCCCTTACAGTAAAACGGAAGTCATCCGAGCGAGTATTTCTATCTCCGAATAAAAGAGGGGAGTAAAATGATGGGATTGTGCTATTGATACTATTATTATTCAATGTTACTGCCATAATATTATAGAGGAGGAGGGACGGGGTAGGGGTGGGGGGAGGAGGAGGAGGAGGAGAAGAAGAGAAGAAGAAGAAGAAGAAGAAGAAGAGAAGAAGAAGAAGAAGAAGAAGAAGAAAGAAGAAAGAAGAAGAAAGAAGAAGAAGAAGAAGAAGAAGAAGAAAAGAAGAAGAAGAAAGAAGAAGAAAAGAAGAAAGAAGAA
>NC_088364.1:59490817-59520817 GCF_034508935.2 Berghia stephanieae
GAGAAAATAAAGTCAAAACAAAATTTTAAAAGTTTTGTTTAAAAATTAAAAACGGAAAAAAATAAATGATATCACTAGGCATATAATTCTATTTGTCGTATGTGACAAAAAGTCCTTAGAAAAAATTTGGCTAGTGTTATTTCTTTTATTTTAATTATTGAGTTACAATTTGTCAAAATTTCTTAAACTTGAGAGTTAAAGAAATATCTGTCTCAGTCTTCAAAGAAGTCTTGTGTTTGAAATTATTTGACAAGCTGAGCGTCCTCTTTCATTGATATTTCAGTTTTTTTTTTAAATTCTGGCCAAATTTGTATTATTATTTTTTTTATTTTAAAAAAGTGTTCTTTCCGAGTGTGCACTGTACACGTCAGACGTGATGCTAAAAGGTGCACCTAGTGCAGAATTGTGTGCAGCCACAAGAGCAGATAGTAAACATAATGCTGTTTTATTATCTCAACGCCATATCTTTAATTTGTTTAGGTCTGACGTAACCAAGGAAAATTGAATTATTATAAAATTCATCTGAGGCAATGTTTGCAGTAGATACATTCAACAGGAATGCTGGTGGTGGGTGAATTCTTTCAAAATTATTTGTTTAAAGTAATGAGCAACAATAAATATATAGATATAGCAATTTTGAAAACAAAAACTAACAAATAAAAAGAAAATGACGGAACGTTTCGGACTTTCTACAGCCAATAAATAATAAAAATAGTAGCAATCTTAAAAGGAAAAGGAGGAGATGGAGGAGGAGGAGGAGGAGGAGGAGGAGGAGGAGGAGTAGATGATGGTGATGATGATGATGATGATGATGATGAAGATGATGATGATGATGATGATGATGATCATGATGATGATGATGATCAGAGATGATGATCAGATCATGATGATCATGATTATAAGAAGAAGAAGAAGAAGAAGAAGAAGAAGAAGAAGAAGAAGAAGAAGAAGAAGAAGAAGAAGAAGAAGAAGAAGGAGAAGAAAAAGAAGGAGAAGTGAAGGAGGAGGAGAGGGATAATGAGGAGAATGAGGAGGAGGACAAGGAGGAGGAGGAGAAGAAGGAGGGAGATGATAAGGAGGAAGATGAGTTGCAGGAGGAAGAAGAGGAGAAGGGGTTGGGTTGGAGGAAGAGAAGGACGAGGATGAGGAGGAGGAGGAAGAGGAGGAGGTTTACTGATAACCATAAATCCAGCTAAATGTTCTACCTACAGAAAATGGGAGGAGAATTGTGACTCTTCGTCTCAAAACGGTATTATGTCGGGATGACTAAGATGCTGAAAATTGAATTTGTAGCCAGAAATATCAGACTTAAGTTGAGTTTGTTACTTTATAGAGGAGTAGGAATATCATATTTTACTGTGCTAAATAAACCAACGTTTCATATTTTTGACCAGTTTGACGTTAATTTGACTTTTTAGCATCGGGTCCATCCCGACATAATACCGTTTTGAGACGTTTGGTCACAATTTATATATAGTGTAGCAACGACCACCGTTTTACAGTGAACCACAACCAACATCATCCAACAAATCAAATGAGATTTAATAGGCATAGATACGCTTGTACCGACGGCTATCTGGTCTTGTGGTATGACACTCGCATTCGGATCGGAAGGTCCTGGGTTCGAGCCTCGCGCTCGGCGCATAGTTGAGTCCTTTGGAAAAGGCTCTTTACTCACATTCCCTCACAGTACTCAGGTGTAAAATGAGTACCTGACCGTTGACAGCGTTGTCTCTGTCAGAAAAAAATTGTAATATCGCCTAACAGGCGTCATGTCTCGTTCTACCTGTTACGTATTGCTGCACATTTAGTGGATATTGCACTATATAAAAGCTCAATTCTTACCGACTTATAACTATATACAGGTCTGATCACCCTGACTATTTTGGGATCAGTGAGGTAATGGACAAACTCTCAAACCAGCCAAGATATTGTAAAGTACAACAATGTTATAGCAAGCCCATAAAATGGTGGATTTTTAAAATGAGCTTTTATATAGCTCAATATCCACTAAACGTGCTCAAAGATCTTTACAAGACAGCAATATTTAAAATTTAGGACAGGACATGACGCCAGATAGACGATATTACAATTTTTTTCGGACAGAGACAACGCTGTTAACGGTCAGGTACTCATTTTACACCTGTGTACGGTGAGATAATGCGAGTTAAGGGCCTTCTCCAAGGACTCAACTATGTGCCGAGCGAGGCTCTAAAACCAGGACGTTCCGATCCGAAAGCGAGTGTCATATCACAAGACCACATAGCCGCACACAAATAGATATAGAAATATATATGCTTTTGTTTTTTGTTTTTTGTTTTTTGTTTTTGTTTTGTAAACTCGATTGTCTTATTAAAGCCAACGGGGCTCCCGATAGCTCAGTTTGTAGAGCATTCGATCCACAAGCAAAGGGCCCGAGATTGATTCCGACTGCAGTCGAGATTCCTTGCTGACCCTGTCTCTCCCCCCCCCCCCCCCCCCCCCCCCAATTCCTCCATACTCCATCTGTCTGGATAATAATATAGTGTGCGCTTGGCTAAGACACTCACAACATTGCCATCCGGAAGTATAACGAACCAGCACACAAAACGATGTGTAACCTTGGACGTTTATAGTCTGGTTAATATAGTTTAGTAAGAATTACTCAAAAACATGGATGACAAAATACAAATTGAAACTAAAGTGTTTAAAAAACCCTAACAGAATCGAATATATTCCAAACATTGGAGTGTTTACGTTATGTTGTTTTGATTCGTCTGGCCCACAGAACTTGTGAGTATTTTACGTAAACGCACAAGTATAAAGTACAAAGGCTATAAATTGAAAATAAAATGATTTAAAAACCCGGCAGAAATGAATTTCTTCCACACAATGATGGAGTGATGTTGGATACAAAACCCGGCAGAAATGAATTTCTTCCACACAATGGAGTGTGGGATACACGTAATATTATCACCACGAGTGTTCACAGAGGTAGGTATGGCTAACTTGATTTACAAACATATGATTGCTTCGTTGAATTGTTCATCATTGATTTGTATCTTTAAAGTGGGGGGGGGGGGGGAGGGGCGGGGGGGGGGGGTAAATTTACCTTTGATAATAATGCCAATCAAGATTTTCAGATGTTTGTCTGGTAATCAAATAAAATGTCTTACAATGTAAATCAATTACCATTCTTCGAGAGAACACAAGAGCAACAAGGGTGGTATTCCTAAAATAATAATAATGATGATGATGATGATAATAATAATAATGATAATACTAATACTAATACTAATAATAATAATAATAATAATATAATAATAATAATAATAAATATAATAATAAATAATAATAATACTAACTAATAATAATAATATAATAATAATAATAATAATAATAAATAATAATAATAATAATAATAATAATAATAATAATAATAATAATAATAATAATAATAATAATAATAATAATAATAATAATAATAATAATAATAATAGTAATAGTAAGAGTTAAAGCGAATATTCATTCTGTAATTTGTGAACTTTTTCTTTTTTTTTTTTAATTGAGCATTTACAGAGCCCAATCTCCACTCAATAGCAAGAATTATTACCAGACAGGCTCTTCCTTGGAACCCACAGGGAACGAGGAAAATAGGACAGTGGTCTAGGAGAACAGCCGGAGAAGGAGGAGAGATGGAGGATCTAAAAACTGAAGGCTTAACATGGAGAGAAGCTGAGAAGATGGCACAAAGCCTTACAAGATGGAGGAGATTCGTCGATGGCCGATGGGCCGATGCTCCAGCCTGAGTGAAGGGCCTAACTATGCAAAATCCACTAAACGCGCTCAAAGCGCTTTACAAAGGGTCCCTAGCCAACAGCAACACTTAACATGTCTAAACACGACACCTGTTAGGCGATTCTACAATTCTTTTCCGACAGTGACAACGCTGTTAACGGCCATGTAGGTACTCATTTCACACCTGAGTATGCTGAAAGATTATGAGTAAAGAGATTTTCCCAAGGACTCAAATATGCGCTGCTCTGAGCGGGACTCGAACCCAAAACCTTTTGATCCCAAGACGAATGTCAATGCCATACCACAAGACCGTATATTGAGTGGTTGGGTTGGAGCACAAACGAATACTCAATGAAATCTCATAACTTATCATCAATTATCACTATAAACTGAGCTTTAAACTGAACTTTTATATAGCACAATATCCACTAACCGTGCTGAAAGCGCTTTACAAGGGGTCTCTGACTAACAGCAACATTTAACATTTAGGACGGAACATGACGCCTGTTAGCCGATATAATAGTTTTTTTTCGAACAGAGACAACGCTGTCAACGGCCAGGTACTCTTTTTACACCTACCTGAGAGAATGTGAGTAAAGAGCCTTCTCCAAGGACTCAACTATGCGTCGAGCGAGCGAGGCTCGAACCCAGGACCTTCAGATCTGAAAGCGAGAGTCATATCACATAGCCGCACAAACCACATAACCGCACACTGTGGTTTGTTTAGAGTTCATTGAGCTTTCAATGTGAAATATAAAAAAAAATAATTATTAAAAAAAAACAAACAAACAAAAAAAAAAAAAACAGTGAGGAATAAGATTTTCATTCAAAATCAAACCATTACCTATGCTACGATAAAACTGATTCGCCTGAGGTTTGTTTTTCTCATAGAATCGTCGTGGGAAAACTTACAGGTTGATATCAAATCACATTCGCCTGTAAAGTGTTATAGATTAAACTATGCGCTTATTCTTTTCCCACAACGAAGGGGGGAGATAGATAGATACGTTGAGATTTGTAACGATCATATAATTTATAATAATATACATACTAAGTATTGAGCTTGTATCATAAAAATGCGATGCATCGCTGGTACGAGTGGGTAAGAATGACGTACTTTTTTGGATTCATTACTTTTCGAGTAGCCCGTGATATCGGTTCCACTTACCCCACGTCAAATTGATGATATGGGATTCAATTTTTTTCAGCCCACCCGTCATACACACGTGTTTTAATTTCTGAATACACATCTTGTTTTCTAACCATGAACGAGGAGAAAAAAAAATTAATAATTCGTAAAAGTCCCGATAGAATTTTTTTTTTAAAAGAAGAAGAAAATCCCCGATCCTTACTCGTATCGGTACAGGCAATAAATATTTATCCCTCCGCCGCGTTCTCACGGTGTATACATCCGCGAAAGATAGTGCGCTTCCACGTAGCCAATCAGGTGTTGATATGTCGAAGCGTCTATGTTTGCCAGCTTGTCCCTTTCTTCTTCACCCTATCTGGCAACAATAAATGTCTGCCTTGACAGTTATCTCTTCATTTTCTTTCACACCTTTTAACATTGTTTAATACTTAACTTTCATGTTTGTTAGGAAATCAAACGCGACTAAAATTGGTAAAATTAAATATTGAAAAATATGCATAGAACAGCGAAAAATGTTTCAAATGTTTTATTTATTCAGAGGGAATTCGTTATAATCGAAGTGAATTGTATAAAATGAATGTAGAGTCGTTCCTTCCATTACCGACCATTAGTCCCGACCGACCAAATAAACAACTCAGGGGGAGCTTTTGTTTGTAACGCTTTCAATTTTTTTTAAAAAAATGAATAAAAATTCCCTTTATTCATCCCTCGGAGATGAATAAAGGGAATTTTTATTAATTATTTTAGGAAATTTGTCTTTAGGGTCTATTCCAAAGGAAGACTGGAATAACCAGGCGTCAGTCGCATTCGCATTGCAGCGCCGCAAAGTGAGCTAGGGCGAGGTAACTTGCTCAAGGCCACACAACGAGGCGGGTAGTCGAACTCGGTACATTTTGGGTAGCAAGCAAAGACCGTACCGCTGAGCCACGCCGCCCATAATGAATTACTTCTTTATTATAATTATTTTTTTTTTTTGCAATAACCCGATTACATCATCTACGAAGATTGCTTCCGCCACTACAAACTGTCAAAATAGCAAGTTATAGCGAAAACTCACTCAAATTGATAATTTTTGTTCAAGTAAAATGAATATGTTTCTTATCTTACGGGTTGCGCGTCATCCGCCCTTATTTACAAAGAAGCCGAAGAAAAGAAGAAAAAGTCTTCTGAAATTAATTATTTGCCCCCAGTATGATCCAAAAATACACCAAAGTCCTTTTAAAAAGATAAAAGGAACGAAACTTTCCTTTTCAACAAGATTTATTGAGTTAAAGAGGCGAATGCAGTTCTGTAGTTGGAGCCAAAAATTCGTATTTCTACGGATATTTCATAGTGCTAAGCAGGTCTGGTATGGATCGAAGAAAAAAATTCGATCAAACAAAAAGTGGATATTGCTTAATTAACTATTTAGAAAAAAAGAGGCTTTAAATAGGGCAATATTGACTAAACGTACTCAAAGCGCTTTACAAGAGATAGTCAACAGCAAAAATTAACATGTTGGACGATGCATGAAGCCCATTAGGCGATATTTCAATTTTTTTTTTCGGACAGAGAGAATGCTGTCAACGGCCAGGTACTTATTTCACATTGGGTAAGGTGAGATAATGTGAATAGAGAGCCTTTTCCAAGGACTTAACTATTCGCCGCTCAAAGCGTGATTCGAACCCGTTACCTTCCAGGTGGAAGGCGAGTGTCATACCACTAGACCACATTATAACCATCATGGCATCGAATTAAAAATTTGAAAAAAAAAGTCTGCAGTTCTTCTACGCTGTCGGTAATCAGCAGGTCTGAGGTTCGATCCCCAGTCGAGGCAGGCAGCTTGATTGTTTTGGTCAGTAGCAGCAGGCTACGTCTAACAGACAATAACAGTTTGTATTGTTTGTGCCATTGATATGGTTGGTAGAACTGATGAGTATTTCACTTAAACGCATAGCATCAATAAAACTAGCCTAAATAACAACAACAAATATAGAAAAAGAAAAGAAAAAGTACGGATGGTTTTCATCTCAGACCGACGTGCACTTATTTGCAGGTCTGATAACCCAATTATTTATGGGCTCATTGTTCTATTGGAAATCTCAACCAAAAAAATGAGGCAAAATAATGTCCATTAAAATACAACAATGTTAAACTACGCCCATAATAGAAGACCTCCATATATATATGCTCACGTCGTCTCAGACCCTTCGTCCTCCGAGAAAAAAAAATTCAAAAATTTGACTGATATCGAAGATAAACAGTGGGAGAAGACAGAGATCTTTTGTGTATGATGATAAGGGTGACATTTAATATTCTGCCGTACTCCGGAAAAACCCGTATTTAATAATTTGGCCAGAAAACTCGTCCTTCAAATATCGATCTATTTTAACGACCCTCATCAGGCCAAAAAAAAAAAAAAAACCTCTCAAAGCTGGGACTTCTCGAATACTTCCTTAAGTCCCATGTTTGAGAGTTTTTTTTGCCAAGATGAGAGTCATTTAAATGGATCGATATTTGAAGGACGAATTTTGTGGCCAAATTTTAAAATAATATGGGTTTTTCCAGAGTACAACAGTGTATTGAAACCTTCCTGAACTTTCTTCAAGATTTTAAACTTTAGTTGAATTAGTAATATTTTAATATAAGATTAATACGCCTCATATGGTCATCATGACTCATCCATACATAGTATTATAATGTTTCCATACATGAGCTGATTCAAGCTGTGAAGTACTCACACTTGTACAGGATAAGGTACTTGTTACAATCTAGTGATAAAGTTGCACGAGATGAGATTTTCTATGAATGAACTGTTCAGATTCGAATTTTTTTTCTATGAATGAAAATGATAATAATAAAAATCGCATCAATGAAATATTTTCACGTAAGCATGAATGGATGTCTAAATGAATGAATGAATGAATGAAATATTTGTATCCCTACGCGTGGGAGGGGTTTATTAGAGAGATAGATAAATGTAGGTACTACTTGCCTAATGGCATGTTACCGATGATCGGGTAGATACTGAAAATCAAAACCATGCATGTCTTCAGTTTGAAATGAATTACAATACGGTGGTAGATCGTGCGTTGAAATGTGGATGGAATATTTCAATTTATCGCTTTCTCACGGTGGATGGGGAGACATGAGGTGTAATTTTCACGTTGATAAGGTATCATGGGTGTTTTCTCTGGAGTTTTACAGACGTTAATAAGCATGGAATGTTGTACAACAAAGCTTAATCGGTGAGGGAGATAAGGGGATGAGGGGTGAAGGGAGGGGGGGGGGAGGGAGGAGGAAAAGTTGGGAGATGGAGGGAGTGAGAGTGTGTGGGTGGGGGGATAGGCAGAGGGAGGGAGGGAGAGAGAGAGAGAGAGAGAGAGAGAGAGAGAGAGGGGGGGGGGGGGAATAGAAGAGTAGTAGTAGTAGTAGTAGTAGTAGTAGTAGTAGTAGTAGTAGTAGTAGTAGTAGTGTAGTAGTAGTAGTGTGGTAGTGTGTTGTAATAGTCCATGCGTCAGCCGCAGTGCAGCGCCGCAAATTGAGCTCGGGCGAGGTGACTTATTCAAAGCAACATAGAGCAGCGGGTATTCCAAACTCGGTACCTTTCGGCAACGAAGGAAAGACCGTACCGTCGAGGCACGCTGCTGCTTCTGCTGCTGTTGCTGCTGCTGCTGCTGCTGCTGCTGATGATGATGATGATGATGATGAGGAGGAGGAGGAGGAGGAGGAAGAAGAGGAGGAGGAGGAGAAGAATGAGGATGAGGAGAGGAAGAGAGAGGAGGAGGAGAGGATAGGAGGTGAAGAGAAGAAGAGGAGAGGAGAGAGAAGAGGAGGAGGAGAAGGATGAGTATAGAAGAGTGAGAGAGAGGAAAACGAAAAGATATTCAGAATGAGTTGTAACACACAGATATCACTTACTACATATATTTATAAAGAAGTCTGTAAAACCACTTTAAAATAAAGTCACGGGTTTTAAAACTTTGACACGCTGGCAACGAATTTAATCGCTTGATGTATGACCTAAATGTTTTCTGGCCAAATATTTTAAAAAGGCGTTTACTCAGAGGCAAAATTTATGTTTTGGCCGTGGAAGATAATATGGATTAGAGCATAATTATTGATGTTTTGTCGAAACTATGAGAGAAATACAGATAAAGATGGCTTGGAATTATTGCTTGGACATGTCAGTTTGAAATAAGAAATGTTATTAGTAATAATTATATATATCTTTGGACATTACGCCGACTGAGGACGTGGAATAAACCCACAGAAACGAACGTCTCGGCCACATAATGTGAGTGACAATTTGTATCTATTATTTATTATATATTAATTCTTAATACTAGGCATTTACTGTAATTACTGTTAAGTATTTCCAACACCAAAAACACTTCACTTATATCTTTAATACAACTACAACTACAACTATAACATACTACAACATTAATTTAAGCATAACAATTACAGTCACGAGTCCCGCCCCCGTCAACCCAAACCCTTGTAATTTGCTTTATCGTTTAATAGATAGAATATAACATAATCAAAGAGTTAGCTCTGACTGGCCACCAATTTTCTAACAAGCAGTAATGACAGCCAATTTAGCGTACAATGAAAAAAAAAAAACAACCCAAAAAACCACCCAAATAAAAACATTTTTTTTTTCGTTTTGGACAGATTTTTAAAAACTTCAAATTCAATGTAAATGAATTGAGATTACACCCTGCATGTTAAAGAAATGATTAAACCTGAGACTTCCTTTAGAGAGAGAGAAAAATAATTAAGTCCTCAATTGTAGAATGGTTGTTGACAAGTTGGAATCATTATAATTCTTTGATATTTGAGGGAAAACTTTATGTTAGTTAGTTTGGCAATATTTAATGCAATCTGGTGTTACCAAGGACGCTAATTTAGACGATTCGTGTTGTTACTTAGAAATAGACCAATTAAACTTGATATATCATTATTTATTCTAACCCGATGGCGTTTTCTCATGAGAATTTGATCGTGGTGATTTATAAGACTGCAATTTTGTTATAGATTGAACGAACTTGACGTCACTCAGGCTTTGTTGTTGTTTTTTGCCATCCATGTTTATGAGTGGGGAAGGGGGGGGGGTCACGATAGCACAGTTGGTAGAGCACTCGCTTCACACGCCAGTCGGATATAACGTACCAAAACACAAGGATGTCTAGACGGAATGAAATTGACGTCATGAAGAGAGTCAAGAGTATTTTCCAAGGACTGACTCAACTACGCACCGCTCGGGACTTGCACCCAGGACCTTCCGATCCGAAGGTGAGTGTCATACCACTAGACCACATTATAGCCGCACCACATAGAAACAAGACACACCGTTTGTTGATTCGATTTGTAGCACACTTCGACGGTCAAACAACAGTGCGTGCTGAATCGTTGTTCTGTTATGTTCTGTTCTGTTCTGTGGCCATTTCGTGTGCCGTGTTGATTTTGACGACACTATATAAATATTTGACCCATCGCCTCTGCCCACTTTTATGTCGAGGTCAATCAATTGTTGAAAAGTTGAATTGTTAAAATAGGGTTCAACAGTCGTGACGTGACGTCACTTCCCTCGTAATGACGCATAGTAACTTAGTAACTGGTTCTAAACTATCGGAACAATGGCGGACGCCCTTATGGAATACTTCTCCGGCCGACGAGCATAAACGTGTATCTGGAGGAGAAAAGCATTATAAATCTGATCATGTTTTGACTTTTATACATTCTGATCACATGACATTTGAAAAAGTTCTTGCCAGCATGAAGAATAAAAAGTACCAATTTTCTTTGTTTAGAACCAAGCTTCTCGTTGCTGGGCGAACGTGACAACAGACTATTGAATCCTATTAAAATGACGGACAATATAAAATGAAAAAAAAAAAAGAATTGAAAATTAATGGGCTGCATTATTTCATCAGCAATTATTCCCTTTATTCATCCCTTAAAAGAAATGTTTCTTTATCTATTCCAAGGGATGACTGGAACAGCCCAGACGTCAGCCGCAGTGCAGCGCCGCAAAGTGAGCTAAAGGTGACTTGCAAAAGGGCCACACAGCGTGGCGGGTAGTCGAACTCGGTAGCTTTCGGGTATGATGAGCAACGCTGTCCCAAAGCCTTTTTTTTTTTTTTTTTTTTTTTTTTTTTTTTTTTTTTTTTTTTTTTTTTTTTTTTTTCTCGTTCAACCATACAATAACCCGACCCCAGATGAAGAACTTCTTGAATTTTGAGGAATGTTCCTTTTAAAGCCGTATTTGCCCGCCAGTATTTCTTGGTATTGCCTCAAATACAGTGCTTTTGTGTTTTGTTTTTCGAGAAAGTAATTTTGATCTCGTATTTGCCTGCCAGCTTTTGTCCGATTTTGTATTTTTTTTTGGGGGGGGGGGGGGGTTGCTTTGGGGTTTTTTTTTGGGGTGGAGGGGGGGGGGGGGGGGGTCAGATTAATGAATAAACGCTAAAATATCGATACCGCCCAAACATCACTAAAAGTCTAGGTGATAAATGGTTCCTGATGATACATTATTTTAGGTCATACTTAAATTTTTTTTTTTTTTTTTTTTTTTTTTTTTTTTTATTTTTTTTTTTTTTGGGGGGGGGGGGGGGGATTTCAATATTTATGTATGAATTTGTTGATCGCTTTAGAAAAAAAAAAAAAACAAACAATGTCCGGTGAAGAGACAGCGAGAACTGGACAAGCATGACGGAAATGGTAGTAGAATTTACGGATGTTGTGTGAACAGGAAGGTCGCTTTTGCTTTATTTTTGTTTTTCAGAACAGGAGAAGGAAGAACCTTACACAAGGATGGTTGGATAAAAGTTTGGAGTATGGTCCTTGGGATTTTTAGAAAGAGAGAGGGATGTGGTTGAGGGAGAAGTAGAAGTGTAGAATAGATTCTATTGTTTTTCATAGATTATTTAAAATACACATAGATATATTCTGGATGAAATTGTTGAATAATACGTCTAGTAAAAAAGACAAAACAAATGAAGTTCCGTGAAGAAAGAACAAGAACAGGACAAATAAAAAATATGGCGGAAGACAGTGGAAGAAAATACGGATTTTATGAGAACAGGAAAGCTGTATTTTCAGAACAGAGAAGATTGTGATAGATAGAACGAAATTGGCGTCACTCAGGTCTTGGTTATTGTTTTTTCGTTTTGTTTAATTGTTTTTTTGTTTTTTTTTTTTTTGGGGGGGGGGGGGGGGGTTCCATCCTCGATTATAAGTAAGTCTCACTACACTGTATTAACCAGACAATAAACGTTCATGGATACACATAGTTTTGTGTGTTGGTCCGTTATACTGCCGGATGGCAATGTTGTGAGTTTCTTAGCCAAGCGCATACTGTCTATACAAGGAAGCTTGAACAAGAATTGGTGGACGATGGAGTATTATCCTTGGGATTGGAAAGAGAGGGGGGGGGGGGGGGGGGGAGGGGAGGTGGTAGAGGGAAAAGTGGGAGCTCAGAATAGACTCCATTGTATTTCATGTGGTAGTATCTAAGCGATGCTGCGAAGAAAGGCGCACAGCTTTTTTATAATTAAAAAAAAAAAGAAGAAGAAAACAACACAGAAACGCCATTTAACAAATATACCATTTTGCTCCGACCGGTCACAAATAGTCAATATCGGTTTGTTTGTTTGTTTGTTTTTTGTTTTTTTTTTTTTTTTTTTCTATTATTTTAACATGTTTGTGATTTTCTAGCGAAATGGAACGATTTGCGATAATCAGACACCCCACTGTTTTAATTTGACTTCACTTTACTTAATGGAAACTTTGGCAGTGGTAGAAGAAGAAAAGATGATTTTTGGTATCCCATTTTAAAGGCGAGATGAAAGCTCGTTTCAACCATAACTTCTCCCAGAGCGAGCACCTGTCGCATCCGTGTTAAGTTTTGTTTCTTTCCTGGTGAGGTGAGAATCAATGGTAAGACATAATATTATGTATTCAGGCTCGGGTACAATTGAACCCAGTCTGTAAAGAGTTAAAATACAGACACACACAATGTGACCTAACGGTATACTATAGGTGTGATGAAAAGCTGAATTTGAGATGGAAAATATGAAATTGGGCCAAGGGAGACGTGCACTTCTTTTCAGGTCCGATAACCCAATTCATCTTGGGTTTATTGTTGTAAAGCTAAAAAAATAAAATGACGCAAAATTTTGTCCATTACAACAATATTAAACTATGCTTATGACTGAGTCCGGAATTGCGGCAATGTGGTCCAGTGGTATGACACCCGCCGCTTGGTGCATAGTTGAGTCCTTGGAAAATGCTCTTTACTCACATTCTCTCACCGTACTCAGATGTAAAATGAGTACGTACCTGTTAACGGAGTTGTCTCTGTCGGAAAACAAAATGTAATCTCGCTAACAGGCGTCAATCTCGATCTACATGTTACATGTTGCTGTTGGTCAGGAACCCTTTATAAAACGTTTTGAGCACAATTTAGTGGATATTGCGCTAAATAAAAAAGCTCAAAAAAGCTCAATGTCAGACCTAAAGTTGTGTACACTTCGGCTAAGGGCCATGAGGGAGAAAATGATCAGAGATGTATAAATAATTTACCATTTTTTAAAACACATTAAACTTACTCCAACTTTCTTCATCTTTTGTTTTCGATAAAAGTAAATGTTTAGCATCATACCGCTCAGTAACGGGTGGATCACCAATGAGCACACAAAAACTTGAAAAACGGAAATCGGAGCTAGCTCTGTGTTTGGAGGGGTTTGGGGGGATTCGGCCGTATGGGTAGGCGTGTGACTCGTTTCGTGCTTGATCGCTCGCTAGTTGCTAAGCATGCCTAAATAATCTCAAATCCCAAAGTAAAACAGTTTGTGGTTCAGAAACAACAGGTCCAAAAGTCGTGTTTGCTACATAGAGGCACACGACAGAAACGTGCCAAAATTTGGATTTGGGGACAAGTAGAAAGTTTTTCTTGTCCTACTGCAACAATTCAAAATCGTGATGAATTCGAATGCGGCAAGGAGAGAATGGACAATGTTTGATGACTTTGTTACTGGCTTTAAGTTTTAAGACACAAACTCTCACAAGAAGTCTCACCAAATAATTTGACCGCAGCAAGAATTGGCATTGTTTGGTGAATTTGTTACTGGCAATAACCAGTTAACTGGAAAAATAGGAATTAAAAATTTGGCCAGAAAACTTGTCTTTGAAATATATCGATCGATTTAAATGGCCCTCGTCTTGGTCAAAACTCTCAAACCCGGGACATCGCACGGTTTTCAAGAAATTCCAGGCTTGAGAGTTTTTACCAAGATGATGGTCATTTAAATTGGTCAATATTAGAAGAACGACTTTTCTGGCCAAATTTTGAAATACGTGTCCTTCTACAGTACGTCAGTGTACTGGTTAAGAGACAACACCAAGAAGGCTGAATGAAGCAACTGAGATGAGGAATCATCTTAGGCACACACCAGGGCTCAACTTCAAAGACAGAACGTTTAATCGTAGTTTAATGACCTAAATCCTGTTTGGCTAATGGAAGACGTGGTTTTGTTTACACAAGGATTCACACCAACTCCATTCTGCCGCACTTTGGAGAAAACCACATTTTAAAAGTTGGCCAGAAAACTCACCTTCAAATATCGATCGATTTAAATGACCCTCATCTTGGAAAAAAAAACAATCGCGAAGTCCCAGGTTTGAGAATTGTTTTTGCCAAAATGAGGGTCATTTAAATCGATCGATATTTGAAGGACGAGTTTTCTGGCCAAATTTTAAAATATGGGTTTTTTCAGAGTACGGCAATATTATTCTTAACATGCGTTTCCGGTATCTAATGCGCATGACTACCACACATTTTTTGGGTTTGTTTTGTTTTTGTTTTTTTTGTAAAGAAAGCTTTCACTGCCCATTGCCTCAGTGAGATTTTTCGGTGTGATATTTTGAAAAAGGAATTTTCTCATTCAATAAACCAATTCTTGGAGAAATGAACAGAAGTTTTGTGATTTAATCAAAAAAATGGAATTTTCTACGAACTTGAGATCAGCCTTTTTTTTTTTTTGGCTTTGCGTGAAACACCTCGCTGTCATTGCCTATTTGTCCGACTCGTTTCTAGATAATTCTTAAGAGCCTGAATTTATCCCTATTATTTTTTTTCCTGAATCCTACAATAATAATTGCATGCTACCCTTCGGATAGCACGGGAAACTACAGCAATGTTCGATCCGCTAGAATTATCGCGAGCCCAACTGGATTTGCAGAAAGTTTATTAGGATATATTTCAACTGAAATGTGGCCAATTTAAGATGTAAGGAAGGGGGGGGGGGGGGGGGGAGAGAGAGAGAGAGAGAGAAAAAATATCCCAATAGATAGAATCAAAATGTTGTTGTTGTTGTCGTTGTTGCTCTAGTTGTTGATATTTCTATCGTCATTATTATTGTTATCATCATTAATATCATTTTTGCCTACCCAGCGTAACGGCGATTCAAACGCCTTAAATCAACTCCTGAACATGAACTAATCAAAAAGAAAAAAATAATTTTAAAAAACTTGAGCTTTTAGATAGATCCGAAAGCGAGTGTCATACCACTCGACCACATAGTCGCACAATTCCCATGGAATTCTTTTAATGTAAGAAAATAATTGAAAACAAATATTATAATACAAATATAATTCTTTTTAGTTCAATGAGTTACAAGAAACAATCTTTTTTTTTTGAAAGAAAAGTAGTGCTAAATAAAATGTATGTTCAATGTTTTACCAAGAAACAATCCTTTTTTAAAAAGAAAAATAGTACAAAATAAAATGTTTGTTCAATGTGTTACCAAGAAACAATCCTTTTTTAAAAAGAAAAATAGTACAAAATAAAATGTTTGTTCAATGTGTTACCAAGAAACAATCCTCTTATAAAAAAAGAAAAATTGTACTAAATAAAATGTATGTTCAATGTGTTACCAAGAAACAATCCTTTTAAAAAAAAAAGAAAAATAGTAGTAAATAAAATGTATGTTCAATGTGTTACCAAGAAACAATCCTTTTAAAAAAAAAAGAAAAATAGTACTAAATAAAATGTGTGTTCAATGTGTTACCAAGAAAAAATCCTTTGAAAAGAAAAAGAAAAATAGTAGTAAATAAAATGTATGTTCAATGTGTTACCAAGAAACAATCCTTTAAAAAAAAAAATAAATAAAAATGTAGTAAATAAAATGTATGTCCAATGTGCTACCAAGAAACAATCCTTTTTTTTTAAAAAAAAAAAAAAAAGAAAAATAGTACTAAATAAAATGTATGTTCAATGTGTTACCAAGAAACAATCCTTTTTTTTAAAAAAAAAGAAAAATAGTAGTAAATAAAATGTATGTTCAATGTGTTACCAAGAAACAATCCTTTTTTTTAAAAAAAAAGAAAGAAAAATAGTACTAAATAAAATGTATGTTCAATGTGTTACCAAGAAACAATCCTTTTTTTAAAAAAAATAAAAATAGTAGTAAATAAAATGTATGTTCAATGTGTTACCAAGAAACAATCCTTTTTTTTTAAAAAATAAAATAGTAGTAAATAAAATGTATGTTCAATGTGTTACCAAGAAACACAGGTTTGGGGTTGGAGTTCGGGACTGTGAAAACTGAATGATGTCCAAGAACTACAGAAAAACCAGATAAAATACATTTCTAAATCCCTTGGAATACCAATTACTTGTAAAAGAAAATAACGCTAAAAAAAAAAAAAAGAAAGAAAGATTTAATACTAAATAAAAATTAGTTCGTCTTGTTACCAAGAAAACTTTAGTTTGAGTTTGAGGTGGTAGAATGAAAATAATGACATCCGAGAAATTATACCAGATAACCGAACGATACTGAAACAGACCGAAAAGTCGGAAATTTACAATTAACGCAAATGGTTGTCGTAACAAATCCTGGAAAACAATCCTTTTGTAAATTTTCCAATAATCTCGAATCGTGTAAAACAATTAGACAATAGGCTTTAAGTGCATGGCACTTTGTGTTTCATAACATCCATCAGAGGAATGAGTCACCGTATGTTACGTCATAAGTTTTGAGTGCAAAAACTACCGTGTGCTGACAACAACCCAAAAAAAAAAAAGAAAGAAAACAAGAAAAATAAACAAAAATTTTGTTTTGTTTTTCATTTTGGGTAGAAAACTTAGAATTAAATTTGAAATATTACAATAAACAGACGTGTACATTTTTAAAAAAAGTTTCAAAAAGGTCTCCGGTTTGAAAGTTTTTGAAAAATATGTGGTCACTGAAGTCGTGGATTTGAAAGTTGTTGACAAGTTTGGAGTCTTTGAAAGTCTCGGGTTAAAAAGTCCGTTTTTGTGTGTTTGTTTGTTTTGTTGTTGTTGTTTTTTTTTTTTGGAAGGGAGAAGGGGGGGGGGGGGGGGGGGTTCATGCTTGGGGCCAGTGGAAACTTATAATTTGAAGGATTTTGACAAGTTTTTGTCGTGTTTTGGGGCCGTTGTGAAGATAAAGGTTTTTGACAAATTCCGAAGCACTGTAATCGATGGATATTTGAAAAGGGTAGAGTCAGGCATCGGTGTCCGACTGGGGTTTTTCCAACGTATTCATCTACCTACAATCTAGTTTCCAAAAAAAAAACTACAACCACTCAAAAGGGCTATTCTCAGTCGGATTCCGACTCAGTCGGTGTCCGAGTGGGGGTTTTCCAACGTATTCCGCTACCTATAATCCAGTTTTTTTTTAAAACTACAACCACTCAATACTCGATGTGACTTGTCACCTCTCAACGGTATAATCTCCAGATGATTTAGTTACTACCATTTGAATTTAAAGACAAAAAAAAAAAATCTTAGACTTGGGGTGAGTACTATGTTTTATTGAGGTCTAAGTTATATTGATATGATATTAAAGATTTCTTCTAGTGTCCAGAAGTTAACTAAAATCTCTCGTTTAATTAATATGTAAATTAATGATTTCGTTTAGTGACCAGAAATTAACTTAAATCTTTCGTTATATCAATATATCAACCATGGTGACCGAAAACAAACGTAAATATCTCGTTATATCAATATGTCAACCATGGTGACCGAAAACAAACTTTAATCAATCGCCTATTTCTATGTATTTTTTTTAGGAATAATACCAATTTTTGACATAATATCACTATGGTTCAACTCAACATGAGACCGCTTTGTTCAGGTGAGTAATATATTATTTGTTTTAAGTGTTTTTTTGAGTTTTTGTAGCAACGACTGTGCGTGGACGATGACTGTCGTGAAATGTGCTGGGCATAGGGAAAACCCTGGATTGGGCACTACAGAAGCAGCGGCAGTCCTGATGAAACACAAGTAATCATTGCTGAATGAGCACGTACGTCCATATTGAGCCATGATTCATCATACACAATACACTAACAAGAACTGTTGAACTCTGGAAAAACACGCATTTAAAAGTTTGGCCAGAAAACTCGTCCTTCAAAATTCGATCGATTTAAATGACTCTCATCTTGGAAAAAAAAAACCCAACAAAACTATCAAACCTAGGACTTCGGCAAAGTCTTTCTTAAGTCCCATGTTTGAGAGTATCTGCCAAGAGGGGGGTCGTTTAAATCGACCGATATTTGAAGGACGAGTTTTCTGGCCAAATCTTTGAATACGAGTTTGTTTTTTTCTTCCCAGAATACGCCATTTAACTGGTTCAACATTAAACAATCTTGACAAGTGCTGGGACTTAACGCTCTCAAGTTCACCCTCATTGAAAATCGAACAAATTTGTTCGATTTTCCATGCATATGAACTCGAGAGAGTTAACGAGCTCTTCGTTATTAATTGCCAACTCTGCTGCATATTTAGGAACAATCAAATAGATATCAGAAAGAAAGAAAAAGAAAGAAAGAAAAAAAGAAATAGTAACACCAAAAGTCATAGAAACTGCATGACGCACAAAGTACTTGATTCTGAGAAGCTACGATTTCCTACAAGTTAGAAGTGTTGATGATATGTTATAATTGTAGCTACCATTTAATTATAAGCCTTACTGTAACATTTTTTTAATGTACTTATTCATAGCATACACAATTTCTTAATGAGATCAGATTTTCCACAGGAATGGGTGACATTGCAATTTTTGGATATTGTTTCCCAAAAGAAAAAAACAACAACAAAAAAAACATTTTTAAATGATTGACGGTGACGACGAAGGCGATAGTGATGACGACAAGAACAAGAGGAGGAGAAGGAAGTGGATGAGAGAGGAAAGGAGCAGAAAAAGGAGAGGGAAGGATAGAAGAGGAGGAGGAGGAGGAGGAGGAGGAGGAGGAGGAGGAGGAGGGGAGGAGGAGGGGGAGGAGGAGGACAAGAGGAGGAGAAGGAAGTAGATGAGAGAAGAAGGGGGGAGAAGGAGGAGAGGGAAAGATAGAAGAGGAGGAGGAGGAGGAGGAGGAGGAGGAGGAGGAACAGAGGGATGGATAGAAAAGGAGGAGGCAGACGAAGAGGGAGAAGTAGGAAGTGATGAAGTTAGGATGTGGTGGATAATAAAGTTTTCACTTGGTCTATTTTTAGCACTCTTATACTCTTGAATAGAAATTAACAAATTAAATAAGAAGAAAGCATAAACTCATGCTAATTGAGCTTTTATATAGCGCAATATCCACTAAACGTGCCCGAAGTGCTTTACAAGAGGTCCCCGGCAACAGCAACACTTAAAATTTAGGACGAGACATGACGCCTTTTAGGCAATATTACAATTTTTTTGTTTTCAGATAGAGACAACGCTGTTAACGGTCAAGTACTCATTTTACACTTGAGTACGGTGAGAGAATGTGAGTAAAGAGCCATCTCAAAGGGCTCAACTATGCAACGAGCGAGGCTCGAACCCAGGACCTTCCGATCCGAAAGCGAGTGTCAAACACAAGACCACATAGCCGCACAAAAATGATAAATCCTGATATGCAAAATAAAAAAGATTAATAAAAACCACATTTAATTAAAAGACTTAATGAGACATTGGGGTCAAAGGTCAAGATTTATCATGTATCCACCAAAGTCATCACCAACAGGATGAGATCGCATGGAAGGATAAAGTCCGCATTGATTGGTCCATTGTCAAGGAAGCGGAAGTGAGATGAGTCAAAGATGGCGGATAAAGCGGCGCTACTCGATTCAGTAGGATAAGATTTTATACTGTGATAAGGATGGGCTGCAGATTTAACAGGAGGTTTAGAGATTAAGCGCATTGTGGGTGGGTCCTATCTGAACTCTCATATAATTATTATCTCGTATGCATTACTGATAATATCCTTTTAATCTATTCCTTATCTATTTATTATTTATCTACTTCCGGTCAAATGGAATCGATCTACGAATAGAATCAGTACGTGTTCATGATATATGCATTGTTTACAGTTCATGAGTACTCGGGGGTTGTTTTTCAAAGGAGAGACAGATCAGCAGATAAAGTTATGAGCCAGTTTGAAACTGAAGCTTGTACTTGAGTTCAATAAGCAGGCGCTCGCGGGGCGCTGTGTGATGCTTTACCTTTCTCCCCCCTCACCCTGACCCCTCACCCACACACACACACACACACACACACACACACACACACACACACACACACAAAACAAGGACACGAAAAAGCACCAAACGCGCGCCAATCCCAATTTGACAGCAATCTAAAAATTAAACTTGAAAAAAAAAACTACACATTTCAGTGAAAAGGAAAAAAAAACACACCCCCCCCCCCCCCGCCCCGCCCAAAAAAATAAGAAAAAAACAACAACAAACAAACAAAAATAAACTTACAATCAAACAAACAAAAAAATCACAAATATCTACACATATTAAAATGCCCTTCAAAATGTCAAAGCATATTAAACCTAAGACTTCTTTACACAACAGAATTTTAATATAATTTTCTTCAACCAGCCTGAAAAGAAGCGTCGCAGTGTCAAAGCGCCCTCTGAGCGTTTGCTGACGGAACGGAATACAAGTCATATATTATCATTTATATAATATATAATTTAACAGGAAGTGCATAGCACAGCAGCAACAGACAGCAGTACCGCACAACGAACTCTGAAAAAAAAAAAAACAAACCCCAAAACAACTAACATGTTTAAAATTTTGGCCAGAAAACTTTCCCTTCAAATATCGATGGATTAAAATGACCCTTATATCTTGTCAACAACAACAAAAACTCTCAAACCTGAGACTTCTCGAAACTTCCTTGAAGTCCCAGGTTGAGAGGTTTTGTTTTAAAAAACGCATTTTTAAAAACGTGTTTTCTCAGAGTACAGCAGCGAAGTGGGTCTAATCTAATTCTGTAGGGGATTTGTTTAATTGTCTGTATGATTGATGAATCTCCGCAGTGTGTTCCTGTCCTACACTGCCAAAACGCCTTCAATCATTGTGGCCAGAAAATTAAAATTAAGCTTTTCTCAAAATATCAATGAATTAAGATAATAGACAACTTGTCAAAATTGATCAAACCTGAGACATTAAAAGAAGTTTATGAAATCGCTTCAGGGAAGATTCAGGTTTAAGACTTGTTTGACAAGTTGAAAGTAAAATATTATCGTGATTCGTGGGATTTTTATTTTTCTAAGTTTAAAGATTAAAATCTGGCCAAAATGATTTTAAGTGTTTAGTCAGTGTTTAGCTGGATTAATAGTAATAATATTGCTATGGGAGACAGGCAAACAACTTGAATACAGGTAAATTGGGGAAATAGAAAGATTAAGTTGGAATGAGAAGTGGGGGGGGGGGGGGGGGGGTGGTTGCTGATTGAAAACGTGAAAACCGAAAGAAGAAAAAAAACAACCCAAAAGAACAAAGCAAAATAATTTAAACAAACAAAATATAGATTGAAAAAGAAAATGAAATACATAATTACATTATTTAAGGGGGAAGGGGGCGGGGGGCTGACAAAATTGAGAAAGAGGGGGCCGGGAGGTCAATGCAGTTTTAAAAATTATTATTAATATTTTTATTTTCATAACGAAGTACATCGAATGAAAATCAAACAATAAATAAAATTCTTGTTGTTGTAGTTTTTTGTTTGTTTTTTTTTTCTTTCTTTTTTTTTTGTTGGGGGGGGGGGGGGGGGCTTTGAGCTGGTTTTATAAAATTTTATTTTTATTTTGGTTTGCTTTATTTTGTTTTGCTTTATTTTGTTTTGCTTAATTTTGTTTTGTTTTGTTTTTTTGTTTTGTTTTGTTTTTGTTTTTGTTTTTTTTTGGGGGGGGGGGGGGGGGGAGAGGGTTCAATTTTATAAATGAATTTAATGTTTATCTTATTTCAAGACCAATTAGCTGTCACACATTGAACTACAGATATAAATTGACAATATTTGTTTTGAGATTTAAATAATTTCATGATATTTTGAATTATTTGAAATAGAAATTTGTTTGTTTGTTTTTAATGGTTTACGGCACTTGCAACACATTAAGGTCATATCAGCGCCAGTAAAAAGGAAGAAAATGAGATTGGAAAAAGTTATAGAATTACAATTAAAGAACCCAAGAGAAAGGTAAGACAAAGGGGAATTTGTTCAAATCGGGTACAGATGTAGATTCTCAGAGCACATTATCAAAGTACTTAGTTTGAGATCACCTAAAAGTCTCATCCAGACACAAGCACATGTTTTCACAAAGAGAAATACACTCAAATGTTTACAAATCATATATTATATATATATATATATATATATATATATATATATATATATATATATATATATATGTGTGGTGTTGTGTGTGTGTGTGCGTGTGTGTGTGTGTGTAAATCAAACATAATACAGAACAGAGAGATGATTTACAAGACCAAAAAAATATCACCTCCCAGAACTCTACCTGTACATTTGACTGTTTCCCTCCCAGCCAGGGTATCTAGCCAGGGCCCTGACAAAACCAAGTAATCTCATTCCAGGCGTCAATTGTTGTTGGCTGTCATTCACTTTTCTAACAGCCATGTCAACATGTGTTCAAATCACGTCTGCCGTACTCGGGAAAAACCCTTTTTTAAAAAATATTTGGCCAGAAAACTCGTCCTTCAAATATCGATCGATTGAAATAGCCCTCATCTTGGACAAAAGCTTTCAAATCTGTGACTTCGCGAAGTCATCTCTCAAGTCCCAGGTATGAGAGTTTTGGACAAGATGAGGGTCATTTTACGATTGATATTTGAAGGACGAGTCTTCTGGCCAAAAGTGTAAAATTGTTTTCAGGGTTTTTTTTTTTTATTTCGTAGTACGGCAGACTGTCTAGCCTTCAGTCAAAACGGTCAGATGAGATAATTAAAGACTGGAGTAGCTTCCCCTTGTCGCAAGGGGACACAACTCACTCACTACAACCGACAACCTGATTTGTGTGGAGGACAGTTTTGTTTTGTGTGCTGGTCATAGTTGCCAAATCGGTTTTTGGTGTTTGTTTTTGTTGGGTTTTACTTGGTTCTTTGTTTTTTCTCTTTCTTTTTTTCTTTTTTTTTTCTTTTTTTTCTTTTGTTTAATTAAAATTAAAGCACCAAACAAGTAACAGAAAGAAAAATTAACCGATGGTCTGAAAAATTGCTAAAATTTGAAGGAAACTCTTTATTTATTTATTTTTTTTTTTGTTGCTAAAATCCACTTAAAAGTGGGAATAGATCGTCCTTAAAAATATTATTTGGCATGAAAACAACCAAATTGGCAACTCTTTTATTGGTATGTATTATGAAGTCTAAGTTTTCAATTACGTCTTCTTTTCAATTTCCCGCCGTCGAGTCCAGAAGATTGATGAGCCTCAAAGGACCAGGTTTAAACTGAGACTAAAAACGCATGACAATAGATTGGTCTACGTAATTCTGAAGGCGGACACACCAAGCGAACATGTCAATATGATAATACATAGTAGATAGCCATCGGCTTGACAGTTGATGTAGATGTTGTAAATTTGCTCTGGGTTGACATTGGTAACATTTGCAAAACTGTTTCGCATAGATATGAACAATAAAATTATTTTTTTTTAAATGTCGAGCTTTTATATAGCGCAATATCTATTAGACGTAGTCTAAGCGCTTTACAAGGCGGCAATGGCTAACAGTATCACTTAATAATATATTATAGAGCGAGAAATGATTCCTGTTAGGCGATATTAGAAATTTTTTTTTGGGGGGGGTCAAAAACAATGGTTGTAACGGTCAGGTTCTCATTTTACGCCTGTGTACGATGAGAAAACGCATATTATTAGGCAAAGTTGTAAATTTATTTCGACAGAGACAATACTATTGAACGTCAAGGAACTAATTTAAAACGGATTGCGCTATATAAATGCCCACGGTTATAGGTCAATCCGATACAAAGGGGGGTGGGGGATGGGGGCTCAGCGGTACGGTCTTTTCTTTGCACCCGAAAGGTACCGAGTTCGATCATCCGCCGTATAGAAGGGAGACAAATGAAATCATTTTGTTATTCTCTGCGCCAATTAAAAATAAAAAGGGAATATTTTTTACGCCCCCCCCCCCCCCCTCCCCCCCCCCCCCCCCCCCCCCCCCCCCCCCCCAAAAAAAAAAACAAAAAACAAAAATACAAAAAAAAAAAAAAACAACAACAACAACAACAACAAAAAAACAAAACGGAAAAAACTAAATAGTCTACCTAAGATCATAACCTACACTAAATTGACGTCCCCCATCTCTTTGTTATTGTTTTTAGCCAGCCGTTTTATTAGGGCTCACTAAATGCTATTAATTAATCAGACTGTTAACGTTTAAGTTTACACATTGATAATTTTGTGTGTTGGTGTCTTATCCTGCTAGAGGATGTGATGTGGGTTTTTTTGCTTTAACTAAAAAAAAAGAGCTTTTATATAGCGCAATATCCACTAAACGTGTTCAAAGCGCTTTACAAGGGTCCCTGGCCAATAGCAACATTTAACATTTTTGACATGACATGACGCCTGTATGGCGATATTACAATGTTTTTTCGGACAGAGACAACGAGTTTTACACCTGAGTAAAGAGCCTTCTTCAAGGACTCAACTATGCGCCGAGCGAAAGCGCGTGTCATACCATATAGCCGTACAAACAAAACGCACGGCATCGATATGTAATTGACAGTATCATACTACAGAGACAGAAATCAACTCAGTTAATTCAGTTTGCCCTAAGGGCCTCAAAGGGAAAATTTTATAAGTAACAATGTGAGACGATCTGTCACGGAGAGATGTATAAATTTTATCTGGACCGTCGAGTGTTATAATTATTTACGTTGTAAATTCACTTGGCTCGCGAATTTGAAAACGGGGCAATCGGCAATGGCAATGATGACTACATTAATACTCTTAGAATGTTTGTATGAGGTGGATGGAAAGTCGATATGGCATAATATTATTATGGTGATATGATCTCATTATTGATTTAACTCCCTTTGTAAAATAAAAATAAAAATCCACTTAGGAAGATAGGGGAGGGGGGGGGGGGGGGATTTGATATGACAGGTTTTGTATTTCTATATATAGTATTCGGATAACAAGAACCTGTGTATTCATCACGGCATTATATTATATCATATCAAGTAAAAAAAAGAATGTAATAAGAAGAAGAACAAAATAAGAAGGAGGAAGAGGAGAAAGAAGAGGAGGAGAAGGAAGAGGAGGAAGAGTAGGATGATGAATACTTCCTCCGCCCCCGCCCGCTCCCCCCCCCCCCCCCCCCCCCCCCCCCCCCCCCCCCCCCCCCCCCCCCCCCCCCCCCCCCCCCCCCCCCCCCCCCCCCCCCCCCCCCCCCCCCCCCCCCCCCCCCCCCCCCCCCCCCCCCTCGAAAAAAAAAGCATTGAACTACATTAAGACATCAGCTTAATTTTTGTTTTTCGGTTCAAGAGAGTAGATGATAAACGTATCAAGAGTTATTGTCTTGCATCAGATGCGATTCTATGGCGATCTATAACAGAGCTTGGTGACATAAACATACAGTGTATATATTAAGAGATAATTCTGTTTTTTTTATGTATTTATTTATTTTTTAAAGCTATAAACGATAACTAAGACAATGTTATCCTTTTGTTAGTATAATTGTTAGAATAATTTGTTCAGACAGATGTTATGACTATTGGCCAATGGACTAAAATAAACAATTGAAATCTTGGCAATAGGATTCAATAGTAACGAGCATCCTGGTTCTAAACAATGAAAATCAGTACTTTTTATTCTACCTGCTGGCAAGAACGTTTTCACATGGCATGTGATCAGATGTATAAATGTCAAAACATGATTACATTTGTAATGTTTTTCTCTTCTGGATACACTTTCATGCTCGTCGGAGAAGTATTTCATAACGGCGTCCGCCATTGTTCCGATAGTTTAGAGCCAGTTACTATGTTACCATGCGTCATTACGAGGGAAGTGACGTCGTGACTGTTGAAGCCTATTGCCTACAAATAGACCTTTGAATTGTTTGACTCACCTCCAAAGCTTTCCCAGCGTTTTACTCAATTCAGCGTTATGAAGATATGGATACTGGTCTGCCAATTTCCTCCTGGCTGCTTGGGCCCACACCATGAAGGCATTCATAGGCCTCTTAATATGGGGCTTCCTCTTCCCACCAGTCTGTGTACGTGCTGGGGTGGTCACCAGCGACCAATCGTACCCGTCCAGGACGTGAGTGACCGCTTCCTGGATCTGTTGAGAAAATCTTGGATCATCGGAGCACACCTGAGCCATGTTCAGAGACGTTGGAAGTTTGCTTAGGATTCCATTGGGCGGAAGTGTGCATGGAATTTCTATTTTTAGCTTGTTTCCTCCGCTACCAACATTACCTCCCATGGTTCCGCTGTTGTTGATGGTTGTTGGAGGGGAGAGGTCTGAGTTGCCTCTGTGTTGAAATGCTGAAGACAGGGATTGGGAGAACGTTGTAGAGTGGACTGCTGACATTCTGATGGGTGAGGAGGTATTGGAAGAGGCTGAATCTCTCTGAGGAGATCTACTGCGATCTCTGTCGTTCATCTCTTGTAGGAATTTTCTGTTAGGAAAAGTAGAATTGTGGCAAAAATACTAGAAAGGAATGAATGAACAGTTCCTTGATCTTGGTTATAAAATTGTAGAGTTCAATAGCCACGTTTGGAGTTACTTGTAGCTGATGGTCAAGATCGTTAGATGAATATTCCGATGCATCTGAAATAGGAAAGGAAAAGGAATGTAATAATGTTATTGACGATTGAAATGTCGAATTTGATAAAAAAAATTCTTTTTGTTTGTTGTTGTTTTGTTTTTTTTTTTTTTGTTGTTTTTTTTCAGGTTTTTGTTTGTTTTTTGTTTGTTGTTTTTTTAAATTGTTATTTGATATTTTGTTGGGGGGGGGGGGGATATTTAATTCGTTTTGCTTTTCTTTTCTTTTTTTTTTTTTTTGGTACGTTTTGAGCATAAAGAATGACAAACGACTGGAAATACAACAACAACAAAATAATCCTTCGGAGCCATTAGGCACATGGAGCCGGAGTTTATCCCGGGTTCTCTAGCATGAAACGGACAATAGCAAATTAATTGTTATTTGGATTAACTCTAATCTAACGCAAAGTAATTTACACCAGATCTAAAAGACCCAGCTACCTCAATCGTTGCTGAGTAGACGGGGGTGGGGGGGGGGAGGGTTCTGGAGAAAGGTGGGGGGGGGGGGGCAGATAAAAAATCTCGACTGCACCCGAGATCAATCTCGGTCCCTTTGCGCGTGAAGCAAGTGCTCTATCATCTGAGCTATCCGGACCCCCAGCACCTTGAAATGCGCTATTTAAATGTTTCGAACACATCATTTATTATCTATTTATCATCTTCTTTGTCATCATCATCATCATCATCATCATCATCATCATCATCATCATCATCATCATCATCATCATCATCATCATCATCATCATTATCATCCTGGCACCTTTGACATTTAGTTTATTCTGTTTTGTCATCAAACTTTGTTATTATAGTATCTTTATTTTTGGTTCCCCTCCATCCAGGTTAATGTGTGAGGCATTAGAGACGGGAATGTGCGACCAAGCGTATCGGAAGATGCGGGACGTAAGACGTTTAATTCCAATTACCTCCCTTATTACCACAGGGTAATCGCGTCATTTCGTCATCACGTCATCATTTAACGGGTCTGACTTCGTCAACAATGACATTCTCTCTCTCTCTCTCTCTCTCTCTCTCTCTCTCTCTCTCTCTCTCTCTCTGAGAAATTAGTTTGGAAAGAAAATTACTTTTGATATTGGAAAAGAAATACAATAAAGAAGAGATAATAGGGATGTTATTAATGAAAGTGGTTGGTTCTGGTTGGTTGATTCAGAAATAATGTCCTGACCATAAGTGAGCAATCTTTCCGGGTTTTTTGGTGTTTTTTGTTTGTTATTTTTTTTTTTCTGGTTTTTTTTTTTGGTTTTTTTTTTTTTTTGGTAGGGGTGGAGATACCACGGGGGGGGGGGGGGGGGGGGGGGGGGGGTTGTTTGTGTGGGTTTTTTTGTTTTTTTGTTGTTGTTTTTTTGTTTTTATCGGGGTTTTATATATTTTTATTGTTTTTTAAAAATTCTTTTCTTTTTTTTTTTTCTTTCCTTCTTTCTTTTTCATTTTCATTTTCATTTTTTTTGGGGAGGGGGGGGGGGGGGGGGTTAGTTTGGTTTGGTTTCTTCTACCACAAGTTCTTCTCAACCTCAATTATTTTATTGATGCTATGCATTTTGGTAAAATACTCACAGCATCCGCCAGCCGGATATAATTTAACGATTGAACCTTTAGAGTCTGGTTTATACACAATTTAGTGAGAACTAATCAATAAAATGGTTATCTAAAGACACTTACAAAGAGCTGAATGACGTTAATTTAGTTCCTTCTATAGGCAACTTTTCACCTTCATTTTACCAATTATGAAAACAAAGCTTCGGTTCTCAGAAAAAATAACATGTTAGTTCTTTTTTTTTTTTTTTTTTGTAATATTTTGGTCAGAAAAGTCTTCCTTAAGATATCGATCGAGTAAAATGACCCTCATCTTGTCAAAAATTCTCACTCAATCTTTGGAGTTTTCAGAAGCCATCAGGGAAGTCCCAGGTTTGAGAGTTGTTTTTTTTTTTTTTTGTTTGTTTTTTTGACAAGGCAATAGTTACTTTTTAATCGATTGATATCATTTGATGGGATTAGTTTTACTGGCCAAAATTTTAAAAAGGTATTTTTTTTTTTCAGAGTACGACAGACGTGGCCGAAATTTTAAAGCATTGCATTGTGACCTGGAAGGTGCTGGGTTCGCGCCTCGCTTCAGGCGCTTTCGTGGGGAGGGGAGGGGGGAAGTATTTTCTTTTTGGGCAAGATGATCAAACACCCCCCCCCCCCCCCTTCCCCAATTTGCTCACTTTGGACAACATGAGTGATTCCTGTTGACATCAGACATCTCTTTTGATGGATTATCTATATTCTTTCCTGGAACGCCTTGACGGCAGCATCTATTCTCGCAATGGAGGTTCTTCGTCAACCATTATAAAGATGATTATTTTACTCACTCTACCATGGCAAGGAGGAGACCAAGCGTATCGATAGGAAAAAGTAAATCTCGGTTTGATTTTGGGGGGGGGGGGGGTCGGAAGGATGGGGGAGATAATCGGAGATACCCGCAGATTTCCTTCCGGTTTCTCATATGCGATGCACGTCCAGGATAACGGCAGACCTTTGTCATCATTTGGATTGTGAGTAATTTAGTCATTTGTTTCTCTCCTCCCCCCCCCCCCCCCCCTACCCCACCCTCCTGTCCCCCTTAACAAACAACAAATGAATGATTCTTTGATTGTCATATTTCTTTCTCCCTCTCCGATAAGCTTGATTAGACAGACTAATAATTTCATTTGTATCGTGTTTTCCGTCGTGTGGCCGTTTTTTGTGTTTACTTATAAGAAATAAAACATATTATTGTTTTAAGGCCATTGTTTAGTTGTTTGTTTGGTTTTTTTTAATAGACATAATACATTTTGTTCTATTTCACTTTGTTCCTCAGTATGTGTCCTTTGTCGAATACTATTTAAGAAAGAAAGCGTATGTTTTTTTTATTGTTTTTTTTTTTTTATTTTAATAATAATTTGTTCCCCCCTCCCCCTTTTTTCCTTTTAAAACGTTAATTTGTTAAAAAGAAT
>NC_088364.1:59525817-59530817 GCF_034508935.2 Berghia stephanieae
GTGTTAATGGCGACGTGTACTTATTTACAGGTCTGATAACCCTAATTATGATGGGCTCATTGTTGTAATGTAAATATGATATATTCTCAAACCAACGCAAAATACTGTCCATAACATAAAGACCTGAAAGAGTGTGTATGGCCACTGTTTCGTACACATTTTCATTGGCTTTATCTGCCACTGTTTCGTACACACTTTTTCATTAGCTTTATTTCCCACTGTTTCGTACAAACTTTTTCATTGGCTTTATTTCCCACTGTTTCGTACAAACTTTTTCATTGGCTTTATTTGACACCGATTCATACACACTTTTTCAGATCTTTGTCTTTCACCAATGCCTACTCCCGAGTTTTCCACTTTTAAATTGCCCATAACAGCAATGGTAAATCAAGCCCGTAAATGCGTTCGGTTATCAGACCTGCATAGTATAGTACGTGCACGTTGGTTAGAGTGATTTGACTTTTGGTGCTTTGAGTCGAGCCTCTACCGACTGATTGCTTTCAGGGCGGAATTCGTTTTCTCTTTCGAATTTTCAAATAGCAGATAGCATTCTCCATCCATTGTCTTCATCCTTCTAGGGGTTAATCTCGCCCTATATCTGACTCAAATGTCACTCACTGTCTTACGGTCTCTTCGTATTAGGTTGATTTGTCTTCTCTCCCCCCCCCCCCCCCTCTCTCTCTCTCTCTCTCTCTCTCTCTCTCTCTGTCTGTCTTTCTCTCCCCCCCCCCCTCTCTCTCCTCCTCTCTCTCTCTCTCTCTCTCTCTCTCTCCTCTCTTCTCTCCCTCCCTCTCTCTCTCTCTCTCTCTCTCTCTCTCTTCTCTCTCTCTCTCTCTTTCTCTCTCTCTCTCTCTCTCTCTCTCTCTCTCTCTCTCTCTCTCGTATGTTCTCCCCTATCTATCTATATACTGCATTATGTCTCTTGCATATGTCTATCTACCTACCTATCAATCTATTTGCCTATTTATCTATCCCCCCCCCTCTCTCTCTCTCTCTCTCTCTCTCTCTCTCTCTTACTCTCTTCTCACCCCTTCCTCCTCTTTAACCGCCATGTCAGCCTATCAGTCTCTGTGCCCGTTGGATTGACAGACAAATGCTTAATAGCAAAGCAAGCCCTATTAGCTATAAACCATGCTACAAAAACACCTTTAAAAAAAAACAATTTAGTCAAAAACTATAGATAGTATGCGCTTGTCTAAGAAACTCACAACATTGCCATTCGGAAATATAACGGACTAACACACAAAACTCTGTGTAACCATGAACATTTATAGTCTGGTTAATACAGTATAGTGTGAATTACTCATAAACGTGGATGGCAGAATACAATAACAAAGACTTGAGTGACGTCATCTTCGTTCTATCAATAGATAGTATGCGCTTGGCTAAGAAGCACACAACATAACCATCCGGAAATATAACGGACCAACACACAAAACTATGTTTAATTTTTTAAAGTATTGTTAATACACTTTGGTGAGATTTACTCGTAAACATGGTTGGCAAAAAAACAATAACAAAGGCCTTGGTGACGTCATCTTTGTTCTATCTATATACTCCAATTAATTATCAATAAATGATAAAATCCACAACTTTTGCAAACATCTGAAACCCGAAGTGATTTTCTAGAATTGTTTAGTTTTATTTTAATGATTTTTTTTTCTTTTTGAAAAGTTGAGTTATAGTAATTGATCTATTTTTAAGTTTAAAAATTTCCTGGTCCGACGTGTACATATATGCAGGTCTGAACTCGAACACACGTATGGGCCTAGTTTAACATTGTTGTAATGGACAATATTTTGCATCATTTTTTTTTTTTCGATTTCCAGTACAACAATGAGCCCATAAGAAATTGGGTTATCAGACCTGCAAATAAGTGCACGGCGTTCTGGCTAAATATAGTTCAAAACGCTCTTTGTCAGAATTTGGTTGTCGTCTAATAAACCACACGGCAAATAATTGTCGTGAACGAGTAGATAATGTAGAAAGTGTGATGCCAGTTTGGCGTACACACAGCTGATAAACGGGTAGTTAGAAGGACGTGTGATAAACCCGTCCTTCTCTCGTCAACTTTATCCGATTAAATCTTTTAAACGGGAGGTGGAAGAAGACAGACAGATCGTGGAATTGAGACTCCGGCTAAATCTGATGCTTTGACAAAAGGTCCTTTTTGTAACTTTTCGAATTCTAATCTGAAGTCATTTTTTTAATTTTATATATAAACAAGACTCACAGCGACATAATTAACCAGTATTTTTGACCAATCAAAATATGGAATTTGTGACAAACCTTCAAACGTGCTCGGACAGACATAGTTTGTTGTTTATAAACAATAATGTGAATGAAATCTACCAATCTCTGATCATTGTTATTGTTTTTACACCGCCAAAATGGGTGACTAGTTATCACACGATTATCTCGATCAGATTACATAGAGTTTTCTGAGTTAGTTCTTTTGACCAGGCAGTAGAATAGTGGGTATTTCATTTAGACACATACCATCGATAGTAAAGTCTGTGCAGTTTGCTATGTTTACCAATCACTGCCATTGTTTACATAATGACGACTGTCCGAGAGGCGTGGCTATCTAAGTGTCTATAGATAGTATGCGCTTGGCTAAGAAGCTCATAACATTGCCATCCGGAAGTATAACGAACCAACACACAAAACTGTGTGTATCCATGAACGTTTATAGTCAGGTTAATACAGTTCAGTGAGCGTTACTCATAAACGCGGATGGCAAAAAACAATAACAAAGACCTGAGTGACGTCATCTTCGAACTATCTATACCGGGCTGGGACGATAGGTCACGTAAGTATAAATATTGTATGACTTCTAAGCGACACAGCGAATCGCTGGCCAACTGAACAATTGAGTAAAATGTTAAACTCACATTTTGATATTAGACTCCCTCTGATAAATTACCGTTTTCAGACGATAACATGAATAGATTGTTGTATGACTTCTAAGAGACATAGCGAATTGCCCTAACCAACAAAAGGACATATCTCTCCAAAAAAAAAATCATAAAATCCCTTTTTTTCACTTAATCGACACTCTGGGATATATGAAAGCTTTTCATATCTCAAGTATTTTCTATTTTTGACTCTCTCAGATAAATTACCGTTTTGAGGCGATAGGTAACATCGGTATATTATTGTATGACTTCTAAGCGACCCAGCGAATCGCTAGCCTTCAAAACAATTATATTAAAATGTCATTTCTTGCTACATACTGTTTCGTGAGTGTTTTTTCCCATGTAAAATCAATAATGAGAGACAATAGGCGTGACATTTCACAGTTCATTCATCGACTTGGTGGAGAAATTCTAATGGATGCTATGCGTGTTGGTAAAATACTCACATGTTCTATTCGCCAGATCAATCGTAACAACACAACAACAACAACAACAACAACAACAAAAGATGTGGGGAACCTTTAACGTCTGCCGGAGCGTAGCCTTCGTGAACGCATAGCCTGACATGTTTATGACCACAAAAGAAAATAAATCGTGAGTTGTGCTCAATAGCTCAACCAACAGGATCAGTTGTTTCCTATTAACGAATTTTTTAAAAATGAACTTTTATATAGCGCAATACCCACTAAACGTGCTCAAAGCGCTTTACAAAGGGGTCCCTGGCCAACAATAATACTTAACATGTAGAACTCGACCAAACGCCTGTTAGGCGATATTACAATCTTTTTTTTCCGACAGAGGCAACGCTGTGAACGACCAGCTACTTATTTTACACTTGAGTACGGTCAGAGAATATGAGTAAAGAGCGCGTTTCCGTGGATTCAACTATGCGCCGAGCAAGGCTGAAACCCAGAATTTCCGATCCGAAAGCGAGTGTCATACGACTAGCATTTTAAGTGACGTTACAAATTTTGAATACCAATAATTATAGACCAAACACTTTTGTAACATACCGAATTCCTTTGAAATTAGAATACTAACGAAAGAGAAAAAACGGAGAGGCTTCGTATGGGAACAAAACATTCAATGGACGTTTCGGGTACAAACCCTTCGTCAGCACAACAATACACAAATTAACGTGGAAAACAAATAAAATATAATACAAAAAAACTTGTGTCGTCTGTACTCAATCGTGGTTGGAGTATGAATGAAATTAGAATCCGTCTTTGGGTTATAATGGCTGTATCATATCTCCATTTTGCTACCGTAAAATTTTTTTTTAAATTAATAATAATAATAATAATAATAATAATAATAATAATAATAATAATAATAATAAATAATAATATAATTATATATTAATAATAATAATATAATTAATAATAATAATATTAATAATTAAATAATAATAATAATAATAATAATAATAATAATAAATAATAATATAATAATAATATAAATAATATAATATAATAATAATAATAATAATAATAATAATAATAAATAATAATAATAATAATAATAATAATAATAATAATAATATAATAATAATAATAATAATAATAACATAAATAATAATAATAATAATAATATAATAATACATTTAATAATACCATTACGAAATCATTGATCAATTAAGTGATAAGTATGGAATAATCAGCCAATGCAGTGAAAAGTGAACTAGTTAATCTTGTATCAAGCACCATACGCGAAGATTGTCACTGGTATCTTTCGGGATACGACTGCAATAACCATCCGTCAGCCCTGCTGCCCTACTACTTGCTTTCGCTCACTCCCTTTCCTCTACTTCTCTCTCCTCCTCTCTTCTCTCTCTCTCTCTCTCTCTCTCTCTCTCTCTCTCTCTCTCTCTCTCTCTCTCTCTTTCTCTCTCTCTCAAAACTCAGAAGTCCCGATTTTCACGATCGGCGGATCAAAACTCAGAAGTCCCGATTACTATTATTTAAAAAGGATAGCTCTTTTCTATTCAATTTTTTTTTTCAAAAATTATTTTCTAAATGTGTTTTTTTTTTTTTCTTTTCTTTTTTTTTTTGTTTGTTTTTTTTAGTTTGTTTATTTTTTTTT
>NC_088364.1:59535817-59548546 GCF_034508935.2 Berghia stephanieae
GTCTGTCGCATGTCGGTAGAGGAATGGCGATGATATTAATAATGATATTAGTTAAGTTATGAAGGACTAACTCCCAACTCATTGAATGAACACCACCACCACTACCACCACCATCCTTGTAGTAGTAGTAATAATAATAATACCCGGTGCAATAGATCGACCACTCATCTATCTGTACTTGTCATGCGTGTGTGTTTGTGTGTGTATGTGTGCAAGTGTAAGTGTGTGTGTTTATATATATGTGTGTGTATGCGTAAACACAAATAAAAGCCACAGCGCAGACGAGAGAAGAAAACGGACGTAAAGCCGACGAAGAACGAACGAGCGACAAGACAAGATTCGACTACCAATGTTTTTCTCTTTTTTCCTCTCACTTCTTGTCCAAAGTCAAGTCCCGCACGCTTGCTGAATTTCCCTACCGTGAAAAACAGAGTGACTCGATCGTATAATAATTCACAGAAGCTTGTTATTTTTAGCGGCTAGTAAAGAAGGGCTTGTCGTAGGAAGGCTAGCAACAGACAAGAAAGAACCACAGAACAGACAAGCGCGCGTTTGGGTTTCGGAAGCCAAAATTATAAAAAAAAACGTGTATCTTATTTTAGCCCCGCCCACTTGGCTCGTTCCAACCAATGATGGATGAGTATCGATTCCCGTCAAAACAAACCAGGGTTTGACGAGTGGGTTTTATCGATCGACTGGGGCGTTTGCGAGTGGCCAAGAGGTATCGGCTACTTCGTCAATGAAGGGAGGGACTGCCCATTTCTCAAGGTCACTGAGCTGTGTTTACTTTCTACCATTATTATCGTCATTTATTCAGAGAATTGCCTCGAGATTGTAGACGATTTTTAAATCTTTTTTAAATTATTTATTTAGCTTATTACTTCCAGACGGAGACAGAAAACTAAGCGAGAGAGTCTGTGATAAATAATGTTGATAATATTTTTTCAATTTATGTATGGATTTGAAGATAATAAAATTGTTTGGAAGAAGAGACGAAGGAAAGTGGGAATCAGAGTGGGAGGGGCCAGTGCCAGTGGGAGAAGAAGGGAGATTATAGAATGACTGGAAGAGATAAATAGAGAAAGGTGGTGGGAGAGAGAGAAAGAAAGAAAGAGATAGAGAGAGAGAGAGAGAGAGAGAGAGAGAGAGAGAGAGAGAGAGAGAGGGGGGGGGAGGAGGGAGAGATAGGGAGGGAGGGAGAGAGAGAGAGAGAGAGAGAGAGAGAGACAGGATTGGAACGAGATATAAATATAGGGAGGGAGAGAGAGAGTGGGGAGAGAGACATATATATATATATATATATATATATATATATATATATATATATATAGAGAGAGAGAGAGAGAGAGAGAGAGAGAGGGGGGGGGAGATATATGGAAGGGGGTATTTATAACTGTATATTTTCATCATTATCAATGTGTTTATTCACCTTTAATGTTATACTGCAGTACTCTGGAAAAAACACACATTTAAAAATTTGGCCAGAAAACTCGTCCTTCAAATATCGATCGATTTAAATGACTCTCATCTTGGAAAAAATTCTCAAACCCAGGACTTCGGAGAAGTCCAAGGTTTGAGAGGTTTTGATTTTTTTTTTTTTTTTTTGCCAAGATGAGGGTCATTTAAATCGATCCATATGAGGACGATTTTTCTGGCCAAATTTTTAAATATGTTTTTTTTTTCTCCAGAGTACGTCACCATAGCCTGCTTATGGTTCTATCTCGAATGTTGTTTGATGGATTAGATTGAAAACGTGGATTTCATAGATACGGCTTTATAATGGCATTCGTGAATACCATCAGAATTCAACTGCTATTCGTGTTGTCTGACGAAACTCTTGTTTGTTTGTTTGTTTGTTTGTTTGTTTGTTTGTTCTTTTCTTCTATTTTAACTAAGAAAAAAGACTTAAATTCAAACATATTTATTGATTGAGATAATAATAATAATAATAATAATAATAATAATAATAATAATAATAATGATAATAATAATAATAATAATAATGATAATAATAATAATAATAATAATAATAAATAATAATAATAATAATAATAATAATAATAATAATAATAATAATAATAATAATAATAATAATAATGATAAACAACGAAAAACAGTTGGTAGAGCACTCGCTTCACACACAAAGGGACTGTGATCGATCCCGAGTACATAGGATATTTTTATTCTAACCCCCATGTCTACCCAGCAATGATTAGGTAGATGGGTCTGTTAGATCTGGCGAAAGTACTTTGCGATAGACTAGAATCCTGTCCAAATGGTAACAGGCACTTTGCTATTATCCTTTTCACGCTTAAAGGATTTTGCAATGTAAGAATTCTATTTATACTCCTTTAAATCGAGTCGAAATAGGCTTCCTAAGTCGTGACGTAATCCTGCGCAGCAACGCATGGCAACAAACCGGCTGGCTCTAAACAGTCGAGAAAAATGGCTGACACGAACTCTATTTCCATCACCGCCCTTATGAAATACTTCTCCAATGAGCATAAAAGTGTCTCGCGAGGTGAAAATCATCATCAGTCAGGTCCTGTTTTGACTTTCACTTACTCAGATGGCTTGATGTTCGGCAAAGTTCAAGCCAGCATGAAGAATAAAGAGTATTCTGTGAAGGTAAGTCATTTCGTCTTCTCATTCTCACTCTCAAAATCTCACATCTCCGTAAAACTACTGTTGGACAATAATCAGTTTACTTTGAGTTTAGGCAGATTTAGTATATCCAATGGAAAGATTTAACTGTTTACGTTCGATTTTAGTTAGGGAGAGAGAGAGAGGGAGTCATTGAATTATTGTGTTTTTATCTTATGGACCACGGACTTTGAGTCTTTGAGGTCTTAGTCTTGCTTCGCTAATTTTCGTTGCTATTGACTATAGTCTACTACATACTATTTAGTATCGTGTTGTAACCTTTATTATAATACTCATATGAGCATCATAATCACCAATCACGCTAGACATTTTATCATACTTCATGTGGGGCAGCGTGGATCAGCGGTACGGTTTTTGCTTCGTACCCGAAAGGTACCGAGTTCGTTCACCCGCCGCTGCGCTGTGTGGCCTTGAGCAAGTCACCTCGCCCTAGCTCAATTTGCGGCGCTGCACCGTGGTTATTCCAGTCTTCCCTGGGAATAGACCCTAGAGATAAATTTCCTCTATGGGATGAATAAAGGATTTATTTAGACCAGTGTTAGTCACTGTAAACTAAACTTCCTATTGGGTTAAGGTGTAATGTAAATGTTGCTGCTTGAAACTCGAAGAAATCAATAACATTGTGAAATTGAATGTGAACTTCAATTTAATATACGAAAACAGATAAAATGGACGTTTCGGGTTTCCCCTTATCAACAAAGCAAGATGAATGAAAGAATCACTTAATTTGTTTTTTTAATTGAGTTTTTATACAGCGTAATATCCACTAAATGTGCTCAAAGTGCTTTACAAGGGGTCCCTGGCCAACAGCAACATTTAACATGTAAGACGGGACATGATGCCTGTTGGGCGATATTACAATTTTTTCGGACAGAGACAACGCCAGGTACTCATTTGACACCTGAGTACGGTGAGAGATTGTGAGTAAAGAGCCTTCTCCAAGGACTCAACTATGTGCCGAGCGAGGCCCAAACCCAGGACCTTTTGATCTGAAAGCGAGTGTCATACCACAAGACCACAACAGACGTTTTATTAGTTTGTTTGTTTTTTGCTATTGAGCATGGTCGCAGCTCTAAATTTGAATCTTTTATTCTTTTACTTCCACAGATCTATCTTGATGATGCCTTGGGTTGATTCAGTCCAAAACTAATTTGTGTGGTTTTATTTAACAATGTTAATGACATTGAACATACATTGATACAACAATGCCATAATTTGTCATGTTTATCATGTAAAATCATGTATGGACCTACAAAACCATTATTTTGAATGGTGATTTGATGATGATGAACAAAATATGTGTGTTGTACAAAATAAATGGCAAAGCTGACAAAATGCAATCTCCTTAATAAGAGGAGACTGGGGATTGACAAGTGCTGCAACAAATTGAAAAATAATATCAGATGTTTCTCTTAACATGGTTGGAATATATGAGAGGATGTTAACATTTTTCAGTCTTTCATTAGCCCTCTCAACATGAATTCTACATGAAGCAATTTCTTTTGTTAATAAAATCTCATTTTCAGTAAATTTATTATGTAAAATGGGAGGGATATTTACAGTTACTCCTTGAGGTAAAATATCTTGAATCAGGATGGGGTTTTACCTTTATTACCTTTATCTGCTAAAATTAATTCTCCAGGGCTTAAAATTAAAAGTTTTAGTAATCCACAATTTTGTACAATGACCTTATCCGAGACAGACCCTGGATCATGTTTAGAAATAAAATTTATCACACCATTTGGACTTAGACCAACAAGAGCTTTAACAGAATTCATGGACCTATAAGAAGAATAAGTTAACCGTTGTTTATCCATTTCTTTAGGAATAGCAATTTGGTCATCTGTACAATCAATGATCATTCTGCAATTTGGAAATCTTAAAAATGATGATGGAGCTGATAGTTTATTTTTATGTCTAGAAGGGCATGTAACCTTCATAACATTTTCAAAGAGAAGCGTATGGCTTATGTAAAACATGAATAAAAGTTTGTATAATATTTGTTATAGTACTTTCACTAACGCTAAACAATTGTGAAATATGAAGGTTAGCGTAGTTCTGTCTAAGTTTCATAAGTGTAATAATGAAAATTTGGTCTTTTAATGCAACTGTCTCTTCCTGAACTTCCCATCTACTATAATAAATAATGTTACCTCTAAAGCACTCAACATATTGAACAATAATATTAAATATTTTAAAAGAATGTACACCTGTCTCCATTCGAAGAACTTTTTCTGTAAGGCTTGAAACAGTGTAAGTGCGTTGAATCTAACTTAGTTGGTTTTTTTTAAAGCTAGCTATTTCCTTATTTTTGTCTGTAATTTTTTGTTCTTGAATTAAATTTGTTGTTCTATTTAAAATATCCTCACTTGTTCTACAATCTGTTTTTTTTTTAAAAGATGGAATCCTGTGATGATGGTGACGAGAGTTGAGATGATGATGAGGGAGAAGATAATGAGGATGATGATGAGGAGGAAAATAATGATGATGAGGAATCTGGTTTTTTTAAAGGTGGGACTTTGTGATGATGATGAAGAGAGTTGAGCTGATGATGATGATGATGATGATGATGATGATGATGATGATGATGATGATGATGGTGATGATGATGATGATGATGGTGGTGGTGGTGGTGGTGGTGGTGGTGGTGGTGGTGGTGGTAGTGGTGGTGGTGGTGGTGGTGGACTTCTTGATGTTGGTGCCAATTGAGATGGGGTGGGAATTCCTTGTGTCACTTTTCTTTTCTTTCTTTCTGGCTCTGATGGAAACAATTTATTTTTATTTCTGTCAAACAATTCAGGGAGGTTGGCTTTGTCACCATCTCTGAAGTGACAAGAACACACTCTTGATGATGATGTTGGATCTTTTGTCCTTTCACCTGAAATGAAAAGATTAAAAAAAAAACAATAATTCTGTTGGGCATATTGGGTATATTATTTAATTTGATAAGTACTTTGTTTTAGACTATCTTGTTTGACACCAGCTCAATGCATGATAAATCAAAGGTGTGCAAGAGACTAGGTTACTGGTGGGTCTCTCGCCTGTCTTTTATGAAATCGCACATTCAGCAAAATGTCGCACTTCCTCATTACTTCTTTTGATGATTTTGACTAGGTATATATAAAAATAAGAATTCTTAAATTTACACAGTAAAAGTTGATCTTGGGGTTGAGTGTGGCAAGACTTGCGTTTTCTCTTTATTTCAGTCAGTACTGTACTGGACAGTGCGGTGATGGAAACTTTGGAGTGTCAACAATCGGGCACAGGTAAAGGAGAGAGGTCCCTGCCGCCATCTTGCTTTGTTCACACAGAGTTGCCACCTCGGCTGTCGGGGAGGGGAGGCATGGCAGAGAATCAGAGAAACTTTCCAAAAAAAAAAAAAGAGGAAAGTATGTGTGTTTGTGTGTGTGTGTGTGTGTGTGTGTGTGAGAGAGAGAGAGAGAGAGAGAGATCTGCGTGAGGGGGGGGGGGGGGGGGGGGAGAGGGTGCGTTATTTTATTTATTTATTTTCATTTTGCCATAAAGGTATCGAGTTTAAAGTAAGATTTTAACAAATATTTTATTCTCTTTCTTCTTGTTCTCCTTTTAAAAAAATTATCACTTATCAGTAGAACTTAACTCTCATTCAGTTTATCAGCCTTAACATCAAAACGATTGAGATATCATTTTTGCTTCAACTTCAATAAAAACCTAGTTTGGAATGTATTTTTATTTATAATTTCGTGCAATTGTACACTTTAATCATAAAATATAGGTCTACGTAAGCTAGAACTTGACCTAGATCTGGACTACGAACTCTATCAAATGTTCGACGAGGCGTGCGTGCTTACCTGACTAAAGTGGTCCACTTTTTCTTCAATTTTTTGTCTGCCTGTCCATTTTTAATCTGTAAAACTTGCAGGAGTGACTCTCTGACTGGTGTAGACAATCTGGTACAAAATACTGGACCATATTTAAGATAAAAATTGTTTTTTGAGCGATTTTCCAATTATTCCTTGCCTGGACCAAGCACGGATTTTTTTTTGTTTAGAGCCAGCCGATTCGTTGCTAGGCGGACGTGACGTCAGACTGTGGAATCCTATTAACCCCGAGAGAGAGAGAGAGAGAGAGAGAGAGAGAGAGAGAGAGAGAGAGAGAAAGAGAGAGAGAGAGAGAAAGCGAGAAAAATAGATAGATAGAGAGAGATAAATAGAGAGAGTGAAATAGAGAGAAAGAGGGGGATATACAGAGAGAGAGAGAGAGAGAGAGAGAGAGAGAGAGAGAGAGAGAGAGTTTTTACTTGACGTGTTATTCACTTTGTGATTTGACGGAAAGGGATGGATATCCTTTGAAGTGGACACTCGACTGGACACGAGAGTGGACACTGTCACAGTAAAGGTTTTTCACAATTATCTTATTAAATTTTATTTTATTAAGAACTGAATTCATCTCACTCCAGTTATATTTCGGTAGGCTTAGATAAACTTTACCTTCTAATATTAGATCGTCTTTCCTTTTATAGCCTTCCCTCGAATTAATTTCTAATTAGTGAATACTTTTCGTTCTACATTCTGTCACGTAGCCACTTATTATAAAAGCTGATAGGTCTAACATTTGACACTCACTTTCTCTCCACAATCTATGCCGGACGGCCAGTCGCTCTATTCCTATATATATACTGGAAGATTTTTATCTTTTGGGACTTTGTAGATATTATATCTACACCATTAAGACGCCGGAGCTTTTAACTTTGATTGTATAATCTTCAAGGATCAAACCCAAGCCCGCTGTCAAAGGACTACACAATAACTTCTTACCAATTGCCTGGAAGTGGAATTTTACGAGTCCGATCCTGTTATCAGAGGAATAGATCATCCAAGCCCATCAACTGCCTGGAAACGTAAACTTATGAACCTGACATATTATCATAAGTTACGTAAAATATTCATATCTCTATTTGTAACTGCCACGATCACTGTTTATCTCTTTTAATTAAATTTCATCATTATTTTTATTTCATTGTAAACAAATCGTTAATTGTTTTTCATTTATAGTAACTAGTAAATTCTGGGGCCTCATTCTACATATATCTTTATGCATAGTCGAGTAGCTCTTTACTCACTTGAGACCATGACATTTTGGAGGGGACACATATAAAGAATTGAATTTATTTAGTTACTTATATCTATTTCATCTAACTTTAAAGTTTAAATTGTAAAACTCTTAATTGCCCCACTTGATCATATTTTAATTGAACTCCTTATTTACAGGATTAATTTTTTTTTCTTTTTCATTTCTTCATTTAAATGGAATAGCAATTTATCCATTCATTCTTTCATTCAAATTGAATAGCATTTTATTGATTCATTCCTTCATCCATTTATTCATTTATAAATCATTCATTCATTCATTGTTCATTCATTTATTTATTCATTCATTCATTCATTCATTCATTCATCCATTCATTCGTTTATTCACTCATTTATCCAATCATTCATACATTTATTCCTCCCTTCATTCTTTCATTCATACATTATCCATTCATTCATTCATTTATTCACTCAGTTTTTCATTCATTCATTCATTCCTTGTCCACTTTGTTATTATATCACTCATTTCATTTTGTTGTTTGCCTCATTCATGAATTGTTTTCAATATGTTTACATTCCATAACGATTCATTCACCTATCATCCAATCACTCAGTGTTGTGAACACATTTTGTAACTATTGTAAATCTTACGATATTTTATTGTTTTGTATTTCAGACATCACTGTTAAACACTCTTCAATGCCTAATTACAATTGTTGAACAACCATTGAACAAGAGAGAGGTCCCAGCCACGAACTGAGTTGGTAAATATATCCTTCATTATTCTCTTTTACATGAGTTGGGCATCACATAGTAACTATAGACATCGTGATTTGTTTTGCATAGTGATTTGTTTTAAATACATTTTTGGCATACTACTGTTACCGAAAACCACTTATATATTATGTTCTGAAAAGTGAGTCTTTAAAAACTAAATAATAATAAAAGGAGTCTACTAGCCGTCGTGTTATATTTAGTGATAGATAACTTGGGATTATTTTGGCATCCTATTATTGTTATCACACTCTAGTATATTAGCGTCATTGCGAATAATTGTACACAAACTAACGACGAGTCACACACATTGGTGATACATTTTTCGTAGTAACATAGTTTAGAGTACACGCGATTGACACATTGTTATTGACACAAGTCATAATAACTCCGCATTGTATTGACACATTGCTTTATAAGATACAACGATAAAAGGCATCAAATTCAACATACATAATAAGTTGAAATAAGAGAGAGAGATTTCTAAAAATAGAACAGTTCATTCCAGTAAGTGTAAATAAATAAAACAGTCAGTAACAGTATCCTGTCAATATAATATATATAAAACATCGTAACTAATTTATTGCAAAAATGGAAGCATATAAAAGATACTTAAGTCTCGCAAAGGACTTAGAAATACCCCAGGAAAGGATATTTTCATGGTGCGAAGAGAAAATAAAAGAAGAAAAAGAAGAAAGAATTCGTAGAGAAGAAAATGAAGAAAGAATTCGTAGAGAAGAAAATGAAGAAAGAATTCGTAGAGAAGAAAATGAAGAAAGAATTCGTAAAGAAGAAAAAGAACATGAAGAAAGAATACGTAGAGAAGAACGAGAAGAAAGAGTCCAAGAAAGGGAACTAAAAAGACAAATAGCTTTAGCAGAAGAAGAAACCAAAAGGACCCAAATGATGCTGGAAATTGAAAAAACAAAAACCGGTCATGAAAGAAAACATAATAATAGTGATGAATTTTTCGTGAAACTTCCACGCATGCCAACATACGATGAACGCTCAGACTGTCTAGAATCCTTCTTACACCGATTCGAAGTTCAGGCTAAAGGTTATCGTTGGCCAGAAAGCAAATGGGCCACAGCCTTGATTAACTGCTTATCCGGAGAACCGCTAAAAGTTTTCTATACCTTAACAACTGAAGATGCAGATGACTATGGTAAAATTAAAGACGCTCTACTAAAAAGATTTAGATTAACGGAAGATGGTTACCAGGAAAGGTTTCACACTGCAAAACCGGAAAGTGGAGAAGACTTTAATACATTCGTGAACCGAATTACTCAATTTCTAAATCGGTGGCTTGAGTTGGCAAACGTAAAACAAGACGACTTTGCAGGCCTTTACTATCTCACGCTGAAGAATCGAATCTATCAAGCTTGCAACCCAGATTTAGTCGCATTCTTTAAAGAGAGAAAGCCAGAAAACTTGGACAAATTAAAAATCTACGCAGAAAACTTTAACAGCGCACATCCATTGACACCCCTTAGCAGAACATTGAAGGAACCATACTACGCTGCTGCTGCTCAGAGTCCAGGTACACCTAAAGTTCAGTACTCAAATAGAACGAGCCGATCAATCACTCGGAACACGCAAGTGAAACAGGATGACCATAGTAACAAACCATGGAACAAACAGTTCAATAGAGACCATAGCCGACCCTATCAAAACAAAACAAGAAATAGCACTGACAATCATACTGAGTATAAGAAAACCAACAAACCTATAATTAAATGTCAATATTGTGGAATGAAAGGCCACACAGCAGACAAATGTTACAAAATCGTGGGATATCCGAAAGAAACTGCAAATGCATCACTCCAAACCAGTGTAAATAATCAGACACGAGTAATGTCAGGAGAAAATATAAATGTGTATTGCGTGAAAGGTATGTCACTTTTAACACAAACTCACAAGTCAGGATCGCTATTTTTTTGTGAAGGCAAAGCTAATGGAACTGATTGCAAAATATTGAGAGACACAGGATGCAGTACAGTAGGAATAAAAGCATCTTTGATCAATGACGAAGACAAAACTGGAAAAACGGTACAATGCATCACATTCAGTGGCACAGTCGAAACCTTTGAAACAGCTAACGTGTACATAGAAACCCCATACTATACAGGAATAGTGGAATGCTGTATACTTCCCAACCCCGTCGCTGATGTTATTGTTGGCAATATAAAAGGTCTTAAAGACAACCCAACAGATGTAAAAGAATGGTCATTAACCCAAGAAACAGCTTGTCTAGCAGAAACAAGAAAGATGACTAAGACAACAGAGAAGCCAATGACTATTTCTCTAGAACCACTACAATTTGACAGGAACACGTTCATTGAAGAACAGAAAAAGGACCCAACTTTAACATCATATTTCAATATCGCAAACAAAGGGACGAAATCAAAAGTTGAATACATCATTGAAAAAGATATTCTGTTCAGGTTACATAGGAAAGAAACAAAATAGCTAAACAACTGGTCACGCCGAGTATTTACAGAAACAAAATCCTTGGAATAGCGCACGATTAATTAACTTCTGGACATCTTGGAGGCTCTTCCACATTGAAGAGAATTTCCGAGAATTTCACATGGCCTGGAATTACTAAAGACGTCCCGAGAATATGTGAAATCGTGTGACACATGCCAAAGAAGAGTCGCAAAAGGCAGAATACCGAGATTGCCATTAGAGACAACCCCAGTTATTGAAAAAGTTTTTCAAAAGTTGCAATTGACATTATAGGCCCTTTAACAAAATCAGATAGAAAACCATACACACATACTAACACTAGTCGATTACGCAACCAGGTGGCAGAAGCGATAGCATTGAAATCAACTACATCGGATCACATAGCTGAAGCATTGATGACAATTTTTACTAGAATAGGCATACCAAATGAGATTACTGTCGGACAATGGACCCCAATTTACATCACATATGATTCATGAAACCATGAAACTCATGGGAATCCAACACTCATTCACAACTCCCTACCACCCCAAGCAAATGGTCTTTGTGAAAGATTTAATGGCACTCTAAAGAATATGTTAAGAAAAGTGTCAGCAGAAAAACAGATGATTGGGACAGATACTTACCAGCAATCCTATTTGCATATAGAGAAATACCCAAGAATCTACAGGTACTCCCCATTTGAGTTGATGTATGGACGATCACCTCGCGGCCCGATCAATATAGTAGCCGACATTTGTAAAGGGAATGAGGAGGACAATAACGAAATTATGTTTGCTTACGAATATGTAAGAAACCTGAAAGACAGAATAGAGGACACATGTAAGCTAGCACAGGAATCCGTCACTAAAAAAGCAGAGAAATACAAGGAATACTCGATCGAAAAAGCAAATCAAGAAAATTTGAGATTGGTGACAAAGTACTAATACTCTTACCCGATGACTCGATTAAACTTTTAGCTACATGGAAAGGACCATTCAAATAACAGCAGTAAAATCTAATGTTAATTACGAGATTAAAAATTAACAACACAACAAAGACATTCCATGCAAATATGCTAAAAAAGTATTTTGATAGAGACACAGTGTCGCAACCTATGTTTACTAATATCGAAGCTTCAAATGCAGGATTGATCATACCGTTGGTCATGGGACACAGACACCCGAGACAGAAAACAAACAAAAATCGCACAATTGCAACCACCTAAGACAAAAAAAAGAAGTACGCAAAGTACTTGGGGCTCCTAAATTTTTACAGGAAATACATTTACAACTTCGCGCACATCGCGACACCGTAACAAATTGACAAAGAATGGGTCACCGAACAAAATTGTTTGGACAGAAGTGTGTCAGAATAGCTTTAACAATTAAAGGCATTACTCTGTTCAGAACCAATCTTAAATTACCCGACATATCAAAAGAATTTGTTGTAAGAACTGATGCGTCTGATAAGGGCATCGCAGGTGTACTTTACAGGAGCATGAGGGAACTCTAATGCTTGCTTATATGCAAGCAGAAATTTATTGGACAGAGAATCACAATCCTGTAATAGAGCGTGAAGGACTGGCCATCGTCTTTGCTTTAAAGACATTCAGCAGATATCTACTGCTAAAAGAGTTTGTGGTCGAACGGACCATAAACCACTCACGTACATAAGAAATAACAAATGAATATAGTGAGTTAAAGGTGGATCTATTTTTCAAAATTACCTTTCGATCTTCACTACCAGGTGTGAAAATTTTTCACGCCGACCA
>NC_088364.1:59548646-59556762 GCF_034508935.2 Berghia stephanieae
AATTGGTGGCGATGGAGTATTATCCTGGGATTGGAAAGAGAGGGGGGGGGGGGGGAGGGGGAGGTTGTGGTAGAGGAAAAGTGGGAGCTCAGAATAGACTCCATTGTATTTCATGTGGTAGTATCTAAGCGATGCTGCGAAGAAAGGCGCACAGCTTTTTTATAATTAAAAAAAAAAAAGAAGAAGAAAACAACACAGAAACGCCATTTAACAAATATACCATTTTGCTCCGACCGGTCACAAATAGTCAATATCGGTTTGTTTGTTTGTTTGTTTGTTTTTTGTTTTTTTTTTTGTTTTTTTTTTCTATTATTTTAACATGTTTGTGATTTTCTAGCGAAATGGAACGATTTGCCATAATCAGACACCCCACTGTTTTAATTTGACTTCACTTTACTTAATGGAAACTTTGGCAGTGGTAGAAGAAGAAAAGATGATTTTTGGTATCCCATTTTAAAGGCGAGATGAAAGCTCGTTTCAACCATAACTTCTCCCAGAGCGAGCACCTGTCGCATCCGTGTTAAGTTTTGTTTCTTTCCTGGTGAGGTGAGAATCAACGGTAAGACATAATAATATTACTTATTCAGGCTCGGGTACAATTGAACCCAGTCTGTAAAGAGTTAAAATACAGACACACACAATGTGACCTAACGGTATACTAAAGGTGTGATGAAAAGCTGAATTTGAGATGGAAAATATGAAATTGGGCCAAGGGAGACGTGCACTTCTTTTCAGGTCCGATAACCCAATTCATCTTGGGTTTATTGTTGTAAAGCTAAAAAAATAAAATGACGCAAAATTTTGCCATAACAACAATATTAAACTATGCTTATGACTGAGTCCGGAATTGCGGCTATGTGGTCCAGTGGTATGACACCCGCCGCTTGGTGCATAGTTGAGTCCTTGGAAAATGCTCTTTCCTCACATTCTCTCACCGTACTCAGATGTAAAATGAGTATGTACCTGTTAACAGAGTTGTCTCTGTCGGAAAACAAAATGTAATCTCGCTTAACAGGCGTCAATCTCGATCTACATGTTACATGTTGCTGTTGGTCAGGAACCCTTTATAAAACGTTTTGAGCACAATTTAGTGGATATTACGCTAAATAAAAAAGCTCAAAAAAAGCTCAATGTCAGACCTAAAGTTGTGTACACTTCGGCTAAGGGCCATGAGGGAGAAAATGGTCAGAGATGTATAAATAATTTACCATTTTTTAAAACACATTAAACTTACTCCAACTTTCTTCATCTTTTGTTTTCGATAAAAGTAAATGTTTAGCATCATACCGCTCAGTAACGGGTGGATCACCAATGAGCACACAAAAACTTGGAAAACGGATATTGGAGCTAGCTCTGTCTTTGGAGGGATTTGGGGGGATTTGGCCGTATGGGTAGGCGTGTGACTCGTTTCGTGCTTGATCGCTCGCTAGTTGCTAAGCATGCCTAAATAATCTCAAATCCCAAAGTAAAACAGTTTGTGGTTCAGAAACAACAAGTCCAAAAAGTCGTGTTTGGTACATAGAGGCACACGACAGAAACGTGCCAAAATTTGGATTTGGGGACAAGTAGAAAGTTTTGCTTGTCCTACTGCAACAATTCAAAATCGTGATGAATTCGAATGCGGCAAGGAGAGAATGGACAATGTTTGAGGACTTTGAGGCTTTAAGTTTTAAGACACAAACTCTCACAGAAGTCTCACCAAATAATTTGACCGCAGCAAGAATGGGCATTGTTTGGTGAATTTGTTACTGGCAATAACCAGTTAACTGCCGTACTCTGGAAAAATAGGAATTTAAAAAATTGGCCAGAAAACTCGTCTTTCAAATTAAATATCGATCGATTTAAATGACCCTCGTCTTGGTCAAAACTCTCAAACCCGGGACATCGCACGGTTTTCAAAAATTTCTCAGGCTTGAGAGTTTTTACCTAGATGATGGTCATTTAAATTGGTCAATATTAGAAGAACGACTTTTCTGGCCAAATTTTCAAATACGTGTCCTTCTACAGTACGTCAGTGTACTGGTTAAGAGACAACACCAAGAAGGCTGAATGAAGCAACTGAGGTGAGGAATCATCTTAGGAACACACCAGGGCTCAACTTCAAAGACAATACGTTTAATCGTAGTTTAATGACTTAAATCCTGTTTGGCTAATGGAAGACGTGGGTTTGTTTACGCAAGGATTCACACCAACTCCATTCTGCCGTACTCTGAAAAAAAAACACGATATTTTAAAATTTGGCCAGATAACTCGTCCTTCAAATATCGATCAATTTAAATGACCCTCATCTTGGGAAAAAAAATACTTCGCGAAGTCCCAGGTTTGAGAGATTTATTTGGTGCCATGATAAGGGTAATTTATATCGATCGATATTTGAAGGACGAGTTTTCTGGCCAAATTTTAAAATATGGGGTTTTCCAGAGTACGGCAATATTATTCTAATCATGCGTTTCCGGTATCTAATGCGCATGACTACCACACATTTTTGTGGGTTTTTTTTTTTGTTTTTTTTTGTAAAGAAAGCTTTCACTGCCCATTGCCTCAGTGAGATTTTTCGGTGTGATATTTTGAAAAAGGAATTTTCTCATTCAATAAACCAATTCTTGGAGAAATGAACAGAAGTTTTGTGATTTAATCAAAAAAATGGAATTTTCTACGAACTTGAGATCAGCCTTTTATTTTTTTGGCTTTGCGTGAAACACCTCGCTGTCATTTCCTATTTGTCCGACTCGTTTTAGATAATTCTTAAGAGCCTGAATTTATCCCGATTTTTTTTTCTCCTGAATCCTACAATAATAATTGCATGCTACCCTTCGGATAGCACGGGAAACTACAGCAATGTTCGATCCGCTAGAATTATCGCGAGCCCAACTGGATTTGCAGAAAGTTTATTCGGATATATTTCAACTGAAATGTTGGCCAATTTAAGATGTAAGGAAAGGGGGGGGGGGGGGGGGGGGGGGGAGAGAGAGAGGGGAGAAAAATATCCCAATAGATAGAATCAAAATTGTTGTTGTTGTTGTCGTTGTTGCTTAGTTGTTGATATTTCTATCGTCATTATTATTGTTATCATCATTAATATCATTTTTGCCTACCCAGCGTAACGGCGATTCAAACGCCTTAAATCAACTCCTGAACATGAACTAATCAAAAAGAAAAAAATAGCATTAAAAATAATCTTGAGCTTTTAGATAGATCCGAAAGCGAGTGTCATACCACTCGACCACATAGTCGCACAATTCCCATGGAATTCTTTTAATGTAAGAAAATAATTGAAAACAAATATTATATACAAATAAATTCTTTTTAGTTCAATGAGTTACAAGAAACAATCTTTTTTTTTTGAAAGAAAAGTAGTGCTAAATAAAATGTATGTTCAATGTTTTACCAAGAAACAATCCTTTTTTAAAAAGAAAAATAGTACAAAATAAAATGTTTGTTCAATGTGTTACCAAGAAACAATCCTCTTATAAAAAAAGAAAAATTGTACTAAATAAAATGTATGTTCAATGTGTTACCAAGAAACAATCCTTTTAAAAAAAAAAGAAAAATAGTACTAAATAAAATGTGTGTTCAATGTGTTACCAAGAAAAAATCCTTTGAAAAGAAAAAGAAAAATAGTAGTAAATAAAATGTATGTTCAATGTGTTACCAAGAAACACAGGTTTGGGGTTGGAGTTCGGGACTGTGAAAACTGAATGATGTCAAGAACTACAGAAAAACCAGATAAAATACATTTCTAAATCCCTTGGAATACCAATTACTTGTAAAGAAAATAACGCTAAAAAAAAAAAAAAGAAAGAAAGATTTAATATAAATAAAAATTAGTTCGTTTGTTACAAGAAAACTTTAGTTTGAGTTTGAGGTGGTAGAATGAAAATAATGACATCGAGAAATTATACCAGATAACCGAACGATACTGAAACAGACCGAAAAGTCGGAAATTTACAATTAACGCAAATGGTTGTCGTAACAAATCCTGGAAAACAATCCTTTTGTAAATTTTCCAATAATTTCGAATCGTGCAAAACAATTAGACAATAGGCTTTAAGTGCATGGCACTTTGTGTTTCATAACATCCATCAGAGGAATGAGTCACAGTAGTTACGTCATAAGTTTTGAGTGCAAAAACTACCGTGTGCTGACAACAACCCAAAAAAAAAAAAAAGAAAGAAAACAAGAAAAATAAACAAAAATTTTGTTTTGTTTTTCATTTTGAAAACTTTGAATTAAAATTTGAAATATTACAATAAACAGACGTGTACATTTAAAAAAAAAAGTTTCAAAAAGGTCTCCGGTTTGAAAGTTTTTGAAAAATATGTGGTCACTGAAGTCGTGGATTTGAAAGTTGTTGACAAGTTTGGAGTCTTTGAAAGTCTCGGGTTAAAAAGTCCGTTTTTTGTGTGTTTGTTTGTTTTGTTTTGTTGTTTTTTTTTTTTTTGGAAGGGAGAAGGGGGGGGTGGGTGGGGGGGGGTGTCATGCTTGGGGCCAGTGGAAACTTATAATTTGAAGGATTTGCCATTTTTTGACGTGTTTTTGGGCGTTTGTTGAAGATAAAGGTTTTGCAAATTCCGAAGCACTGTAATCGATGGATATTTGAAAGGGTAGAGTCAGGCAATCGGTTGTCCGACTGGGGTTTTTCCAACGTATTCATCTACCTACAATCTAGTTTCCAAAAAAAAAACTACAACCACTCAAAAGGGCTATTCTCAGTCGGATTCCGACTCAGTCGGTGTCCGAGTGGGGGTTTTCCAACGTATTCCGCTACCTATAATCCAGTTCTTTTTTAAAAACTACAACCACTCAATACTCGATGTGACTTGTCACCTCTCAACGGTATAATCTCCAGATGATTTAGTTACTACCATTTGAATTTAAAGACAAAAAAAAAAAAAAAATCTTAGACTTGGGGTGAGTACTATGTTTTATTGAGGTCTAAGTTATATTGATATGATATTAAAGATTTCTTCTAGTGTCCAGAAGTTAACTAAAATCTCTCGTTTAATTAATATGTAAATTAATGATTTCCTTTTAGTGACCAGAAATTAACTTAAATCTTTCGTTATACAATATATCAACCATGGTGACCGAAAACAAACGTAAATATCTCGTTATATCAATATGTCAACCATGGTGACCGAAAAAAACTTTAATCAATCGCCTTATTTCTATGTATTTTTTTTTTAGGAATAATACCAATTTTTGACATAATATCACTATGGTTCAACTCAACATGAGACCTGCTTTGTTCAGGTGAGTAATATATTATTTGTTTTAAGTGTTTTTTTTTGAGTTTTTGTAGCAACGACTGTGCGTGGACGATGACTGTCGTGAAATGTGCTGGGCATAGGGAAAACCTGGATTGGGCACTACAGAAGCAGCATGGCAGTCCTGATGAAACACAAGTAATCATTGCATGAATGAGCACGTACGTCCATATTGAGCCATGATTCATCATAACAAATACTATACAAGAATAGTTGAACTCTGGAAAACACGCATTTTAAAAGTTTGGCCAGAAAACTCGTCCTTCAAAATTCGATCGATTTAAATGACTCTCATCTTGGAAAAAAAAAACCCAACAAAACTATCAAACCTGAGTCTTTCTTAAGTCCCATGTTTGAGAGTATCTGCCAAGAGGGGGGTCGTTTAAATCGACCGATATTTGAAGGACGAGTTTTCTGGCCAAATCTTTGAATACGAGTTTGTTTTTTTCTTCCCAGAATACGCCATTTAACTGGTTCAACATTAAACAATCTTGACAAGTGCTGGGACTTAACGAGCTCTTCGTTATTAATTGCCAACTCTGCTGCATATTTAGGAACAATCAAATAGATATCAGAAAGAAAGAAAAAGAAAGAAAGAAAAAAAGAAATAGTAACACCAAAAGTCATAGAAACTGCATGACGCACAAAGTACTTGATTCTGAGAAGCTACGATTTCCTACAAGTTAGAAGTGATGATTCTTTGTTATAATTGTAGCTACCATTTAATTATAAGCCTTACTGTAACATTTTTTTAATGTACTTATTCATAGCATACACAATTTCTTAATGAGATCAGATTTTCCACAGGAATGGGTGACATTGCAATTTTTGGATATTGTTTCCCAAAAGAAAAAAACAACAACAAAAAAAACATTTTTAAATGATTGACGGTGACGAGAAGGCGATGTGATGACACAAGAACAAGAGGAGGGAGAAGGAAGTGGAAGAGAGGGGGAAAGGGCAGAAAAAAAAAGGGGGAAGGATAGAAAAGGAGGAGGAGGGGGGGGGGAGGAGGAGGGGGGGGAGGAGGGGGGGGGAGGAGGAGGACAAGAGGAGGGGGGAAAATGAATAGAAGGGGGGGAAGAAGGGGGAAAAAATGGGGGAAGGGGGAAAGGGGAAGGGGGGGGGAAAACGGGGTGGTTTGGGGGACGCGGGGGAAAAAAGGGGTTGGGGTTTTTGGGGTTAAAAAATTTTCTCTTTAATTTATCCCCTTTGTGAAATTCAAATAAAAAGAAAAAAACATAAACCGCTATTACCCTTTTTATATAGCCAAACCCCACTAAACTCCCGAATTTTTAAAAGGGTCCCCGGCAACGAAACACTTAAAATTTTGGACGAGCACCCCCTTTTTTTGGGAAAATTTTACAATTTTTTTTTTTTTCAGAAAAGAAACGCTTTTTAAAGGGTCAAGTACCATTTTACACTTGATACGGTGAAGAAGGGGGAGGGTAAAGAGCCATCTAAAAGGGCCAAACATGCAACACGAGGCTCGAACCAGGCCCTTCCGACCCAAAGCGGTGTCAAACACAAGACCACATACCGCCAAAAAGATAAATCCGAATGCAAAAAAAAAAAGAATAAAAAACCACTTTTAATTAAAAGACAAATGAGACTTTGGGGGTCAAAGGAAAGATTTTCATGTATCCCCAAAGTCATCACCAACAGGATAGATGCATGGAAGGATAAAGTCCGCATTGTTGGGCCATTGTCAAAGGAAGCGGAAGTGAGTGAGTCAAAGATGGCGGATAAAGCGGCGCACTCGATTCAGAGGTAAGATTTTATACGGAAAGGATGGGCTGCAGAAATTTTAAAAGGAGGTTTAGGAAAGCGCCTTGTGGGGGGCCACTGAACTTATATAATTATTATCTTATCATTACGTAATTTTCCTTTTAATCTATTCCTTATTTTTTATTATTTTTCACTTCCCGGGCAAATGGAATCGATCTACGAATAGAATCCCTACTGTTCAAAGTATATGCATTTTTTTAAGTTCTGAGTACTCGGGGGTTGTTTTTCAAAGGAGAGACAGATCAGCAAAAAAGTTATGAGCCAGTTTGAAAATGAAGTTGTACTTGAGTTCAATAAGCAGGGGCTCGCGGGGGCTGTTGATGTTTACCTTTTCCCCCCTCACCCCCACCCCTCACCCACACACACACAACACACACACACACCACACCACCACACACCAACAACCCAAAAAAAGGACACGAAAAGCACCAAACGCGCGCCAATCCCCAAATTTTACAGCAACTAAAAATTTAAAATTGAAAAAAAAACTACACATTTCAGTGAAAAGGAAAAAAAAAACCCCCCCCCCCCCCCCACCCCCCCCCCCCCCCCCCCCCCCCCCCCCCCCCCCCCCAATAAAAAAAAAAAAAAAACAACAACAAACAAACAAAAAATAAACTTACAATCAAACAAACAAAAAAATCACAAAAATCTACCATATTAAAATGCCCTTCAAAAAGTCAAAAAACAAATTAAAACCTAAGACTTCTTTACCAACAGAATTTTAAAATTTTTCTTCAACCAGCCTGAAAAGAACGTCGCAGGTCAAAGCGCCCTCTGAGCGTTTGCTGACGGAACGGGGTACAAGTAATATTATCATTTATAAATATATAATTTACAGGAATTGCTAGCACAGCAGCAACAGACAGCAGGGACCGCACAACGAACTCTGAAAAAAAAAAAAAAAAAAAACCCCAAAAAATAAAAAATGTTTTAAAAATTTTTGGGCCCAAAAACTTTCCCCTTTAAATACGATGGATTAAAATGACCCTTATATCTTTAACAACAACAAAAAATCCAAACCCGAGCTTCTCGAAACTTCCCTTTAATAGTTTAAAGGT
>NC_088364.1:59556862-59566862 GCF_034508935.2 Berghia stephanieae
GTTTTTTTTTGTTTTGTTTGTTTTTTTTTATGCTTTTTTAATTATTATTTGAAAGAATAAATAATCAATTGGGGAGGCGGGATGAAAGGACAAATTGCCACTTCTCCATATCGTATTTTTCATTATTGATCAACGCCCGCTTCGATTTTTCGAATGGACAATATTAACCATAGTTTTTTTGACCAAAAAAAGTACATGGAAATTGTGACCACCTTCACACGTGCTCGGCAAACATAGTTTGGTTTTTTATGAACAAAAACGTGAATGAAATCGACCTCTCTCTGATCTTAAAATTTTTTTTTTATACCGAAAATTATGGGTGATAGTTACACACGATTTTCTCGATCAGTTTATAAGGTTTAAATTTTCCCACTTTGTGTTGGTTCATTGATCAAGCGGTAGAACAGTGAATATTTTCTTCCCCACTACCCCTAAGAAAAACCCCTTTTGTATTTGTGTTTCCCCAAAAAAACTGTCATTGTTTAGTTTATGACGATTGATTGTCCGAGAGGCGTGGTTATCAAAGTGTCATTTAACCGGTCTCTTAAAATGGTAGGGGATATCGATTTAAATTTTTTAAAATGTTTTGCGCTTAGTTAAAAATACTCCAACATCCCCCAGCCGGGATTAGTAGTACGTATAACACACAAAACTATATGTAACCTAATCTTTTATAGTCTGATTTTATAATAAATTTAGTGAGAACAATTAAAAAATGGCTGGCTAAAAACAATAACAAAGAGCGTAAATTTTCCCTTTTATAACAGAAGGTTTGCATGCGAAAAGGGGCGGGGGGAATGCTTTGTAGGGGAAATTTTTACTTCACAATTTTTAAAATTACCGCATGGGGGACGACCTACCGCCTAGTTGCGGATATTAACGGCAAGGAAACAACTTAAACATGCAATCCTTATTTTAAATGATCGTTAGTTTTTTTTTATTCTCGTGCAATCCAAGCAAGCTCCATCACCAACCTTTTTACCCATGGACTTTTATCTGATTTAAATTACACTCCCTTGGGTGTTGTACACTAAAAGTGGCATTGGTGTGTGTTGGTGTGTGTGTGTGTGTGTGTGTGTGGGACTACCCAAAGGTCATAAATGACTTGTATTTATTGCGGTATTGCACTGTCACTCGCTTTCTGCCTGGAGAACTACATCCCCTATTGTATTAAGATAGATAGACAGATAGAATTTTAGAGAGAGAGAGAGAGAGAGAGAGAGAGAGGGGGGGGGGGGGGGGGGAGAGAAGGGGGGGGAGTGAGAGAGGGTGTGCGGGAGGATTAGAGGGGTTTAGGTGGCAAAGGAAAAAAAATTGAAAGAGAGAGAAAAAGATATTAAGAGAGTTTTTTTTTAATAAAAACCGGGGGGGGGAAGAGAGAAGATAGATGGATAGTAGATAATGAAGATAGATAGATAGTAATAGATAAGAGGGGATAGATGATAGATAGATAAGAGGGGAAAAAAGAGAGAGAGAGAGAGAGGGGGGAAGAGAGGGAGAGAAGAGAAGGAAAAATGTTTTTTAAAAAAAAAGAATTTTAGAAATCAAAATACACAAAAATTTATGATCTTGGATTTTCTTCCCCATCTTTTTTGTCTATCTTAGCTCGTTTACCAGACAAACTGTTTATCATTAAATAATGAAATAAAAAATAAGTCTTCTCTCTTCTCTCCTCTCTCTCCTCTCTCTCCCCTCTCTCTCTCTCTCTCTCTCTCTCTCTCTCACTGTGTGTGTCTGTGTCTCTCTCGCTTCTTTTCCTCTCTCTCTCCCCCCTCCCCTCTCTCTCCCCTTTTTCCCTCGCTCTCTCTCTCTTTTTTTAAATACATAACACACACACACAAACACACACACACACAACACATATATATATATATATAATAATATATAATTATATATATATATATTTTATATATATATATTTTAAATATTCATATCTTTTCCCATTGCGTTCTGTTACATCTTTAATGATATCTGACTTCCTCCTTCCTCCCCCTCTTCCCTTTTTTTCTTCTCCGCCACTTCATTTTACAAAAAAGCTCAAAATACGTCGCCCCTTTTCGTTGGTCCCAAAAATTTCGCACAATTTAATTAGGTTTTTAAAAACCCTCAGCAAAGGGGGGCCCGGTACTCAGTTGGGAGAGCACTCGGGTTTCCCCCAAAGGACCACGGTCGATCTCTGTCCAACCCGCATGTTTGTGAGTTGTTTGTCTGGGGAAAGTACTTTGCGATAGCTAGCGTCCTTTTAAAGGGGGACAATTGCCTATTGTCCGTAAACTGGGGATAAACTCCAACTCTAGGGCCTAAAGGCTCCCCGAAGGACTTTTTAGTGACTCATCGTCCAAAAACGGTGTTTTGTTGGTGAACTGATGTCAGAAAGGATTTTAAATTAAAATGACCGTGCGGTATGTGGTCTTGTGGAAAAATAGTCGCTTTTAGAGAAAAGTCTAGCGTTCGAGCCTCGCTCGTCGCATAGTTTTGATTGAGCCTTTTAAAAGGCCTCTTTACTCACTTTTTTTTCACAGTACTCAGAGTAAATGTAAATTGAGTCCCCGGGGCTAAAGCGTTGTCCTGTCGGGGGGAAAAAAGGTATTTTCGCCCAGCAGGCCGTCATGTCCCTTATACAATTTTTGGGGTTTCTGTTCGTCAGGGACCATAATTTTTAAAGTGCTTGTGCACGTTTAGTGGGGATTGCTCTATAAAACCTCTAGTTTTTTTGTGGGTTTTTTTTTTTTTTTGGGGGGGGGGGGGGGGGTTATGTAATTTTTTTTTTTTTATTTTTAAAACAAGAAATTCTATTTTCCCCAAAAAAAACATTTAAAAAATTTTTTCAAAGAATATTTTATAATGGGTTACAATGTTTTAAAAAGTAATAATAACCCAAATGATAATAATAATAATAATAAATAAATAATAATAATAAAATAATAATAATAATAAATTTTAAATTTTTATTATTTTTATTTTATTTTTGGGTTTTTATTATTATTTTTTTATTTTTTTTATTATTATTATTATTATTATTATTATTAAATTTTTATTATTTTATTATTATAACAAAATAATAATAAACTTTATATTAATTGTATCATCTCACCTTTCCCCTTTTCAATGCTCAAATCCGAATTTCAAAACAACAAATTATTTAGTCTTTTTATTTCACTGATTTTAAATTTTAAAAAATCCCCCAATTAAAATTTTTACTTTAGTCCAATTCGATTAAAAATAAACTCAAAAAAACAAGAATAATGGATAAAGTCCGGATGGGGCTAGAATATTTTTTATATATTTATATACGTCCCCTGAACAATAACCCTAAAAACAGGGGAAATTTTTTTTGCCGTTTTAAAAAATTTAAATATTATATTTTTTCCTATCATTTGGGCCTATCATACGTAAGAAACCAAGACATCAAACGCCCCTTTTTTGCAATGCGCGTCTGTCGCATTCGGTAGAGGAATGGCGATGATTTTAAAAAAAAGATTTATTTAAATTTATAAAGGACAAAATCCCAACTATTGAATAACCCACCACCACTACCACCACCACCCTTTGTAGTAGTAGTAATAATAAAAATACCGGTGCAATAGATCGACCACTCATCTATCTGTACTTGTCATGCGGTGGTTTGTGTGTGTATGGTGCAAGTTTTTAATGGGGGGGTTTTATATAGGGGTGTGTATGCGTAACACAAATAAAACCCACAGCGCGGAAGAAAAAGGGAAAACGGACGTAAAGCCGACGAAAACAAAACGAGCGACAAGAAAATTCGTTCCCAATTTTTTTTTCTTTTTTTCCCCTCACTTTTGTCCAAAGTCAAGTCCCCACGCTTGCTAAATTTTTCCCCTACCGTGAAAAAACAAGTGACTCGTTCGTATAAAAATTTCACAGAACTTGTTATTTTTAGCGGCTATTTAAAGAAGGGTTGTCGTGGGGAAGGCAGCAACAGACAAGAAAAACCCACAGAACAGACAAGCCGTTTTTGGGGTTTCGGAACCCAAAAAATTATAAAAAAAACGGTATCTTATTTAGCCCCGCCCAAAATTGGCTGCCCAACCCAAAGATGGTGGTACGTTTCCCCGTCAAAACAAACCGGGGTTTGACGAGGGGGTTTTTATCGATCGACTGGGCGTTTGCGAGGGGCCCAAAAGGTATGGGCTATTCGTAATGAAAGGGGGACTGCCCATTTCTCAAGGTCACTGAGCTGTGTTTACTTTCTCCATTATTATCGTCATTTATTCAGGAATTGGCCCCGAGATTGTAGACGATTTTTAAATCTTTTTTAATTATTTATTTAGCTTATTACTTCCAACGGAGACAGAAAACTAAGCGAGAGAGTCTGTGATAAATAATGTTGAAAAATATTTTTTCAATTTATGGATGGATTTGAAGATAATTAAAATTGTTTGGAAGAAGAGACGAAGGAAAGTGGGAATCAGAGTGGGAGGGGCCAGTGCCAGTGGGAGAAGAAGGAGATTATAGAATGACTGGAAGAGATAAATAGAGAAAGGTGTGGGAGAGAGAGAAAGAAAGAAAGAGATAGAGAGAGAGAGAGAGGGGGGGGGGAGGAGGGAGAGATAGGGAGGGAGGGAGAGACAGGGAGGGAGAGAGAGAGAGAGAGAGAGAGAGAGAGAGAGAGAGAGAGAGAGACAGATTGGGAAAAGATATAAATAATGGAGGGAGGAGAGAGAGGGGGGGAGAGAGAAAATATAATATATATATATATATATATTATATATATATATAGAGAAGAGAAAAGAGAGAGAGAGAGAGGGGGGGGGGGAGATATATGGAAGGGGTATTTATAACTGTATATTTTCATCTTTTTCAATGTGTTTTTTTCACCTTTAATGTTATACTGCAGTACTCTGGAAAAAAAAACACACATTTAAAAATTTGGCCAGAAAACTCGTCCTTCAAAAATCGATCGATTTAAAGACTCTATCTTGGAAAAAATTCTCAACCCAGGGCTTCGGAGAAGTCCAAGGTTTGAGAGGTTTTGATTTTTTTTTTTTTTTTTTTTTTTCCAAGATAGGGTCATTTAAATCGATCCATATGAGGACGATTTTTCTGGCCAAATTTTTAAATATGTTTTTTTTTTCTCCAGAGTACGTCACCATAGCCTGCTTATGGTTTTTCTGAATGTTGTTTGATGATTTAGATTGAAAACGTGGTTTCATAGATACGGCTTTATAATGGCATTCGTGAAATACCATCAGAATTCAACTGCTATTCGTGTTGTCTGACGAAACTCTTGTTTTTTTGTTTGTTTGTTTGTTTGTTTGTTTTTTCTTCTATTTTAACTAAGAAAAAAGACTAAATTCAAAATATTTATTGATTGAGATAATAATAATAAAAATAATAATAATAATAATAATATAATAATAATAATAATAATAATAATAATAATAATAATAATAATAATAATTTAAAAATAATAATAATAATGATAATAATAATAATAATAATTATAATAATAATAAATAATAATACTAATAATAATAAAAATAAAAATAATAATAAAAATAATAATATAATAATAATAATAATGATAAACAACGAAAAACAGTTGGTAGAGCACTCGCTTCACACACAAAAGGGACTGTGATCGATCCCGAGTACATAGGATAATTTTTTATTCTAACCCCCATGTCTACCCAGCAATGATTAGGTAGATGGGTCTGTTAGATCGGCGAAAGTACTTTGCGATAGATAGAATCCTGTCCAAATGGTAACAGGCACTTTGCTATTATCCTTTTCACGCTTAAAAGGGTTTTGCAATGTAAGAATTCTATTTATAACTCTTTAAATCGAGTCGAAATTAACCCCGAGAGAGAGAGAGAGAGAGAAAGGGGAGAGAGAGAGAGAGAGAGGAGAGATGAGAGAGAGGAAAGAGAAAAGAGAGAAGAGAAAGCGAAAGAAAAAATAGATAGATAGAGAGAGATAAATAGAGAGAGTGAAATAGAGAGAAGAGGGGATATACAAGATGAGAGAGAGAGAGAGGGGGAGAGGGGGAGAGAGAGAGAGAGAGAGAGAGAGAGAGTTTTTACTTGACGTGTTATTCACTTTGTGATTTGACGGAAAGGGATGGATATCCTTTGAAGTGGACACTCGACTGGACACGAGAGTGGACACTGTCACAGTAAAGGTTTTTCACAATTATCTTATTAAATTTTATTTTATTAAGAACTGAATTCATCTCACTCCAGTTATATTTCGGTAGGCTTAGATAAACTTTACCTTCTAATATTAGATCGTCTTTCCTTTTATAGCCTTCCCTCGAATTAATTTCTAATTAGTGAATACTTTTCGTTCTACATTCTGTCACGTAGCCACTTATTATAAAAGCTGATAGGTCTAACATTGACACTCACTTTCTCTCCACAATCTATGCCGGACGGCCAGTCGCTCTATTCCTATATATATATACTGGAAGATTTTTATCTTTTGGGACTTTGTAGATATTATATCTACACCATTAAGACGCCGGAGCTTTTAACTTTGATTGTATAATCTTCAAGGATCAAACCCAAGCCCGCTGTCAAAGGACTACACAATAACTTATGAACCTGACATATTATCATAAGTTACGTAAAATATTCATATCTCTATTTGTAACTGCCACGATCACTGTTTATCTCTTTTAATTAAATTTCATCATTATTTTTATTTCATTGTAAACAAATCGTTAATTGTTTTTCATTTATAGTAACTAGTAAATTCTGGGGCCTCATTCTACATATATCTTTATGCATAGTCGAGTAGCTCTTTACTCACTTGAGACCATGACATTTTGGAGGGGACACATATAAAGAATTGAATTTATTTAGTTACTTATATCTATTTCATCTAACTTTAAAGTTTAAATTGTAAAACTCTTAATTGCCCCACTTGATCATATTTTAATTGAACTCCTTATTTACAGGATTAATTTTTTTTTCTTTTTCATTTCTTCATTTAAATGGAATAGCAATTTATCCATTCATTCTTTCATTCAAATTGAATAGCATTTTATTGATTCATTCCTTCATCCATTTATTCATTTATAAATCATTCATTCATTCATTGTTCATTCATTTATTTATTCATTCATTCATTCATTCATTCATCCATTCATTCGTTTATTCACTCATTTATCCAATCATTCATTCATTTATTCACTCAGTTTTTCATTCATTCATTCATTCCTTGTCCACTTTGTTATTATATCACTCATTTCATTTTGTTGTTTGCCTCATTCATGAATTGTTTTCAATATGTTTACATTCCATAACGATTCATTCACCTATCATCCAATCACTCAGTGTTGTGAACACATTTTGTAACTATTGTAAATCTTACGATATTTTATTGTTTTGTATTTCAGACATCACTGTTAAACACTCTTCAATGCCTAATTACAATTGTTGAACAACCATTGAACAAGAGAGAGGTCCCAGCCACGAACTGAGTTGGTAAATATATCCTTCATTATTCTCTTTTACATGAGTTGGGCATCACATAGTAACTATAGACATTGTGATTTGTTTTGCATAGTGATTTGTTTTAAATACATTTTTGGCATACTACTGTTACCGAAAACCACTTATATATTATGTTCTGAAAAGTGAGTCTTTAAAAACTAAATAATAATAAAAGGAGTCTACTAGCCGTCGTGTTATATTTAGTGATAGATAACTTGGGATTATTTTGGCATCCTATTATTGTTATCACACTCTAGTATATTAGCGTCATTGCGAATAATTGTACACAAACTAACGACGAGTCACACACATTGGTGATACATTTTTCGTAGTAACATAGTTTAGAGTACACGCGATTGACACATTGTTATTGACACAAGTCATAATAACTCCGCATTGTATTGACACATTGCTTTATAAGATACAACGATAAAAGGCATCAAATTCAACATACATAATAAGTTGAAATAAGAGAGAGAGATTTCTAAAAATAGAACAGTTCATTCCAGTAAGTGTAAATAAATAAAACAGTCAGTAACAGTATCCTGTCAATATAATATATATAAAACATCGTAACTAATTTATTGCAAAAATGGAAGCATATAAAAGATACTTAAGTCTCGCAAAGGACTTAGAAATACCCCAGGAAAGGATATTTTCATGGTGCGAAGAGAAAATAAAAGAAGAAAAAGAAGAAAGAATTCGTAGAGAAGAAAATGAAGAAAGAATTCGTAGAGAAGAAAATGAAGAAAGAATTCGTAGAGAAGAAAATGAAGAAAGAATTCGTAGAGAAGAAAATGAAAAAGAATTCGTAAAGAAGAAAAAGAACATGAAGAAAGAATACGTAGAGAAGAACGAGAAGAAAGAGTCCAAGAAAGGGAACTAAAAAGACAAATAGCTTTAGCAGAAGAAGAAACCAAAAGGACCCAAATGATGCTGGAAATTGAAAAAACAAAAACCGGTCATGAAAGAAAACATAATAATAGTGATGAATTTTTCGTGAAACTTCCACGCATGCCAACATACGATGAACGCTCAGACTGTCTAGAATCCTTCTTACACCGATTCGAAGTTCAGGCTAAAGGTTATCGTTGGCCAGAAAGCAAATGGGCCACAGCCTTGATTAACTGCTTATCCGGAGAACCGCTAAAAGTTTCTATACCTTAACAACTGAAGATGCAGATGACTATGGTAAAATTAAAGACGCTCTACTAAAAAGATTTAGATTAACGGAAGATGGTTACCAGGAAAGGTTTCACACTGCAAAACCGGAAAGTGGAGAAGACTTTAATACATTCGTGAACCGAATTACTCAATTTCTAAATCGGTGGCTTGAGTTGGCAAACGTAAAACAAGACGACTTTGCAGGCCTTTACTATCTCACGCTGAAGAATCGAATCTATCAAGCTTGCAACCCAGATTTAGTCGCATTCTTTAAAGAGAGAAAGCCAGAAAACTTGGACAAATTAAAAATCTACGCAGAAAACTTTAACAGCGCACATCCATTGACACCCCTTAGCAGAACATTGAAGGAACCATACTACGCTGCTGCTGCTCAGAGTCCAGGTACACCTAAAGTTCAGTACTCAAATAGAACGAGCCGATCAATCACTCGGAACACGCAAGTGAAACAGGATGACCATTGTAACAAACCATGGAACAAACAGTTCAATAGAGACCATAGCCGACCCTATCAAAACAAAACAAGAAATAGCACTGACAATCATACTGAGTATAAGAAAACCAACAAACCTATAATTAAATGTCAATATTGTGGAATGAAAGGCCACACAGCAGACAAATGTTACAAAATCGTGGGATATCCGAAAGAAAACTGCAAATGCATCACTCCAAACCAGTGTAAATAATCAGACACGAGTAATGTCAGGAGAAAATATAAATGTGTATTGCGTGAAAGGTATGTCACTTTTAACACAAACTCACAAGTCAGGATCGCTTATTTTTTTGTGAAGGCAAAGCTAATGGAACTGATTGCAAAATATTGAGAGACACAGGATGCAGTACAGTAGGAATAAAAGCATCTTTGATCAATGACGAAGACAAAACTGGAAAAACGGTACAATGCATCACATTCAGTGGCACAGTCGAAACCTTTGAAACAGCTAACGTGTACATAGAAACCCCATACTATACAGGAATAGTGGAATGCTGTATACTTCCCAACCCCGTCGCTGATGTTATTGTTGGCAATATAAAAGGTCTTAAAGACAACCCAACAGATGTAAAAGAATGGTCATTAACCCAAGAAACAGCTTGTCTAGCAGAAACAAGAAAGATGACTAAGACAACAGAGAAGCCAATGACTATTTCTCTAGAACCACTACAATTTGACAGGAACACGTTCATTGAAGAACAGAAAAAGGACCCAACTTTAACATCATATTTCAATATCGCAAACAAAGGGACGAAATCAAAAGTTGAATACATCATTGAAAAAGATATTCTGTTCAGGTTACATAGGAAAAGAAACAAAATAGCTAAACAACTGGTCACGCCGAGTATTTACAGAAACAAAATCC
>NC_088364.1:59576862-59581862 GCF_034508935.2 Berghia stephanieae
GTATTTTAGTTAAACACTTACCAGCAATATTGAAAACCCGCATATTATGGAAGTTGCCGTTAAGTTCTCGTCTCGATGTACTAATCGGGTACAACACTAATCTCCTAACCAGTAGATTTCAGGTCGACTCCCACAACGTGTAGCGCACAGTTGAGTCCTTGGTTAAGGTCCTTTACTCAAAATTGTTTCATTGCTCTCTGGTGTATAATGAATGCCAGGCCGATAATAACGTCACATAACACACATACATTCATTTTACACCAGAGAGCAATGAAACAATTTTTAGTAAAGGACCTTTACCAAGGACTCAACTGTGTTCTACACGTTGTGGGAGTCGACCTGAAATCTACTGGTTAGGAGATTAGTGTTGTACCCGATTAGTACATCGAGACGAGAACTTAACGGCAACTTCCATAATATGTGGGTTTTCAATATTGCAGAATTTGGTTGGGTCGCTTGTATATCACTGTGGGTACTTTCAGTGGATATTGCTTTTATCTCTATTATTCTTATCGCTATTATTTAATGTATCAATCAATCTGTCTGTCTACATGCCTATCTATCTATCTATCTATCTATCTATCTATCTATCTATCTATCTATCTATCTATCTATCTATCTATCTATCTATCTATCTGTCTGTCTGTCTCTGTATATCCCTTGCATGAAGTCTTTCTCTCTCTCTCTCTCTCTCTCTCTCTCTCTCTCTCTCTCTCTCTCTCTCTCTCTCTCTCTCTTTTTTTTTTTTTTTTTTTTTTTTTTCTTTCTTTCATTCTTTATCTCTTCATTCCTCTTTCTCTCATCTATTCTCTTTTCCCTCTTTATATATTTCACACAAACACACACACACACACACACACACACATACGTAAAACACTTGACATACCAAACAAAACAAATACAACATCGTAAGGCCGTGTTTTACAAAGTCATAAAGACCCGCCAAATGACCAGCGTCCCCCCTGCCTGCCTGGAAGATGCCCAGCGGTCCAGCGGTCCAGCGGCGTCAGGACATGACGACATCATTCCAAAAACATCGTCACAGCCACCAAACCAGGGGTCATTCGTCAGGATTTAGTTTCAAGTCTCCGGACATCGGACATTGTCCATTCGTGTTGTCGGACAGGGAATAATCCAACGGCAGCCTTTGCCTTGTAGTAAACTTCGATGCCACGACGCTATTTACACACACGTTATAGTGTTTTGGAATTCAGGTCCTCATAATCTTTAAATTTGGACATTTATTTAGCGCATTTCCACAGATTTACCATGCTCAATGCGCTTCACAACTTTTCACTGGCAAGAACTATGTAATAATCATATTATTATTATTATTATTATTATTATTATTATTTATTATTATTATTAATTATATTATATTAATAATATTATATATAATAATAATTAATATAATAAATAATAATAATAATAATAATAATAATATAATAATAATAATAAATGATTATGATGATGATGATGATGATGATGATGATGATGATGATGATGATGATGATGATGATGATGATGATGGAATCATAGTACGAGTCATGAAGTCTGAAAGAGGCCATTATGATTCTACATTTTTTATTCGACAGAGAGAGAGAGAGACAGTGTGTGTCTGTGTGTGTGAGAGAGAGAGAGAGAGAGAGAGAGAGAGAGAGAGAGAGAAAGAGAAAGAAAGAGAGAGAGAGAGAGAGAGAGACCAAGAGAGATAGATAGATAGATAGATAGATAGAGAGAGAGAGAGAGGAGAGAGAGAAGGAGAGAGAGAGAGAGAGAGAGAGAGAGAGAGAGAGAGAGAGAGAGAGAGAACGGTTTGATCAGCCAGGTATGAGTGTTCCATGTTCCGACATTGATGGTTCTGGTCGAAAGAAGGAAAGTCGGCCTTGTAGCTTCCGCTCGGCTTTCAATGCAAAGCGTCATGTGTCGCAAAGACCCTTCCTCTCCCAGAACAGTAGTAATTGGGTTTTCTTTCGTCGACGTTTGTGTAGCGGCTTGTGTTTTCCAGGGTGGAGTCGCTGGCCCAACGCCTAACCCTCCTCCTTTCTCATCCGGGCTTGGGACCGGCAATGGCGGAATTATGAGTATGAGTATGGAGAGAAATTTTGAGCAAAGATTCTTACTTATCCAATGACTCAGCGTTGCGCCAACCAGAGCCATACAATCAAACCACAAGACCAATAAGCCACAAATTAGAGGGCCTGGCTATGTGGTCTAGTGGTATGACACTCTCTTTCGGGTCGGAATGTCCTGGGTTCAAGCCTCGCTCGGCGCATAGTTGAGTGCTTGGAAAAGACTCTTTACTCGTTTAAACTCACCGTACTCAGGTCTAAAATGAGTACCAGGCCGTAAACAGCGTTGTCACTGTCCGAAAAAAAAAAATGTAATATCGCCTAACAGGCGTTATGTCTCGTCCTACATGTTAAGTGTTGCTGTTGGCCTGGGACCCCTTGTCAAGCGCTTTGAGACTTCGAGTGGATATTGCGCTATATAAAAATTCTCATTCTTTTTTTCATTACCCCATGACGTCACGACAAGTTTTACAAACTATCATATCAGAAAATATATCATGATTCATTCCCAAAGTAGTCTATGTGCGGCTATGTGCTCTTGTGGTATGGCTTTATGGCTTTCGGGGTCGGAAAGGTCCTGGGTTCGAGCCTCGCTCGGCGCATAGTTGAGCCCTTGGAAACGACTCTTTACTCACATTCTCTCACCGTACTCAGGTGTAAGATGAGTACCTGGCCGTCAACAGCGTTATCTCTGCTGGAAAACTTGTAATATCGCCAACAGGCGTCCTGTCTCGTTCTATAATGTTACGTGTTGCTGTTGGTCAGAGACCCTTTGTAAAGCGCTGTGAGTACGTTTAGTGGATCTATCCAGTTGTCCTTCGGAGTCCTTTGGAGTCCTCCGGAGTCCTTCAAATATCGATAGACGTCTCAGGTAGTTTTTGCCACTATAAGGGTCATTTTAATCGATCGATATTTGAAGGACGAGTTTTCTGACCAAAATTATTTAAAATAAGAATACAGGAGTGTATAATATGTAAGTGAAATCAATGAGCCATTGATACGACACAATACTTGTTTCTATCTCCCCCGACACTCCCCCCCCCCCCCCCCCCCCCCCCCCCCCCCCCCCCCCACCCCCAATAACAACCCGGTTCGAGTTGACGAAATAAAAATAAAGTAATCTTTCAGAGCCATTCTGCCCAAATGAACCTGAGTTGATCCCGGTTCCTATTGCGTGAAACGGACAATAACAATCGCTTTCTATCCTTTGGATAGGACGCTGTTCTATGGCAAAGTACTTTCCGTCAAATCTAACTGACTCAGCTACTCATTCACTGCTGTGTGGACAGGGCGGGGTCATAAAAAAAAAATTCGACTGCACCCGGGATCGAACTCGATCCCTTTGCGTGTGAACCAAGTGCTCTACCAAATTATGATATATCGGGACCCCCCTGAGCTATCCGGATGAAATAACAGACTGACATTCGTCAGGACAATTCACGAGGTGTCCGGCCAGACCAAAAAACAAAACAAATCAAACCCATGACGTTATAGTACTAATATACAGGTCAGTGGAGAGGATCGTAAATATAGCAGGTCACTCCAGTCCAGCCTTCAAAATCTGACAAGCCAGGAAGACTGGACAATAACAAAAATAATATACCGATGCCTTCTAATGATAATAATAATAATAATAATAATAATAATAATAATAATAATAATAATAATAATAATAATTATAATAAAATTATAATATTATTATTATTATTATTATTATTATTATTATTATTATTATTATTATATTATTATTATTATATTATTATTATTATTATCATTATTATTATTATCAGTATTATTATTATTATTATTATTATTATTATTATTATTATTATTTATTATATTATTATTATTATTATGTTATTATTATTATTAGTATTATTATTATTATTATTATTATGTTATTATTATTATTATTATTATTATTATTATTATTAATTATTATTATTATTATTATTATTATTATTATTATTATTATTATCATTATTATTATTATTATCATTATTATTATTATCAGTATTATTATTATTATTATTATTATTATTATTATTATTATATTATTATGTATTATTATTATTATTATTTTATTATTATATTATTATTATTATTATTATTATTATTATTATTATTATTATTATTATTATTATTATTATTATGTTATTATTTTATTATTATTATTATTATTATTATTATTATTATTATTATTATTATTATTATATTATTATTATTATTATTATATTATTATTATTTATTTTATTATTATTATTTATTATTATTATTATTATTATTATTATTATTATTATTATTATTATTATTATTATTATTATTATTATATTATCATTATTATACATCGCCCGTCATCTTTCAAAATTAAAAAAAATGATACCACAATAACAACAACAACAACCAAAAGAGATGGTTGTAAATCTATACGTTTGTGTTTCTATCATGACATCTCGTGTGTTTATCTGGACATAATACTATTATTATACGATATCTAGATTTTAAAATTAATGATGGTGGCAACCTTTAGGTTTTGGTTCCAGTTCATTTGTCTATCAGAAACAAAGCTCTATCAACTGTTAACCCTAGGCCCTCTCCTACAGCAAAATCTTCACATTTGTTACAACACAATATACATTTTTTTGTTATTCAGATTTATTTTGTACATCACAATGATCTTTGTTTAATTGATAAGAACTTAAATGCGTTCTGTAGAGAGATTGTTTGAGTGTAACGAATGATTTTTTTCTGCTTGGTAAGCCTCTCCATTTTGGGAAAATACTGAAAATGGTCGGTAAGGTTAAGCTATCGGTATCCGCCCCCCGCCCCCCCCCCCCTCCTGCCCTTTTAAAGGACTGAAGAGCTACCTTAATTTAGCTAGAAAAGGGGATTAATTTGATCTCATCGTCATATTCGTGTATCGTCGTA
>NC_088364.1:59586862-59614362 GCF_034508935.2 Berghia stephanieae
AAAACATCCGTAGAATTACGACATTTTCGCTCTTATTTCAAAACTTCATGAGCATCTCGAAGTCAATTCTTCTTCTTCTTCTTCTTCGTTCCTCTGATGGACATCTATGGCTGCAGTCCGATATCTGCTATGAAGTCTGTGGTACGCTTTAGGTCCTCAGCCTCACCATAGAGCTTTGTGTTGAGTGTTGTAGGGGTGACCCAGTGGTTCGAACGTTGCACGTTGTATAATGGCCAATCCATAAGCACATGTAAAGCGAAGTCAATTAAACTTATTGAAAATGAAAGTTGATGCAAGACTACGTCATTTTAAGCATTTTGAATTGTTATTAAAATCATTGTGAGGGTAAATTATGGATCTATAAATTTAACTGTAGCAAGTACATACTATTTTTATCTCTTGAAACTAGGAATTTATAAATTTTCAACTAGGTAGGTCTGGTCACCCATAATTTTATACGGCTCGGAGATGGCATGAAGCAAAGAGGGAGGAAGAGAGAGGGAGAGAGAGAGAGAGAGAGAGAGAGAGAGAGAGAGAGAGAGAGAGGAGGAGAGAGAGAGAATTAGTGAGAGAAAGAGAGAGAGAGAGAGAGAGAGAGAGAGAGAGAGAGAGAGAGAGAGAGAGAGAGAGAGAGACAAGTAGACATACAAAAAGACAGTCTTCAGGACCTCAAGTCATAATTTTTTGTAACAGGCCCTTACCCATGGGCCATCACTGCAAAATTCACAAATCCGCCATGTAACTGTGTCGACGATCTGAATCGTATAATATAGTGCTCTGTTGAAGCAGTTGTTCTTTTAGAGCCATGAGGCCCATGGACCCGGAGTTTATCATCCCGGTTTCTAGAGCGTGAAATGGACAATAGCAATTGCTTGCTCCCCTTTGGATAGGACGGTAGTCTATCGCATAGTACTTTCCGCCAGATCTAACAGAGGGACCAAGCTACCCAGGACAGAGGGGTTAGAAAAACAAAACAAAACAAAAAAAACCTCGACTGTACCTGTGATCGATCTCGGTCCCTGTGCTCTACCAACCGAGCCATCGGGAACCCCATTCTGTTGGATGTTTCTGTATATTCTATATCCGTAATTTCTTGTGGTAACGCATTCCATTCGCGAATGGTCCTTGTATAAAACTGAATTAATATGTTATTATATATGTTTACCACGGGGGCGAAGTGGCCGAGTGGTTAAGACATTTCACAGTGATCCGGAAGGTCCCGGGTTCGATTTGTTTAGATTACTTTTAGTGAGGAAGAGGGAGGGGGGGGGGTTGACGATTTTTATTTATTTTATTTTTTTTTTAAATCTTTTTTTTTTCTGCTGTTGTTTGTTTCTAAAGGTTATGTTTTTATTCCTGGAACTTCGGATTGCGTTATGCATTAATTTGTAATTCTCATCTAGCCTATTTAATTTGTTATCAGTATTTCCATTCTGTCAATGCTATCTCTGGCATTGTCATGGAATCGTGGCTTCCCTACAGCCAGCCAGTTACAGACATACAGTCGTCATTGTCATCGTCGGCGTCATCGCCTCGCCGTCGTCTTCATCCTCCAGTCCCAGACTAGCAGTTCCTGTGCTAGACCACGTGGTTTATTCATTATCTGTGAGATGAAAAGATAGAACCAGCCCAGATATCCCTGGTTATCTCGATGACGTGGACGCGGTTTTTTTTTTCTCTAAACATGCATCTGCTCCCGTAGATTTATACAAGGAGATGTAAGACGAGGGTCTTTTTGTCAGTAAAACTAAAGATTGTAAATTTAAATTTAATCAGTAGCGTCTTTTTGTCCGTAAAACTGAAGATTGTAAATTTAACATTGACTCCGTAGATTTATACAAGGAGATGTAAAACGAGCGTCTTTTTGTCCGTAAAACTGAAGATTGTAAATTTAACATTGACTCCGTAGATTTATACAAGGAGATGTAAAACGAGCGTCATTTTGCAAGCAAAACAAAAGATTATTATAAATCCCTCTTTAAGTTAGGATGTTTGTGGTACTTAAATAAGGTTGTGTCAGTGCGATGAATTGATTCTTCCTTCCAAAGGCCGCGCTCTTACGTGCACGATGCAAGGGGTCAGCTAGGCTCAGCGGTACGGTCTTTGCTTCGTACCCGAAAGGTACCGAGTTCGATCACCCGCCGCTGCACTATGTGGCTTTGAGCAAGTCACCTCGCCCTAGCTCAATCTGCACCGCTGCACTGCGGCTAACGGCCGGATTATTCTAGTCTTCCCTTGGAATAGGCACAAGAGAAAAATTTCCCCCATGGGATGAATAAAATGGTATTTTGTTTATTTATCTATTTCTATATCTTATTTGGTAACTTTAAAAGAAAGAGTTTAAAATGAAAAATAATGCGTAATGTGTATCTTGAATTTTACATCTATTTCTTAAGCCACGCCCCTTTTTATATTGCAAGAGCCGGAGGAATAATATTATTGTGAAATAGACGGGTATAACAGTATCAAGATCTGCCCCCCAACCTGGGCACCAGATGGAAATTCTAAGGTGAGAGATATACGTAATTGTATTCGACATTTAAGAAGAAAGGAGGGGTTGGGGGGGGGGGGGGCGGAGGAGGAGGAGGGAGATTGTATCGTGTGTGGCTAGCGGACGGGAGTGGAGACGGGGGGGAGGGGGGGGGTGGGGTGGGGGGGGGGGGAAGAGGTCCGAAACATCTAGTAAGTAAAAAAGAGACAGTGATTCAAGATATTAGAAAGGAGAAGGAGGATCAAACAAGGTTTCAGAACGCAGTCCAGCAAAGCAAATCAGGGGCAGTGGACAACTTGGGGAAATGCCTCCAAAGAAGAAGAAGTCTTACTTGGAACGACTTGTGGCAGATTATGGCACTACTCGGGATAGGCTTCAAACTAGGATCGATGTATTATGACCTCCTGTCGTCCAAATCAAACTTGGGGGGGGGGGGGGGGGGGGAAGAGAGAGAGAGAGAGAGAGAGAGAGAGAGAGAGAGAGAGAGAGAGAGAGAGAGAGAGAGAGAGGGAGAGAGAGGAATGCAGTTCCTGCAATGTCCCCTTTGATAAGAATGGCAAACAATTGAACATGTCTTCAGCTCACGTAAACTTGCCCTAGGAAAATGCAGATACACGGAGAAACAACAAGGTCCTTGAAGAACTGGCTTTAGTACTTAGCCCAATCCATCACAACCACGACTAAAGCAAAATCTCCACAGTCTTAAGTACTATATAAGGTACGAAGAAATGGGCTAGGTATGGCAATAATATCTGTTGGGAAAGGAGAGCTACTCTGCCGTACTCTGGAAAAACCCATTTTTAAACATTTGGCCAGAAAACTCGTCCTTCAAATATCGATCGATTTAAATGACCCTCATCTTGGAAAACACTCTGAAACCTGGGACTTCGCAAAGTCTTCCTTCAATCCCAGGTACATACTTTTTTAGGGTTGGGGAGGGGGGGGGGGGGTTGGTCCGATAGATCATTTGATAAAACACTTCGCTTCACATATATAGAGAGTTTGCCAATGGCGTCACGCATATATCATCCGCGTTTACTTCCCTTGAAGTGAGACCACTGTAACTTCCGATAGCGTTGTTTACATTGGGAACTTCAACTGATTGTGAGTCAACACAAAACTGTCAATATACCGAGGATTTGTGCTGTCCATGAATGGAATAAATGCACATAGAAATAAGCAAAGACAATAAAGTACCAATAAAAGGATAAAATTACCCAACAATAAATCAGTATCTGTGGTCCACCCAGTAGTGATTTTTAGCTGACTCTGTTAGACCTGAGGGAATGTACTTTTGCAATAGACTGGCCACCTGTCTAAATGATAGCAAACGGTTACAACTGTCCATTCAATGCTGCAGAAAAAAGAATTGAGCAATAGCCACTAAACGTGCTCAAACCGCTTTACAAGGGGCTCCTGGCCAACAGCAACATTTAACATTTAGGACGGGACATGACGCCTGTTAGGCGATATACAATTTTTTTTTTCGAACAGAAACAGCGCTGTTAACGACCAGGTACTCATTTTACACATGAGGACGGTGAGAGAATGTGAGTAAATAGCCTTTTCCAAGGACTCAACTATGCGCCGAGCGAGGCTCGATCCTAAGATTTTCCGATCCAAAAGCGACTGCCATACCACACCACCACATAATCGCACATAGAAACCTGGGTAAACTCAAGCTCCTTGGGTATTATGGCTCTGAAGGACTTAATGATTTTACAAATGTTCAAAAGTATAGAAAAAAAGGTAAAAACAGACGTGGTGCAGTTATTTACAGGTCTGATAACCCGAATTGTCATTGTCATGGTCTCAAGTGAGTAAAGAGCTACTCGACTATGCATAAAGATATATGTAGAATGAGGCCCCAGAATTTACTAGTTACTATAAATGAAAAACAATTAACGATTTGTTTACAATGAAATAAAAATAATGATGAAATTTAATTAAAAGAGATAAACAGTGATCGTGGCAGTTACAAATAGAGATATGAATATTTTACGTAACTTATGATAATATGTCAGGTTCATAAGTTTACGTTTCCAGGCAGTTGATGGGCTTGGATGATCTATTCCTCTGATAACAGGATTGGACTCGTAAAATTCCACTTCCAGGCAATTGGTAAGAGGTTATTGTGTAGTCCTTTGACAGCGGGCTTGGGTTTGATCCTTGAAGATTATACAATCAAAGTTAAAAGCTCCGGCGTCTTAATGGTGTAGATATAATATCTACAAAGTCCCAAAAGATAAAAATCTTCCAGTATATATATAGGAATAGAGCGACTGGCCGTCCGGCATAGATTGTGGAGAGAAAGTGAGTGTAGAGTGTTAGACCTATCAGCTTTTATAATAAGTGGCTACGTGACAGAATGTAGAACGAAAAGTATTCACTAATTAGAAATTAATTCGAGGGAAGGCTATAAAAGGAAAGACGATCTAATATTAGAAGGTAAAGTTTATCTAAGCCTACCGAAATATAACTGGAGTGAGATGAATTCAGTTCTTAATAAAATAAATTTAATAAGATAATTGTGAACAACCTTTACTGTGACACCCCCACCCACGTTTAAAATATACTCTTTAACCATTATGGGAAAGATAGATTTTACAAACGGAAGTAAATTTACTATCATGATACTCTAGCATTAATCCATTGTTATGATTTGTGCTACAATTAAATTATTTATTAACTAGACATGGAAATGTTTATATTAACGTAGGTATATGAATCGGCGACAATAACAATGAAAGATTGTGATTACAAATCATTGTGATGAACGACATGATGGCAATGTGATTACAAATCATTGTGATAAACAATAGTGATGGCAATGAAGCATGATTTAAGTCGATGATATGAAGGTAATTTACTGAATGAAATGAATGAAAATGTAAATGGAATATTGACATTTCAATTATTAATCATAAATGAGTGAAAATTCATAACAATAATAGATAAAGAGAAGATTTCCCAAATCATGAATGGGTATGGTATATATATCCAAACAATACTCAATGTTACATTAAGTTGGGTCATCATGTTTACAAATAAAATTATCGAAATTGTGCGTTCTGATTTGGCATAATTTGCGAGGTAACGAACAGTATGCATGGGAGGTTAAGTTATACCCTTCTCACGTGTTTACACTAATCGAGAAAGTAGGTCGGCGTGAATATTTTCACAGCCTGGTATGTGAGAGATACTGAAAGTGTAATTTTGCAAAAATAGACTCCACCTTAGTACTCTACTATTATTCATTTTGTTATTTCTTATGTACGTGAGTGGTTTATGGTCCGTTTCGACCACAAACTCTTTGAGCAGTAGATATCTGCTGAATGTCTTTAAAGTGAAGACGATGGCCAGTCCTTCACGCTCTATTACAGAGTATCGTGATTCTCTGTCCAATAATTTTCTGCTTGCATATAAGCAAGGCATTAGAGTTCCCTCATGTTCCTGTAATAGTACACCTGCGATGCCCTTATCAGACGCGTCAGTTCTTACAACAAATTCTTTTGATATGTCGGGTAATTTAAGAATTGGTTCTGAACAGAGTAATGCCTTTAATTGGTTAAAGCTATTCTGACACGCTTCTGTCCAAACAATTTTGTTCGGTGACCCATTCTTTGTCAGATTTGTTAGCGGTTGTCGCGATGTGCGCGAAGTTGTAAATGTATTTCCTGTAAAAATTTAGGAGCCCAAGTACTTTGCGTACTTCTTTTTTTGTCTTAGGTGGTTGCAATTGTGCGATTTTTGTATGTTTTTCTGTCTCGGGTGTCTGTGTCCCATGACCAACGGTATGATCAATCCTGCATTTGAAGCTTCGATATTAGTAAACATAGGTTGCGACACTGTGTCTCTATCAAAATATTTTTTTAGCATATTTGCATGGAATGTCTTTGTTGTGTTGTTAATTTTAATCTCGTAATTAACATTAGATTTTACTGCTGTTATTTTGAATGGTCCTTTCCATGTAGCTAAAAGTTTACTCGAGTCATCGGGTAAGAGTATTAGTACTTTGTCACCAATCTCAAATTTTCTTGACTTGCTTTTTCTATCGGAGTATTCCTTGTATTTCTCTGCTTTTTTAGTGACGGATTCCTGTGCTAGCTTACATGTGTCCTCTATTCTGTCTTTCAGGTTTCTTACATATTCGTAAGCAAACATAATTTCGTTATTGTCCTCCTCATTCCCTTTACAAATGTCGGCTAATATATTGATCGGGCCGCGAGGTGATCGTCCATACATCAACTCAAATGGGGAGTAGCCTGTAGATTCTTGGGGTATTTCTCTATATGCAAATAGGATTGCTGGTAAGTATCTGTCCCAATCATCTGGTTTTTCTGCTGACACTTTTCTTAACATATTCTTTAGAGTGCCATTAAATCTTTCACAAAGACCATTTGCTTGGGGGTGGTAGGGAGTTGTGAATGAGTGTTGGATTCCCATGAGTTTCATGGTTTCATGCATCATATGTGATGTAAATTGGGGTCCATTGTCCGACAGTATCTCATTTGGTATGCCTATTCTAGTAAAAATTGTCATCAATGCTTCAGCGATGTGATCCGATGTAGTTGATTTCAATGCTATCGCTTCTGGCCACCTGGTTGCGTAATCGACTAGTGTTAGTATGTGTGTATGGTTTCTATCTGATTTTGTTAAAGGGCCTATAATGTCAATTGCAACTTTTTGAAAAACTTTTTCAATAACTGGGGTTGTCTCTAATGGCAATCTCGGTATTCTGCCTTTTGCGACTCTTCTTTGGCATGTGTCACACGATTTCACATATTCTCGGACGTCTTTAGTAATTCCAGGCCATGTGAAATTCTCGGATATTCTCTTCAATGTGGAAGAGCTCCCAAGATGTCCAGAAGTTATTGAATCGTGCGCTATTCCAAGGATTTTGTTTCTGTAAATACTCGGCGTGACCAGTTGTTTAGCTATTTTGTTTCTTTTCCTATGTAACCTGAACAGAATATCTTTTTCAATGATGTATTCAACTTTTGATTTCGTCCCTTTGTTTGCGATATTGAAATATGATGTTAAAGTCGGGTCCTTTTTCTGTTCTTCAATGAACGTGTTCCTGTCAAATTGTTGTGGTTCTAGAGAAATAGTCATTGGCTTCTCTGTTGTCTTAGTCATCTTTCTTGTTTCTGCTAGACAAGCTGTTTCTTGGGTTAATGACCATTCTTTTACATCTGTTGGGTTGTCTTTAAGACCTTTTATATTGCCAACAATAACATCAGCGACGGGGTTGGGAAGTATACAGCATTCCACTATTCCTGTATAGTATGGGGTTTCTATGTACACGTTAGCTGTTTCAAAGGTTTCGACTGTGCCACTGAATGTGATGCATTGTACCGTTTTTCCAGTTTTGTCTTCGTCATTGATCAAAGATGCTTTTATTCTTACTGTACTGCATCCTGTGTCTCTCAATATTTTGCAATCAGTTCCATTAGCTTTGCCTTCACAAAAAAATAGCGATCCTGACTTGTGAGTTTGTGTTAAAAGTGACATACCTTTCACGCAATACACATTTATATTTTCTCCTGACATTACTCGTGTCTGATTGTTTACACTTGTTTGGAGTGTTGCATTTGCAGTTTCTTTTGGATATCCACGATTTTGTAACATTTGTCTGCTGTGTGGCCTTTCATTCCACAATATTGACATTTAATTATAGGTTTGTTGGTTTTCTTATACTCAGTATTATTGTCAGTGCTATTTCTTGTTTTGTTTTGATAGGGTCGGCTATGGTCTCTATTGAACTGTTTGTTCCATGGTTTGTTACTATGGTCATCCTGTTTCACTTGCGTGTTCCGAGTGATTGATCGGCTCGTTCTATTTGAGTACTGAACTTTAGGTGTACATGGACTCTGAGCAGCGGCAGCGTAGTATGGTTCCTTCAATGTTCTGCTAAGGGGTGTCAATGGATGTGCGCTGTTAAAGTTTTCTGCGTAGATTTTTAATTTGTCCAAGTTTTCTGGCTTTCTCTCTTTAAAGAATGCGACTAAATCTGGGTTGCAAGCTTGATAGATTCGATTCTTCAGCGTGAGATAGTAAAGGCCTGCAAAGTCGTCTTGTTTTACGTTTGCCAACTCAAGCCACCGATTTAGAAATTGAGTAATTCGGTTCACGAATGTATTAAAGTCTTCTCCACTTTCCGGTTTTGCAGTGTGAAACCTTTCCTGGTAACCATCTTCCGTTAATCTAAATCTTTTTAGTAGAGCGTCTTTAATTTTACCATAGTCATCTGCATCTTCAGTTGTTAAGGTATAGAAAACTTTTAGCGGTTCTCCGGATAAGCAGTTAATCAAGGCTGTGGCCCATTTGCTTTCTGGCCAACGATAACCTTTAGCCTGAACTTCGAATCGGTGTAAGAAGGATTCTAGACAGTCTGAGCGTTCATCGTATGTTGGCATGCGTGGAAGTTTCACGAAAAATTCATCACTATTATTATGTTTTCTTTCATGACCGCATTTGTTTTTTTCAATTTCCAGCATCATTTGGGTCCTTTTGGTTTCTTCTTCTGCTAAAGCTATTTGTCTTTTTAGTTCCCTTTCTTGGACTCTTTCTTCTCGTTCTTCTCTACGTATTCTTTCTTCGTGTTCTTTTTCTTCTCTACGAATTCTTTCTTCATTTTCTTCTCTACGAATTCTTTCTTCATTTTCTTCTCTACGAATTCTTTCTTCGTGTTCTTTTTCTTCTCTACGAATTCTTTCTTCATTTTCTTCTCTACGAATTCTTTCTTCATTTTCTTCTCTACGAATTCTTTCTTCTTTTTCTTCTTTTATTTTCTCTTCGCACCATGAAAATATTCTTTCCTGGGGTATTTCTAAGTCCTTTGCGAGACTTAAGTATCTTTTATATGCTTCCATGTTGCAATAAATTAGTTACGATATTTTATATATATTATATTGACAGGATACTGTTACTGACTGTTTTATTTATTTACACTTACTGGAATGAACTGTTCTATTTTTAGAAATCTCTCTCTCTTATTTCAACTTATTATGTATGTTGAATTTGATGCCTTTTATCGTTATATCTTATAAAGCAATGTGTCAATACAATGCGGAGTTATGACTTGAGTCCATAACAATGGATGTGTCAATCGCGTGTACTCTAAACTATGTTACTACGAAAAATGTATCACCAATGTGTGTGACTCGTCGTTAGTTTGTGTACAATTATTCGCAATGACGCTAATATACTAGAGTGTGATAACAATAATAGGATGCCAAAATAATCCCAAGTTATCTATCACTAAATATAACACGACGGCTAGTAGACTCCTTTTATTATTATTTAGTTTTTAAAGACTCACTTTTCAGAACATAATATATAAGTGGTTTTCGGTAACAGTAGTATGCCAAAAATGCATTTAAAACAAATCACTATGCAAAACAAATCACGATGTCTATAGTTACTATGTGATGCCCAACTCATGTAAAAGAGAATAATGAAGGATATATTTACCAACTCAGTTCGTGGCTGGGACCTCTCTCTTGTTCAATGGTTGTTCAACAATTGTAATTAGGCATTGAAGAGTGTTTAACAGTGATGTCTGAAATACAAAACAATAAAATATCGTAAGATTTACAATAGTTACAAAATGTGCTCACAACACTGAGTGATTGGATGATAGGTGAATGAATCGTTATGGAATGTAAACATATTGAAAACAATTCATGAATGGGGCAAACAACAAAATGAAATGAGTTATATAATAACAAAGTGGACAAGGAATGAATGAATGAATGAAAAACTGAGTGAATAAATGAATGAATGAATGGATAATGTATGAATGAAAGAATGAAGGGAGGAATAAATGTATGAATGATTGGATAAATGAGTGAATAAACGAATGAATGGATGAATGAATGAATGAATGAATGAATAAATAAATGAATGAACAATGAATGAATGAATGATTTATAAATGAATAAATGGATGAAGGAATGAATCAATAAAATGCTATTCAATTTGAATGAAAGAATGAATGGATAAATTGCTATTCCATTTAAATGAAGAAATGAAAAAGAAAAAAAAAATTAATCCTGTAAATAGGGAGTTCAATTAAAATATGATCAAGTGGGGAAATTAAGAGTTTTACAATTTAAACTTTAAAGTTAGATGAAATAGATATAAGTAACTAAATAAATTCAATTCTTTATATGTGTCCCCTCCAAAATGTCATGGTCTCAAGTGAGTAAAGAGCTACTCGACTATGCATAAAGATATATGTAGAATGAGGCCCCAGAATTTACTAGTTACTATAAATGAAAAACAATTAACGATTTGTTTACAATGAAATAAAAATAATGATGAAATTTAATTAAAAGAGATAAACAGTGATCGTGGCAGTTACAAATAGAGATATGAATATTTTACGTAACTTATGATAATATGTCAGGTTCATAAGTTTACGTTTCCAGGCAGTTGATGGGCTTGGATGATCTATTCCTCTGATAACAGGATTGGACTCGTAAAATTCCACTTCCAGGCAATTGGTAAGAGTTATTGTGTAGTCCTTTGACAGCGGGCTTGGGTTTGATCCTTGAAGATTATACAATCAAAGTTAAAAGCTCCGGCGTCTTAATGGTGTAGATATAATATCTACAAAGTCCCAAAAGATAAAAATCTTCCAGTATATATATGAATAGACGACTGCCGTCCGGCATAGATTGTGGAGAGAAAGTGAGTGTAGAGTGTTAGACCTATCAGCTTTTATAATAAGTGGCTACGTGACAGAATGTAGAACGAAAAGTATTCACTAATTAGAAATTAATTCGAGGGAAGGCTATAAAAGGAAAGACGATCTAATATTAGAAGGTAAAGTTTATCTAAGCCTACCGAAATATAACTGGAGTGAGATGAATTCAGTTCTTAATAAAATAAAATTTAATAAGATAATTGTGAACAACCTTTACTGTGACAGTCATGGCCTCCTGGTTGTAATGGAAATACTTTCAGACTAGTAGACCTTCAGAGCCATTGGGCCCATGCAGCCGGAGTATATCCCGGTTTCTATAGCGTGAAACGGACAATAACAATTGCTTGCTATCCTTTGGGTATGACGTTAGTCTATCGCAAAGTACTTTCCGCCAAATATAACAGACTCAGCTGTCCATTCACTGCTAGGTGGACAGGGAGGGGGGGGGGTCAAAAAAAATCTTGACTGCACCCAGGATCGATCTTGGTCTCTTTGCGTGTGAGGCAAGTGCTCTACCAAATGAGCTATCGGGACCCCCATTTTCAAAATAACTCAATAAATGTTTTGTCCATGACAACGATATCAAAACAAGCCCATAATTGCGATTGGTTATCAGACCTGTAAATATATGCACGCTGCGTACATACAAACCTCTGGGGGAAGTGTGAGTGTGTGTGTGTGTGTGTGTGGGGGGGGGGGGGGGATGAAAACATTAATCTTACCCAGCCATAGCCAGGGTTTGTGTTGCAGGTTGCAGGTTCTGCTCTCGGAAAATAACAGTGGTTTATCATAATAATGTTATATCAAATTATAATGAAATAAATACAGGGAGATCAGCTTGAAGATGTTGGATTCAATTTTATTCTAATGCTTTTATCACAAAACATCCGTCTAATGATATTGTACAACATGTTGAGTGTTTGGTTCATATATAACACTATAGAAGGAACGAAAATGACTCCATTCAGCGGTTTGTTATTGTTTTTAGACAGCCGTTTCATTGATGCGTTCTCACAAATTATGTAGATCAGAGAATTACGTCCAAAATCTTCGATATGGCATATAGATAGTATGCGCTTGGCTAAGAAGCTCATAACATTGCCATCCGGAAGTATAACGGACCAACACACAAAACTGTGTGTATCCATGAACGTTTATAGTCAGGTTAATACAGTTCAGTGAGCATTACTCATAAACGCGGTGGCAAAAAAACAATAACAAGACCTGAGTGACGTCATCTTCGAACTATCTATTTGCGGTCTGCTTATTAAAACAATCGTGGAATTAATAATATTCAATTTTATTTTAAAAAGACAAAAACCGTCGACACAAATTTGAATAATTGGGTCTGACTGAGGTAAAATTTCAGACTTCTGTCATTCGTTGTCTGGGGGCTGCAGACTTCTAAACTTTTCCGGGTTTTTTTTTTTCTCACATCCGATATATATTATAACTCATTTTATAATATTTAATGAGAGTTTTTATTTAGTGCAATATTCATCCGATGTCTCAAAGCGCTTTACAGGGGGTCGGTCACAGGCCAACAACAGCAACACTAAACACGGAGGAAGACATGACGCCTGTTAGGCGATATTACATTTTTTTTTTCAGACAGAACAACGCTGTTAACGACCTGGCACTCATTTTACACCTGAGTCTGAGATACTGTGAGTGAAGAGCCTTTTCCAAGGACCCAACTATGCATCAAGCGAGGCTCGAACCCAGGACCTTCCGATCCGAAATCGAGTGTCATACTACTAGCCTCGCGTAATAGTTTATTCGTTTCAAAGTATTTTGTGTTGCTAATCTAATCCCTCGCGAGGCATCATGTCCTCAGAGCGAGCGTTGAAAAATGCCTATTTTTCTTTAAAACATTGTCTGACGCCTCTGTCTCCTCTCTGGCATTTAAGGCGAGATAAAACTTGAACCGTTTGACAATGTTGGCGACGAAAGTCAAAGAGGAGAATGCTTTGGTAAAGAGGGGAATTTGAATATCAGTTCTATGATATGCTTGATGAAGGAGCGAGGAGCATCTTCATTATCAGATGTGAATTTTATCAAATTTATCTGCTGGGCCATCACTCAGGGGAAAATGGCGCCTGCCTGCTCTGATGTATGATGAAAGCAAACGCTTTTTAAAACATTTTGACACGAAAACGTTTTGATCAAATTAATTATCGATCGATTAAAATGACCCCTCGTCTTGGCAAATATTCCAAAACCTGCAATTTTTTTGAAGTACCAGTTTGGAGGGTTGCTTGACAAGATGAGGGATATTTTGATCGATCGATAATTAATTGAAGGACACATTTTTTGGCCAAATTTTTAAAAACGTATTTTTTTTCAGATTACGGACGTGTTGTAGGAGCGAGAGAGAGAGAGAGAGAGAGAGAGAGAGAGAGAGAGAGAGAGAGATAGAGAAGACCGCTGGCGTCAAGGTGTGTGTGTGTGTGTGTGTGTGTGTGTGTGTGTGTGTAGGTATGTGTGTTGCATGTATGACGTAGGATAGCAAGATGGCCGCTGATAAGTGTGTAAAATAAATACATGCTGCCGATGTTGACACAACGATGTAGATAGAAGATAGATACAGGCGTAAAGAGAAAACATACGTCTGTAGACAGTCGAGTGTGAAGTGTGTGGGATGTGAGGGATGTGAGGATGTGGGGATTTGGGGTTTCAACCGTTGAATCAGATAAGCTGGAGACATCCTGAGCAAAAGATAAAATTGCAACATCCGGACGCATACGATATCCGGTGGGTCGGATGATGCCCCTGATTTTGTTTTTAAAGATGCATATTATAACATTGTTAAGAATGATATTATAATGCATGACCTCTTGGGTCTATTAAGTGTATGTCGAAATGACCGATCTGCAGCTATATCCAGTAAATTTTTACTCTGGAAAAACGTGTTTTAAAAAATGGCCAGAAAACTCGTCCTTCAAATAGTGCTGCTGGTGACAACAACAACAACAACAACAACAACAACAACAACAACACCAATAACAACAACAACAACAACAAAAAGTGAAGAAGGAAGAACAATTTGAGCCTATCATCCCCAATTCTCATTTTTATTGCATTAACTCCACCTTTAGAGTAATTGAGATATTTATCACTGACACTCGAGCTAAGTTCTGAAGAGTGGGAAACTGGACCTGTATGTTCCACCCATAGACCGAGCGCCGAGCTAGCTGAGTGCTCTCTCGGTAGTTTTTTATTTCCTCCATGGTTCCTCCACACCTTCATGTCTCTCTCTGACAATACATTTGTTATTTTTAAGGATTAGATTCCTCCATCGAATTTTTAAAAATCCCGGATGTCCGCGGATCCGAAGAAAAACAGCACCGGTTGAATCAATTTGAATGACACTCATCTTGGCAAAAACTCTTAAACTTCGCGACGTCCCGGGTTTGAGAGTTTTTGCCAATATGAGGGTCATCTAAATAGATCGTTGAAGGTCGAGTTTTCTGGCCAAAATTTTTAATGCATTTTTTTCCAGAGTACGTCAGAGTTGACTGGCTAAACGTGAGATTTGTTGGCTTTTTTTACATAACACAATTACCACCATAAGGCGGTTTGCAACGGATCCCAAGCCAACAGCAACACGGAACAATAAACGGAACGAGACATGACACCTGTAGGGTACTATAACAATTGGGACCCTTCGTCTCAAAACGGTATTATGTCGGGATGACTAAGATTCTGAAAATTGAATTTGTAGCCATAAATATCAGACTTAAGTTGAGTTTGTTTACTTTATAGAGGAGTAGGAATATCATATTTTACTGTGCTAAAAACCAACGTTTCATATTTTTGACCAGTTTGACATTAATTTGACTTTTTAGCATTGGGCCCATCCCGACATAATACCGTTTTAAGACGTTTGGTCACAATTTATTTTTACCGCAAAGTCAAACATGTTACCGGCCTGGTATTGATTTTACACATGTGTACGTTGAATACAGAGCCTTTTCCAAAGACACAACTTCTTCATCATCATCACCATCATCATCATCATCATCATCATCATCATCATCATCATCATCATCATCATCATCATCATTATGCAATTACCCGCTTTTATGGGAGGATCAGAATGTTATGGAATTAAATTCATCTTTAATGAAAATATATAATGCAACCATAATTTTACAATTTGGTCTAAAAATTTAATTTTCCCGATGAGGTCCCTTCCGATATAATACCGGAATGAGACGGTTGGTAACATGTTATGCAAGTTCTAGATATGGATTGGCGATGCTTTGTGACGACAGAACAGCAACACGACCCGCCATCAGTTTCTAGTTAGTTTGGAACTCGGGAGAATCGCGAAACATTGGACGTCCAAAAACAGACATTGAGGCATTCACCACTTAAGAAGCTCTCATCAATAAATAGACCTCACCAAAAACAAACTTTGAGGCATTCACTTATTGAGGCGCCCAGACCATTAAACCTCTACAAGAAAACAGACTTTGAGGCATTCGCTGGTTGAGGGGACGAGACCATTAAAACTCCACAAGAAAACAGACATTGAGGCATTCACTGCTTGAGGATCCCAGACCATTAAAACTCCACAAGAAAACAGACCTTGAGGCATTCACTGCTTGAATTCCAGACCTTTAAAACTCCACAAGAAAACAGACATTGAGGCATTCACTGCTTGAGGGGCCCAGACCATTAAACCTCCACAAGAAAACAGACTTTGAGGCATTCACTGCTTGAGGAGCCCAGGACTATAAAAACTCCACAAGAAAACAGACATTGAGGCATTCACTGCTTGAGGATCCCAGACCATTAAAACTCGACAAGAAAACAGACATTGAGGCATTCACTGCTTGAGATCCAGACCATTAAAACTCCACAAGAAAACAGACTTTGAGGCATTCACTGCTTGAGGTCCCAGACCATTAAAACTCCACAAGAAAACAGACATTGAGGCATTCACTGCTTGAGGGGCCCAGACCATAAACCTCCACAAGAAAACAGACTTTGAGGCATTCACTGCTTGAGGAGCCCAGGACTATAAAAACTCCACAAGAAAACAGACATTGAGGCATTCACTGCTTGAGGATCCCAGACCATTAAAACTCGACAAGAAAACAGACATTGAGGCATTCACTGCTTGAGGATCCCAGATCATTAAAACTCCACAAGAAAACATACTTTGAGGCATTCACTGCTTGAGGATCCCAGACCATTAAAACTCCACAAGAAAACAGACATTGAGGCATTCACTGCTTGAGGATCCCAGACCATTAAAACACTAGAAAACAGACTTTGAGGCATTCACTGCTTGAGGAGCCCAGGACTATTAAAACTCGACAAGAAAACAGACAGTGAGGCATTCACTGCTTGAGGATCCCAGACCATTAAAACTCCACAAGAAAACAGACTTTGAGGCATTCACTGCTTGAGGATCCCAGACCATTAAAACTCCACAAGAAAACAGACTTTCCCGAGGAGCCCAGACCATTAAATTCATGACGTAACTATAACACTCTTTTTAAAGACTTTTAGTACTTCATGGTTGAATCTCATCAGAAAACACACCTTGGGACATTCATTACTTGAGAAACTCAGATCATTGAATCTCACCAGAAACAGGCATTTACGCAGTCACTGCCTGAAGAGATCAGATCATTAAACTTCGTTAGAAAAAAGGCATTTGACGCATTCACTGCCAGAGAAGCCCAGACATGTCCGAGGACTCAACTATTCGCCGAGCGAGACTCGAACTCAGGACCTCCCGATCCGTAAACGAGGGTCATACCACAAGACCACATAGCCGCACTTACATTGGCAAGTCGAAAAACATCAACTGTAACTACAAGTAAACAATTAAAAGCTAAAATGCAACTCGAAATAGAAAATGAAATAAAATAGGAACATTTTAAAAAAGTTTTTATTTTTCAAATGCGACAACTGCAACAACAATAAGTAGTCATTCAGAGCCATTGGTCCATGGAGCTGGCGTTTATCCGGTTTCTATAGCGTGAAACGGACAATATCAATTGTTTGCTATCATTTGGATAGGACGCTAGTTTATCGCTAAGTATTTTCCACCAAATCTCACAGACTCATCTACCCATTCACTGCTGGGTGGACAAGGGGGTCAGAAAAAATCTCGACTGAACCCGGGATTGATCTTGGTCCCTTTGCATGTGAAGCGAGTGCTCTACCAACTGATCTATCGGGACCCCCACAACAACAATAAATTCATTATATTAAAAATAAGAGAAACAAAAAAAAAAAAATCAAATGCAACATAAACAAGAGACCACTAATACCGACTGCAAAAAACAATTACAATAACATTGACAACAACAACAACAATAACACCCACTTTAAGGACAATAACAATGTAAACAATAACACATACACACACACATACACACACACACACACACACACACACAGCACTCGGCGCCACTTTGCTACAAGCTCTGACTGAGGGCGTGAACTATTTGTACACACCGGCCAGTGTTTGTGCAGCGTTCGCATCCACTGCTTTCATGTTGAGTAACATTTCACTCACCCCGTACGTGCACATGTACATCTGATATCAATGACGGTTCATATCGAAACCAAACACCACCCTGCCAATGGGATGATGATGCGTCCGTCTGATGTCTGGAATTTAGATACAAAAAAAAAGAACACAACACATTAAAGAAATAGCAAAACACATTATAAAGAAATAATAAGAATTAACCTTGAAAACATGTGAATAATATGATATATATATATATATATATATATATATATATATATATATATATATATATATATATATATATATATAAATATATATATATATATATATATATATATATATAATATATATATATATATATATGCCTATGCAGTGAATGCCTATAGATAGATAGATAGATAGATAGATAGATAGATAGATAGATAGATAGATAGATAGATAGATAGATAGATAGATAGATAGATAGATAGATAGATAGATAGATAAATAGATAGATAAATAGATAGATCGATCCATCGATCGATAGATAGATAAATAGATAGATAGATAGATAGATAGATAGATAGATAGATAGATAGATAGATAGATAGATAGATAGATAGATAGATAGATAGATAGATAGATAGATAGATAGATAGATAGATAGATAGATAGATAGATAGATAGATACATTTTTAAAAAAATATCTATGGAAAAATATTGATATATCGCATTTCAGGCGTCATGTCTGCCTTCTATATGTTCAGTGTTTTTGTTGACTTAGAACCCCGTGTAAAGTGTTATGAGCACATTTTAGTGAATATTGCGTTGAATTAGCCACTCCCACGCCTCGTTCTGAAAAAAGTCCGCGAAATTAAAGGGGAGGCAAGAGAAAATCAGCTGATCGTTAAAATAGTAACAGAAAAGTGGAGGTGCTCGGCAATGAATGCAAGAAAGACATTTAAAACGCCGTAAAAATGTTTAAAAATCACTTAATGTTATACGAGTAATTACCATCCATAACAACCTGTCAAATTCACATATGTAAGATGCCAAGCCAAAATTAATAATAAAATAATAAAGAACACGATTGACCGTTGACTACACATGCATACGAGTACCAGAAATATTTTGTAAACAATGTAACACAATATAATGTGTAAGTTTCAAAGCAAATGCAACCACAAATAACATCAAAGAACAATGTGGGACTACTGTTTTAATTTCATAAAACCAAACGCATATTTTCTGCCCCCGATATTGAACGTGTAGTTAGTATGTATCGTACAAACAACATTCGTTTAGACAGGTAGTCGGGATTCTAGCGCCAGTTTTATTTGGGCAACCGTGATTGGGATTTCACTCAATGCACTTATTATTATTATTATTATTATTATTATTATTATTATTATTATTATTATTATTATTATTATTATTATTATTATTATTATTATTATTTATTATTATTATTATTATTATATTATTATTATTATTATTATTATTATTATTATTATTATTATTATTATTATTATTATTATTATTATATAATAATATTAATAATAATAATAATAATAATAATAATAATAATAATAATAATAATAATAATAATAATAATAATAATAATAATAATAATAATAATAAATAATAATAATAATAATAATAATAATAAGCAGTTGAAAGCAGTCTTTGGTGTATAAGTGCATATGTACATTATTTCTTATAATAAATGCTTCAAAACAAAACAAAACAAAACTAAAAAAATAAAAATAAAGAATAAATGAATAAAAATATCTATTTGGGCATTTACTTACATTAAAAGTCTTGAAAATCACAATCATAATCCATGAAAATTAAATATCCCATAATCCGAAGAAGACATGAATTTAATCCAAAATCCAACACAGGAATGTATTTTAATAGGAGACAGATATCCTATTAAAACTATAGCATTACTTGCAAACAACAATACCCCACTCTGCGTTTAACGGGCTTGTGGCCGTCACATTGTAAATTGTGACCGCATTAGGGTAATCGGTGTCCTAAAAACTGACATACTGACATACAATCAATGAGAACTATAAAGAATCCATTCTAGAATTCAACTACAAACTGAAAAGCATAATAAATATCACTCTATCAAATAATTTTCTTTGCACAGGTTCACTCACACTCTCCTTTATTGCAAAACATTGATAAGTGAGAAAAAGTTTGTATTTCAATTATAAACTTAATCACATAATCTAAATGATGGAGAATAAAAACAGCTAATTATAAAAAATTTCACAGATCAAGTTATCTATTTGAACTCCGCATATTTAGCTTAATTACTCAATGACCATAAATTTTTTAAAACTGCATTGTTTCATTTAAACAAGACCATGACGCTTATGCCTGGACCGGGTATTCACAACTTCTGCATTTGCATTCCACTTTCGAATCGAATTAATCTCTATCTTATCCGTTTATTTGCAAAGTTTCTGCACTTTATAAATAAGACCATAACGCTTATGTCTGGACCGGGTATTCACAACTTCTGCATTTGCATTCCACTTTCGAATCGAATTAATCTCTATCTTATCCGTTTATTTGCAAAGTTTCTGCACTTTATAAATAAGACCATAACGCTTATGTCTGGACCGGGCATTCGCAAATTCTGCTTATGTGTTCCACTTTTCGAATCGAATTAATCTCTATTTTATCCGTTTATTTGCAAAGTTTCTGCACTTTATAAATAAGACCATGACGCTTATGCCTGGACCGGGTATTCACAACTTCTGCATTTGCATTCCACTTTCGAATCGAATTAATCTCTATCTTATCCGTTTATTTGCAAAGTTTCTGCACTTTATAAATAAGACCATAACGCTTATGTCTGGACCGGGTATTCACAACTTCTGCATTTGCATTCCACTTTCGAATCGAATTAATCTCTATCTTATCCGTTTATTTGCAAAGTTTCTGCACTTTATAAATAAGACCATAACGCTTATGTCTGGACCGGGCATTCACAAATTCTGCTTATGTGTTCCACTTTTCGAATCGAATTAATCTCTATTTTATCCGTTGATTTGCAAAGTTTCTGCACTTTATAAATAAGACCATAACGCTTATGTCTGGACTGGGTATTCGCAAATTTTCCTATTGTGTTCCACTTTTCGAATCGAAATAACATCTAGTCTATCCGTTTATTTGCAAAGTTTCTGCACTTTATAAATAAGACCATAACGCTTATGTCTGGACCGGGCATTCGCAAATTCTGCTTATGTGTTCCACTTTTCGAATCGAATTAATCTCTATTTTATCCGTTTATTTGCAAAGTTTCTGCACTTTATAAATAAGACCATAACGCTTATGTCTGGACTGGGTATTCGCAAATTTTCCTATTGTGTTCCACTTTTCGAATCGAAATAACATCTAGTCTATCCGTTTATTTGCAAAGTTTCTGCACTTTATAAATAAGACCATAACGCTTATGTCTGGACCGGGCATTCGCAAATTCTGCTTATGTGTTCCACTTTTCGAATCGAATTAATCTCTATTTTATCCGTTTATTTGCAAAGTTTCTGCACTTTATAAATAAGACCATAACGCTTATGTCTGGACTGGGTATTCGCAAATTTTCCTATTGTGTTCCACTTTTCGAATCGAAATAACATCTAGTCTATCCGTTTATTTGCAAAGTTTCTGCACTTTATAAATAAGACCATAACGCTTATGTCTGGACCGGCCATTTGCAAATTCTGCTTATGTGTTCCACTTTTCGAATCGAATTAATCTCTATTTTATCCGTTTATTTGCAAAGTTTCTGCATTTTATAAATAAGACCACGACACTTATGTGTTAGATTGTTCGCAAATTCTGCCTTTGTGTTCCACTGTTCGATTAGAATTAATCTCTATTTTATCCGTTTATTTGAAAAGATTCTGCACTTTATAAATAAGACCATAACGCTTATGTCTGGACTGGGTATTCGCCAATTTTCCTATTGTGTTCCACTTTTCGAATCGAAATAACATCTAGTCTATCCGTTTATTTGCAAAGTTTCTGCACTTTATAAATAAGACCATAACGCCTATGTCTGGACCGGGCATTCGCAAGTTCTGCTTATGTGTTCCACTTTTCGAATCGAATTAATCTCTATTTTATCCGTTTATTTGCAAAGATTCTGCACTTTATAAATAAGACCATAACGCTTATGTCTGGACTGGGTATTCGCAAATTTTCCTATTGTGTTCCACTTTTCGAATCGAAATAACATCTAGTCTATCCGTTTATTTGCAAAGTTTCTGCATTTTATAAATAAGACCACGACACTTATGTGTTAGATTGTTCGCAAATTCTGCCTTTGTGTTCCACTGTTCGATTAGAATTAATCTCTATTTTATCCGTTTATTTGAAAAGATTCTGCATTTTATAAATAATAATAATTGTTCAAAATTTTACCTCACACCCGATATTACAAGTACAAGTGAGCCAGGTGATGAAGATTGTCAAACAGTGTGACAGATGAAATAGGAAGAGAGAGAGAGAGAGAGAGAGAGAGAGAGAGAGAGAGAGAGAGGATGAGAGAGAGATTCGTTTTTTGTTCAAAATTTCTCTCTCTCTCTCTCTCTCTCTCTCTCTCTCTCTCTCTCTCTCTCTCTCATATTGCACAAGGTTGTACTATTTTACTATTTATCAAGAACAGCCAAGGTGGCAACCCAGTCTCTGTATAAACTAAGCAAGATGGCAACAGGGACCTCGCTCCTTATCCAATGCCGAAGCTTTAATTTGAGTCAAACGGTTTGGTTAAAAAAAAAACACCCAAAATAAGTTCGTGTGTGATGGAAGTTGAAGTCGGCTTATTATAAAATCGTTTATGGTCTGTTTGGATTACCCTTTTTAAATAGAAAAGGTGAATATAACATAAACTTGAAGAATAGGCAAGCTAAATGAAAATTAAATTGACTGATTAAATGAGTACGCGAGGCTGAGTTGCGAACGACTACTGGGTTCCGACATTCCGATCCCAGTGTCATTCATGTTCACCGTACCGTGTTACTGTCTACACACTACACTGCATTGTTAGTGACTGGTCATGTCTTTTTTGTTTGTATGTTTTACGCAAGCTTAATAAAAATTAAATTGACTGATTAAATGAATACGTGAGGCAGAGTTGCGAACGACTCATGGGTTCCGACATTCCGACCCCAATGTCAGTGTCAGTCATGTTCACCGTACTGTGTTACTGTCTACACACTACACGGCATTGTCAGTGACTGGTCATGCCTTTTTTGTTTGTATGTTTCTTTTAATATGGGTCAATTTACAAAGAATAATAATAGAAATGTTCAAAACAAAAACTAGATTCACTATTACGTGCCTGTAATGAAGTGCTTTCCACAAACCGTGAGCGAGAATGATGGTGGAGGTAATGGCAACCATGTGGGTTTGTTATTGCTTCCTGCCTCCGTCAACCCACGCATCCAGTTGCGTAACCCACGCTGAATCTGACCAATAGAAGATCAGTCTTTCTGTTTCTGACAGCGAAAAAGACCGATGAGTGGCGAGGTTTATTTGAAGCCTGAGATAGTAAAAGTACTCACGAAAAACATTGTGCTATGGTTATTGATATAAATTTTATAAATTTTATATTTTATTAGTCATTATGTTTGTGTCGACGTGTATCTATTTGAAGGTCTGATAACCCAAATTGTTATGATAGCATTGTTCTAAACGATTCTTTTATTATATGTATGACCGTAGAATTATATTGTTGTGTTTCAGTTTCATACTGTATTGGCATGTTTGAGTGGTTGGTTGTATGTTTGAGTGAAAGTTGTCACGTTACTGTTAAGCGCTTTGAGCTTGTTGAGATGCGGGCTAAGGCGGTAATATAGAAACAATATATTATTATTATTATTATTATTATTATTATTATTATTATTATTATTATTATTATTATTATTATTATTATTATTATTATTATTATTATTATTATTATTATTATTATTATTATTATTATTATTAATGGGAAATACTCTGAAAACAACCAAAGCAATGCTAATTCAAGCCCATAATAGCTTTTGGTGATCAGACCTGCAAATATTCCCAGATTCACTCTCCACTGCTGCCTACTTCCCATAACTTTGTCGGGCGTCGTCGGGTTTCGGCGGGTTTTGTAAAAAGGAAACATCCACTCAGTACAGCCATGGAGTCCAGTGGTACGGAACTTGCATTTTTATCGGAAGGTCCTGGGCGGGCGTTCCGCTCAAAGCGGCGCTGATGCGCTCCTTAGATAAGGCTATTTACTCACATTCTCTCACCGTACTCAGGTGTAAAAAAGAGTACCAGGTCGCCAGCGTTGCCTCTGTTGAAAATTTGAAAAAACAATTGCAATACATGTATCTCCTAACTGGGGTCATATCTCGTTCTATATGTCAAGTGTTGCTGTTGTTGGAGGGAGGGACAGCTTGTAAAGCGTTTGAGCACGTTTAGTGGATTACTTATTTATCCTTTTGGTTCCTTGTAGGAACATAAGGCGTCAACAAAGTTCCTCCATACATCTCCTGTCCTGGGCCAGCCAGTGCAGCCTCATTCCATGTCATTCCAGCCTCTTTCATCTCCCCTTCAACTGCCCTCCAGGTGCCCAATGGTCTGCCTCTCTTTCTCTTTCCCGGTGGGGACCATCTTGGTGCTGTGTAAGGCAGTCTGGACATTACTCTGGAAAATCCCAAATTAAAACATTTGGCCAGAAAACTCGTCCTTAAAATATCGATCATCTTGGCAAAAACTCTCAAACCTGGGAATTCGCCAGATTAGTGGATATAGCGCAATATTTATGCTCATTATTTTGTTTTTGTTTTTGTTTCTTTTTTGTTTTTCTTTTTTGTTTTGGGGTATCTTTTGCTACTTTTCTTTTCTTTTGGTTTGTTCTTTTCGTTTATCGAGATAAAAATAGATGCCAGATGCGTGAACCATAGGATGACGTTTCCACACTAGCAGACAACAAAACAAAACATTTATGTTGATTTTATAGACTGCATGGTTTTCGAATAAGAGGGAATTTTGACAGAAGAGATAATAAGATCCTGTTTTTGTTTTACACCAGCTAATTGCCGTATTCAGGAAAATGCGTAATTAACAAATTTGGCTAGAAAACTCGTCCTTTAAATATCGATTGATTTAAATGACCCTCGCCGTGACAAAAAAAAAAACCCAAAAAAACTCTCAAACTTGGGACCTCAAGAGGTCTTCCTTAACTCTCAGGTTTGAGAGTTCTTGACAAGATTAGGGTCAATTAAATCGATCGATATTTGAAGAACGAGTTTTCTAGCCAAATTTGTTAATACGCATTTGTCCTGAGTAATGCATTTAACTAGTTAACAGATTTTATTCCATAAAAAGAGGGATTTATAACACAAAAGGATAAGATTTTGTTTTGAATCCTTAAATAAGACCTATCGTGTTTCTAAAATGCCAGACGTTCGTCATTGTTGTGTTATAGCAATGCATTTCCCAGGGAAAAAGACATAACTTATTATTTTTTTTAAAAAAAAGGAAATGTAGAGGATGATAATATTGTGAAATTGACTCTGGAGTCCCAGACAGCTGACAATGTCAAGCTTTTACAGACATATTATCTAAAAGCGGCTGTTTGGTCTTGTATTGCTCTGTTTTGTCTTTTGTTTGTTTGTTTCTCTCTTTTTTTTTGGTGGGGGGGGGAGGGGGGGGGGTTGTTTTTAGGGTTTGTTTTTTTTTATCTTGGTTGTTTTTTAGAGGATTTAATTGCTATTTTATTTTGGGGCGGGGGGGGGGGGGGGGCTCCTTGAACTTGTGAATAATTATTTGCTTTTAATTATTCTTTTTTTTTTCTTGGAGGGGGGGGGGGGGGGGGGGGGTGGAAGGCTAGGGAGGGGGGCTGCTCGTTCTAGGATTCCTTTAATACCAGAAAGGATATGAGTTTAAAAAAACATGTTGGAATGGCTCAAACTTTGCATCACCACCAGTAAGGGAAGCAAACCAGAGACCTAATACATCAGAATAAATAAAAATAAAAATAAAAAATAAAATTCCCTTTATTCATCCCATAGGGGAAATTTGTCTCTAGGGTCTATTCCAAGGGAAGACTGGAATAACCCAGGCGTCAGCCTGAGCTAGGGTGAGATGACTTTCTCAAGGCCACACAGCGCAACGGGAGGTGATGGAACTCGTTACCTTTCGGGTACGAAGCAAAGACCGTACCGCTGAGCCACGCTGCCCCTAAGAAGTTGTGCGCCATACGCATACCTCTAGACCACATGGAAAGCATAATCAACAAACCTTATCTAATCTAATCTCCCTCTATTTATTTTTAACTACCCAAGAATGTGGTATAGATAGTTCGAAGATGACGTCACTCAGGTCTTTGTTATTGTTTTTTGCCATCCGCGTTTATGAGTAATGCTCACTGAACTGTATTAACCTGACTATAAACGTTCATGGATACACACCGTTTTGTGTGTTGGTCCGTTATACTTCCGGATGGCAATGTTATGAGCTTCTTAGCCAAGCGCATACTATCTATAGATGGTGCAGTGTTATATGATTTTATGGTATGATGCTTGCCCTCAAACCAGAAGGTCCAAGGTTCGATTCCTTCTCAGATCGGCTCGTAATTGAGTCCTTGGAAAAGGGCTCTTATGTCACCTTTTCTCATCGAACTCAGGTGTAAAATGAGTACCTGGTATTAACAGCGTTGTCTCTCTCGGAATAAAATCAATAATATCGCCTAACATCTTTCATGACTCGTCCTACGTGTTAAGTGTTGCTATTGGCTAGAAACCCCTTGTAAATTTTATATTGAGCTTTTATATAGCGTAATATCCACTAAACGTGCTAAAAGCGCTTTATTAGAAGACCCGCCCTGCCAACAGCAACACTTAACTTGTATGACGGGGCATAACGCCTGTTAGGCGATATTATTTTTTTTTTCGGAGAGAGAGACAACGCTGTTAACGGCCCGGGTACTCATTTTTACACCTGAGTACGGTGAGAGAATGTGAGTAAATAGCCTATTCCAAGGACTCAACTATGCGCCGAGCGAGGCTCGAACCCAGGACCTTCCGATCCGAAAGCGAGTGTTTTACCACAAGACCACATAGCCGCACAAGGAACCCCTTGTAAAGCGTCTTGGGCCTTTTTAGTGGGTATTGCGTTAAATAAGCGGTCTCTTTTTTCACTGTTTTTTATTTTATTTTGTTTAAAGATATAAGGCTCAAAGCGCTATCCAGGAGACCCAAGTCTACAGTAGCGCTTTACATATTGCAGGACGAGGCAAGAAGCATGTTAGGTGCTGTTACACTTGTTTGTTTGTTTTTAACAGAGGCAACGATGCAATCGGCTAGGTACCTATTCCATACTTGAGTACGTGAGATAATGAGAGTAAATAATCTGTACGAAGGACTCATCTTTGACCCGCCGCGCTCCAACAAACCATGGACTCACAGATATCTCTCTCTCTCTCTCTCTCTCTCTCTCTCTCTCTCTCTCTGTGTGTGTGTGTGTGTATGTGTGTGTGTGTGTCTCTCTCTGTCTCTCTCTATCTTTCTCGCTCTCCCCCTCTCTCTCTCTCTTTCTCTCTCTAACTCTGTGTGTGTGTCTCTCTCTCTCTCTCTCTGTCTCTCTCTATCTTTTTCGCTCTCCCTCCCCCTCTCTCTCTCTCTCTCTCTCTCTCTCTCTCTCTCTCTCTCTCTCTCTCTCTCTCTCTTTCTCCAACCTTTAAAGTTTCCTTTCGCTAACCACCCAAGAATTTGTAGTGTGTCGACGTTGCTACAGATCAGGTAATGATAACTGTTTCT
>NC_088364.1:59619362-59646862 GCF_034508935.2 Berghia stephanieae
AAACGAACATAATGAGTTAAATGGCTTATAAAAACACTTTATAAAATTTCAGTGTAATAACATTGAAAACACACCGATTGGCGACGAGAGATAGCTCGCGCAGACCTGCCAACTTGAAAATTTAAAAATTCGTAATTTTTGGGAGATAACGATTATAGTCACAATAGTTAACTTAAAAAATCAACAATTTATACCATCAAGAGGATTAAATAACACTCTTAAAATCCTTTACATTATATTATAATTTGGCATCATTTTTTTTTTCATATTCAATAAGTTTTTATGATTGGAGGAGATTCTCATGAATTCCTGAAATTAGAGCCAAAATTTCGTAATTTTACGAATTTTTCGTATTAATAGGGAGGTCTATTATCGTGCTGTATCTGACATATTTTGATAAAGATTTTTGGGGGGTTTCGTGTACCGCCATGTCGGGGTGCCCCAGATCTATTTTTTGTCGCTGTGTAAACATTTTATGTGCTCCCGATCCTTAGGGGCGCCAGTGACTGCTTTGGACGCCCTAAAAGTCTTAGACGTGATGTTAATTTCCACGCCTTTCTGGGGCCCTACGCCCTAAAATCGAGAAGATTCCAACCATATTATCTGAAATCCGATAACATTTAATATCTTGAGAGTGACATGAATCGTTGGTTGTTTACACATGTGTGTTGCATTTGGTCTCGATTTGGGCTGGGGGGCGGGGGGGGGGGGGGGGGGGGTAGGATTTAAGTTACACCATTTGTCTAATTAGTTATAGATAGTTTTTGATGTGCGGCTATGTGGTTTTTGTGGTATGACACTCGCTTTCGGATCGGATGGTCCTGGGTTCGAGCCTCGCTCGGCCTACAGTTGAATTCTTAGAAAAGGCTCTTTACTCACATTCTCTCACCGTACTCTGGTGTAAAATGAGTACCTGGTCGTTAAACAACGTTGTCTCTGTCGGAAAAAAAAAATGTAATACCGCCTAACAGGCGTCATGTCTTGTTCTACATATTACATGTTGATGTTGGTCAGGGGCCCTTGTAAAGCACTTTGAGCACATTAAGTGGATATCGCGCTATATAAAAGCTCAGGATTAAAAATAATAAATATTTATATACATTGTTGTCTGAAATAGCAACACAATATCAGGGAAATATCACTGACTGTGAATAGGACTCTAATTAGTGTGTGAAATGATTGAATTAATGTATCTATTGATGCTATGCGTATATTTGAAATACTCACAACATCCGCCAACCAGATTAACAGTGTGTAATATTAAACAGTGATTTAATTAAGTGAGAACTAATCATTAAGAGGCTGTCTAAAATTAATGAGTGACGTCAATACAATTGCCCTCCTTCCATAGATAGAACAATGTTGACGTCACTCAGCTCTTTGTTATTGTTTTTTTAGACAGCCATTTTTATGAAAAGTACTCACTAAGTTCTATCAATCAGACTATAAACGCTAAAAGTTACACATAGTCTTTTGTGCTCGTACGTTTCATCCGAATGGCGGACATCATGAGTATTATACCTAAACGCAACGCATCAATAGTTGGATGTTTGGGACCCAAAGAAACCTGGCGAAGGACCATGGAGAAAGTTTTAAAGGAAGTAGGCTTGACCTGGAGTACAGCCACCGCAAAAGCAGCCGATCGCAAAAAATGGAGATGTCTGGTGTATGCCCTATGTGCCTCAAGGCCCAAAGAGGATTAAGCTAGCTATGGGTATGTTATCTTTTTTTTTTTTTTTGTTTTGTTTTGTTTTGTTTTGTTTTGTTTTGTTTTTTTTTTTTTTTTTTTTTTTTTTTTTTTTTTGGGGGGGGGGGGGGGGGGGGGGGCTTTTTTCCTGTTTGTTGTGAAACGCGCTTGACAAGGGGACCCAAGCAAAACTGAACATGTCAGACGAGTCATGCAGTTCGGCGTTAGTGTAATTTATGTTCAAGGATACAATTTGACACCTAGCGAATGACAAAAAGCTTTAAATAAAGAGTCTAATCAAGGAATTTACCTTTGGGCCGAACACAGCGGAACTGGAACCTAGGATCTGCAAATTGCAAATTGATTGCCATGCTACTTAACCACACAAAAAAGTGTCTATCCCGTTTCTAAAGCCTGAAACACCAAAAGCAATTTCTGGCTACCCTTTTAAAACGACGCTCGTCCATCACGCACAAAGCACTTTCCACCAGATCTAACGGACCCAGCTGCCCAATCATTGCTTGGTGGACAGGTAGTAGTCCTTCAGAGCCATTAGGCCCAAGAAACGGAGTTTATCCCGGTTTCAAAGCGTGAAACGGACAATAGCAATTTCTTGCTACCCTTCTAAAAGGACTCTAGTCTATCACAAAGCACTTTCCACCAGATCTTACAGACCCAGCTACCCAATCACTCCTGGATGGACGAGGGGGGGGGGGGGCGTTGGGAGAGATGAAAAACCTAGGCTTCACCCGGGATCGATCTCGGTCTTTTTGTGTGTGAAGTGAGTGCTCTACCAACTGAGCTATCGGGACCCCAACTTAACCACAAAGCTACCTTCCCTATCTCTCTCCCCCCCCCCCCCCCCCCCCCCCCCCCCCCCTCTACTGTAGTTGACGTCACTCGGGTCTTTGTCATTTTTTTTTTTTTTTTGCCATCCGCGTTTATGAGTAATTATCACTAAACTGTGTTATCCAGACTATAAATGTTCATGGTTACACATAGTATTGTGGGTTGTCCCGTTATACTTCGGATGACAATGTTGTGATCTTCTAAGCCAAGCGCATACTATCTATAGATAGAACGAAGTTGACGTCACTCCGGTCTTTGCTATTGTTTTTTGCCATCCATGTTTGTGAGTAATTCTCACTAAACTGTATTGATCAGACTATAAACGTTCATAGTTACACAGAGTTTTGTGTGTTGGTCTGTTATATTTCCGGATGGCAATATTGTGAGCTTCTGAGCCAAGCGCATACTATCTATTGTCTAGATAATACAGTTAAGTGAGAAGTACTCATAAACATGGATGGCAAAAAACAATAACAAAAGCCTGAGTGACGTCATCTTCGTTCGAACTATAAAAATATTCTAGTATAATATGTATAAATAGATAAATTAATGGGCATTTTTGACAAGTACAAAGTGGAAATTGCCCACTTGCAGCAGGTGCAGAACAATGCTAAGAACGTGTTGAGGTCTCTAGGGGAGAGAACTCTCGCGGATGTCTAGTGGTTATCTCCCGTGCTGTGTTGGGAAACGGCCAATGTTAACGGGTTAATGAGTCGAGGGCCTTCCGTTATGAGGCCATTTCTTGATAAGGACTGGGGATAAACGTTGGCTAATGAACGTACGGATTGATGCTGCTGCTCTCTCTTTGGCTGGTTGGAGTTTGAAGAAGAAGGTCAGACTGTACTGGTTGGATGTACTCAACATAACAGACATTAGCAGCCAGCCATGCCAATCATTGATAAAATGCCTTTTTAGAATTTTTCCAGAATCGGGTTTAACCCTCTCCTTACCACCCCTGGGAAAATCGTCACATTCGTTACGATGTAACCGACAATTTTCTCATTCTGATTTCTCTTGTACATCAGAAAATTTAAAGAAATGCTTTGATGAAAGCTATTAATACTAAACACTGTGATGTAGAGCTCACTTGTTCCTTTTTTGTTTGAGTAAGAAAAGTATATTTTTGTGCTGGGTGGGTGTGAATTTTCGGAGGAAATTCTAAAAATAGCTGGTAAGGAGAGAGTTAAATTAAATATATTTTTTAAAATAATAACATTTCATTTATTCATTCCATAGGGGAAATTTGTCTTTAGGGTCTATTCCAAGGAATAGAGCTAGGTCGAGGTGATTTGCTCAATGTCACACAGCGCAGCGATGGGCGATCGAAATCGGTATCTTTAGGGTATGAAGCAAAGACCCCCTACTTCAAATATCGAAATTGAAATTTCCTTTATTCATCACCAAGGGGAAATTTGTCTTTAGGGTCTATTAAAAGAGAAGATTGGAATAACCCAGTCGTCAGCCGCAGTGCAGCGCCGCAAAGTGAGCTTAGGCGAGGTGACTTCTCAAGGCAGATAGTCGAACCCGGTACCTTTTGGGTACGAAGCAAAGACCGTATCGCTGAGCCACGCACGCCCTTATATAATACGCACGTCTCACACGCAATTTTATGGGCCAAGCTTAACATTGTTGTGTTGGGCCTTATTTTGTGTTGGTTTGATAGTATTTCCATTACAACTATGAGACCATAACAATTTGGTTTAACAGACCTGGAAATAAGTGCACGTCGACCCCAACTTATCAAAACAAAGATTATTACTCCATATCTTTTTTTCTGTCTTTTTTTTGGGGGGTGGGGGGGGGAGTCTATTATTTTCTTTGTGACGTAAGCATGCATCAACATCCATAAATATACTATCACGAGTCATCAATTGTGCATAATGACTCGGCAGAAAGTACTTTGCGATAGACTAACGTCTTATCTAAATGGTAGCAAGCAATTGCTATTGTCTGTTTCACGAAAACTGGAATTAACTCCGGCTCCATGGGCCTAATGGCTCTGAAGGACTACTTACTACAATAATTCATCTTATGACAAGATCAATAGGCTCCATTATTGCCAGGGTATAGGGAACAAAAGTGTGCGATTAAAATCAAATCGGGTTCCAATCTCATTGGAAGTGTAAAACCCTCTCCTCTGGAGGACATGATACAAACCTTGAGTTATTGATCTTCTGGTTTCAGAGTGATGGCATCATATTTTCTAGTCTAAATATATGCTGGTCGTCAATAAAGATCATCCATCCTCGCTCTTCGACGCCCCACATAATCCTAAGAATCTGCCTATACATCCTACTACTGAAATAATTATGCCACCTTATGATTCAATATGTAACCTATTCATTGCTACACCTGCGAAGGACCAGTTACATACAGGCTTCCAAGGATTTTGGATCTGGAAAAGTTGAAGGTGTGACGTCACAACTTTTCTGTTCTATTGATCTGATGTAGGAATGTTCCAAGTTCGAATCCAGAAATAGATGCAAAAGTAATTGAATTGCCAACCTTCTCCGTTAGGCGGTGAAAGAAATAAGCTGGATCTTCCATTGTAATTTGCGAAAGATCAATGTACAAAGGAACATTTATCAACATTTATAAAAAGACGACAACAATGACGATGATGATGATGATGATGATGATGATGATGATGATGATGATGATGATGATGATGATGATGATGACGATGTTGTTGATGATGATGATGATGATGATGATGATGATGATGATGATGATGATGGTGGTGGTTGTGACGAACGATTTTCTTTCACTGCGTGATCTCTTTATCATTCGTCAGCGTCTCATTCCAAACCACTTCAAACTTAGTGGACAATATATATTTGCCAAGGCAGATTAACACCTCGAGTTAAAATACTCAAAACATGGACAGTCTTTTCTCCAATAAAGCTCTAAATTTTGCTAACGGAAAATTTGGTCAATATGTGGGGAAACCTTCCCATTGTATAACGGGACCTTAAATCCTACTCCTCACTCTCCGCTTAAGGCTTATTTACCTGTTCAAATTGTCTGCCCATTGTATGCATATATCCTGCTAATTACCCTTCCCAAACAAGACTCCAACGTGCATATGCCCTGAGGTTCTTGTCTCGTTCAAGAGTAGCTAAAATTGCAATTAATGTTCTAGCTCTCCGTTAATTCTTCCTTACTCAGTATTAATCAAAGCATCTGAATGTCATTGGCTATCTAAAACAGGAACATTCTTCTGATTGGTTATCCCCATAATTCCAAAGCGTCCCTTTACTTCACAAAATCAAATTCATCTCTGAATTGAATCACACACACGCTAAGAATCCCTAGAAAGAAGATCTATCCCTCCAATTTCAAACTTGTAAAAGTTTACTTCTCTCTGTTGAAGGTAAATTAATTATTGATTAACATTCAAAGTGGAACGAGATATTACTGTGAATTCAATGCTTAATCTACCATTACTATTATAATTTGTGTATATTTCAATTTTGCCCTATTCTATGGACTTTCGCAAGTTGGATTACCTGTACAAAACTATATCTATATGTATATTATACTATAGTTAACATTTGTTATGATCTATGCTATTATTTCATTTATATTCAATATGTATATTGCTTGAATGTCTGTACTCTACCGCCAATCCCCGGCCACACATCATAACCTCAATTATAATTAATAAAAATAAATTAAGAAATACCAGGGACACAACCCTGTTAAATTCTCATCATGTAAGATAGTTCAAACTGTCAGTTGATGTTTGACACAAATGCAATAATTAACCATTATCACGGAGTTACTGTTTCTCCTTGCCTTTGTCGGCAAATAAAAGCTATTATGATGTATCGCTCAAGGACGATCCGGTGGCGAAAGACAAACTCTATTGGCTCTAAGACGTTGTTTTAACTCTTAATTGAAGGTCTTTGGCTATCACCAATAAGTGGCTATCACCCATCCATACTCCGTGCCCAATCCTTGAAGCACCCAATCCCTGATGTCATTCATCGCCGACACCAGAACATTCCTGTCAGTCCATAACTACATCAAACTGTTGCGAAGTCCAGGACACCCTGGAAGCAGGAGCCAACCCTGGAACTAGCTGATGCATTCGCCTCAATCAAGCAAGCCGGCTGTATAAGATAAGCCAAACGGGCTTATACCATTTTCAAATGTATTTTCTACAGACACAAATGATTACAAACTAAGTAAATCAATCAATCATAAATAAATCAATAAATAAATCAATAGATAAATAAATAATAAATAAGATCCACTCAATTAGAGCTATTCTTCCTGATATTAAATAAATACTTATTCTTTCTATCTTTTCCTGTAACAATCTAATTAAACTGTATGTATAGAATTGTTATTATTGTATTGGGCGTTACTATTGTCTTGACTCACTTGTTATTAATACAATTAAGTTATAAGGGACCATAAGGCAATTCTTAATCACCCCTAGATTAAACCTGAGCCGTTTGTCGTATAGGTTGAGTGGCGCAGCTGGTAACGAGAGCCATAGCGCATACTAGTTCGAATCCAGACCATTGAGCTATCGATTGGACTCGATCCCACAAAAATAACACACAACCCGCCACAGTGGTGATGATGAGATTGCTGACAATGGTGATGATGCTTCTGCTGCTACTGCTGCTGCTGCTGCTGCTGTTGATAATAATAATGATGATGATGATGATGATGATGATGATGATGATGATGATGATGATGATGATGATGATGATGATGATGACTTTGATGACAACGACGACGACGGTAATAACGATAATGATGACGAGGATTCTGTTGCATTAACACATCGCTGACTGACATCAATACCCGATAAAACCTTGAAGTCCAGCAAGGGTTCTCACCATTTCCACGATAGCCCAATCAACAAGACCGTTAATCAACGTCAGAACGGTCAGTACATACCTGGACCAGATCAGACTGCGAGATGACCAACAGGTAAATGGGTTTGGAACGAGAGTCTGGGACTCTTTGACTTTGACACTGCATTGTGGTTTTCGTCAGTCGATAGTTCTGAAGGAAAGAGGGTTAAGAAAGTATGTGTGAGTGTGTGGGTGGGGGTGGGTGGGGGGTGAGGGAGGAGGGCGGGGGGTATGGGAGGTGCTTCTTAAAAATTAAAGAATTAAAATAGTAGTCATTCAGAGGCATAACACACACACACACACACACACACACTCTCTCTCTCTCTCTCTCTCTCTCTCTCTCTCTCTCTCTCTCTCTCTCTCTCTCTCTCTCCAGTGCTGCGACAAAAAAAAAAAAAAAAGACGCCTACCAGATAGCAAATACTATTTAAAATGTAAATTTGTTGAAAATGGTCTGCTTATTGATCAACCGAAGCATCGTGGATAACAGAAATGATCATTGTGAATCAGTTGAAACACGTGATATCGATGTAATACTAATACTAGTAATAATCATATAATATCAGTGTATTTATCTTACTCTTGATCACCACTGTAATAATAATAATAGTAATAAATAAATGATATCCGTTTTTTGACAATAAAAAATCGTGATAAACGCATTGAAAAAGATGGGAGGGGGGGGGGAGGATTAATGATCAGATAATCAAAGTGAACTGTTATTTTAAAATAAATTGACAATCATTGGTAAAGATACGTTACAAGTATTCCTTTAAACTTAACTCATCTTTATATATTAATACTTTTTATTAACATACGTAAAACCTCACGATTATTGTAAGGAACAGCTGATTGTTACATTTCACAGAAACAGCTTCTAATTAAACAACGTTCTGTTTTCTTTTTTATCACCGGTGGAACTTCACTTCCTAATTCTGGAGCAGTTTGCATGAAATGTTTTTTGACCACATATCTCATTTGAGCCCTTTCACAGCTTATTCGGCAGAGTCCATTTGCATTGAGACAATACTTGTTTTCAGTATGACCATTCATCTGAGTAAAGAAAAAAAATCATTAGTTATTATTATTATTGATATTGATAATGATGATAATAATAATAGTAATAATAATAATAATAATAATAATAATAATAATAATAATAATAATAATAATATAATAATAATAATATAATAATAATAATAATAATAATAATAATAATAATAATAATAATAATAATAATAATTGTAATTATAAGAGTTATAATAATATTATTGATTGTTAGTAATAATACGATAGTGATCGCCTAGATGCCTGCTAATAATAATAACGTAATAATTTTCCTTTAAAATATAGTTCTAAATGCCCGTTATTCAAAATGGAATCTGTCTATATACCCACTCTGAAATATTTTTAGTAAAAATAAGATAGAGAAAGAAGTTTACAGTAGCATTTGCAGCCAAAAAAAAAAAGGATTTATCACCGGTCTGCGAGAGTCTTATTTGACACCCAGACAACGCCCCAAATTACTTTCAATTCATTTCAAATTTACTCCACCACTCCAGCTATTTCATCCCATGACCTCCAAACTGCTTTCTATCCATGGAGCGCAAATCAGATGTTTACAATTACCCATTTCCAATTGGCTGCTGAAAAAGGACAATTATAATTTCAATAGTCCACCAGTCGGTCATCGGCAAAGTCAAATAAGCCCCTCCCACTCAAATCACATATCCCCTCGAATGTTCGGCCGCTGTCCACCGGGCTTTTGATGTTACACAATGATCCGCCACCTTTGATCACATCGCTTTTTGATGTTATAATATATCTATCTACCCTCTTTTCTCACGCCTGTACCAACGGGCGATGTAGAAGAATATCGAGGGAAGGTGCGAATCGTGAAGACGGAATGGCAAATCGGTGTGAAAGTTATAGTATAGGTTTAAAGTTCAATTTTCACAGAGAAATCATGAGAACTTGACTGAACAAGCAATAAAAATCGTTCCGTGCTAAAAATGTGCGTACACGAGTTTTATACACACACACACACACGCTCCCCCCCCCCCCCCCCCCCCGCCCTCTCTCTCTCTCTCTCTCTCTCTCTCTCTCTCTCTCTCTCTCTCTCTCTCTCTCTCTCTCTCTATTCTCTCTCTCTCTCTCTGAGTGTGTGTACTACTACTACTACTACTACTACTACTACTACTACTACTACTACTACTACTACTACTACTACTAACTACTACTACTACTACTACTACTAGATTACTACTATTACTGCGCTATCATCATCATCATCATCATCATCATCATCATCATCATCACACCATAAAACAACAACAACAATAACATTATCATCACAATTGGACTCGTGTTCTTATGTCTCAGGAGTTTGTCTGAATACGGGACTATTTTGTTAGCCAACAAAGAATTAGACAAGATGTGTTTACACATTCATTGTGCAGAAACCTGTCATTACAAATCATTGAAATAAATGCTATATTAAAAGTAGATTATTACTCTTATATTTACTACCATGTGTTAGGGTACCAAAACTCAGATAACATCAATTTGAATATTTTAAACAATTAAAAATATTTTTTAGGTTAATTTTAAATAGAAAAATATACATTTTTCAAGAGAGAATAAAGTATACTCACCATTTCTTGATAGCAATGAAAATAATTGCGTCTTAAAGATGAAAATGTGGCCGTTATATTCATATAAAATAGAAAAATATAGAAGAAGTGTCTGGTCAGCAATTGCAGTGTAAAAAATGTCGATTTTACGAAATCTGTCCTATAGCCTGACTGACAATGAAATCCAAGCGGTGCATTCTACCTGCAGGGATAAATAATATAGGCCAGTTTTCACGTTCTGGACATCTGTTATGACGTAACCACACGGTGGTCTCCCCGTCATCGACGGTGGGTTGTTCCCATTGGGGGTGAGGCGGTAGTAAACTAAAGTGAAAGATTTCTAGTGTAATAAACGGCTGTGGCCTAGGCGGGCTGAGACAGGCCAGCCGAAGAGAAAAACCGCAAGGTGTGTTTAGGGCTCAACGTATAGTGTGTTCACACTTGTGGAGTGTGTAACCGAAATTCCAACAAAGTTGCCATATTGGTTTTTATTAGACAAAGCAAATTAAGTTTGGTTACTGATTCTTTGTCAAAATATGATTCTAGGTTGAAATTCAGTTTAAGAGACACATCTTTTAATATTTAGTGTCTAAAAATTCAAAGATATTTTAGATAACAATGTATATTCAACAAACCCAGCAAATCGCACACAAAGACTTGATTCTTAATTGGCAAATATTTTTTTGCTAATAAAACATCTCCTCTCTGACTATATACCGGTTTGGTACCGGCCAGGGTTGCCAGTTTGGCATTTTAAATGCCAGATTCCAAAAATCTGGCATTTTTGAAAACCGTTTGGCATTAGAAAAATCATTTGGCATTTGGCATTTTCATTTGGCATTTTCTTTTCTTGTATATTATACTTCAAATGACACCTTTTCTTAATTATTTCTAAACACGTAAAAACAAACATCTTCACATTTCTTTTTCATTCTTAAAATCCAACCGTGGTGTAGTGGTTTAGCACTCCACTTAGTAGTCAGTAGGTAAATAATTACCCCAACAGGAAATTTAGTATAATTCAAAAAAAAAAAAAAAAAAAAAAGAAAAAGAAAAGAAAACACGCAAGCCACCAGGATATGATAATAAATTGTCTATCAAAAGTGAGTAGTTTTCTTAGTGGGGGTGGGAGTCAACAGACTTTGGCATTTTTTTGAGTGTTTTGGCATTTTTTGAGTCTTCCCCTGGCATTTTGTTGAAAAATGATCTGGCAACCCTGGTACCGGCTTTGAATCTGTGATTAGCCCTATTTCACATTTCAGTCAGATTTACTGAAGCTCTAACTTTTAATTCCTTTTCAAATATTTATACATTTAAACTGTGTTGTTGGAGTTTTAAATTCTTTATTCATATTGTTCCATACAGTTATTGTTTTGTAAAATGGGTAGAAAGTGCTCTGTCTTCAATTGTAGAACTGGCTACAGAGATCAACCTGCTGATCTGAAAATAACTGTGTACAAATTTCCGAAGGAAATTCAGAAACGTAAACAGTGGATTTCATGCTTACCAAATAAGCTTAACTTTGAAGATGTTACGGAACATATGGGAGTTTGTGCTCTACATTGGCCTGATAATCCAAAAATGGTTCGTGTAGGACGATATTTTGTTCCAGTTGACCCACCTTCTGTTTTTCATAATGTACCCCAATCATGTGTACCAAGCTCGTCACAAACTCAACATCGGATTACTACAAAAGCCACTGCTGCCTCTCGAGCTGTTGATTTGGATGAGATGTCAGATTTCATGGAGTCTGATTTATTTCAATATGATTCTTTTCATGACAAATTTTGTTGTGAAGTTGGAAATTGTGGTGCCATTTTCACTCTTCCGTCAGGATCAGATGATTCATATATTTTATTGAGTAGTGAGAGGAAAGGTCAAATTCACAAGTTTGCAGTATATTTTAAATACAACACTGGAACTAAAAATCCCAGGGTGACGTATGAGATGTATCATTTGGGGAAACGTATTCGTCACCCATTCATCAGTGAGATTAAATGTTGGAGTCAGCTTGAAGAGTTTCTTCGATTTGTCAGAGCAGAAACACCATTTGAAGTTACTGATAAGAAAGTCAACTTTTGTATCAGAAATCTTCAGCTGATGAATTCGTCGAAAAACTCAAGGCTTTACTCTGCAGAGGACTGTTTTTAGCGTTTTCATGGTATGAAAAATCCCGTGCTTTGTATCTTGAACTTCGTAATCATTTACAATTACCATCTATTTCTACCATGAAAAGAATTACAAGTGTGGCAAATAACACCTGTGATGAAAATCTCTTTACGAATGTTTTTATCATCTTGAAGAAAGATCCAGAAATTGTATTTTGATTATTGATGAAGTTTATGTCAAGGCATCAGTTTCATACAGAGGAGGAACCATTTATGGATATTGGCTACTACGTTTTTATGTTTTATGGTAAAGTGCTTTTTTGGATCAAGAACATTTCTTGTCAAACTGTTACCCTGTCATGCCTTAACATCTGATTTTCAGTACAGTAACACTATAAATGTCATTTCTACAATTGAAAGATGTGGAGGAAAAGTAATTGCAATAATAAATGATAACAACAGATTGAATCAAGCTTTTTTCAAAAAATTTCCTAAAATAAATGAATCATCTCCTTGGATTACCATGTCCCCAGTTGATCCTACAAGATCCTTATTTTTACTGTATGATACTGTTCACCTGTTGAAAAATATCCGAAACAACTGGATCACTGAGAAAACAAAATGTCTGAATTTCTACCCTTGTCATTCATCTGAACCAGTAACTGCCCAGTGGTCTGATTTGGAAGAACTTCATAATTACGAGACAGGATTTCTTGTAAAACTTTCAACTCTTTCCAAAACAGCATTAAACCCCACAAGTATTGAAAAACAGAAAGTTTCCCTTGTATTTGAAGTATTTTCAGAGAAGACAAGCTCTGCATTGAAATCGTCATCAAAGTCTGTCAGTTCTTGGATCAACACTGCCTTATTTATAGATGAAGTTTTGAAGCTTTGGAAGGTTTTTAACACGAAGTCTCCCTTTCAAAGCACTCGTTTTCGTGACCCAGATCGATTATGTATTGAACTTTCAGAAGCTGGTAGTCATCAATTGAATATCCTGGATCAATGGGCACTGCTTGCTGACCGGATGACTGCATCAAGTCCTGTTCTAAGGGAAAATCCTTCACAAGAGACACAGCAAATGCTTTAGCTTGGACCTGCAGATGCCTTATTGACTTATCAAAGTACCTCTTGACACAAAACAACTCTGTCCATCATCAATATGTTGCCATTGGTTTCTTCCAACAAGATGTCATAGAAAAGCATTTTGCTCATTTTAGGATGTCAGCTGGTTGTAATTTTTATATAACAGCTCAAGATCTTTTGAACTGTCATCATATAGACAGGGCCAAACTTTTTATTGAATTTGAGAAGGATATTGATTTTAACTCCTCTGGACATTCCTGTGATCTCTGTGGGAAAGAACTGACAGACTCGGAACTTCTCATCATTGACGACCTTCCTCTCACTACTAACACACTATCATCTGATGAGAAAATGATTCTTTATTATATCGGAGGCTATGTGACCCTAAAGGATGAAAAGTTGCGAGGAGCAGATGGAGACGTGTTCCCTGAAGATGTCAAAGTCTACACTGAGGAAATGGACAGAGGTGGTCTAAATTACCCTTCGACCGCAACTTTTCATCTTATTCTATACTGCTACACTTTTTTTAAAATGTCTGGAGAAATGCATTGTCGTTCAAGACTCGTAATAATTTTTCAAGATTTTCCAGCACTGTTTCATTTGGATGTTGTTCTCAGCAAAATTTCTACACGCAGAATTGTAAATATTTTATTGAAACGTTTCTGCACTCAAGCTGACAGTGACAATAAAATCCAACAACAGAGAAGGAAAATAGCCAAACTGTCATCTTTGTAGTTATAATGAATTATTTATACTCATTTTCCCACCCTCACAAGTCCTATTTCATGCATCATTATACTGTTGAATCTTTTAATGGGCCATTGGCGGTCCCAAGCCCGCAGCTGAATGCATACCTTTTTATATGCGTTCAGTAACTCAGAGGGAAAGATTCTGTGTTTATTCTAATGGATATATATTAAATTGTGCAATTATCAAGGTAAGGCATGTTTTATATTTTAATACTTATTTTTCTTCTTTCATTCAATTTTTTTCTCTTTTTCTTTTATAAATTTTTGTGTTTGTTTTACTAATGTGATTTATCAAAAACAGAGCTTAAACTACAAAAATATATTTACTATTTGAAAAATTAAAAAAAAAAAACATTTATTTTTCTCTTATTATTATATAAAAAATCGGTCTCAAAAATATTGTGAAAAGAAAACAAATTCCGACCAAGATAGCGCGAGTGCACTAACACTAACACAGCGACTCGCTCGTACCTTACGCTGAGCCCTAAACGAAATCGCTACACGGTGTGCTGAGCTGGCCTGGGTCGGATCGCTTAGGCTGTGGCCAATGGAGCCGGAATTTATACCGGTTTCTAGAGCGTGAAGCGGACAATTTGCAATTGCTTGCTACCCTTTGGATAGGACGCTAGTCTATCGCAAAGTATTTCCCGCCAGATCTAAGAGACATAGCCACATAATCACAGGTGGGGAGGGGGGGGGGGGGGGGGGGGGTCAGAAAAAAAATCTCGACTGCACCCGAGAGAGATCTTGGTCCCTTTGCGTGTGAAGCGAGTGCTCTACCAACTGAACTATTTTGGGATTAGCTATTGGGTTCCCCACTTAAAAATAAAAGGAAAGAGAAAAATATAAGAGTATATCATGTAACGTGATTGGTTGTTCATTAAATGTTCTCAAAACGCTTTACAAAAGGTATCAAGTCATCAGCAACACATAACATAATGGACGAGACATGACGCCCGTAAATTGATTAGATTTGTTTCGACAGAGACAAGGCTTTTAGGGAACTGGTACTCATTTTTACCTGAGTACGATGAGAAAATATGATTTAAAAAGACCAATTTACAAGGAGTCAATGGATCTGCCAAATTCTACGAAAAATCTGTAGAATTACAAATTTTTGGCTTCATCTACAGAACTGCATTGACGTTTTTGATTCAATAAATCTTGATGAAAAGAAGGTTTGATTGCTTAAAAATGGAATTTAGGCCTTTGGAGCATTTGTGATCAATCTGAGGGCAATTAATTAATTGATCTTTTTAATATAGCTCAATATCCACACAATGTGCTCAAAGCGCTTTACAAGGGGTCCCTAGCCAACAGCCTGTTAGGCGATGATACATTTTTTTTTTTCTGACAGAGACAGCGCTGTTAACTTACAGGTACTCAGTTTACACCCGAGTACGATGAGAGAATGTGAGTAACGAGCCTTCTCCTAGGTATCAACTATGCGCCGAGCGAGGCTCGAACCTAGGACCTTCCTATCCGAAAGCGAGTGTCATACCACAGGACCACATAGCCACAGGAATCAATTAACTGGTAAGTCATTATATTCATTGTGACCTTTTTATTTTTTTCCCCTTAGAAACTACGAATTTTTACAAATTTCAAGTTGACAGCTCTGGACTCAAGGTTTCGTCGTTCACAACGGGACTTGAACCAGGGACTTCTCAGTTCGAAGACTAATGTCACACCACAAGATCACAAAGACACGCATTTATCTTTTAGATTTAAAAGTGAATTTTAGTTTCGTTATTGTGGTGTCGGTGGAACTGAATGAAGCGATTTTGGGCACGCTCAGAAAGCGAATGGGTAACAGTGATCACAAATCTCTTGCTGTGGCGTTGTGTCTGTGTGGATGTAGGTACATAAATGACCTCACTCGACTAGGGTGTGAATGAGTACCACGGGGAATATTTCAAAATTGTTAGTAAGTACAAACACAAGCCGTTTAATAGACAAAGAATATGGGTCTTTACTGAAAGTCTGGAATACTTTGACACTACATTGGTGTTAGTCAATCTATAAATAGAACGAAGATGACATCACTCAGGTTTTAATTATTGTTTGTTTTTGTTTTGTTTTTTTGCCATCGATGTTTGTGACTCATTCTCACTAAACAGATTTAACCAGACTATAACGCGTTTAATGTTACACATAGTTTTGTGAGTTGGTCCGTTATACTTCCGGATGGCAATGTTGAGAGTTTCTTAGCCAAGCGCACAGCATCTATAGACTTGAGGGATGGGGAAGAGGAGTGCGGGAGGTGTGGAGTGGGGGGGGGGGGGGGGGGGGGTGGCGACAAAGTCAAGTGGAGTTCAGCATAGAATAGGTGATAAAACTCTCCATAATTTGGTCGACGCGTTGTGTGAGACATATTATTACACATAGTAACTCATGTGACTCAGATGTAAATGAGTACCTGGCTATTTGAAGTGAAGGATGATTACAGAAAGACGTTTTTGTCACAGCACTGGCTTATCTCAATTTATATATTATATATGGGATGGGAGGGGAGCTTTTCAATACGTCATTGTGATATCAGGTGTCAGAGTCAAGCGATGTTCATCGTGGTCAGTGGCCGAGTGGGTAATAGTAGACATTTGCTATACTCTGGGGCCCCGGCATTGAGCATATTACATATATTACCCAACTCGACCTAAGTGTGAATGAGTACCATGGCTATAGGTAGTGAGGGATAGTGTAAGAATGATAAAATGTTTAACAGGTAACTGGATCAATAATGAGTGTCTGCAACTCTATTCGTCTTTCTTGCTTTGTCTGGCACCTTCCATGCATACAGATTTGGTGAGATCTTTATCTTACACTGATCATCATCATCATCATCATCATCATCATTGCCTTTTTCACCCTGGGTTATGGTATAGGCCACAGATAAACAGTTTCCATCCTTTTCTATCCTGAGCTAACTGTTTTGTTGTTTTTTTTTTATCTCATTCCAGGTCTTACCACTGCTCTGTATATCAGCTTCTTTAATTCTTCTCCATGTCATATTTATCTTATGTTGTTGATGCCGGTTTTTTTTTTTAAGTTTTTTTTACGATAACTACTATGTTACTAGTGTGCATCTTGTGTGAGTGTGTCTATGTCAATATTGTATTGTTATAAATGTGTAACCAAATGACAAATTGCCACTTTTTTGGGGACAATAAAGTATATTTTAATTATTATTATTATTATTATTATTATTATTATTTATTATTATTATTATTATTATTATTATTATTATTATTATCTTACATGGTGCCTGCTCCCTAATGTATCAGTTTGATATTTTCAACAACAACAAAATTAAAATGGAACAACTCAAACATCTTCGTTCCCGCCCTCTCGTGTTCAATGTATGTGTTGTTTGATGCGAGCGACGGTTCACAGCGTAAAACGAGTAACATTGTGAAGAATAATATAGGTATTAAAATTGTCCCAACTATCGAGAGCCTCTGAGGTGTAATGGTAGCCCGTCTGACCTGTAATCCGAAGATCGAAGGTTCGGTCCCCAGTCGAGGTAGACTGATTTGTTTTTTTTTTTTTTAGATTTTGTTTTCTTGATTTTTTTTTTCTTGCTTTGTCTGGCACCTTTCATACATTCTTGTTCAGTTCTTTATCTCTTTGACACGACACTGGTTTTACTCAGTCTAGACGAATAGATCGTAAGTGTTAAAGGGGTGAGGGGAGTGGCTATTCCATGCCTTATAAATACCTTGTCTTATAACAAAATGAAGAAATGTTCTTCGTGGCCATTGAACAAATGGGTGACAATGTTCAGGGCGTAGCTCTACCATTATTATTATTATTATTATTATTTATTATTATTATTATTATTATTATTATTATTATTATTATTATTATTATTATTATTATTATTATTATTATATTATTAGTATTATTATTATTATCATTATTATTATTATTATTATTATTATTATTATTATTATTATTATTATTATTATTATTATTATTATTTATTATTATTATTATTATTATTATTATTATTATTATTATTATTATTATTATTATTATTTTTATTATTATTATTATTATTATTATTATTATTATCATTATTACTGTGTCCGTGTTGTATTATCATCTTTCATCTTTATCTCATGACTCCTCTCTTCCTATATGGAGCACTTTTCTAAAGTTGTCTTACATCCGGATACGATTCTCAGAGGTCAAAGTTCAAGGCCAATTACATCTTCCTGTCTCACCACCGCCCACAACAACCTAATTCTTCATCTCCTCGTCATCTCAGAGCTCCACGGAATCAACAGAAGATGACAGGCCGGGCAACTTGGGGAGTCTCTCTAGCCACGCACGTGCACAACTGTCTCGAGGATGTAACACGTCGTCGTGAGCTTATAAAAACGTCCACGGTGAGTAATTGGTATAAGATAGAGCTAGTAGCTGCAAACACAGCCAAAATTGCCTTTATAATTTATACATTTTGGCCATAAACATTTTACTCTCTTAACTTTAAAATTGAGCTTTGATATAGCGCAATATACACTAAACGTGCTCAAAGAAGCTTTACAAAGGGCCCCTGACTAACAGCAACACGTAACATAAATAACGAGACACGATGCCTTTAAGGCAATAGTACAATTATTTTTTTAACGACAGAGACAACGTTGTTAACGCCCAGGTAATCATTTTATACCTGACTACGGTGAGAGAATGTGAGTAAAAAGTATTTTCCAAGGACTCAACTATGCTCCGAGCGAGGCTCGAACCCAAGACCTTCCGATCCGAAAGCGAGTGTCATACCACAAGACCACATGACCGCACAGCTTAATAATCGCTCGATTAAAATGACCTTCAACTTGTCGACAATTCTTAGACCCCGAGACTTTTTAAGAATTTTGTTTCTAAAAAAGAAAGTCTCAGGATTGAGAATTTTTAGTAAGTCGAAGACCTACAAATTATCTGTCGTCAATCTTGGAGCCCGAAACGTTCCGTGTTTGGTATTTTGTTCTTTTTTGAAGCTGTTATATTCATTTTTCTTTATTACTTTCTTAACTCACTCAACCCTAGAGACTTTTGCTACTTTTCAAAATGTATTAATAATAAGCATGTGTACAGATAGTTTAATTCAACTACCATTAACATGCAAAAACTAAAAACATTAGCTTTGATACTACGCCTATAATTTGTCTCAGGAAAATGTAATAAATAGGCATGGGGTAAAAGTAACCCTGGTAAACTACGAATATCGTCGGTGTTAGGGTTGAGTGGGTTAAATGAAGAGACTTTTATCACCCGTTGACTCAAATGATTTTTTTATTCAATAATTTGACGTTGGGAATTGGATTCAATAGTCTGATGTCACGTCGCCAACGGCGGCCATCGTGGTTCTAAACAAAGAAAATCGGTACTTTTTATTCTTCATGCTGGCTAGAACTTTTCGTATGTCCTGTGATCAGAATGTGTAAAAGTAAAAACACGATCAGATTTATAATGGTACTTTTTCCTCTGGGTACGCTTTTATGCTCGTGGGAGAAATATTTCATAAGGGCGTCCGCCATTGTTCCCATAGTTTAGAGCCAGTTACTAAGTTACCATGCGTCATTATGAGGGAAGTGACGTTACGACTGTTGAAGCGTATTGCTATCTGGCCACCCTGTTGCCAGATTCATTGGCGAGCACCTACGTACTCTATTACCGGACGGATATCTGATCGTCGATGGCTCAAAAGATTCGTCTCGATCAATGTTAATTCCCACAATACATAAGTATAATAAATTAAAACAGATGAGAGTCTGTTCCTCTTGCCCTTTGTGTCTTTGCAAATACTTCGGGTTCTCCACTGATAAATTAAAGGGAGAAAAAAAACCAAACACTCGAGCTATCAAATTAAGGCGATATATCCAATAAATGTGATCAAAGGGGTTTACATGTGGTTCCAAGCCAACAGCAGAAAATTTAAACTTAAGACGGGATATGGCATGACGCCTGTAAAGCGATGTAAAATATTTTTCGACCGAGAAAACTTTGATCCCGTCTAGGTACTTATTTTACATCTGTTATACGGCTTTTAAAATATTAAGCTTTTATATCCACTACATGTGCTAAAAGCGCTTTACAATCGGTCCCTGGCCAAAAGCAACACGTAACAAGTAGGACGGGGCATGACGCCTGTTAGGCGATATTGCAATTTTTCGGACAGAGACAATGCTGTTAACGGCCAGGCACTCATTTTACACCTGAGTACGGTGAGAGAATGTGAGTAAACAGCCTTTTCCAAGGATTCAACTATGCGACGAGCGAGGCTCAAACCCAGGAGCCTCCGATCCGAAAGCGAGTGTCACACCGCAAGACCACAGCCGCATAAACTTTAGTACTGCTGGCTTTTCCAATTTCCAAAATTATTGCAAGAAAAAAGTAGATTATATTAAATTATTAAATTATTTTCTTATCGCCACATATTTTGTCCAGTAGTATGACACTTGCCTTCGGATCTAGGTCCCTGGTTTGAGTCCCATCGAGAAGTTCAGTCCCTGGAAAGGGCTCTTTACTCACATTCTCTCACCGTACTCAGCCGTAAAGTGTGTACCTCTGGATGTTAACAGCGTTGTGATATTTGAAGAAAAAAAAATTATCGTAATCAAACCTTAAATGTCATGTCTTGTCCTGCATTATGTTTAAATATTGCTGTTGGCTTAGTACCTCTTTTAAAGCGCTTTGAGCACATTGATTGGGTATTATTGCACTATATAAAACTCAAGATTGATGACTATACGTCAGATACAGGTGAACTTGACCTTTGTAGACGAAATGATATAAAGTTGGTATTCTTGTACGACTGTGTATTAATAAAATTGTTGTATACATTGTTATTAAGTGCACGTGTCCTAAACGAAGGGCCGCCATAACGAATAACGAATGAATGGGAGAATGTCTTGTCTGTGTGTGTGTGTGTGTGTGTGTGTGTGTGTTGGGGTGGGGGGTGGGGGGGGGGTGTCGGTGTGTGCGTGTGCGGTGTGAGTCTGATTGTAGGTGGTCGGTATCACCGTATCAAAGGCGCACGTGCATCACATGTATTTGATTTAGGGGTGGAATGCGACTGACCCGGGGGCGACGCGGGGTGTGGTCTTAGAATAATTATGATGATTGTCTTATAAGGGTTGCTGATAGGTGAAAATAATGCGTCGACTTATTGGAAGGTTTATTTTGTGGACAAGAGTGGTACAACACTGCCCTTCGGACCGGTAGCCTTCTGGTTCGAGTCCCGTTCTCTCTAAGCGATAGGCAAAATTGAGTCCGTGGAAAATCCCTTTTATTCACATTATCTCATCGTACTCATGTGTGAAATGAGTACTCGCCAGTAACAGTTTTGTCACTGCCGAAAAAAAAAATTATAATCGTCGCCTTACAAACGCGATGTCTCGTTTCACACCTTAAATGTTGCTGTTGGCTTGGGATCCCTTGCATGTCGCTTTGACCACATTAAGTGGATTTTACGCCATACACAGGCCGTTCTTTTAAAAAAGTAGTCCTTTACAGCCATTAGGCCGAGATAGCGGAAGTTTATCCCAGTTTCGACTGCGTGAAGCGGTCAAGAGGCATAGTTGCTACCTTTTGATTGGACGCTAGTCTAATGCAAAGTACTTTCTACCAGATCTAACAGACCCAGCTCCCTCATCACTTCTGGGTGGTTGCAACAGTCGAATTTTACAATTATTTAACTTTATTTCTTCTCCCGACGAATAAGACGTTTTACATGCTATATAAATTATTTTGACAATGTAGACCTTTTATTTTTATATGAGAAATTTTGTATTAGTACAATAACTAAAATATTAAATGACTAGCATCATCCATTAACTCACTCAACCCTAACACCGACTATATCCGTAGGTTACTCGGGTTACTTTTACCCAACGCCTATTTCTTACATTTTTCTGAGACAAATTATAGTAGTAGCAAAGCTATTGTTTTTAGTTTTCACATGTTAATGATAGGTCGAATAATTTATGTACATGCTCATTTTCTTCCAATGTTGAAAAGTTGCAAAAATCTATAGGATTGAGTGAGTTAAGACCATCCGTTATTATGTCAGGAAGGAGTGGTCGCCCTTTCTCTATTTCAACAAAAAACAGAGAGACACCGAAAATCTTTTCTGCCGTCCAGTATTAGGCTTTATAACAACAAGCAATAATCATTTTATATAATTATTTTCGCTTTTTTACTTCCAAATAATGTAAATATTAATATACACATATTAATTTATTTGTTTTGCAATGTGACGCCGGGTCACACTTATCGTCATGATCACGGGGCAGATAAAATGGATGACATGACTTTTCGAGTGCTCCTGCCTAAAGCAATCATGGTGGTCGCGTGAGTTTTCCTCTCATCTCAAGATAGCTTCTGCCTATTGTTACAAGGTTATGGAATCAGATGGGAGGGCTAATAAGCCTTGGCATCGTTCATAGTGTATACTGCCGTACATTGAAAAAAAAAAACAAAAAAAAAAAAAACACGTTTTTTAACATTTTAGCCAGAAAACTCGTTTCTTCATTATCTACATCGATTGATTGAAATGACTCTCATCTTGTTAAATAAAAAAATAAAAAAATATAAACTCCCAAAAACCTGGGATTTCCTAAACGAAGTCTTTGGTTTGACAGATTTTGACAAGAAGGGTGAGGGTGATTTTATTTGGTCGATATTTGAAGGACAAGTTTTCTGGCCAAATTTTATTTTAAGTGGGTTTGGTTGGTTTTCTTTTACATATTATTACGGCAGTTGTAATCATTGATGGTTGTAGTTGTTAGGGTGGCCGCTTGTTGCTTTCAAAGGATTTGGTTAGGCTGGGCTCAAAGGCTGGTACACAGGTGAGGAATTTGGAAGGAAGAAAATAAAACGGTGAGGGTGGAGTCCGGGCTCGGGGGAGGGGGGGGGGGGGTGATGAATAGGAGTTGAAGAATGGATGGACTAAGGTGAGAAGGTTAACCGGAAATACCCGAATTAAAGAGAGAAGACTAGATGAGATGAAAATGGACGGGAGTGGACGGGGACATATTATTTTTTAGGTTTGGACAGTTCCTCCGTGACCGCTGCGGCTATGTGGTCTTGTTGTATGACATTCGCTTTCGGATCGGAAGGTCCTGGGTTCAAGCCTCGCTCGGCGCATAGTTGAGTCCTTGGAACAGGTTCTTTACTCACATTCTCTTACCGTACTCAGGGTGTAAAATGAGTACCTGGCCGTTAACAGCGTTGTCTCTGTCGGAAAAAAAATTGTAATATCGCCTAACAGGCCGCATGTCTTGTTCTGCATGTTACATGTTGCTGTTCGCCAAGGACCCCTTGTAAAGCGCTTTGAGCACGTTTAGTGGATATTACTCTATATAAAAGCTATTTTTTTCTTCTTTTACTATGACTTGCAAGCTATTTACATGGGCGCATTTTTTACTATGAACTTATACTATGAGTCCCGCCCAAGTTATTCAATCAACATGCAGTGCTTAAACCTTTGAAAATTTCTCAGTTATAGTACATAGTGCCGCGTCATGTCCCGTCCTACATGTTAAATGTTGCTGTTGACCAGGGACCCCTTGTAAAGCGCCTTGAGCACATGTAGTGGATATTGCACTATATAAAGCTCAATTATATATTATATTATTTATTTATACATAGGTGGGGCGGGGGGGGGGGGGGATGCGAAGTCGCCAAGTGGTTTAGGCATTGCATTGTGATCCGGAAGGTCCCGGGTTCGAGCCCCACTTCAAACACTTGAACAATACGGGTGATTCCAGTTTATATCAGACATCTTGTTTGATGGATTATCTATATTCCTTCATGGAATGCCCAGGCGATGAGATCTAAAGATAACGTAGCGGGAGGACGTAATAGGCTTCAACAGTCATGACGTCACTTCCCTCATAATGACGCATAGTATCTTAGTAACTAGCTCTAAACTATCGGAACAATGGCGGACACCCTTATGAAATATTTATCCGACGAGCATAAAATTGTATCCAGAGGAGAAAAACATTATAAATATGATCACGTTTTGACTTTTATTAATTCTGATCACATGGCATATGAAAAGTTCTAGCCTGCACGAAGAATAAAAAGTACCGATTTTCTTTGTTTAGAACCACGCTGCTCGCCGTTGCTGGGCGACCTGACATCAGACAATTCAATCCAATTTGTTGTAAATAGTGCATTCCAATCATTCCATTTTTTCTCAACAGTTTAAAAACCGGTTACTGTTTGCCTCTGTCGTCAACCTTAAACCCACTACCCAAGCGTAGCCATCGTAACTTATAGCCTGACACTGACCAAAATATGACGTCAAAAGATAAGTCTTTGGCCATAAAAGAAAACAAATCGTGAGTTGTATTCAATAGGTCAACCAATAGGATCACTTGATTCCTTGAGCACTAGTAATGACAACTCACTAGACGCTGCACAAACTTAAAACATGACGTCAAACTTTCAGTCCTAGTGTGATGGCTACGACCCAAGCCAATTAAGGGCTAACCTATTCTCTGTTGTCTTCTGGCGCTTTCCTACTCACTTCATTTCTTGTTGTTATCAACCTAAGTGCCTGCTCCACTCACTTTTCTGAATTAAAAATTTACCCCAAATTTCTCAATCGTTTCTATGTTACACGTTTGTGTTGAGAATATTGGCTCTTAAGCTTAAATGTTGGCCAACTAAATTCGCGGCGTTTCTGTGTGTTGAACCCGTGACCTCGAGAAGTCAGGGAGAGAAGGCTCTAGTAAGACGGATTGGAAACGATCATTTTTCGGATCGCGGATAGCTCATACGGTAGAGTCACGCTCTCCCCGACCAGGCGGAGTTGCCGTACCAGTTAGGTCGCGGGTTCGAGCCCCCATCGCCGCCGCGACATTTTTATTCTCTATGTCTTCTGGCACTTTCCTACTCTCTTCATTTCTTGTTGTTATTGACCTATCACACATGAAGCAATCAACCTCACAGATCCTGAAAATCATTCACAATTTTTACACAGGCGGTTGATGAGAATCATGCATTGTGTCGTCGTCAGGTGTTGCGATGCAATTTTCCTTCACCAGTCTGTCAAAATATTGTAATAAATACTTATAAACTCCTCCTCCTCCTCCTCCTCCTCCTCCTCCTCCTCCTCCTCCTCTTCCTCCTTCCCCTCATCCTCCTCCTCCTCCTCCTCCTCCTTCTCCTCCTCATCCTCCTCCTCCTCCTCCCTCTCCTCCCCCTCCCTCTCGTCTTTCTTTCATCCAGTTCCCCACCCAATAACCTAACAAATTAATTATGATCCTGGTTTACCATTGTTGTAATGGCCAATATTTCGCGTCGGTTTGCGAGCTTTTCTATCACAACAATGAATCCATGACAACGTGTACATATGCAGGTCTGACATCCGAGCATCCTTATGGGCCTAGTTTAACATTGTTGTAACGGACAATATTTTGCGTCATTTTTTTTTATTTGGTTTTTTTTTTTTAGATTTCCATTACAAACAATGAGCCCATAAGGAATTGGATTATCAGACCTGCAAATAAGTGCACGTCGGTCCATAACCATTTTAGTTTTCATACCCTGAAAACAAATCTTAATCACGATAAATGCCAAAATTAGTTGTACTGTAAAAATCTCCTGCCTAATATCTTACCCCCGTTTCAGATGTGACCAACCTCTGGTACTGTTCGCATCCCACACAGCTCATTAAGCACTCATCTTTCATCTGCCAAACCAGGCTCCCCTCGGAGTCGAACCACGGGCTCCGGGCAATGTTGTGTGACTCTCGCAGCAGGGATCCGATCCGTTCCAATAGAAAAGATCACCGATGAGCGATTATATCGGTCTTTGTATACCGTTACTAAAACGGTGCCAGTCCGTGGGATGTGCTTGGCAGAGTTGGCAGAGTTTTTGACACGTATGGTGGGCGTGGTTTAATTTGATACACTCTGATCTGTTTACTGTCGTTAATTAGGTAATAATTGTCAGGTATTGATGCTGTGCGTTTAAGTAAAATGCGCACCGGTTAAACCCGCCGTAGTAAACTGTGTGTAACCCGTAACGCTTACACTGCCGTACTCTGGAAAAACCCATATTTAAAAATTTGGCCAGAAAACTCGTCCTTCAAATATCGACCGATTTAAATGACCCTCATCTTAACTAAAACTCTCAAACCTGGGACTTCGCGGATAAAAAATGTAATATCGCCTCATAGATGTCATGCGTCGTCCTACATGTTACGTATTTCTGTTGGTTAGGGATCCCTTGTAAAGTGCTTTGATCACGTTTAGTGGATATTGCGTTATGTAAAAGCTCAAGTTTTTTGGGTTTTTTTTTTTTGTTTATATAGAAATATAGAATAAATATGAAGCAATGATGACATTGTGGGAACGGGGGGGGGGGGGGGGGGGGGGGGGGATCTCGAGCTTTTTTATATAACGTAGTATCCTCTTAACGTGTTCAAAGCGCTTTACAAGGGATCCCTAACCAACAGTATGGTCCACATTCCTATATGCATGTGAAACGTGGACCATAACGAAGGAACGAAGGAGATAGAAAGAAAAATTGATGCCTTTGAGATGTGGGTATACCGAAGAATTCTGAGAGGACCATGGACTAGAAAGAAATCAAACATTCTGGTTCTTATTGATGCAGGCCAAAGGTCCAGAAAACTGATGGTAGAAGTTAAAATGAGAAAACTGACTTATTATGGACACATCCGGAGACACAACACCATCCACAAATCAGTGCTAGAAGGAAAAGTAGCTGGCAGAAAGGCACGGGGCAAACCAAGGAAGTCCTGGATAAGCAATGCGGAGGCAACATAACTGGCAAAAAGATAATCGACTGCTCGGTAATGGCCCTTGAGCGCGAAGAATGGCGTTCCATGACATTCAACCTCTGTGGGGAGACGGAACTCCGGTAAGGTATGAAACGATAGGGGTTTCCAATGAGATGGCTGGAATTATACCGTTTGTTTCGCTCAAACCCTACAAAGAAACTGAGTGGAAACCGCTTTAGCTTATCAAAGGGAAATAATCGGTATAATTCTTGCATGGTAAAATATATTTTAACGTATTGTCTCCCTTGTAATGAATGGTATTTGAAATTTTCAGGAGAGAAGGGGGAGAGAGAGAGAGAGAGAGAGAGAGAGAGAGAGAGAGAGAGAGAGAGAGAGAGAGAGAGAGAGAGAGAGAGAGAGAGAGAGAGAGAGAGAGAGAGAGAGAGAGAAGAGGAGAGAGAAGAAGAAGAAGAAGAAGAAGAGAAGAAGAAGAAGAAGAAGAAGAAGAAGAAGAAGAAGAAGAAGAAGAACAAGAACAAGAAGAACAAGAACAAGAACAAGAACAAGAAGAACGAAGAAGAAGAAGAAGAAGAAGAAGAAGAAGAAGAAAAGAAGAAGAAGAAGAAGAAGAAGAGAAGAAGAAGAAGAAAGAAGAAGAAGAAGAAGAAGAAGAAGAAGAAGAAGCAAGAACAAGAAAGAAGAAGAAGAAGAAGAGAAGAAGAAGAAGAAGAAGAAGAAGAAGAAGAAGAAG
>NC_088364.1:59649362-59651862 GCF_034508935.2 Berghia stephanieae
ACTAGTGTGCATCTTGTGTGTGTGTGTCTATGTCAATATTGTATTGTTATTAATGTGTAACCAAATGACAAATTGCCACTTTTTGGGGACAATAAAGATATATTATTATTATTATTATTATTATTATTATTATTATTATTATTATTATTATTATTATTATTATTATTATTATTAATTATTATTATTAAATGATTCTCAAGAACGTGACAATTGCATTGCTATTATTAGACAATAACTACCTATTTATAACTCTGGGCGTGTCCCGGAAACCTAATTTCAACAGCCATGGCTAAATATAGGGACAGTTTTCATTGTTGGGTTTCCCGATTTTTGTGCAATAACAGAATCGAGGAACTATAAACCCAAAAGACAAGCGTCATTCCACTTGATCACAAAGGCCCACGCACAGTATGCATGTGGTCTACAGATTTGAAATAAGGATTATTTAACCACATATAAAAAGCAAATCAAGCTATTTTATGATGGTAGGGGTCGTGATTTATAACGTTGCTGTCTATTTTATTTTTCAAATACAGTTTGCTGTTCTGGCAAACATAATATTATAATTTACAGGATGCCTATTTAGAATTAATATATCTACCTTTTGACATATTTCACTTTGTAAAAAAATTTAAAAAAAAAAAAAAAAAAAAAAAAAAAAATATATATATATATATATATATATATATATATATATATATATATATATATATATATATATATTATGTATTATATATATATATATATATATATATATATATATATATATATATATATATATATATTTCTTCTTCTTCTAGGTTCCATGCCTGGTCCAGGCTTCGGATACTGCATGAATTATCTCTCTCCATTCCTCCCTGTCTCTTGCTTTTTCAAACAGCTCTTGGATTGTTAGGTTGGTGAAGCCCTTCAGTTGGTCTATGAGTGTTTTTCTTTGTCTCCCCCGGGCGCGTTTACCAGGTATTTTTTTATTATTATATTTTATTATATATACATATATTGTCGCCATGGGTCCTTAACGCACACACACACACACACACACACACACTCATACACACACACACATTTTCACCTATAAAGTTTTAAGCAAAATGCCAATGTAATGTAACATTTTCTTTCCTTGTTTTGTATCTGTTATACGTCATTATTACTCCCTTTTGGGTTCAACACTGTTGAAATGAACTGTAGTTTACGTTGGTTTGAGAGTGTTTCCATAACAAGAATGGGCCCATAACTATTTAGGTTAACAGACCTGTAAATAAGAGCATTGGTGCCAAGGGTGCCTCTTGAAAACAAATAAAATGAAATGGAGTATAAAATCGTAGCATCTGTACTCTATGGCGGTTGGAGTGTGAATGGGGCGATAGGGAAAATACGCAAAAAAATTTTACTCCATTTTATTTTATTTGTTTCCAACGTTCATTTGTTTATCATTGTGCTGATGAAGGGTTGCACCCGAAACGTCCATTGTCTGTATTGTTCCCATCCGAAGCCTTTCCATTATTACCTCATAGTTAGTATTTTCACTATCCCAGACTTCAGGCAGCCTCCACCGCCCTCTATTTATAAACAAAGATAAGATAAAATAAAATTCCCTTTATTCATCCCATAGGCGAAATTTGTCTCTTGGGTCTATTCCACAAGAAGACTGGAATAGCCCAGGAGTCAGCCACAGTACAGCGCCGCAAAATGAGGTCGGTCGAGGTGACTTGCTCAAGGCCACACAGCGACAGCGGCGGGTGATCGAACTCGCTTCCTTTCGGTTACGAAGCAAAGATAAGTTACGCTGCCCCCTCGTTGTCTTGTATTTATAAATTTTGATAGCTCTCTGTGTCTAATAATAATTGTTGTTTGTCTGTGTGCTTTGCTTAAGGAATTATATTATAAGTTAAGAGACATGAACAAACGAATAATGACACAAGGATTAGTTAAATTGTTTGTGCACTCAAGCGAGCAGTTTTACAGTTGGACAGAAATAGAGATATTATATGCTTGTGAATTCATTTGAGTGGGTTTGCACCATCGATTATAATATAAGGTACAAGATGGTCATTGAGCATTATTGTCACTTGTGAACCCTGCCGCCTGGCGTGAGATAGTTTGCGCTTGGCTAAGAAGCTCACAACATTGCCACCGGGAAATATGACGGATCAACACACAAAACTTTGTGTAACCATGAACTTTTATAGATAGTATGCGCTTGGCGAAGAAGCTCACACCATTACTGTCGTGGAAGTATAACGGACCAACACACAAAACGATGTGCCCTTGAACGTTTATAGATAGTATGCGCTTGGCTAAGAAGCTCATAACATTGCCATCCGGAAGTATAACGGACCAACACATAAACTGTGTGTATCCATGAACGTTTATAGTCAGGTTAATTCAGTTCAGTGAGCATTACTCATAAACGCGGATGGCAAAAAACAATAACAAAGACCTGGGTGACGTCATCTTCGAACTATCTATAGTCTGGTTAATACAGTTTAATGAGAATTAC
>NC_088364.1:59656862-59736862 GCF_034508935.2 Berghia stephanieae
TAACGGACCAACACACAAACTCTGTGTAACCATGAACTTTTATAGTCTGGTTAATACAGTTTAGTGAGAACAACTCACAAACGCGGATGGCAAAAACAATAACAAAGGCCTGAGTGACGTCATCTGCATACTATCTATAAATAAATCGTGATCACAGTTACAAATGATAACATGACAATTTTACGTAACTTCTGTGATCATGAGGAAAAAGTTGTATGGACTTGTGAGGTCCTACTTCCAGACAGAGGACATATTCATCAACATCCGGACACGACAATCCTGAAAGTTTGTGGTTGGCAAAGGTGACCAATGAAGCTCCAGCGTCTTGATAGTGGAATCTGATAATGGAGTTTTCCACCAAGTCCCGATAGTAAGATATACATCTTTAAAATTGAAGTGATATGAGGAGTGGAGTGGTCTGGCTGTCAAGACATAAGCTATTGAGAGAAGTGAGTGAGGAAGATGAAATCAATCAGCTTTTATAATAAGAGGCTAAGTGACAAAATGTAGAAAGAAAACTATTCACTAATTTGAAATGAATTCAAAGAGAAGGCTATTAAAAGAATGATAATCTAGTATTAGAAGGTTAAATTTTTCTCAGCCTACCTGAATATAACTGGATTAAAATGAACTCCGTTCTTACTAAAATAAAACTTTAGTAAAATAAATGTGAATCATCGTTATGTGACAATAAACAAGACAGGGTGGGTGAAACGCAACAGATGAATGAGATAATAAATAAATGCTTTCAATCCAAATGCTAGACAATCCCAAGCCTTGAAGTATGAAAGTACGTAGCCATCGTTATGTTATAGCCTGACACTGAAACCGTAGCTATCGCCTGACTCTGACCAAAAAAAAATGAAGTCAAAATGCCCGTCTTTGGCCACAAAAGAAAACAAATCGTGAGTTGTATTCAATAATTCAACCAATGGGAACACTTGTTTCCATGAGTACTACTAACGACAACTCACCAGGCAGTGCAAAAACCAAATATTGACGTCAAAATGCCAGTCTTTTTGGGTTTCAGTGTCAGGCTATAGATAGTTCGAAGATGACGTCACTCAGGTCTTTGTTATTGTTTTTTGCCATCCGCGATTATGAGTAATGCTCAGTGAACTGTATTAACCTGACTATAAACGTTCATGGGTACACACAGTATATACCGTATATATACCGGAAATGAATCCGGAAATTGTATATATATTATACAACAAACCCCTTGCATGCAACACTCAGGAAACCATAATATAGAATGTATTTTTTTTAAATAGGCAAGCTTCATTGTTATTATTTGTGGAATATCTACCGCTAAAAGTAGGTCATCAGTTCAGTATAATAAGCGGCAACTGTCTGTCTTTTTGTGTGCGTGTCTTCGAGATTGGCGGACAGACACTTGCCTCTTTTAAAATTCTCAACCAGGATATTAAACGGCTTACATTACATATGCGTAATCACTATAACTAAAACGTGCAAAGAAAGCATTTAACGTAAACACTACCCAAACGTGTGTCAATAGATTCAATTTGCATCACACAGTTCATCCCTGCATAATACCGCTTTGACATAGTTGGTCACATTAGAGGAAATTTGCCTTTCACAGTCAAAAAACAATTATTTCATTTTTCATCATTTGAAAATATTTATCTTTATTGGCAGGTTGAGTTGTCTGCTTGAGTCATTATTGAAATCAGATGCATCAAAATCCTTGGAACACCAGAACAAAATAAATGATGACGCCAAGACTTTTCATCCTAGTCTTCTTACTTGCTTTGAGGTTTCAACAATGTGATGCCTTTGCTTTTTCCCCTTGGTCCAAACGTGTTGATAAAGTTCAACCCCAGACAGTGCACGGAGAATATGAATTATTGTTAAAGGCAAGTGATGTTAATGAACCTCGCACCCCGGGCAAAGATTTGACATTTAAATCGGAGAAGACAACACTCCCAAAAGAAAGGGCCAGTCCTACCGTAGATAAATTCATCAACGTTAAAAACGGTCAATCTTGCAGAATATATTACGAGTCAAAGACTATAAAAGTTGCTGATTGTGCCTATTCAAACTTAGAAACAGTGCCTCAAAACCTTCCCAGGGACATCGCAGGTCTCATCTTAACGGACAATAGAATTACCAGCGACTCTCTCAAAAATGGACCGTTCAGGATATACGATCAGCTGATGTTACTTTTCATAAACAATAATGATATTACGTCATTGCCAGACCATTCATTTGCCGGACTGTCCAAACTCATCCACCTAAATCTGCACAATAACAGCATCGTAATGAATAGTGCTCTAAACCAGTCCACTGCTTTCGCTCCTTTAAAAGACAGCCTTTTAACGCTTGTTTTCAATAACAACACCAAAGACACGAATGCGCCTGGACTGGATTATCCAGACAAAGCACTTTCATTTCTGACACATCTACAGACTTTAGAAATTGACGGAATACCCAACAAAACATTCGGTTATCATTTCCAATTCATGGGAAACTTAACAAATTTAAGTTTGGAAGGATATTTTACAGGAAAATGCAATCTGTCTTTACTTAAGAATGACACATTTGAATACGTCCCTAATATCCGGAATCTCAACATCTCGGACTGTAAGATACGAAAATATCTGGTAGGAGCTGACGTTCTGGCTCCACTAGGAAAACTGGAGGTTTTGGACATATCGTATAATTTTGACCTTGGATTTGACGGCCTTGGAAAACTTATGTACGGACAGAGAGACAACAAAAACTTAAGACATATTTCATTGCAGTATATCGTCCAACGATACGAGCCTTGCATTGTTCTTTATAAAGATATGCTAGAAAATTTCAGAAATTTGAGTTTAGAATCGATCGACGCAACCCGCAACAATATAGAAATGATTGAATATGGCGCTATTGATTATCTTCCAAGAACTATTAAGGTTATCAACCTTAGCAGAAATATCATCATGTTCGGGGCCTATTGGGAGCACTTGAAAGACATGACAAATTTAGAATACCTTAACTTAGATGGCTATAATCAGGCGTACAGACTCCCATTGAGGCCCCCGCCTAAAAACATCCACTGTCCCCAGCACAGTGAAGGGCAGGGAAAACACAATATCGACAAGGAAGCTATAAGAACCAGAAAAGAAATTGGACCCTTGACCCTTGAACTTCCTCCGAAGTTAAAGATTATTACGATGAGTAGTTATTCTTTGTCATACAAAATTGACACCATTGTTTTTGGTCCGAACAACACATTGCGCAGTGTCATCCTGAACCGAAACTATCTGCCGAAACTCAACGGACCAGTGTATGGCTTGGACCATTTAGAATATCTCGACATCTCATCTTGCTCAGTAGACGAAATATCCAGTAACTTTATTTCCAGTTTCAAATCTTTAAAAAGGGTCAATTTGAATAAAAACTTTTTGGGGGACAGTTTATTCGAACAATCTTCTATCTTTGCATCGAAAAGTTTGGAAGAACTAAATATTGGATTTAATAACATTTTCACTTTGAATGAAGGTGTGTTCAAATACTGCCCAAACTTAAAGACGTTAATTCTATCAGGGAACAGAATAACGAGACTGGATTCTACATTGGACCATTTGCCAAGACTCTCAATTTTGTATTTGACCCGGAATAGCCTAAACTCTATTCCAAAGACCTTAAGAGGTCATTTTGACAGAATTGAAGGTCGAAAGTTTATCGACATGACCTTTAATCCCATTGCTTGCAACTGTGACAACATCGACTTTTTGGATTGGGTTACTCGTACTGGGATATTCGGAAACGATTACAAAAATTATTATTGCAGTTCTCCGGACGATCCATACAACGCAGGGTCGCATATGAACAACGGCTATGATGAGGAACTTAAACTACTTATTAACCAATGTGCCAATAACACGAAGCTGTTCATATGTGTTATATCGGCTTCGGTGGCGTTCTTCCTCGTTCTGATTGGTGTGATTGGCTACAGATTCAGATGGTCCATGAGATATTGGTACTACGTAGCTAAAGTCATGCTGACCTACAAGAAAAACAAGGACAGTGTCATAGAATATGAATACGATCTGTTTGTTTGTTACTGTCACCAAGACAACAAGTTTATCACTGAGGTAAGTGTCAAATTGAAAAGTGAGTTTTTCAGGAATTTAAAACCAAAGATTTCTCTATAAAATGTGGGTACCGTGTGTAGGGGCTAAAATTGGAAATGCGGCTAATAAACTCTCCCTCTCCCTCTCTCTCTCTCTCTCTCTCTCTCTCTCTCTCTCTCTCTCTCTCTCTCTCTCTCTCTCTCTCCTCCCTCCCTCTATCCTCTCTCTATAATATATATATATATATATATATATATATATATATATATATATATGTATATATATATTTATATATATATATATATATATATATATATATTATATATATATATATATATATATATATATATATAATAAAAATATAAATTGTCACTCACATTATATATGGCCAAGACGTACGTTTCTGTGGCTTCTGTTGGGAAGAGGGGTATAATAGGGTCGGGAAGGGTGGGGGGGGGGGGGGGGCGGGGGAAGGGTTATTTGACCTTTTGCGTTTTGAGCTTGAATTTATTAGAGTGTCTGCACATTGTCATTAGTTCTGATCTTTTGTTTAGGGTGCTATTGTTTCTGTGGTTGTGTAATAATATTTCCAGTTTCTCTGTCAGGCACAGGTTGCATTTTCTAGCACCGCATCTGTAGGGGCTGCTTTGCCTGACGAACTCCAAGGTTATTGTTGGTGTTTTATTAGTGTTTATTTGTTCTCAATAGTGCATTGCTAATTTGGTGCTTTTTGCTTTGCTTTCATGTGTTATGGAGGCTTTGTCATTGTTGTATCTTGTTTTGAATGGGGGTTCTGTGCTGCCGATGTACGTCTTGGCCATATATATGTGAGTGACAATTTATATTTTATATTAGCTCTAACCATCATTATCGAGCACTTTCGTACCTCCGAGTACCCACCAACACTCATATAATATATATATATATATATATTATATATATATATATATTTTATATATATATAATGAGGTTGACGTCACTCATGTCTTTGTTGTTTTTCGTTGTTGTTTTTTTTTTTTGCCATCCATGTTTATGAGTGAAGTTGACGTCAATCGAGTCTTTGTTATAGTTTTTGCCATCCGCGTTTATGAGTAATTCTCACTAAACTGTATTATCCAGACTATAAAAGTTCATGGTTACACAGAGTTATGTGTGTTGGTCCGTTATACTTCCGGATGGCAATGTTGTGAGCTTCTCAGCCAAGCGCATACTATCTATAGTGTTGTTTTGTATTGGCCCTTTATACTTCCGGGAGGCAATGTTGTGAGCTTCTTAGCCAAGCGCATACTATCTATAGATAGAATGCGCTTGGCTAAGAAGCTCATAACATTGCCATCCGGAAGTATAACGGACCAACACACAAAACTGTGTGTATCCATGAACGTTTATAGTCAGGTTAATACAGTTCAGAGAGCATTACTCATAAACGCGGATGGCAAAAAACAATAACAAAGACCTGAGTGACGTCATCTTCGAACTATCTATAAATTAACGATGGCTACGATTGGCACGCAGGCTTTCATGGGTCTCCTCGTAGCCATCATTAACATTATATTATAGCCTGACACTGACCAAAAAATTACGTCAAAAGACAAGTCTTTGGCCACAAAAGAAAACAAATCGTGAATACGCTTCAATAGTAGTGACGTCACTTCCCTCGTAATGACGCATAGTAACTTAGTAACTTGTTCTAAACTATCGGAACAATGGCGGACGCCCTTATGAAATACTTCTCCGACGGGCATAAAAGTGTATCCAGAGGAGAAAAACATTATAAATCTAATCATGTTTTGACTTTTATACATGCTGATCACATGACATGTGAAAAAGTTCTAGCCAACATGAAGAATAAAAAGTACCAATTTTCTTTGTTTAGAACCAAGCTGCTTGTTGCTGGGCGGGCGTGACATCAGACACTGAATCCTATTGTATTCAAACGTTCAAACAATGGGATCACTTGTTTCCTTGAGCTCTACTAAGGACAACTCACTAGACGCTGCACAAACCTAAAAAATGACGTCAAACTATATGTCCTAATGGCTTCCAGCGTCAGGCCGTAGCCATCGTTATGTTATAGCCTGACACTGAAATCCAAAAGGACTGGCAGTTTGACGTCATTATTTGGTTTTTGCACCGCCTAGTGAGTTGTCGTTAGTAGTGCTCATGGAAACAAGTTTATTTCATTGGTTGAACTATTGAATAGATAGAATGCGCTTGGCCAAGGAGTTCACAACATTGCCATCCGGAAGTATAACGGACCAACACAAAAACTCGGTGTAACCATGAACTTTTATAGTCTGGTTAATACAGTTTAGTGAGAACAACTCACAAACGCGGATGGCAAAAACAATAACAAAGGCCTGAGTGACGTCATCTGCATACTATCTATACAATTCACAATTTGTTTTCTTTTGTGGCAAAAGACTGGCATTTTGACGTCATTTTTTGGTCAGTGTCAGTCCATAACTTTACGAAGGCCACGGTCAGGCTATAGATAGTTCAGGTCTTTGTTATTGTTTTTGCCATCCGCGTTTATGAGTAATGTTCACTAAACTGTATTAACCTGACTATAAATATTCATGGATACACACAGTTTTGTGTGCTGGTCCGTTATACTTCCGGATGGCAATGTTGTGAATTCCTTAGCCAACCGCATACTATCTATATGTTAACCATGGCTATGGCCTCCTTGTCCTTGTAAAAATAAAAATTACAATTTTTTAAAGCGTTTTTAGTCGCAGCCTTCGTTAACAAAAAGCCTGATACTAACCAAAAAATTGTCATAAAAGAAGACGAAGATCACGGGGGAAAGTGAGTTGTTATCAATATCTCAACCAATGGAAGCCTTCGTTTCCTTGAGCACTTCTAACAACAACTCACTTTTTACTTTTGTTTGGTGATCATCGTCTTCTTTTGTTATGTCCTTTTTTTTTTTTTTGGTAAGTACCAGGCCTTTAGTTTATGAAGGAGATGGTTTATAGCTCGGGAAACTCATAATTATTATAACAATGGCCATGATTTATATTCCCTTTCCATGTGCTCGAGGTAATTGGTCACATTGCAAAATGTGTTCAAAGTGACCTACATAGTGAAAAGTATTCACATCTTTTGAAATGTCTCACATCACTATTGGTCATTTTGTTCAGCGTGACCACGGCTATGTTTACATTTTTCATAAACAAAGCAACTTGTTTACATTTGTTAAGAAATATCCAATCGTTGGACATCAACAAATCATGTGATTGATGACTAGGTTGGACGAAAACATGAATATCGATCGCTCCCATTTTTATCCCTTGATGTGAATACATCAACCCAGTCCAACCCTTGATGTTGTCAAGGCGACAGTTCGTCTATTTCCCTGGCTCCCTTTTATCATTGGCTTTGCCATTACTCCTTCGACTTCGACATCAAAACCTGTTTCGCCACCACTCCGTAACTTACAAATGAATACTAAGATGTTATATGTTGTTTACTGGAAACATATGTACAAAAATAAATATACTAGCTTCCAAAACGAACAAAATAATAAACACCGAAGTAGGATTTCGACTTTGTACTATTTGCCTGCAAGGTGCACCTCATACTCTTCTGTCTTCCGTTAGGGATGAGAGAATAATATAGAAGGGAAAATAATAATAATAAATTGAGCTTTTATATAGCGCAATATCTACAAACTTGCTCAAAGCCCTTTACAAGGAACAAAATGGACGTCACTCAGTGTTTTTATCCAGCGAGTTTATGAGTAGTTCTCACTAAATATCAATGAGACTTTAACCGTTTAAGGTTACACATAGTTTTGTGTGCTGATACGCTGGTGGATGTTGTAAGTTTATTTAATTAACCTAAACGCATAGAATCATTATTGGCCAACCAGTATTAAAATGATGTAGTGACGTTTTTACTGTTGTTGTAGTTGGCTGAAGAAGGGATTTGAGCCCGAAACGTTCTGTGTATGGTATAGTGTTATATTCAGTTTTTGTACATGAGTTTTACACCATCTTGCTGGCAGGAATTGGAGCCTCGACTTGGCCAAGAGAGAGGCATCAAGTTGCTGCTTCACGACAAGTGTTTCCAGGCTGGGCAAGAGATTGCCGAGAGCATCCTGAAGGCGGTACAACGAAGCAGCAAGACATTGGTGGTCATGTCCAAGTCTATGATGGACAGTAACTGGTGTAATTATGAGATGGCGGTGAGTCTTATTCATTACCATCAACATCATTATCATCATCATCGTCGTCGTCATCATCATCATCATCATCATCAGCATGTCAGAGATAACAAAATATGAAAGAGTACAAGATGTAAAAAAGTCTTTTGGAAACACAATACCCAAGGTATTCATTCTTTCACTCCTGACTCGAGTGTTGAATTTAATATTATATTTAACCTTTTTATTCTTAGATGGCCAAACAAGAATCCATATCGACCGGACGTAACGTGCTGGTCATTCTGTTCCTGGAGAAAATCCCCCAGGCAACCATGAGCCTGGACATGGTCAACTATATACGTAGCAACGTCATCGTCACGTACCCAGCATCCCATCCCGAGGTGCAGGAGGAATTCTGGGACAGGCTGGCCAGTGATCTACAGTCTTGACTCAATTGTACTCAAATTATTATCATCATTTGCAAATCTGATGATAACCTAACGCAATAGGGCACAGAAATGTGATGTCAAAAAATAAATAAATGGTTCCTATCTCGTTGGAAGTGTAAAACTAGTGTTCCAGAAAACTGAGTACATACCTTTTGTAAATGATCTTCTGATTTCAGAGAAATGACATCTTATTTTCTCTTCTAAATTAATATGTTATGCTGGTCGTCAATAAAGACCATCCAGCCTCGCTCTTTTACATTCTGTAATTTTTAGAATCTGCATAATATACACCCTGCTACTGAAATAGTTATGCCACATTATGTAACCTATTCATTATTATTCCTCCGGAGGACTGTTTCTTATTATGAATAAGCATAAGCCTTTCCGCCACGACATCAATGAGCACCCTATGCGTGTAATTAAATAAGGGAACGGAGCACCCTCTCAGTGTAATTAGTTAAAGATCACCTTAAATTCTCATCCAGACACAGACCATGAAAGTTCTGTCGTTATCCTTCTCCTTTTTTTTTCATTGTTTTTTTAACAGTCTTTGTTTTTGTTTTTTTAAAATACTTTCATAGTCATCATTATCATCATCATGATCATCATCTTTTTCAACATCATCTTTATTACTTTATTGTTGTTGTCATTAATATCATTATCATTCCCATCAATATTATTACCGAACTGTGATGGAGAAGTGGGATAAGAGAGAGAGAGAGAGAGAGAGAGAGAGAGAGAGAGAGAGAGAGAGAGAGAGAGAGAGAGAGAGAGAAAGAGAGAGAGAGAGAGAGAGAGAGAGAGAGAGAGAGGTCTACCCAATGTATATATATAATTTGCCCATGACCTGTGTTTACTGATATTGTTGAACATTTTAATTAAGTTCGATAATGAATTTGTTTACTTGTTCGCTTTTTACCCCGATGAATATTAAATAGTAAGCTATCTTTTTAAATTCAAAAGGAAGATTACGAATGAACTGTTGAACGACTCTACGAGACAAGGTCAGACAGTCAGACAGTCTAACTCCCGCTCAAACAAAATCGAAACTCCGAATCTTCATACCTTTAAAAAGGAAACAGTTGTAAATAGGTGAATAGCGTTTAGTAACATAATTTTTATTCTGAGATCAAACACTAATGTTGATTATAAGTGATTTAAATCAAATGGCGGTTTTTTGGTGGATTTTGGGCAACTATCGCAGGTGAAGTAGGATAAAGTTGGCGGATTTGGGTGGATTTCTGGCATAAAGTTAAAGTTGGCAGGATTTTTGCAAAGGCACCTGACAACACTGCTGACATTCATTTCGACGATTTTATTGCGTGATATTATTATTATTATTATTATTATAAACCACTTGATGTGAAGGCTACCACTTATGCCACTTAGGCACTTGGCCTACAATTATGGCTGCAAGACGGCTAGAGTTCCTCGTAGCCAATTTCGACTTCAAAAGTTGCCAAATATAGCGCAATATCCACTAAACGTGCTCTAAGCGCACACGAGGTCCCTGACCAATAGCAACATGTAACATGTAGAACGGGACATGATGCCTGTTAGGCTATATTGGAATATTTTTTTTTCCAACGGAGGCAACGCTGTTAACGGCCAGGTGCTCATTTTACACCTGAATACGGTGAGAGAATGTGAGTAAAGAGCCCTCTCCAAGACTCAACTATGTGCCGAGCGAGGCTCGAACCCAGAACCTTCCGATCCGAAAGTGAGTGTCATACCACTTGACCACATAACCGCACTACTATAACTCTAACCCTCTTGAAAAGCTCTTCGATTTTGATTAACAAAAAAAAAAAAAAAAAATCGACTTAAATCATGAAAAAAAAAAAAAAAATAGAAAAACTTAAATAAGCATTTTAAGTTTCTAAAAATAGTAAGACGATTCTCTGTGGCAAATTTTGGCCAAATCAGCCACGCATTTGGCCATCTGGCAGCTGTGCTCGCACGGAATGAGCTGCGAGCTGCTGCAAGAACATCATAAAATTCATCCTCTCGTTTTTAAATTGTCACGTTATTATTGATAGGTTGAAAGCAATACGAAACTTTTTAATATTAATACTGTCCATTATTTTATTGCTTTATTTAATACCAGTAAACGTGGGGGGAGAGAGATAGTGATACACCACAATACTCTTCAACAGTCGTAACGTCACTTCCTTCCTAATGACGCATGGTAACTTAGTAACACTGGCTCTAAACTATCGGAACAATGGCGGACGCCCGTATGAAATATTTCTCCGGCGAGCATAAAAGCGTATCAAGAGGGAAAAAACCCCATACATTTTATCATGTTTTGACTTTTACACATTCTGATCACAAGGCATATGAAAAGTTCTAGCCAGCATGAAGAATAAAAAGTAATGATTTTCTTTGTTTAGAACCAAGATGGCGGCCGTTGACGGGCGGCGTGACATCAGACTACTGAATCCAATTGGTAGCGCTCTCGCTTCATATACAAAGGGACAAAGTGAAGTCGATCGATATCTTTTCCACTAATTTTGATTTCCGCCATCAAGACGCTGAGCTTCCTTTGTCACCTTTGCCAGTTCAATCACTGTCAAGAATCTATCAAGCCTGAGCCCGTCGGAGAAATAACTATAACTACTCTCAACTGGAAGTGTAACCCCACAAGTCCGCCCACAATATTCAAGATTATCATCATCTCATCAAGATCGCATAAGATACGTATTATCATTATATTCCCACTTATAACTGTGATCACCATTCATTTATCAGAAGACTCATTTAATTAAATTTCATATCATCTTAAACAAATCGTTATGTGTTCTTCATTTTAAAGTAACTAGTAAATTCTGGGGGCCTTATTCTTCACATCTTTATTTTATGCATTGTCGAGTTAGCTCTTGAGCGCTCATTTTAGACCATGACAACACTATCAATGTACTTAGTTTGAGATCACCTTAAAGTCTCACCCAGACACCAGCACAGGATCCCACAAAGAGGGATACACTCAAATGTTTACAAATCATTTTTTTAAAAAGTACATAACAGAGAGATGATTTACAAGGAAAAAAAATATGATCTCCCAAACTATAACCGTACTGTTTTCCTTCCAGCCAATGACTCCGGTCAGGGTCATGACAAAACTAAGTAATCTTATTCAAAGACAAAGACAGAATCAATTGGAAAACAGATACAGGGTGATAGAAGACAAAGCAAGTACCTCCCTGCCCACTATGGGAGGTCTGAATCCCCACCCAGACTCATGTAGGTCATTCCAGGACAGACGCAAATAATCCCACCATGAGGAAAACACTCAAATGTTAACAGACCATTATATATTCAAAACAAAAAATTGTAACAATACATAACAGGGAGGTAATTAACAAGGATAAAAATATCATCTCCCAAAACTGACATTTGACTGTTTTCCACCCAGCCAAGGACTCCGACAAGAGCCAGGACAAAACTATATAATCCTATTCCAAGAGAAAAACAGAAAGCAAATTCAGAATACAGATAAAGGGGGGTCGATTAAAATGTCCCTCATCTTGTCAACAACTCTCCAACCTGAGACTTTAAGGAAGTTTTCAAGGAAGTCCCAGGTGTGAGTGTTTTTGTCAAGATGATTGTTATTAGTTATATTAATCGATCTATATTTGAAGGACGAGTATTTTTGGCCTACCTTTTAAAAACGTGTTTTGTTGTCCGTGTTCGCTTGATCTGGAGGAAAGTACTTGGTGATAGACAAGAGTCCGAATCAAAGTGTAGCAAACAATTGCTATTCTATAAACTCCGGTTCCATAAGCCTAATGGTTCTTAAGGTCTAACCCCCCCCCCCCCCCCCCCCCCACCCCTTTCCCTCCTCCTCCTATTCTTTTTTTAAGTCTTATAATTTTAATGACAAAGGTAAGACAAAAGGGAATTAGTTCAAAAAGAGAACAGATATAGATTCAAAGAGCACACTATCAGTGTACTTAGTTTGAGATAACCTAAATGTCTCATCCTGGCACAAGCACAGGTCCCCACTAAGAGGAATACACTCCAATGTTGACATTAAAATCATCCGCGGACATAATACATGGTCATATTAATTGTTTAGATTTCTCTTCAATGCAACAGAGTCAGGGGCAACGTGGCTCAGCAGTCTGGGCTTTGCATCGTACCCGAAAAGTATCGAGTTCAACTCCTGTTTGTTTTTGTTGTTAAGGGCGCTTGCAAAAACATTTAGGTCATATTAGCACCAGTGAAAAGAAAGAAATTGGGATAATAAAAAGTTCAAGAATTACAATTAAAGTACCCAAGAAAAAAGTGAGACAAAGGGGAATTGGTTAAAATATGAAACATGTAGATTCCAAGCGCACACTATCAGCGTACTTAGTTTGATATCTTGTTTTGTTTTTGTTTTAAGGGTTTTACGGCGCTTGCAACACATTAAGGTCATATTAGCGCCAGTAAAAAAAAAGAAGAAAATGGGATAGTTCTAGAATTACAATTAAAGCACCCAAGAAAAGGTAAGACAAATGAGAATTGGATCAAATAGGGAACAGATGTAGATTCCAAGAGCACACTATCGAAGTACTTAGTTTGAGATCACCTAAAAGTCTTATCCAGTCACAAGCACAGGTCACCACTAAGAGGAATACACTCAAATGTTTACAAATCATATATAATAAGTAAACAAAACATAATACATTACATAACAGAAAGATGATTTACAAGGGGAAAAAAATCATCTCCCAAAACTAAATATACATTTGACTGTTGCCCTCTCACCAAGGGTATCCGGTCAGGGTCAGGACAAAACCAAGTAATCTCATTCCAATACAAAGACAGAAAGCTAGTTGGAAAACAGATATAGGGGGATAGAAGACAGTAAGTACCTCCCTGCCCACAATGGGAGGTCAGGAACTCCACCCAGTAGTTTGAGATCACTTAAAAGTCTCATCCAGACACAAGCACAGGTCCCCACTGAGAGGAACACGCTCAAATGTTGACAAATCATATACAGTAGAACATGAAAGTAACGTACTCGGAAATAGCGAGTAAAATCTAAATCCCCGTTTTTTTCTCTTATTTGAGTCAATAAAATTAGCATGCAAGTAGCGAGTATGAAAAAGAGGTCAACTCGGAAATAACGAGCATTTCCTGCCCCAGCCTAGGACTTCGAACGAAGTAAAGCAAAACACCAGACAAGGGCGATTTAAATATTTTTAGCCTAGCTTCTTTTCTTTTCTTATTTTTCGTTACGAGTAATATTACTGTATCTGTAAAACAAAAATAGAGTGCAAGACAGAGAGATGATTTACAAGACAAAAAATATAATCTTCCAAAACTCTAACTATACATTTGATTGTTTCCCTCCCAGCAAGGATATCCAGTCCGGGCCAGGACAAAATCAAGTAATCCCATTCCAAGACAAAGACAGAAAGCATGTTGGAGAACCAATATAGGGGGATAGAAGACACAGTATGTGCCACCCTGCCCACTACGGGAGGTTAGGAACCTCACCCAGTGATGATGATGGATATGATGATCACGATGACGGATATGATGCTGATGATAGTTCTATTACAATAATTATAATCCATCTCTATAAACATTTTTCTCCTCCAAGGCAAAAGAATCACAAAAATTCGTAAAATTTTCGGAGGAGTCAACAATTTTATTCAAAAACGAGAAAAACAAACACATAATATGTATTGAGAGTTATAAATATGTTACCTAGAACTGTAAAGGAGCAGGACTGCAACGATACAGTAGCTTTACACTTGTCAGCATATTTTGATTTTGAGAATGTTGATATGGGCAAAACTCAACTTGCAAAATTATGCAGGAAAAGCATGCTACGGACATATGTCGACTGATGAAATGGAGGACATAGAAACAATTGTCTTGGCAAAAAATATATGAGTGACTTTATTCATTTTGATAAGCTCTAACCAACATTATCGAGCACTATATATATACCTTACTGGTACGATAACTAGGGATTTCGTGGCGCTTGCGACACTTTTGGGTATTTTCAGCACCAGCGGAAAGTAAGACGATAGAGGAAAAGTTCTAGAACTGAAGTTTAAAAGAACCAAAGAAAAAGTAAAACAAAGGTAACTGGTTCAAATGGGAGGAAAATTCCATGAGCAAATCTATCAATGTTGTTATGGCCAATGAGGAGTTACCCAAACAGGGCCTCAGTCACATTCTGCCATACTCTGGAAAAATCCATATTTTAAAATTTGGCCAGAAAATTCGTCCTTCGAATATTCATCGATTTAAATGAAACTCATCCAGGAAAAAACTCTTAAACCTGGCACTTCGCCACTTGGCCAGAAAATTCGTCCTTCGAATATTCATCGATTTAAATGAAACTCATCCAGGAAAAAACTCTTAAACCTGGCACTTCGCGAAGTGGTAGAAAAGGGGGAAAAAAGTATCATCTCCCAGAAAAAGGAACTGCTTATTTGTTTAGTAAAATAAAGGGAGTAAAAATGACTCTTATAAAAGATACAAAACAAAGTAAACGACATTTCAGCATGGACCAATTTTGGGTGGATCAGACCTCTGATGTCATCAATTAAAAACAACATGGTGTGCAAAGCTTGTAGGTAGACTCAATTTAAAAGAAAATTGGCATGTACCTGGTTTTATTCAACTGTGTAAAAAGTTAAATACAATAGTTTTAATAAGAATCATATAATTAAAAATTATGCCCTTCCACCATGACATCATAAGATACTGTCGCTAGGCAGTCCACGAAGGAATAAAGATAATTAATTCATCAAACAAAATGTCTGATGTCAACAGGAATCACCCATGTTGTCCAAGTGAGACAATTGGGGGTCAATAATCTTGCCCAAGGAAAAAAAGAAAATGCCTGAAGCGGGGCTCGAATCCGGGACTTTCTGGATCACAGCGCAATGCCTTAACCACTCGGCCACTTCGCGCCCACCACCCCTCAATATAATTTGTCTAAGAAGAATATAAGTCAACAATTGGGCAAAAGTAACCACAGCCAGATACCGAGATAGTCCGCCAGATACTGTGACAGTTGGTATTAGGGTTGAGTGAGTTAATGCTTTTAAGATCTGAAATAAAAACTTGTAATAGGATTATCTGATTAATGAGGTAGATATTTATAAAATGCAACAATGTTATAGTTCAGTTACAGCATCTCACCAACCCTGTTAGGACACACATGCCTGCCTGAGTCTTTAAATATGCATAGTTTACCTTGGAGAAAAATATCAGTTCCCAGATTAGCTTTATCAATGGCCAAATTGCCCTTGGGATGGCTGAATAACACTTCCAAATCCTTGCACTTTGCTATCTACCATCATATTTTCATTTTCATTTTCAACAAAATATATTGAATTTGGATGCATATATTGATTGGCTGATGGAGCCCAAAATTCATAGTTCTACAAATTTTACATCTGTGCAGGTATGTGGTTTTGTGGTATGCCACTCGCTTTCAGACCAGAAGGTCCTGGGTTCGAGCATCGCTCAGCGCATAGGTGAGTCCTTGGAAAAGCTCTTCACTCACATTCTCTAACAATACTAAGCTGTAAAATGAGTATCTGGCCGTTAATAGCATTGTCTCTATCCAAAAAATAAAGTATAATATCGCCTTACAGTCATCATGACTCGTCCTACACGTTAAGTGTTGCTTTTGGCCAGGGACCCATTGTAAAGCGCTTTGAACACGTTTAGTGGATATTGCGCTATATAAAAACTCAATTTATTTATTTTTCTTTTACATCGAAGTGGGCAGTTCTGTGTTTGTGTTAGAGATCACATTCAAATATAATATTCTCCATGCATTTCTTGAAAGACATTATCTGAAATCAACAGTTGGAAAAAACATGGAAATCACCCTGATTCTTAATATATTATAATGCTTTGGATATAATTATCTTTCACAATTCACATAGAAAATTACACATTATTTATTTTTTAAAACATTATAATTATCATTCGATATTTAAAACTATATGATAAAGGATTACAATAAATATTTGAAATTTGCACATTTACAAAAACAAAATAAAAAAATTAAGCAATAAAAAAAAAATAAATTAAGGTACAAACCGTGCTTATCTGACCATTGTTCATAAGACTTATGTGACCCACCTGGCAAACCTGATATTATCTTTGAATGAAAAATTGATGCAATAAAAGGTTCTCCTCAATAACTGCATCTATTTTGACTCGGGCCTTATAAATAATGCATAAATTTTAATTCTAAACATCGCATTCAACCCCATATGGTCAGTTTATTGATATATAAAATATATCATGATAGATAATTTGTATGCATTTTACCAATGAACTAGAAGTAACTGGTTGGGATTTTAGTAAATGCGAGGGTATTACTAAAAATAGAAAACAAATAAAATTCCCTTTATTCATCCCATAGGGGAAATTTGACGTAAGGGTCAATTCTATGGGAAAACTGGAATAACCCAGGCGTAAGCTGCAATGCAGCACCACACTGAGCTAGGGCGAGATGTCTTCCTCAAGGCCAAAATAGTGTGGGAATATATTCAAACTTTTGGTTATGGAGCAAAGACTGTACTGCTAAGTAACACTGCCCCAACTATGCACTGTGTTGATACTTTTTTCGCTGATACTGACACGATAGTTTGTGAAACTTGTCGCTTACAATAATATGCTAATCCAACAAAAAAAAAAAAAATAGAATGAAACCAGTTTACAAAGCTTCATGGTTCTACGAGACTAGAGTAATTATAAAGCTGTTACTTAACATGACAACAAATATTTACCAACAACGACTAATCAATCCAAAATTATTCAGTCAGCATCTGGAGGGATGATATCAAGTTTTGGAGGCCAAACAAAAAGTTTTCATCTAAATTTGATGTCGGGAACACATGAGCAAAATCAATGAGATGAACAGAAAACTGTGGAATGTCTTCACCGGTGTCGTCAGCACAAAAACAATCATCAGCAGATTCAGTCATCAATGAGACTGTTGACCCATCCTTCTTTTCTCTAGTATCTTCCCTTTCCAAAACAGTAGTTGATTCTCCCAAATCATCTTCTTTCCTCTTTCGAACTTTAGTAGAAGAAATAAATTCATGTTCGGAGTCGAAATTATAATCATCATCACCACTTTCTGTCATGTCGTGAGATCGTTTGCGATTATCACCCACTGATGGTGAGGAGTTGTCATTTGATTTTGAAGATACGGATGATTCTGAAGCGCTTGTCCTTTCACATACACTTTCATTTCCTATGCTATTTCCTTTCATGCCTTCATATATAATGAGTAGAGAACTAGCAGTGAAAGAAAATCTTCTCTGTTTTAAAAACCAAGCTTCCAGCTTTTTAAGTCTTGACATAATGCCTTGGATTACTTGCCTTTTCATTTTGGTATTGAGGATGGAGAAGAAACCACTGAGTCCTGAAAATACAGAGGTTAAATATAGTGAGTATAAAAAATAATTAACACAATAACAGGTAAATTAATTAAACATGTTCTTGCTTGTTTATATATGAATCCTATGAACAAAGTTTATACTTTTGTAAATGTTACTATGTCACTTTACTTATTTGTGGCTCAACAGTGTGGTCATTGCCTCTTTACCCGAAAGGTACTGTGTTCAACTACCCACTGCGCTGTGTGGCATTGAGCAAGTCACCCCACCCTAGCTCACTTTGCAGCGCTGCACTGTGGCTAACACCTGGGTTGTTCCAGTCTTTCCTTGGAATAGATATTAAGGACAAATTTCCCCTTTGGGATAAACAAAGGGAATTTTATTTTTTATTTATCCTTATTTTAATAAACTACCTCTAATTTTTACAGAAATGCTCAACCTTTTGTTTTGTATTTAGATGACACAAAAATTTTAATGTTTCATTCATCGTGTTTTGTTGATAAAGGGGAAATTCGAAACGTCCATATAATCTGTCTTCTTTAATTAAATGAAAGGTTCCATTCCATTTGACTATTATTTATTTCTTCGAGCTTCAAGCATTAGCAACATTGATTTTAAATCAAACGACTCTACACACTGACATTACAACAGAAATTACCGATTAAAGTGAAAATGCAGAAACATTAAACTGAGCACTTGACTCGATTCAGAAAGCCAACATAAATGTGTCAGTGCATGACATATTCAGTCGGATGGTGAAAATTTTGGATTTGCATTTTCTGAAAGAATATGCTCACCAGAGCATTTAAATCTTTATTTGAAGTAAATTTGGTGATTTTTCATGATGTTATAGTCAGATGTATGGGAAAGGTATCCAGCAACTTTTCTCAAATTCCATACTTTTTCAACTTGATTAGCTGTAAAAAATATTCAGAAGTGAAATTCAGCATTGTTATTTCCTGAAGATGTACCAAAAAGGTCAATTTAATCATTTATGATAAGAAATCATTTTTGATAAAAATTGACCTTCTAACTAAATTTGGCAATATCTCAGTTCAAACCTTTTCACCATCCGACTGATTATGTCATTCACTGTAACAAATATTAAATGTTTGTTTCGTGACGAATTTGTGAATGTTGTAGTGATGGACCCATAGGGCCTTTTGCAAAATTATAACCTGAAGATTAATTCAGAAAAGTGAATGGAGCAGGCACTTATGTTGATAAAAATAATAAAAGAAAATGAAGTGAGTAGAAAATTGTCAGAAGGAAATAGAGAATAAAAATTTCACATTGGTGGATGGTGTCGACTGCATAGCGTCCCTCTGATCGCCAGGCGGAGTTGTATCAGTAAGGTCGTGGGTTCGAGCCCCTATCGCAGCTAAATTTTTATACGCTATTATCTTCTGTCACTTTTCTACCCACTTCAATTTCTGTTTTTATAACCTGAAGACCTTTCAGAATTCCTCTGTGTTCTTTCCAGCACTTTATTATTTCTTATTTTATTACAGTGCACTCTCCTGATAACGACCTCTCCGAATAACGACATTCTCCCGATAACGACATTGGCCCCCGGTCCTGATTTTTTTTACTATATGTTATTAGTAATAAAACTCTCTAAATAATGACATACTTTTTAGACCACTCTCCGGATAACGACATTGAGTTAGCAATAATCGGCTGTGACTTTGCTAGATACAAAAATAAAAATAGCTAAAATGTTGTTTCCGGTAAGTTTCATTTCATTCTCTGAGCCAGAGGCAACTCATAGCCGGTGACCGGCGAGGTATCAGTCGATCCCATCGTTGACAGTATCAAACAGAGACAGGAGCCACCCGAAGATGACGACGATGATGAAGATGAAGCTGCCCCTCTTGTCACGGGTAGTGATGCAAATTCGGCACTACAAACTCTCAGATGGTTTGCACTGCAACATAAGGATGGTGCATCTATTTTCGACTTGTTGCCTCAGATGGAAGATAAAGTCAGCCCTATGATTTACAACAACAAGCGACAGACCGGGATTATGGATTTCTTCTCTAAATCGAAATTCGACAGTTAGTTTAAAAAAAAACAAGACAAAAAAAAAAAAACAACAAAAAAAAACAAACAAAAAAAAACAACAGAAAAAAAACATTTTTAATGTGGCCATGTGTTCAGTTGTATTATTAAAAACAGCTGCACTCATGCCGGTCCCAAACCCGGATAAACAACAGAAGGAAAATGACACACAAAAAACAACAACAAAAACAAACAAACAAAAAACAACAAAACTACACACACACACACACACACACTTCGTGTATTTTACATGTTTGGAAAGTCCGATCACTGATCACCCACTATGGTTGGTACATTAATGTACATTCTAAGGGTCTAACCACACCCCTTTTTCCGCCATCTTGAAATTTTCCGAATAACGACATGCACCTCTGGTCCCGAGCCATGTCGTTATCGGGAGAGTGCACTGTATTACTGTGTGGATCTCAAATGACACTGACATACTCAAGTATTGACCCAACGTATCGACTATCTAAAAACAATCTGTCTGTGTGTTGACAGGACATCGTTTCGGATTTTGATGGGTAAAACTGAAGTCTAAAAAGTAGTCCTTCAGATCCATTGGGTCCATGGAGCCGGATTTATCCCAGTTTCTATAGCGTGAAACGGGCAATTGCTTGCTATCCTTTGGACAGGATGCTAGTTTATCACAAAGTACTTTCCACCAAATCTAACCGACTCAGCTACCCATTCACTACTGGGTGGACAGGGGGGTCAGAAAAAAAATCTCGACTGCATCAGGGATCAATCTTGGTCCTTATGCATGTGAAGCGAAAGCACTACAAACTGAGCTATTGGGACCCCCAAAACTGAAGACTAAACTATGACATAAATAATAGTGCATGGGCCAGTGGGCGAAACCCCCCCCCCCCCCTGGGGGAGTTTTCGCGACATGTATTTTCTGAAACAGCAATATATCTTGAGTATTGATCCGGGCTTTATCGTTTTTTCAAGTGTCATTTACGAAAGTTATGGCCCTTGAAAGGTCATTGGGTGCAATTTTTTGTGCATAAAATGATTGTTTATCACCTTAAAATTGCTTCACATACAATCAATTGTGGAATTTTATTTTAATTTCTCATTTTTTGCCTCATATCATACAATATTTTACAAAGCTATATAACGTTTTTAAATCTTTGATAGCCATTTTCTATATAATTTGAAAAAAAAAATCTATTCTTGCTTCCCTTCAGGATATTAAACAAGAGGAATTTTGTACTAGCACAATTCAGGCATGTTTCAGGGACATATAATACATATTAATCCGGGTGTTACCGTTTTTTCAAGTGTCATTGATGGGAGTTATAGCCCTTGAAAGGTCATTGGGTGCATTTTCTTCGTGAACTCATTTTCGTGCATAAAATGATTGTTTATCATCCTAAAATTGCTTCAGATACAATCAATAGTGGAATTTTATTGTCATTTCTCAGTTTTTGCCTTAGACCATACAATATTTAACAAAGCTATATAAGGCTTTTAAATCTTTGATAGCCATTTTCTCTATAATATGAAAAAAATTTATTACAGTATATTTGCTTCCCTTCAGTGAAAAATAAACAAAAGGAATTTTGTACTAGCACAATTCAGGCATGATTCATGGGCATATAACACATATTTCTGAAATCGTATCCTTTGGTGTAAGCGTAATTTTTTTATTTTTAGACTTAATGTTCATAGAGCAAATTTCACACTGCTGCTCTGAGGATTTTAAATCTTCTAATCATTTATGACATTGGGAAAGAATGGAAACTTATTGTGGTCTGAAAAACTTTTGTTTTTCTAACTGTGACTGAAGCAAGGCTATGTGCACATGGATATGGTTATGAGTGAAAAGAACTACAACAGCTCTATGCGAGTGCATGTGTCTGTTTTGGAGGCTCTAGAGAGGCTTCTGCTTGCAAACTTTGAGCAGGACACGAATTCAAAACTCAGTAAAAACCTCATGTCTTACATAAAGGAATTCACAGAAGGAATTTCAAGCAGTACGGCCAATAAAATTGTCCAGTCAACTGTGTTTGCTGAGTTATTTTCCCAGTATGAAACCTTCAAAGAGTGTCCCCGCTCAGGAAAGTACGGAAAAACTGCACATTATTGGATCCAATACATGGACAGAGTTTGGCTTCTCCTCCAGTTTCTGCAAGCCAAAAAGACCAACAACTTTGTTCTTCGTGTATCTTGTTTGAAAGAACTGTGCCCACTGCTTTTTACCATGAATCACCACAATTATGCCAAGTATATCAGTTACATATTTTGTGTCACTAGCCAACCTGATTAATTCCCACCCAGGGGCAGAAGAAATGTTACAGGATAATGGCTTTAGTGTCTCCAGATCAAGGTCGCCTGCTGGAATAGCAGTTCACATGACCATTGAACAAACAATAAACAAACATACAAAGGTATTGTTGTCTAGTGACTACAAAATTATCGATTTATTGAGAAACTAAAAGTCAATGACCATTTTAAATTAGTAAAAGGCTCAGAAATTGCAATACCAAAGGAAATTTCTTTCGAAACACTCAAAGAAATGACCAAAAGACCCATAACAATTTGGTAGCATTGATGCTAGTGTCAGTGGAAGAAGTGGTGGTTGTTGTAGCGATGGTAGAAGTGATGTGGTTGTGGTTGTGGCACGATGGTGATGGTAAGAGATGCTGATGTACCAAATGAAGTTGTGATGGTGATATCTGCTAGCCCAGTACATCAGTTATGAGTAAGTTTTGAGATAAAATATCTGGGAGAGTGTCTTCAATTCAATAGATGACATTTTGCAACAGTAGCAAGATATTTTCCATATATGTTATCTAAAAATCCATCTCTCTCTCTCTCTCTCTCTCTCTCTCCTCTCTCTGTCTTTTTTTTTTTTTAGCATTCACTACCATTACTACTACTCCTACTACTACTTTTACTACACGGTACTATATATTACTAATACTATTGCAAGTATGTAATATGCAAGGACAAGTTAAATACTTCTAAAATGGTTCTAGAGAATTCATTTTGAACCAAATACCGTTCATTAAGGTGCCCACTTTGTAATTGAAGACTCGTACAAAATAATGAAGAAAAAAATTGATCATTATAAATTTTATAAATTAAAATAGAGTAATTTTAGTTATCATAAAGGGAAATAACCCATGTATGTTTAAGCTTATTAGCAATACAGTTTTTAATTGAAGGCTTCATAGTCAAAGATGTTGGTTCAATTAAATTTTCACTTAGAATTTTCTATTTAATAAGTGGCAAAAGCTTAAATGTGGTCTGAGACTATTTAAAGTATAAAATAATCTTGTATCATAATTCTATGCAAATCTTCAAAAATGTATGAGAAAAATATTGGTGAAAACCGGCATCATATAAGCAACTGAAATGATAACTATAGTACTAAATGTGATGCAAATGTATCATTCACATCACAAATCTTTTAAAAAATCGTACTTTGGAATCGTATCCCCGTATTTGGGTTCAAAAATCCGACTAAAATACGCGAAATCGTACTGGTTGGCAGGTCTGCATTTCTCAGCTGAATTGATAACAAAAAGTCCTTTATCAGGTTTCTCGTCAAGGAATGGGAAAGTGACGAATATGCAAAGAAACTGAGAAACAGGGAAGTATTCTTTGTCTGTGAAGAGAGGGGCACTTTACTTTACAGTGACACGGGTGAATTTACCATAGCCGTACCTTGTCCAGATCTCTACTCATCACAGGAAGAGGCAGACACACGAATCATACTGCACTGTCAATATACTTCCCGCCAACCAAACTGTGAAACAATTGTTGTCAGATCACCAGACACAGATGTCTTCATACTTCTCCTTTCATTCTCAGAGACTATTGGTTTTTGATGCTGGCTGTGGCAACACCATCAATGTCTCTCATATAGCAAAGACTTTGTCTAAACAGATGTGTGATGCATTACTTGGTGTCCATGCATTCACAGGCTGTGACACAAGTTGATTTGCTGGGCAAGGAAAGCTGAAAGCTCTAAAATTTCTTCAAAAGGAGGAAGATCTTAGAATTCTGTTCTCCAGATTTGGAGCATCAGCAGCTGTTTCGAGTAATGACTGTCTCATGTTAGAGTCATTTGTGTGCAAGCTGTATGGCAAAACCTCACGCACAAGTGTCAACACAGTGAAGTATGACATAGTTCACCAGCGTTTCAAAGGAAAGAAAGGTGCCATCTCATGCAATGGTGGAATTGATCTGTGTCAGATGCCGCCTTGTAGTCGAGTATTGTCACTGCACATATCAAGAACCAACTTTCAAACTCTCATTTGGAGGAATGCAGTGTGCCAGAATCCTAGTATTCCAAAACCAGTTGGCAGAGAAATTCTGCAAATGAATTGGAAGTACAGTGGTTCAAAGATGCTTTCGTTCCAGATGAGATGCAGGAAATTGTGTATGAAGAAATCTGCACCAGTACTGACGAAGATACATATGCTGAGGATGATAGTGATAGCTTTGACAGTGTTTTCATTGAAGATACTTCGGAGGACGAAGAGGATTTTGCTACTGATGATGAGGATGTGTAATAACATTGGTGAGCAGTGCAAGCTGTTAAGGAGTAAAGCATGTTTGCAAAACACATAAGGACATTGCTTTTATGTACTTACTGCATCTTTCCCACGTATGAATCAAGAATCCCCTTTGAGTGTCAATTATTCTTTATAATGTAACAATGCTATTTCGTTCAAAAGTCTTTGGTAACGATGCTTCACTTGGGTTGTGAGCAAAATATCTTTTTTATGATATCTCTATTGTTTTTACCACACCTTGTACTTACTTTTAAATGTGAGAACTGGACAATAATATCATGCTTTAAAAAAATGAAAATTGTGATGAATTTGTCAAACATCTCACAAAGTTGAGAAAAATTTAAGGGTTGCTTACACTTTAAGTTTTTTCAGTGACGTAGGAATAAGAATGTTGTTGTTGGGGCTTGGACTATAGCTTCTTTCAGTGCTACATTTTCAATGAACATGCGGTTTTTGGCCATGTTTAAAATATTTTTTGTGTAAAATACTGAAATAGTCCATAGGTTTAGATTTGACACTTCATGAGATTACTGACAAATTGTTTCAACTCTCTGTGAATCTATATGATATTTACAAATTGAAAGCTTGTGCATACCGTTTGATAGTATATTCAAGTTCCTTCAGTTTGATACCCAATTTGCATATATTTGAATTAATATTGTAGTCTCCAGAGCCTTTGAAAGAAATGTGGTCTCTTTTTTGCAAGGGGACTAAACTCAGTTTTTTCAAAGGGCTATAACTCTCTTAAATGACACATTTTTACGGTAACAGATGAATTTGTATGGCCAATAAGTTCTATTATTTGAAAAATATAGTGGAATAAACACCAAAATGGGGGGAGGGATCCCAGTGGCCTACACAATATAAGGTTTGAATGATGAAACTGTAAGGTGCAATCAGTGTATTTAAAAAATCCTATATAAATAATTGAGTCAGCCACCGGGCCTTACACAATTGAAAAAAAAAAAATTATAAAAGAATAAAGGGGAAAAAAACATTAATAAAAAGCAAGAAAGAAAGAAAGGAAAGAAAGTAAGAAAGAAAGAAAAGAAAGAAAAAAAAAAAAGAAAAAAAGAGAGAAACACTTACCATCAGTAATGAGTGTCTTTTCATCAAGGCTCCGAGTGTAATGTTTATCAATTATATTCTTTTCAGTTTGATTTTGAATCTGGGGTAAATAGAGACAACAAACATGGGAGAGAATTTGTTCGAGAATATAAACAAACTTGAGCATTTATATAGCACAATATCCACTAAACATGCTCAAAGCACTTTACAAGGGATTCCTAGCCGACAGCAACACTAAAAATGCAAGACAAAGACATGATGCCAGTTAGGCGACGTTACAATATTTTTCAGGACAGAGACAATGCTGTAGACGAGGTACTCACTTTACACACGAGTACAATGAAAGAATGTGAGTAAAGAGCCTTTTCAAAGGACTCAACTACATACCACTTGGAGCGAAACTCGAACCCTGGACCTTCCGACCCAAGGCGAGTGTCATACCACTGACCACATAGCCGAACACTTACATGCACAAATTTATTTCAAAGTAACCAAGAACTGTGATGATCCCATAATCATGAAAACATCCTCATTGTTCACGTGATCCATAAAAGATAAGAATCACATTCACACAGTGCTCATAATATGTACCACCATTCTGTTGCATTGAGTGCTTGACACATGTGTCCCAACTGCAAGCAAAGCCTACAGACAAATGACACCCAATCTGTACCGTCCTGCAGTTAAACTTGACAGTTACTGGCATATAATGAAAAGCATCATAACACATGGGTATTAGTCGTGATGAACTTGCTCATTAATCCAGACCTGTCACAGGCAACCGACAAAAACATCGGATCACCCACTCACTTATGCGGAATGTAGACTTCACAACCTTACACTTACACAATTCGTCACGGTCTCTGGAATTTTTCCAGAATGCTATTGCTATTAAGATCCAGGCCTGTCCACTCTTTGATGTTGTCTTGCCATAGTTTTTCCTGTCTTCCTCTTCTCCTCTGTCCCTCTACAGTGTCCTGCACAGATTATCATGGAGGACAGTGTGTCCGAACCACGACAATTTCCTTCTTTTGACGATTGACAACAGTGGTTCCTGTCCTCCTGTTCAATCCTCCACTCTTTTAAAATATCCTTATTAGTTTTGTGCTCCAAATATGGACCTCTCAGGATTTTCCGATAGCTCTTATTTTGTAAAGCAAAAAATCTCTTTTCTAGATCTGCTGTGAACGTCCATGTTCGACAGCCATAGAGCATGATCTGTATATAACTTTAACTTAACTCCAAAATCGATTTTGGTTTTCCATATGGTGTTAAGTCTTGTCATGGCTGCTGTTGCCATTCCAAAAAACTGTATACTGTATAAAGTTTACGAAAAAGTCCATGCATCGAAATGTGTCCAATTTGACCTTTTATCATTTGACATATTTATCTGCATTAATTGCAACTTTATGGAGTGTGGCTCAATTTTGTAACATTTTCATTTCTGAATAAAATAACAACATATTTCTATCCCATTTCTTCAGAAATGTAATTTAAAATCTGAATCTGGACGAAAATACATCTGAATGTTACCAAATTTGATCCAGTAAAAAAAAAAAACCCTGAGATATATATATATGTGTGTGTGTGTGTGTGTTCTAATTAAATGCATATCAATGGCAGATCTGTATTTTGTTGTTTTTATGACGAGAAGACTATTGTCCGTTTCATGCTATAGAAACCAGAATAAACAATGGCTCAATGGGCACAATGGCTCTGAAAGACTACTATAACATGAAGCCTGAGCTTACCTAAAGTAAAGGTCCCATCCTGACAAGAGTGAAGTATTTAATTTTGGCACAAACATTTACAAATGCAACTAATTTTTCTTTGCATATAACTAAATAAAATCAAATATGATATTTTAACAAACTGAGCTCTTACTATCATTCCAACTATCTGGAAACCTGTTTTTTTGAGGGGAGGGAACTTCTTCTCTTCATAGAGAATCTTTTCAGCCGATGCCTCTTGGTCATAAGTGACTCTGCCCATCTTGAGATCCATCACACAGGGCTTCTGAAATTGGGCTGTCAAATTGGTCAGTTTCATCATTGTCACTATATAAGAGGTAAAAAAAAATTATTTAACAACTTGAACAAGCACTATATAAGAGGTAAAAAATTTATTTTAGCAGTTTGAACAAGCGGATTGGAGCTAAATAAAGCTATGATGTAATATCATCATTTTCACTATATCAGAGGTAAAAACAAAAGGTTGTGACAGTTTGAACAAGTGGATTGAATCTAAATAAAGCTATGATGTAATAATGTAATATTGAACTGCAATCAACAGTCTTTGTAATTGTAAAAACTAAGGAATCAAGTTCAAACATAGCTTTTTTTCTTCATCATTGTTATGCAAGACATCGAAGCAAATATTACTAATTTCCTCTTTTAACATTATTCCAATTCTATCATTAAAGAAGAGTTTTTGCTTCTAAATTATGGCAGCCAATGCACTTCATTAATTCCACCACCAAACTATCATTGGTATTTTTTATATTTTCATAAAATATTTACAAAGCATATCTGACAGGCACTTTCTATTGTGAACAATAATCCAAAGAAATCACAATTTTCTGCAGGCAATTGCTTTTATTCCATATCACCATCAAAATATATTTTCAGTTTATTCAAGTTTGGTAAGAGTAAGAGAAAAAAAAAATATACTTAACTGTTTTCATTTTCTTCTGTCCCGTGATATTTTGGTATAAATTGACGCAACTCAAGCAGATCTGAATCATTGCATTCGGAACTAAAGACGTTTTGATAAAATTTCAGCTCCCTTGGGCCACGAGGTGGAGGAAACAACGTCTTCAGGATGAGTCCATTTTTGAGATCATAAATTCCTGTTGGAAGAAGGATAAAATATCAGTTTGATTTGGTAACAAATTACAATTGGCCTGTGATGGTAAAAAATACTTTTGAAAGGAGTAACGATTTCAATAAAAAATAATACAAAACACAAACACCCCTGGTACAGATATCTTTGTTAGCAAACTAAAAATAGCAACAAAGGGAAACCCGTTTAAAAAAAAAAATATATAAAGGTCTTATTAAATTGGAATTTAAGAATAAATAATTATAATGTATCTGAAATTCAGTTTCCTTGTGCTTTCTTCTTGAGGCATTAACCCTTTTGAGATCCCCATGATTGAAAATCGAACAAATTTGTTTGAATTTCCGTTCATATGAACTCAAAACACTCAAAACTTTTGAACGAAATTGGCATGTTTTGTATTTTAGACGAAAGAGCGTGTTTGTATATGATGGCGATCCCCCCTCCTGATCGTCCATTTCTTGGGAACTATTCCATCTTGTAGCCGGGAGGTGTCATTTCTTTCATTTTAGGTTCATCACCGAACTGACGCAACCATGATTCAGTTATATATAGAATATTGATATCGTGTTGATCTATGACATCGATTATATCGAATGTCTTGTTTCTCGATGACTGTGCGTTAATATGGCCAATACAAATGTTATGATTTCCATGACTTGGTCTTGTGTCATTTGTCAATATTTTCGTTAACGTCTGTGGTGGTCGAGTTGAACGATGACAGTTCACTGGACGTCGCGGGACTGTTGTTTCAATAACATGTTGTTTACGTCGACCACCACGTTTACAGACAATCTTTTGTTGATTGTAACGGTGTTCACGTTTGAGGCAGGAGTGTGTGTTTTCAATTTGTAAACAATAAAAGTGCAGGGTGAATAAAAGTCCAACGACAGCCGACAGTAAAAATTGGTTGTGAGAACGAGTAAATCTGGCGGGGTCTGGTGAAACATTGTAATATAGTCCGAAACAATTTTGATAAAAATGATGTCGAAACCGTATAAAATATAATTAAAGCAATATCACAATGGTATCTTACGTGTTGTACAAAAATCCTAGAATAAAAATTGAATTGAAATAAGACGTGTAAATCCTTGAAATCTGTAAAAATTGAAGAGAAATGTCACAACAAAAACACGTCTTGCCTGTTAGGCAACTACACACTAACTCTTAACAGCAACACTGATTTATTTTTTTTCATCCAGATAATAGTTTCCCAATTGTTAATGCAGAATAAATCGTTTCCACCAATCAAGCTATAATCGCATAACATTAAGACTAAGATCTGGTGTTAGGTTAAAGTAAGATTGAATCTCGCTTTTTATGGATTAAATTGCATTGTTTGGTCTTTTAAAAATAACACACACACACACACGCACAGAGCGAGGTCCATCCACTGGTTGTATTGCAGAGACAAACCAGTTACCGGAGTTACCGTGTACGTAGATCCTGAGGCTAGGTGCCCGTTACTGTGTAGGTAAACACTGCCTTTCCGAAAAATAAAACTGAAAATAATGTTCGGCAGAGAAACTGAGTAAATCGGGTGAACCAACAATCCCATTCTTTTAAGGTGGCATTTTTATGGACCTCCATTGGAGGTGTACAAAAACGTACCTTTTTATGCACCTCCGTTGGCGGCGTAAAAAAAAGCATCGTTTTTATGCATCTCTGTTGGCAGTGGTGGTTAATTAATGAAAATGTTGCTGCATACGTCCATGAGGTTTAAATAGTTTTAGATTGTATCTAGATTAGCATGCTGCTTAGTGATTATCGATGTACGTTTATACAATTATATTGAATTAAATTGATTTTAAAAATCAAAGGTAAACAGAAACATGGCACACAAATACTGATCTCAAATAAATAAATAATTTTAGAAAATTTAAATCGAAGTTTTTTTAAAAACATGATAAAAAGTTTTTGAAAAACAAAAAGAAAAAAGAAAAAAAACAAGCATAACAACAAAAATTATGTCTTATGAAAGTAAACTAAAAAAAAAAATGTCCACAATGGGAATCGAACCCTGTACTTTCATGGTTAGAGTCTGACAGGTTGTCCACTATGCTATGGAGCCACCGGACTATTCATCAAATTTAATAAGGTCTTTCTAAAACATTATTTTACCTCCTATGCAACTTCTATTTTCTGGCTTTCTGGCTTTCTATTTCGATTTTTTAGATTATTATTATTTTTATTTAAATTAGACATCCTACAGATGTCACAATATAACTTTTGTCATATCCAAATACAGAAACAAAATATCGCTGATGAAACTGGTAGAATGTGCATGCGTAACGGAGGTGCATAAAAATGATCCGTTAAGATACACCGTAAACGGAGGTGCATAAAAACACTACGTTCTTTTAAATACTTGATGTAACTCCAGTGATAAAAGTCTACCTATTAAACTTTAGAAACTGATGGAATGGTTAGTCATGCAACCTGAACTTGAATTTTGATGATCTTGATTCTAGAATATAATATAATATAGCGCTGTGATTATCCCTGTCTGGGGATAATGAAAATTCGTTATCCCCAGACACATATTTGAAACTCCACTCTTTTAAACAATTATCCACATTCCAGAATATGGAATGTTTCCGAATGCACATAGAAATAATAAAATATCTATAAAATCATAAAATTAACCAACATTAAATCAGTTGTTACTACATATATACACAATATGTGTCGACTTCGAAGTGGGTGTCATGGCCGAATGGTTTAGTCGTCTGCCCTGGAAGTTTTACCAGAACCGACGTTGTGGGTTTGAATCCTGGCTCCGCCCCTTTTTTTTTTTTTAATTCCGTCTTCTTTTTACAGAACGTTGCAAGGGATAAATGTCCCATCCATCCTCCCCCCACCTTTTTTTTTTGTGCGAGTCTATTCTTTTCTACTTTTTGTTTGACCTTTTGTTCCGTTTCTTAGCATGAATTTCTTAAAATTGATTTTTATTTTTTTTAAATTATTTTTTGTTTTTTTTTTCTCCTCTGTCTGATCATTTGGTCGCTCTCTGAATATATCTGTTTGTTTGCTTTTTAATTATTTATCCTTTTTAGACACTTTTTGAGATCGGAGTGGGGACGAGTATGACAATTTGCTAGAAACTAGAAAGGAGCCAAGAGAGATAGAGAGAGAGAGAGAGAGAGAGAGAGAGAGAGAGAGAGAGAGAGAGAGAGAGAGAGAGAGAGTTTAAAAAAAAAAGAGGTGGGGAGAGGATGGATGGGACATTTATCCCTTGCACCGTGCTGTAAAAAGAAGACGGAATGTAAAAAAAAAAAAAAAAGTGGCGGAACCAGGATTTGAACCCGCAACGTCGATTCTGGTAAAACTTCCAGGGCAGACGATTAAACCATTCAGCCATGACACCCACTTCCAAGTCGACACATATTGTATATGTATTGGTAACAACTGATTTAATGTTGGTTAATTTTATGTTTTTATAGATATTTTATTAACTTTCCTTATTTCTATGTGCATTTGGAAACATTCCATATTCTGGAATGTGGATAATTGTTTAAAAGAGCGGAGTTTCAAATATCTGTCAGGGAATAACGAAATTTGGTTATCCCCAGACAGGCTATAATAATAATATTTAATATTTAATATAGCGACTTACGGCGACGGTACTACCGCAAACTCGGGGACCCGAGTCTCTCTTGCTTAGTTTACCCTAGATACGGTCTGCCGCCTGGAATGATGACACCGGATGTTGCTTATTGTTGTATGCCAGATTCTTATCGTTGTATGCCAGACTGGCATTTTCTTTTTTATGTGTTTTATTATTATGTGCGAATTTAATGTATAATGTTTTTATACGTTTTGAACCCGTTTTTGAACAAATAAACGTATATTTGAAAATGGGTAATAAAAACAGTAAAACATTTTTTTGACGTGTTCAATCATTTGGATTTCACGTGGGGTTCTTTGCCGTGTTTTTTTGTCTGGTGTGTTTGTGTTTTTCACGCCGCGGCATTTCGATTCTCATCGTTGTATGCCAGATTGGCATTTTCTTTTTTTCGTGACCAGCATTTTCTACAAAATTATGTGTTTTATTATTATTATGTATGTACATGAATATAATATGTATTATGCGAATTTAATGTCTAATGTTTTTATACGTTTTTGAACAAATAAACGTATATTTGAAAATGGGTAATAAAAACAGTAAAACATTTTTTGACGTGTTCAATCATTTGGATTTCACGTGGGGTTTTTTGCCGTTTTTTTTTTTTTTTTTTGTCTGGTGTGTTTGTGTTTTTCGCGCCGCGGCATTTCGATTCTCGTAATGGCGTTACAATTATTATATGCTCATGCGAGGACAGAAGAAGACGCTATTCTCTTTCTCCAGACTAACGGGTTATTAACAAGAAATCCACCAAATTGTGCGACTTGCAACCGAGTCACCACTCTTATAAAGAAAAGTGCCACAAGTGACAACAGGTACTGGCGTTGCCCTACCCACAAGAGTGTCAAAGTTCCCTTAAGGAGAGGATCGTTCTTTGAACATCAGTGTCTTCCTCTGAGGAAAATTGTTGAGCTGCTCCTTTTGTGGGCTTTCAAGGAGCCGATTCTAAACAGTACAGGGCTCACTGGAGTGAGTGAAAATTCTGTTTTACAGTGGTATGGTTTTTTTCGAGACATTTGTTCGTGGTGGCTTTTGAACAACCCGTACCAAATAGGTGGTCCAGGCCTCACAGTCGAGATCGACGAAAGTCTAGTGGCCAAAAGAAAAAACAACGTGGGCCGAGTTGCTGAGCAACGGTGGGTGTTTGGTGGTGTGTGTAGGGAGACGGGACAGGGATTTTTAGTGGTCGTGGATAACGACAGATCAGCGGCTAGACTGTTGCCACTTATTCAGGAGCACATCGCCCCTGGTTCCACTATACACAGTGACGGCTGGGCTGCATACAACGGGATAGCCAACCTCCCAGTCCAACCTCCATATCAACACCTGGTGGTGAACCACACAGCTAACTTTGTTGACCCCCAGACAGGCGCATGCACCAACACTATTGAGTGCTATTGGAAGAACTGCAAACGCAGGTTCAAATCTATGCTGGGTGTCCACAGTAGTCAACTGGAATCTCATTTGGATGAATTTATGTGGAGGGAGCTATACGGGAAGACTCACCAAGAAGCCCTTCGACATATTATTCTCCATCTTTCGCAGTGGTATCCAGTATAGGGTGAGTTATAAATACTGTTTACTACTAGTATATGAAAAAAAAAACCCAACAAAACAAAACAAAATCCAGTCCAGATCTAATTATCTACTATGAATCTAGAAATAGATATATTTAGATCTCGAAGCGATCTAAATTTTATATTTTAAAAGATATTAGATCTAAAAAAAAATTAATTAAAAAAATAAAAATTTTGGCCAAAAAAAAATTTGGATCTAGATTTTATATTTTAAAAGATATTAGATCTAAAAAAAAAATTAATTAAAAAAATAAAAATTTTGGCCAAAAAATAATTTGGCCAGAAATTATTTGGGGTCCCCGAGTTTGCGTAAAAAATAAAAAAGATTTGGCCAGCAATTTTTTGTGTCCCCGAATTTGCGTAAAAAAATATAAAAAATTTGGCCAGAAATTATTGGGGAAATTTTTGGGTCCCCGAGTTTGCGGTAGTACCTACGGCGACTAGCGACACATACCTAGCTTTGTTTTCTTGTACTTCTCAATACGTGAGCTGTGACCACCAATCTGGGTATCTAAACATTCCAGTTCGTAGGCTTGAACTTGTACTTGGTGATTATGGCTCATATTCCTATCACATTCCGAGCCTCTTGGCACCTTGACTGAATTTGCATTCATATCAAGCCCAAGCCCAAGTCCAAGCGAATCAGTTTGAGTTTGCCTCGACATGACTTCGCCTACAAGTAAGGTAAGGTACTATAAAGCAATTCCTATTCATTCGCGATGACTGTTATTATTGTAATGGAATCCTATTGTTAATTTGAACTAACCGGTTTGACAACCGACTCGATGTTATCAATGTCACGTTTTCATGTCAAATCAATAACAAATAAGGAACAAATAACACCTCATCCTAATAACTAGTTGTTGGGTGAACGGTTCCGGTTTCGGTTTTGAGTTTCGCGATGAGTTCATTGGGTTGAAAGTAGAGAGTAACTTCCCTTTGACCTACAAAACCATATCGTGTTTCCAGGTTGGCTGAATTTTTGCCAAATTGGCGGATTTTCGCGTGGCTGGGAAAATATGATCTGGCGGATGGCGGATTTTTGATGATTTGTATACATACCCTTTAAAAAAGTATAAGTATGGCAATCAAGTCTAATTATTTCTTCACCCCCCCCCTAAAATGACGTTTAGGATCACCTATTGTGAAACTACTGTAGGCCTAGATCTATATTACACAACCTAATTCCGATTAACTTTGTGGGGTTCCCTATCTCCACAGTGGGCAGGGAGGTACATACCGTGTCTTCTATCCCCTTATATCTGTTTTCCGACATGCTTTTCTGTCTTTGTCTTGGTATGAGATTGTTTGGTTTGTCCCGACCCTGGCTGGAGTCTTTGGCTGGGAGGGAAACAGTCAAATGCATGGTTATTATTTTGGGAGATGATATTTTTACTGGCGCTGATATAACCTAAATGTGTTGCAAGCGCCCTAAAACCCTTAAAAACAAAAACAAACAATTCCGATTAACCGAATGTGAAACAATATCCGACAGTCGCTCAAACAAAATCGAAACTCCGAATCGTCATGCCTTTAGAAAGGAAACAGTTGTAAATAGGTGAATAGCGTTTGGTAACAATTTTTATTCTGAGACAATACAATATTGTTGATTATAAGTGTTTTAAATCAAATGGCGGAATTTTTTTTGTTTTTTTTTTTGAGGATTTTGGGCAAAAGTCACAGCTGAAGAAGGATAAAGTTGGTGGATTTTGGCGGATTTCTGGCATAAAGTTGGCGGAATTTTTGCAAAGGTACCTGGCATTACTGAAACCAAAACAAACTGAAAGTGAAGGCCGAAAGTGAAAGCACCTTTAAGAGTCCGAAGCCTAAGGTTGTGATTTTACTCACACCGATTCAGACGTGAAAATTGTAATTTTCAGTCTTGATCTGCGAATCTGATTGAAATATTTAAATTATGTCGAGCTTGTCTACTTTCTCATCCAAACCCAATGTTAAACCACCCCAAAAAGGCAGTTTTCCTCTTGATCATGACGGTAAGTCCTATCTATAGTTACTTTGGTAAAAAATTCAAATTGGGTTGAGCTCAATGAAACCTATATCATTTTAAAGTGCTTTTCAACACGATTCTAATGATACCAAAATTGTGAAAATCAGATAAGCAGAAAAAAAGTTATGTTAGTTTAAAGGCTGAAAAATGGTCTTCTATTTGCCTTTGTTATTTACTGACGGACTTTGTGACCTGAAAATTGTTGCATTTCCGGTAGTAACCACCATTTGGATTTCAAAACTGGTCTAAAATGGCCGCTAAGATTTGAGTAAGGATTTTACTGGAACGAATTTCATGGATGCGGTATACAACTTTGCCCTGAATTTAATTTTATAAAAAAGTTAAGATGTTAAATAAACGTGCCAGCATGAAATTTTGATTTACCAAGTTCTAATCTTTTAATTATCCAGAGCTAAATTATACCCTATATTATCCATAATCAAAAGTTATACTAAATTGTCATTGATTTTAAAATAAACTACACCAAACGATAGAGTAATTTCTCCTGAAGAAAATAAGACATAAATCATTAAAATCCATCCATAAACAAAAAATCTATGGAACTTTTTCTGAGACCCATCACTCAAAAGTCAAAAAAATCGGGTCACAGCCACCAGGCCATTTATCGGCTCCCTGCTGGAGGGCCAAATGGACGTTTACCAAAGTACCTACTATCTAGTCCTAGCCTGCGAGAGCTGCGCCGGGGTTACCAATATTTAGCTTCCTTACCAGGACCAATCATTCGTTTGGACAGAAAAATAAATAAAAAACTTACCGCTTACCGTCAAAAGCAGTTTAGATATGAAGATGCTTTTGTTTTCTATAAAAAAACATTCGGTACTAGACAATTCTTGATGAATTTCAAAAGTTGTATTTGAAATTATATCCTAAATTTTTTCATGATTCATTCCTCGCAAAATCGTGTGTGTTTACGTCTGTTTACAATGGTGCCGCGCAAAAAAACAAAGGTTTTTTAAAAAGTTTATTGAGAAAAAGATACGGAAAAAAGTGTCCCTAGATAGGTATGCAATTTGGTGCATTAGTGCAGTAAAAATTGGTGCGCAAAATTAGTTCGTAGCGGATGCGAGACTCTGTGTGTGTGAGTGTGTGTGTGTCTCTTTTTTTTTTTGGGCGTGCCTACGTACACGGTAACGGGGCATCTAGCCTCAGGATCTACGTACACGTAAACTGGTTTACCGTTGCAACACAAGCAATAGATGGTCCTCGCTGTCGTGACTGCGCGCGATTGTGTGTGTGTGTGTCTGTGTGTGTGAGTTATTTTTTAAAAAATCGAAACAATTTTAACCATTAATGGCGAGATTCGATCTTACACCCCCCAAACTCCAGATCTTAGTCTTAATGTTATCATTAAAAGACAAGCTTTGCGATTTATAGTTTAATTGAAGCCCGAGTCGAAATATACTCTTACTACTGCTCTCTTGGTGGAAACAATTTTTTTTTCTGCGTTAAAAAATATTATAAATGAAGACTATTATTTGAAAACAAAAAAAATCAGTGTCACTGGCAAAGGGTTAATTGCAGTTCTCCTGCATCCTGTGAGACTCCTACGGCACTTGCTAATCATAAAAAAGGAAATAGCAATCAACAATACTAAGTTGAAAAAAAGGAGGGGGGGGGGGGGGGGAGGGAAGAGAGCAAACCCAGTAGCAATGCAACCTTTAGCGGTGAAATTCGATCTTTGATCTAACACCAAATCTTCTTTCATCAAAAGACAAGTAACGGCAAAACGATTTTATAGACAATTAAAATCCGAGTTGCGATAGTCTGACTGCTCTCTTGGTGGAAACGCTGTATTCTCCGTTAACAATAATAAAGATAAAAGCAAACTATTATCTGAAAGCAAAAAATTTGCTTCACTGTTAAGGGGATAAGAACACCTGCCAGCATCGTTGACATGCTCTACATCACCAAGGTCACCAGCGACACGTCTCCCTTTCGTGTTCATGCAACCCCCCCACCCTCCACTCTCACGGTGGTGGTGGCGGCAGATAAAAAAGGCCTTTTTTCTTTCATTCAATCAACTTGACTGCTGTTGGACCCTAGGCCTCTCTACAAGTACAAGAAATAATACACACTTTTTTTCTGCTCCAGCGAAAATATCTACCCCCCACCGGTCTAATTATTTGTAGCAGACGACAAATTTCTCAAAATGGTCACATGACACTGTAAAAACAACACAGGAAGTCCATGAAAGCTTATTTACGGCATTTCCTTTGAACCGTGTAAACAACAAAATTTCGTTTTCATTCGACTCAACGGGTCAGATTGGCTGGTATTTTTTAACGAACTAAAGTTCTGAAAAATCAAATTGTTTCTTAGAAAGTTGAAAGATGCTAGTTTTTGAAACAGAGGTAGGTTTTAAAAATAAAATATTTATCTTTTACTTGAATGTGTGCTCAAGGCGAAGTGGACGTTCAGCGGAGGTTGGTAGGCCAAAGGCCCACCTCTCTAGATAGTAGCAGCCTAAATAAGCTTTCGACTTTTGATAAGTCAACGCTGTGATTATTATTAGGCTGTCGTCATACACAGACATGTCTGCCAATAAAGAAAATTGATTATTATTACCTGCCTGGCAATAATTTAAAAACCTGGACTTTTGATTATTGGCGGACCCTGACACTGACTACTGTCTGGAGTCTGGATAACCAATTTTCGTTATTGGCAGACACATGTACCAAGTTGGCAGAAAGATTTTATGCAAAATGCCAATATAGTCATGAAAAATACCAAATATTCTGAAAAAAATGCCAGTGGTTATTTGTGTCCCAAATCAGTATTAATGTTATATTAATAGATATCAAATGATATTTGTTACAGTTACAGTGAATGACATATTCAGTCAGATGGTGAAAAGGTTTGAACTGAGATATTGCCAATTTAAGTTAGAAGATCAATTTTTATCAAAAATGAGTTCTTGTCATAAATGATTAAATCAACCCTGTTTGTACATCTCATCTTCGGGAAATATCAAAGCTTAATTTCACTTCTGAATATTTTTTACAGCTAGTCAAGTTGAAAAAGTATGAAATTTGAGAAAAGTTGTTGGATCCCTTTCCCATTCATCCGACATAACTTCATGAAAAATCACCCGATTTACTTTAAATAAAGATTAAAATGATCTGGGGAGCATATTCTATCAGAAAATACAAATCTGAAATATTCACCTTCCGACTGATTATGTCATGCACTGACACATTTAACACAAAATGAAAGTAAATAATACTGATCAAATGTCAAATCCAGCTTTATTTTTTATTTTTTAACCCTCTAGTGTTTAGATTATTTTGGGGGAGTAGATAATGAGTTCCCTATGGCCATGTCAATCATGTAGACATCCTTTGATTATATAAGCATAGCTGCCAACCGTTCCTTACAAAACGGATTTGTTCCGTATTTGGCTTCCTGAGTCCGTAAGTCCGTATTTTTAGTTCAAAATCCGTATTTTGTAATTTTTGGCTAATTTGTGGTAAACAAGGCATGTGAGTCTAATGAATTACTATTATTATTATTAATACTACTATACTATTATTGTTATTATTATTAGTGTCCAGCGAGAGATGATGAGAAGGGTTTAAATCAACACAGCATAATATTCTTCATTCCCATGTAAACTAGCTCTATAATTTGAATTATACTTCTCTATCATAAATGATTTTCAACAATTGAAAAAAATCTAGTTGAGTATATGACGCCAATTTTCACTAAAACCTTTCATAATGTATTGGAGATTTGCATAAAATATGCATGTTGGCCTCGAATATACTTTTAATGTTCTCATATAGTATTGATACTTTCACTATTTGTTACAAATATTGTGTTAATTAATAATAAAATTAAATCTTGATTGAAAGGTATTCAATCAGAAAATCAATTGCTTATATAGATTAAACATTACAATGATTATTTCTCTTTATTAATTTATGGAATATAAATTCAATCCTTTAAAAAAATGTTGATCTGATTCTAATTTTTTTTTTTTTTCAAGCAAGCTTTTATAACGGTTTAGATTCAATTGAATTAAGTATACTCCGTTTTTAGGTCTTTTTATCTTGTCAAAGTAAAGAGGTAGTAATTCTCCAATATTTAGAGTTCAATTTACTACAACTACTATTACATACTACTTAAAGATCATTATGTTGCATGAAAGAAAATATATACAATCGCCTACTTTTTAGCCAATCTCCTTTATTTTTATCTTAAAACCCCCTCTCAAGTGATGGACCAGGTTGGCAGTTATGCATTTCTAAACATCCTAAGTTATTTCATTTTACAATTGTGCTTGTATATTTGTCCTTATCAAAGTTAAGGCAGTTGGATTCTTTCTTTATTTTGTCTGTTCTGAAATTTTGATCTCATTGTGGAATTTATCATTTCATAACGGTTCAAATGAGCTGGAACCTAACCCGATAATTTAGAAACATTTGGACTAGCCTCTGTTATTTTAAATGTGTTAGTAGTAGTAGTAATTAAAAAGGCTGACTTTTATATGTTACAATTCGAAAGGGGGGGGGGCACGTCGTCCCCTCATCCCGAGTTTAGCAAATGGATCAATGAAATTTAAGTTTTTGTCACTTTGATCTGAAAAGGTCAAACTGGCATTTTGCATTTTTGTTTTCAACCAAAGAAAGTTGTTAATCATCAAATCTGTTCATAGTCCACCAACCATTAAAATTTTCACATGAGAGATACACATTCTAACATTGTTGAGATGTGTAGGCCTATTCTCTCAGGCACTGGTCCACACATCGCACTGACAGGGTATTAACGGGTCTCACCCCACCACCCCCCTTTTTTTTTTTCCACCATCTTGAAAACCCCGGAATAACAACACCACTGGATAATGGCATTATTTTCCGATCCCGAGCGATGTAGTGATCCAGAGGTTTTACTGTACCTTCCAAATACATATAGAAAACTGCCATTTATGGATGCCAGAGAACTTAGCCATGTTGACTAGACAAGATTACATGAACCTAACCAGGCCTTAGCCGTCAGATCACATTCAGCGCGAAGTGAGCATAGCCACAGCATCAATTGAAATAATGAATATATTAATGAAATTTAAACGTTAGAATAGATTAACCTTTAATTTATGATTATTAAGAAAAAGGAGCTCCTGGTGTCATAAATGATCAGTGTGACAAACAGTCCTAACAATAAGAGAGTATCTGCCTATCCACCCCCACAATGGTGGATTCATGTTAAGAGTTGCCATTGGCTTGGGAGCCTTGTAAATAAATGATAAAGTAATAAATTAATAATCAATTAACAAATAGATAAATAAAATTTATTCATCCATAAGGAAATCGTCATTACTTTGAGCAATTTTAGTAAGCAATATAAAAGCGAGTTTTTTGGGGGTTTTTTTTAAACTATAAGAACTTCAGATTAAAGAATTAAAATCTGATTTAATGTTTTATATGGTTCTGATCCATCATGTTTTGCTGTTCTGTATATTTCAGGAGAATGCAAAGAATTTATGATCAAATATATGCAATGTCTTCGTATCAACAAGAGAGAAGCAACAAAATGCAGGGAACAGTCCAAAGACTATCTCAACTGTAGAATGGAAAAGTATGCTGTATTTAGCTGTTTTATAGAGTTCGTTATGGTAGCCAATATACTCTCATATAAGAAAATAATAAATGAAATTCTCTTTATTCATCCTATAGGGGAAATTTGTCTCTAGGGTCTGTTTCAAGAGAAGACTGGCATAACCCAGGCGTCAGCCGCAGTGCAGCACTGCAAATTGAGCTAGGTCGGGGGACTTGCTCAAGGCTAGTAGGTTCTACGGTTCCCGGGAAATGAGAACCGCAAGAAGTGGTTCTGGTTCCAAGAACCAGTTCTTTTTCGACATTGGACATTCTCGAGGAATCGTTGGGACCGTCACACGATGGGAACTGTGCCTGCATTAGATGGCAGTAGAACTGCTTAGTGGAAGTGGGAGCAGAGGTGGCGTTTTGCCTCAAAACATAAACATTAAGCATGTGTGTGTGTGTGTGTGTGTGAGAGAGAGGGTTGATGGAGCAGGTCAGGTCAATGTTAGGGAGTGAATGGAAAAGGGATTGTTAATATTTTGTGTCTTTGGCATCCTGGGCCATTCCCTTTTTTCTCTTTTATATTTCTACGTTTGGATAGAACGCCAGTCTATCGCAAAGTACATTTCGCCAGATCTTATGGACCCAGCTACCCATTCACTGCAGGGTAGACAGGGAGATCAGAAAAAAATCTGGACTGCAACCGGGATTGATGTCGGTCTCTTTGCATGTAAAGAGAGTGCTCTATCAACTGAGCTATCAGATCCCCCAAATATTCTAATGGGGGTTTTAAAAATACAGATGTTATAATTGTTATTTTTGAAGAAAGTTATAAAGTATGTGAAACTCATATTATTTGATTAGTTAAAACACCAAAAGAAATTTAAATATTATTGTATTATTAAATTACAATGCAATAGAAAGGAGTGGTGACAACAGATAGACAAAAATAATTTTTTAAATCGGACCTGCTAGGTTTGAAACACACACACACACATAAACACAAACACACAGGGGTGATGTCGTCAAAATAGATCAGTGTCATTGCGATCATTTGTATATAGTAAATTTGGAAATTTATCCCGAGTAATGGAATCGTCCAAGGCGTCACGCGACCCCTCTCCCCCCCCACCCCACACACAAGAGGGCAGTTAACTGCGAGGAGAGAGATTGTCATGTGCTAGGGGGGGTTGGTGCGATTAATTAAGTGGGATGGGTGGTGATTGGTGAAAGAGAGGCGAACGACTTAGGCAAAAGAACCGAGGAAAGGCAATAAGGAAACTAGAATCGCTGAGACTGTTAAAATAGAAAGGTGAGAAGTGAGTACCGCCAACGGTTCTTCACCTTGGAACAGGTCATCAGTTTTCAGCTATGGAATCGTGGGACCAGTCCTCAGCGCGGCACTACTCAAGGCCACATTGCGCGGTGGCAGGTGGTCAAACTCAGTACCTTTCAGGTACAAAGCAAAGACCATAGCACTGAGCCACGCTTTGTCCTGTATTGTTTTCAATTAGAGCAAAGCCATAAGGTCCAGGGCTAGGGAGCCTGAGTTTGATCTCAGTTTCTATGATAGATTTCAACTAGCACAAAGTACTCTCTGCCAGAATCAATAGACATAACCACATAATTAATCACTGCTGGTTGGGCATGGGGGTTCAGAGAAAACCTGGATGACACCTTCGCTTATGAGAAGAAATGTTCTACAAGCTGAGTTATGAGAATACCTTTTGAATTGAAGCAGAGGAGTAACAATCAGTATTCGGTTTGGTTTCTTTGGAATTGAAAAATGTATCGAATTTTGGTTTTACTTTTACTTATATGCTTAGCGATGATTTCCAGCACAGGTCCTTATGGATCCTGTACGCTGGACTCCAGTTGTTCTTTATCAGGAAAGGTACTCATGCAGACAGTGTTGACCTTTTGTGTTTAGTCAGACAGTATTTCTTGCTCTTTCTAGAATTTATCAAGTTTATTTTTCTACGAGTTCAAACTATTTGCACATATCACATATGATTTCATAGGACGAACTATTCCACAACTGAACAACTCTCACATTAAAAGTATACTTTCCAAAATAGGTCCTTGTCCTATGTGGACAAAGCTCCCTACTGATCCCCCTTGTAGCATAATGCCTGTGTAGATATCCATACTGCATCTTCACAGAATATCCGGCCTCCCTGTCATAAGTGCCTCTTAGTATTTTGTTTACTTCTATCATATCATCCGGAACTCTCCTGTAACTCAGCCTTTGTTACAAGTCCATTTTTCAACATTTAAAAATATTATTATTATTATTATTAGTATTATTATTATTATTAATTATTATTATTATTATTATTATTATTATTATTATTATTATTATTATTATTATTATTATTATTATTATTAGTATTAGTATTATTATTTATGTTTTAAAAAATTTCAAATGTTTTCTTATTTGTTTTATGATTTAATCATTTCTATTGAACTCTGCCATGTTGGATGGCTGTAAAAATTACATACTTGTTGAACCACCCTTGTTCTCCTGACAAAGCCAGTAACTGTATAACATTTTTTCTTCAGCATAATTTCAACTGTCAATAGGAATTCATGCTGTCATGTTGTTTTGGTTTTTAAAAAAAAATTTTTTTAATTGTTTTGTTTTAAACGCTTTTATGCCTTTTTGTTTAATTTTCTTTTCTTTTTTTTTTTTTTTTTTTTTTTTTAATTTCTTTTTTTAGTTCACATTTTTGTAGGTGAACCGGACAACAGCTTGTTTCTCATGAGGTCAACAGTCATCAATTTCCCTTATTCATCCTATTTTTGAGGCCACCATTGTTTGGGTTTGGCATATTTCAGCTGAAGCTTGTGCTGGCTTGGGTTCTAAAACTTTTTCTTTTTTAACCAGTTAAACGTTTCTTTAAAATGTAACTCCGTAGAATTATATTGCTTTGTTTCATGCTGCATGTTTGAGTGAAAGTTAATCGTCTTGAGCTTGTTGAGATCTGAGTAAGGTGGTGAATAAAAACCATAGATTATTATTATTACTATTTTTATTATTGTTGTTATTATTATTATTATTATTATTATTATTATTATTATTATTATTATTATTATTATTATTATTATTATTATTATTAATATTAGTAGTAGTAGTAGTAGTAGTAGTAGTAGTATTACTGTTATTGTTATTATTATTATTATTAGTAGTAGTAGTAGTAGTAGTAGTAGTAGTAGTAGTAGTAGTAGTAGTATTAGTACTGTTATTGTTATTATTATCATTAACTACCGTATTCTGGATGAAAAACACATATTTTAAGAATTTGGCAAGAAATCTCGCCCTTCATAGATCAATCGATTTAAGTTACCCCCATCTTGGTATAAACTCTCAAACCTGGGACTTAAGGAAGGCTTTGCAAGGTACCAGGTATGATATTTTTTACCAAGATGAGAGTCATTTAATCAATCGGATATTTATAGGACGAATTTTCTGGCCAAATTTTTAAAGACATATTTTTCTAGACTGCGGCAGTTAACTGGCTAAATTTAAATTGCTATCAAAGTTTTTAAAGCGATTTTTCCTAAGCATTTCTTTTACATTTCGTTTTGTTTTACTTCTTCTCTGAAGGAATTTAATGCTGAAAGAAGACTGGTCCAAGCTTGGTCTGGCTGACGTGAAACACGAGGAGAAAGAGAAGAAATCATGACAAAAACCTGACACATTCATCATTATTTTTTATTGATAAGGAGAAAACACAGATTATACTGTATCATTATAATATGCATAGACTCATAGACTATCCATGTTATTCTTCGTTTTAAAACATTTTTGTGCTCAAGAAATTTTCATCCTCAAATCCGTATGGTTGTCTTTAAAAGAAGAAAAGAATTTAATGGATAATGATATGCATATATCAAGTCATCAAGTCTATGTTAACCATTATGTAGCATATAACCAAAGAAGAAAAGAAGTGAAAAATAAACATTTCCAAATAATGGTTTTCTGAATTACCATGATAAATGAGATAATTGAAGCATCAACCGTTTTATAATGCAAATATTTGTTATTAATTGTATGAAAATGTTGCTGCTTGAAGCTTGAAGGAAAAAGCAACGATGAGAATTGAAATGTAAGCTCCAATTTATTAAACGAAGACAGATACTGTGGATGTTTCGGGTTTCCCCATCATCAACAAAACACGATGAATGAAACATTAAGGACGAATGAGAAACGTGTGAATTGTGTAGTTAAGGTAAATAAACTAAAACAATGATGGGACAGGAAATAGAATGCCCCTAGATTTAAAAAAAAAAAATAAAAGTTCTTCAGAGCCATTAGGCCTGGTTTATATAGTGTTAAACAGACAATAGTAATTGCTTGCTATCCATTGGATAGGACGCTAGTCTATCGCAAAGTACTTTCCACCAGATCTATCAGACCCAGCTACCCAATCATTGCTGAATGGACAGGTGGGGGGGGGGGGGGTCAAAAAAAATCTCAATTGCAGCCAGGATCTGTCTCGGTCCATTTGCTTGTGAAGCGAGTGTTCTACCAACTGAGCTATCAGGTTTTTCTATAGATAGATTTTTAAAGTGTAATGATATCCTGACGACATTGATAATTTGTAATGTCAAATCGTTAAATTTGTGATTCAATCAATGTGAAAAAGAAAACAATTTGATAAGGAATAATGTAATTGAGGTATAAATTATACCCCTCCACCAAGGCACCATTAGATACCGTCGCCTAGGCATCTTGTGAAGGAATCTTCTTTCAGCTTATCCTGCATTTTGCAGGGTTGTCATGATGAATGCCACATTTCCATGCATCTCGGTTCAGATGCCCAGTTTTTTTTCATATCGTCCTTAACCTTATCCAGCCATCTAGTCTTTGGGTGTCCCTTTTGCCTCTTTCCCGCTAATTGTAAATCCAATACAGTAGAACATGGAAGTAACGTACTCGGAAATAGCGAGTAAAATCTAAATCCCCGTTTTTTCTCTTATTTGAGTCAATCAAATTAGCATGCAAGTAGCGAGTATGAAAAAGAGGTCAACTCGGAAATAACGAGCATTTCCTGCCCCAGCCTAGGACTTCGAGCGAAGTAAAGCAAAACACCAGACAAGGGCGATTTAAATATTTTTAGCCTAGCTTCTTTTCTTTTCTTATTTTTCGTTACGGTACGAGTAATATTACATAGTAGCCTAGTCTAGAGTACATAGTAGTAGTAGGCGAAACAAATTTGGGTGGGGGTTGGGTGTGTGTGTTTGTGTGCGTGTGGGGGTCAATTATTCACCCAATGTGGTGACACGCGACGCGCGAGGTAAGCACTGGCACTGGCAGCCAACATGTCAACATGCCTCACTTCGCAGCATCGGTCAGCGAGAGAGGGGAGCGTGGAACCATCATTTCAGTGGGTCAGTGATTGAGTGATGCGCTTGCTTACCTCATCAAACATGCCTAGTGCATACAAACACTCGCACACACACACATACACGAAATCTTGATGGAAATGGAAGGCGCGGATCAACTTCAACCTGTGGCCATCATTACGTAGTTAACGAAAGCCGTGTTCAACCCCGCCCTCACCCCACTTTCTCCACACACAGTCATTTGCACGCACGCGCGGCACACACACACACACACACACACACACACACACACATTGTCTTTCCATATTTTTGTATGGCCGAGTGACCTTTCCTGGCAACTCGGGAATAGCGAGAACTCGGAAATAGCGAGTAATCAGGAGTGGACCCGTCGAACTCGCTATTTCCGAGTTCTACTGTACTTTCCTTCCCACGTATTAGTCTTTGGGCCACCAGCACACCCCCCCCCCCCCCCCCTTCCCTTTGGGGGAAATTTGTCACTATGTTTTCCTGATATAGCAGGTCTTAAGGTATAAAAATCCACTTCTTATGGTTTTATAAAGTGTAGCCTTACTTGAGTTATTGCCCCTGAAAGGTCATTTAGTGCAAAAATCAACTGTTTTTTTTTAACAATCAAAATTGAGTTCGTAATCGATATATTTTTATGCATGAAGACTTTCACGGCAGTATCATGCTTAATTTAGCATAGCTGCCAACCGTTCCGTTAAAAACGGATTTGTTCCGTATTTGACTTCCTGAGTCCGTCAGTCCTTATTTTTAGTTCAAAATCCCTATTTTGTAATTTTTGACTAATTTGTGGTAAAAAAGGCATGTGAGCCTAATGAATTATTATTATTGATCCATTATTATTACTATTACTACTACTATTATTGTTATTATTATTATTATTATTGGTGTCCAGTGAGAGCATAATCTCCATTTGTGTAGCTCTTTAATTTGAATTATGCCTCTATCATAAATGATTTTCAACAATTAAAAAAGTTTCATTCGTTTATATGACGCCTGTATTTTACTCAAACCTTTCATAATGTATTGGAGATTTCCATAGAATATGGATGTTAGCCTCGATATACTTTGAATATTCTAAGACAGTATTGATACTTTCACTATTTGTTACAAATATTATTTTGATTAAGAATAAAATTAAATCCACATCTTTGATTGGAAGGAATTCAATCAGAAAATCAATTGCTTATATAGATCAAACATGACAATGATTATTTCCCTTTATTAATTTATGAAATATATAAATTTAATCCCTTTAAAAAACATCTTCATCTGATTTTAATTATTTTTTTTTTCAAGCAAGCTTTTGTAACGGTTTAGGTTCAAGAAAAATAAGTATACTCCATTTTTAGGTGTGTTTATCTTGTCAAAGTAAAGAAGTAGGAATTCTCTAATATTTAGAGGTGCATTTTACTATAACTACTATTATAGTATACTACTTAAAGACCATTATGTTGCATGAAAGAAAACATATATGCAATCGTCTACTCTTTATCTGAACTCACCTAATTTTTACCCCAAAACGCCCTCTCAAGTGATGTACCAGGTTGGCAGTTATGCATTTCTAACCATCTTAAGTTATTTCATTCATTTTACAATTGTGCTTCTTGCATGGCTTACTCTACTCAGGCCTGACCAACGTGCGGCAGTAGACAAAATGTGGAGGCGATAACAGGTTTATCTTAACAGTTGGGTTTTTAATGGTAAACAATGCAGTTATCTAATAAAATCATTAATATACTCATTTAGGCACTGTATGAGTACTATAAGCCATTTAAAAAGCCAGAAATATTATTTTTGAGAAAAAAATAATAAAACGAATTTGAATACAAGATTTACCTCTATGATAGCTTTAAAATCTTTTGTTTTGGCTCCTTGTCAGATGGCATGTTGGACAACTTGCAGTAATTGTTAAGCAATATGTTGCTCAATATGTTACAGTGGTGCTCTTTAATTTGAAAATCAAACATTTCCGAAATTTTATACAAAGTATTACTTAATGAATTTCGACACACGTTATTTGCAATAGACTGAAAAATAATGTAGGAAAAAATTGTCCACTGACAGGTTAAATCATTTGCCTTCTTCAAACCCCCTCTGTCTAAATTTGATGTATAAGATCCAAACTTATTAAAATAGGTAAATAAAACGTCCTCCTCTTCACCTGCGTGATCCTTACGTGTGACATAACCAGCAATGTATACTAAACTTTGTTTTACTTCATCTTTGACGGAAGATTCTAGATCTGGGAAATTGTCAACAATTTCACAAACTTCTTCTGACCACACAAATCCACATTTGTCACAAGAATGACCTGACTCAGAAGAAAGCTCGTCAATATCAAAACGTAGACGAAGTAGTAATTTAGTTTGAAAGATATTAACTTTTTCAAGAATTTGCTGGACATTAATGAAATAAGTACCACCACTGCCTTGTCTCAATTTACCAAAAGCTTTTTCTATGGGATCAGTTGTAAATTTTCCAAGAAGAACATATTCAGAAGACTCCAATAAATACTTTGTTAGTTCAATAATTCCTTTACATGTATGCTGAATGGCTAAAGAAGTATCACGAGTAAATTTTTTCTCTCTTTTACCCTGTTGGCTTTGTAATTGAGAAGCAAAATCAGAAAAATCCTTAAGTATTTTTAATCCTAAATCTTTATCAGTAGAAATGGCTGCGCGTAATGGATCTTTGAATCGTTTGTCTTCAAAGCGTGATTTTACATTCATAATTTTCCAAAATTCAATTACCTTAGATATAAAATTTACTGTTCCGTCCACATTTTCATCTTGCATTCCAGGGTGTTCTATTAATGCTACCTTAGTCTCCTCACAGAAAACATTCAGACAGGTTTGAACTTTTTGTCTCTCAATAGGTTTGGGATTAGCAGACTGATAATTTAATTTTGACATCTTCACTAGACTTTCATCTTCCATTTGCTGTAGTTTCTGTATGTGTTCCCATTTAGCTGTAAATTCATCTCCATTATCCTCAAAAACAAGTTGTCCCGTTTTTTCTGTGAGCCAGTTATTTCTTATGTTTTTAACTATATGTACAAAATCGTATAATAAAAATATATTGTCGGTTGTCTTCCAAGGAGATTCTAAAGAAAATAATTTGAAAAACGATTGATTGATTCTATTATTATCACAAATGATAGATACTACAGTTCCACCTGCTTTTTTTATATTATTCAATAGCTCATTTGTTTGATCAAACATAAATTGTGAGTCCAGGTTACGCACAGGCAGCATTTTAATTAAATATGATGGACCACCAAAAGGTGAAACTAACATAAACCCTAAAACTGTTGTTGCAAGTTCTTCTGGCTTATTAACAGATTTTCCGAACAGTTTTCCTCCATGATATGTTAGGAGAGGTTTAACATAGACTTCATCTATCAATAAAATATATTTTTTTTGCTGTTCCTCTAAGGAAGAAAAGACACTTGTTAAAAAAGTTAAATCGCTGGTATTGTTTACTTTAGATGATATTCTGTTTAGGGTGGTTTGGCTTGGTAAACCAAAATCCTCACGAAGACGATTATATAAAGATCGGGAAGTAGCTAAATATTCAAAAGCTCGTACTATGATATCAGGTGAATATTTCACATGTTTTACTGCAACTGTATTCAAAGTTGAACATTGTTCTAACAAAACAGACTTTTTGTGATTCAGTTCCAAAGAATTAAGATAATCTAAAGAAGCCTCAAGTTGTGACCATCGTGCAACTTTTGTAATCCTGTTTCTTGAAAGCGGTGTTATTGATGTTTTTACTCCTGCGTGATATCCATCGAAGCTTTGATCAGGGTTGATTTTTAACATAAACCTTGGAATGCCAGAAGAATGCAAGTAATCTGTTGATTGTATGAATAAACAATTGTTGCTTACAAAAGAATCTCGCAAGGAAATTGTCGACCAGCTATAGAAGAGCACAAAGTATCAAAGTCTACAACATCTTGTTTAATAAATTCATTCAATTCATCTGGTTGATGACAACGAGCTTGACTTTGTAGTTGTTCTAGGAAGTGGTGGTGGTGTTGGTACTAAACTTCTTGGAATGTTATCAAAAATAGAAGGAGGGTCTTTTGGTCTTAATCTTCCTTTGACTGAAATTGTTTCAAACCCTTCAGGAAAATGTTTGATGCAAACAACAGTGTTTGATGTGTTTGGGATATTGTCACGGGGTATTGCTTTCATCCACCTTTCACGTTCTTCTAAATTTTTAGGAAGTCTATAAACAGTAATTTTATCAGTTGATTTATAATTTGAATGGCAACCCGTAACACAACATTTTCTCCCCATGTTTAGTCTAGACCTGTATTATAATTATGGGACCTAATGCAGACGAAGACAACTTATATTCTAAGAAGTCTCTTTACTTTCACTTTGAGTCAGTCAGAGAAGAGTAAGCGAACAGAGTTAGACTAGACTAGCAATCTTGATTATAAAGTTAATTCAATTTAAAAAAGCAGGTAAAATAATAAACAAATAGAGTTATACTTGCATACGATATGAGGAAAAGTAATCCAAAGTGAAATAATACAAATTAGACACAACAGTAATTTGAAATTGACACCGATAGGAGGCTGCCATTTTGTTTGCGGCAGTAAACATGCCGTTCTCTTTTCCTCCTCCGATAAGATTTATACAGGAAAAAACAATAATAAAATTTAAAGTATTTATCTAATATTAATTCTAGTACATTTCGCAATTGAAAAAACACAATATAATGATTGTGGTGTTAAATATAATTTTCCCTCTTTCTTTAAAACCTAATCCAAGTTTAGGGCTGTTACTTTTTACTCCCTCCTTTAATGGGTTGGCATTCTCGCCTCCACATTTTTAACTGCCTGCATAATCGGGAGGCCTGAGTAGAGTAAGCCATGGCTTCTTGTGTATTGGTCCTTATCAAAGTTGAGGCAGTTGAATTCTTTCTTTATATTGTCTGTTCTGAAATTTTGATCTCATTGTGGAAAGTGTCATTTTAACGATTCAAATGTGCTGGAACTAAACCCGATAATTTAGCAACTTTTGGACTGGCCTCTGTTATCTCAAACTTGTTAGTGTTAGTAATTCAGAAAAGTGAGTGGAGCAGGCACTTATGTTGGTAACAACAAGATATGAAGTGAGTAGAAAAGTGCCAGAAGACAATAGAGAATAAAAAATTTTTTTTTTTCGCGGCGGTGGTGGGGTTTGAACCTGCGACCTTAATGGTACGACAACTCCGCCTGGCAGGTGAGAGCGTGGCTCTACCGTGTGAGCTATCCACGAACACAAAAATATTCGTTTCAAACCCAAAGTCATTTCTAGATCCCTCTCTCACCCACTTCTTGAGATCGCCGATTCGTTCGCCACCATCGCGAAGTAATTTTGACCAGCAGTTAAGCTTAATAGCCAATATTCTCATCACAAACATATAACATAGAAACGATTGAGACATTGAGTATGCTCCGGTGTATGGGGTGAATTTTTAATTCAGAAAAGTGAGTGGAGCAGGCACTTATGTTGGTAACAACAAGATATGAAGTGAGTAGAAAAGTGCCAGAAGACAATAGAGAATAAAAAATTTTTTCGCGGCGGTGGTGGGGTTTGAACCTGCGACCTTAATGGTACGACAACTCCGCCTGGCAGGTGAGAGCGTGGCTCTACCGTGTGAGCTATCCACGAACACAAAAATATTCGTTTCAAACCCAAAGTCATTTCTAGATCCCTCTCTCACCCACTTCTTGAGATCGCCGATTCGTTCGCCACCATCGCGAAGTAATTTTGACCAGCAGTTAAGCTTAATAGCCAATATTCTCATCACAAACATATAACATAGAAACGATTGAGACATTGAGTATGCTCCGGTGTATGGGGTGAATTTTTAATTCAGAAAAGTGAGTGGAGCAGGCACTTATGTTGGTAACAACAAGATATGAAGTGAGTAGAAAAGTGCCAGAAGACAATAGAGAATAAAAAATTTTTTCGCGGCGGTGGTGGGGTTTGAACCTGCGACCTTAATGGTACGACAACTCCGCCTGGCAGGTGAGAGCGTGGCTCTACCGTGTGAGCTATCCACGAACACAAAAATATTCGTTTCAAACCCAAAGTCATTTCTAGATCCCTCTCTCACCCACTTCTTGAGATCGCCGATTCGTTCGCCACCATCGCGAAGTAATTTTGACCAGCAGTTAAGCTTAATAGCCAATATTCTCATCACAAACATATAACATAGAAACGATTGAGACATTGAGTATGCTCCGGTGTATGGGGTGAATTTTTAATTCAGAAAAGTGAGTGGAGCAGGCACTTATGTTGGTAACAACAAGATATGAAGTGAGTAGAAAAGTGCCAGAAGACAATAGAGAATAAAAAATTTTTTAGTGTTAGTAATAGTAATTAAAAAGGCTGACTTTTATATGTTGCGATTCTATGAAGGGGGGGGGGGGGGGGGGGGGGGGGCACACGTCGTCCCCTCACCCCAGGCTAAATGAGCGTTCCTTATCTTATTTTTGAAAAGTTGGCAGCTATGATTTAGGCATGATTGCAATACGAAGTGATAAATTTATGTGAATTATATAGTGAAATATGAAAGAAAATGCCCATTTTGTCAAAAGACATTTCCACCAGATATACTTTCTTATATTAGACGTTCTTTCATTTCCTTTTTCAAAAAAACAATAAAAAACCAAGTTTTACGTTTAACGCCCTTTTCATCTCATTGAAGGTTATATAAAAGGCGGCACCTCCATTTTAAAGTCTGTCTGCGATTGAATGTTTCGTTGGTATATTTTGTTGAAATCGACTATTTACATTATTTGTATTGAGATTATAATTTGACGTATCATACACATTAAACAATAATTACATAGTTGTCATATTATTATTACATGGTGTCCTATGGATCAATAAACAAATTATAAAATGAATGGCACAGGATATTCAGTTATCATACATTCCTTACTTTAAGCACGTTTTCAGTTATTGATCTTCATCTGTATCTGAAGAATCTTCATCACTTGGAGAAGAATCAGTATCTGATGGCATCCTTTCACTGTCATCTTCCAAGACATCCTGACCATCATCAATTTCTGACAAAATGTCTTGCAAATCTCTTGGCAAAAAGTCCTCTGCAAACCATCGAATCGCTAGTCCTCCAGATGGTGAAAATCTCCAGCCATTTTCCGTTGGGTCAGGCAGATCAAAGAATTGGACAAGCGAGTTCCTCCACACCAGGGTTTGGTAGTTGGCTCTTTTCATGTGCAATTGGAGAACTTGATTGCAGGGTGGCATTTGTGAAAGATCAACACCATCTGAACTAGAAAGAATGCTTTTTTTGCCCTTAAAACTCTGCCTTACTTTATTATATCTGAGCTTGTCAACAGAGTTGTGTCTTTTCCATATAGAGTGCACATAGAAGCTTCCAATTTAGACTGGCCAGTTGGGCATACTTCTTGTGCTGTTCCAAGCCTGGCAAAGACATCGATTAGAGACTGATCCTTCATAAGAGTTTTCAGTGGCCTTACTTCTCCCTTTCCTGCAAAACAGCTTGTTGTGTCACAGCCAGTAAAAGCGTGGAGGCCAAGAATTGCTTCTCTTAGACATGAAGACATTGATGATGCTAGACTTGACATATTCTATTTGGCGTCGATTATTTCGTGCTCCAGTGTCAAAAATGATCGTTTTATTAATCTTGTCAGCAAATGACAGAAGGAGGAGAAAGACATCTGTATCAGGAGATTAGATAATTATTCTTTTTATAGCATCCTGATTTGAAATATATGAACAATGGAGAATTATTCGAGTATCTGCTTCGTCTTGTGAAGAAAACAGATCTTGAATTGGTCTTGAAATCACTGATCTTCCATCTTCACTTGTGATAAATTCGCACCTATCTTCACATACATAAAAAAATTCTCTGTCTAATAAGTCGGGGGCATAAAGATCCTTTTGAATTTCCGAGAGAAGAAAATTGGTCAGTGTCTTCTATATTGCATCACTAGCCAAAAATGCTTTCCAGTTTGATGGTATTTTCATGGCAGGTCCTTTAAGAAGGAAGGAGTCATTTGTTCGCCCCCTTCTGTCTCGTTCACTGCTCTTTATCGAGTCTGATTTGTATGTGTCTGTAATAAAATGTACAGGTGTTCTCTGGGGTAAAGTGTGTAAAAATTTCTTTGGGAGTTCTCCAAATGTGTTGGGTATATCTGTAAAACTATGAAACTGTGACTTGCATCTTTGAGAGGTCTTCCGTGACAAGAAACTCCAGTTTTTAATGACACTTAGGAGCTGTGCTTTTTTTGTCTTGAGCGGTAAGCCAAGGACCATGGGGTTGGACTCAGTGGATAGCATAGAACCTTTTCCATGTCTATGTCATGCTCATGTGACAAAAACCAGTAACTGCCCAAAAAGGTTTCATTGAACTTTCATTTTTACTTTTGACCGTGACAACATTTGCAGCAGAGGCAAAAGTTTTAATTAGGGGATGTTTGAACGCAATAGATTTATCTTTTAGTCTTGTGTCAACAAAGCTCTCGAATCTTTCCTTTCCATATTTATCTACTTTCATTAGGTCATTTGTAACATCTTCTGACACTTTCTTCCCAGATGACAAGCAAACTAATGTATCAGTTATCAGTACTCAATTCAAAAGGGTTGGTGAATGCTGAAAATGCCCTTACAGTACTCCTAACACGTTTCTCACTTACTTTTCAAGCAGTCTCAGATTTGGAATTATAGCCGAGATACAATGGTAAATAATTTCACCATCCATCTCCATCATTGTTATTTACTTTTCAACCAGTCTCAGGTTTGGAATTATAGCCGAGATACAGTGGTGAATAATCTAACCATCCATATCTACCAATGTTAACTCGAAGCAGTCTCAGGTTTGGAAATTCGCACGATGAACTACAACGGTATCCAATATCACCATTTATCTCCACCATTGTAGTTAACAAGCAGTCTCAAACCCGTAAGCCGAGAGAAAATTCTTAAATGAATCACGGAATGAGATACATTCTTGGCCTTCTGATCAAAATGTGTGTAAACCATCGCCCCCTATGGCGCAAACCCATCAGCTAACGGAACAGCTAAATATGCGCGTGTTGACATTGTGTAACTCAGAGATGATGATGATGATGATGATGATGATGATAGATTACTGACAGACGATATCATAGAGTTCTATAATGGTCATTTCTTTACATCATGTTCAATACCGCCATCAACAACGAGCTACAGGAAGGAAGTTAATAAGAATAAACAAAGGCTCTCACTCCTTCAGACACGGTAACAATACATGGGAAATAACTCTGTCATTACTACACATGCTATAACAATTACGCAGTTATTTCTCATTCATTACAATAACGATGATGGTGATGATGATGATACATGTATGTGGTTACCTATTACTGTAAAAAGTAAGAAAACACACACAAAAATAAAAAACCCCCAAGAATTTACCTGACAACTGCTTACGCAGGTAGGAAAGTGCCAGAAGACAATAGAGAATAAATATTTCGCGGCGAAGATGGGGGCTCGAACCCGCGACTTTACTGGTACTACAACTCCGCCTGGTCGGGGAGGGCGTGACTCTACCGTATGAGCTATCCACCACTCCAAAATGATATTGCTGTAAGACCACTTTCAATCCACTACCCTATAGATTGTATTCCTGGGGGACCCATTGCCTCACAAATAGTATCCCTAGAGAGACCATTTGCGATCCACTCCCCCTCAAATAGTATTCTTTGGGACCCACAGCCTCACAAATAGTATTCCTGGGGGATACAGCCTCACAAATAGTATTCCTGGGGGACCTACAGCCTCACAAATTGTATTCCTGGGGGATACAGCCTCACAAATATTATTCCTGGGGAACCTATAGCCTCACAAATAGTATTCCTGGGGGACCTACAGCCTCACAAATAGTATTCCTGGAGGACCTACAGCATCACAAATAGTATTCCTGGGGAACCCACAGCCTCAAAAATTGTATTCCTGGAGGACCCACATCCTCACAAATAGTACTCCTGGGGGACCTACAGCCTCATAAATAGTATTCCTTGAAGATCCACCAAATAGTATTCCTGGAAGATCCACCATCTGACAAATAGTATTTTCGAAAGACCCACCGTCTCACAGGCAATCTTCAGTGGAGACTCGCCGCCTCAGAGATAATTTCAAAGTTTATTCAATCTTAGGCCAATCATACAATTTGATGACAACATATATGAAAGTGGGAAAAATGGTAAATGGAACCGATACCATTAATAACCACAAAAAATACAACAATCGTAATACCACCAATAATAATAATAATAATAATAATAATAATAATAATAATAATAATAATATCATCATCATAACTACCACCACCATCATTATTACTACCACCACCATAGTATTCATTCGTGACTCACCGACTCACAGATTGTAATTCTGGGGGACCACTGAAGCTGCGTGGCTGTCGTTAGACGCGTCCTTGACCGAAGTCTAGAATTGCTGCCACGAGGAAGGTTATCATCTCATAAGCAGGCTTATTATTGTGACGAACGATTTTTTTTCTCTTATGATTTCTTTATCTTTCGTCGGTGTCTCATTCAAAACCACTTCAAATTTTAGCGGACAACAATATTATTTGCGAAGGGAAACTAACACTTTGAGTTAAAACACTCAGGACATGGACAGTTTTATTCTACAGTTAAGCTAATGTAAACATACACTCTTCAAACCCATTGATTGTATAACGGAACGCTACACCCGACCACTCACTCTCCGCTTAAGGCTTATTCACCTGTTCAATTGTCTGTCCATTGACTGCATATCTCCTAGTGTCGATCATCGGCCACCAACACTCAAAACTTCCCGAACTCGATGACCAAGGAAAAGTCGGGAATTCCCGAGAAGTAGCACTTCAACTGAGCTTTGGATGGCTTTTTTGTATTAAAACTTAAAATACATTAAATAAATTCACTTTGTATAATAATAAAACATTGATACCTATAACCATTTTGATCTATTTACAACGTTTGTGTTTTGTTAGCTGTTTAAAATATGATATAACGTCAATACCCAATACCAATGACTAGGTATTGAATGAAAGCACCGATGACTAGAGCGATGCTCGAGACTTTTTTGAGTCTCGAGACTCAAAAAAGCATCGAGACGCAAAAAAGTCTCGAGCTTCGCTGGAATCATCGCCGACGAGAGAGGGGTGAACAATGCAGATAGTATACATTGTTAGTAACGCGTGCGTCGCTCGCGCAGTATAGTCTCGAGACTCGGGACTCGGGACTCAATACGAGAAGCATCGACGACCAAGATTCTCGAGACGAGAAAAGCATCGAGAACTAAGTGGAGGTCGGGAAGTTCTCGGTCGTCGATGACCTGACTTCTCAAAACCTAAAGCATCGATAACCTTTTGGTGACCCGGATGCCCTCCCCTAATATCTCCTGCTAATTGTCCTTTCCAAGCAAGACTTCACAAGTGTTTATGCCCCGGAGTTCGCGTCCCGTTCAAGAATAGCTAAATTGCAATAATGTTCTAGCTTTCCGTTATCTCTTCCCGCTATAGTTGTTAATCAAAAGCATCTGGATTTCATTGGCTATCTAAATAGGAACATTCTTTTTGATTGGCTATCCCCATCATTTTTTTATATATTTTTTTTTGGCGTGCGCTTACTTTACAAAACCAAATTCATCTCTGAATTGAATCACACACATACGCTAAGAATCCCAAGAAAGAAGAACCATTCCTCCAATTTCAAACGTGTGAAAGTTGAACTTCTCTCGGTTGAAGGTAAAATTACTATTGGTTAACATTCAAAGTGGAACGAGTTATTATTGTGAAGTCAATGCTTAATCTACCATTACTATTATGATTTGTGTATATTTTATTTGTGGTTCATTCTATGGATGTTCGTAAGTTGAAATACTTGTACAAAACTACATCTATATATATATATATATATATATATTATACTATAGTTAACATTTGTTTATGATCTATGCTATTATTTCATTTATATTCAATATGTATATTGCATGATGTCTGTACTCTACCGCCAATCCACGGCCACACATCATAATAATCACAATTATAAGTTACAAACCATAAAATACAAGGGACATAACCCCGTTAAATTCTCATCATGTAAGATAGCTCAACTGTCAGTTGATGCTTGATACTAATGCAATAACTGTAACCATTATCATGGAGTTACTGCTTCGCCTGCAAATAAAAGCTATTATGATGTGTCGCTCAAGGACGACCCGGTTGCGAAAGATAAACTAGATTTGGCCTTAAGACCTTTTGTTTAAACTCTTAATTGAAGGTCCTTGCCTTGTACCCAGTCATTCCTTGCCCAATTCTTGCCTAGTTGTCAATCCCTGATGTAAGTCCTCGCCGACATCAGAACCTTCCTGTCAGCCCATAAATACAACACACTGTTGTGAAGTCAAGAAAACAATAGAACCAGGAGCCAACCCTTGAACTAACGGATACATTCACCAATCAAGCAAGCCGACTGGATTAAAGATAAGCCAATCGGGTTTATACCATTTTCAAATGTATTTTCCACTGACACAGATGATTAAAAATAAATGAATAATAAATTAGATTCGCTCAATAGAGCTATTCTTCCTGAGATTAAATAAATACAGGGATAACAATTAAATTGTCAAATATATATTATACCATCCATAATTTTCATTTACCTTCCACTTATTCTCTCTATCCTTTCCTGTAACAATGTAATTAAACTTACTGTATAGTTTGAATCCAGACCATTGAGCTTATCGTTTGGACTCGAACCCACAATAAAACCACAAAAACCCCGCCACAATTACCACTTGCGCTTCCCCCCCCCCCCCCCACCCCCTTCCTACTTTGGAAGACAGGCCCTCTTTCTAGAGTTCATAAATTAAAATGTAAATGCTGCTCGAAGCTCGAAGAAATAGATGACAATGTGAAATTGAATGTAAGCTTCAATTTAATAACGAAAAAAAAAAAAGATAATGTGGACGTTTCTAGTTTCCCTTTATCAACAAAACAGGACGAATGAAACACTACAGACGAATGAGATAACCTGATAGTGACGTTGTTAATAACATCTCAACCGTCTATAGACAGTATGCGCTTGGCTCATAAGTTCACAACACTGCCATCCGGAAGTATAACGGACCAACACAGAAAACTGTGTAACCATGAACTTTCATAGTCCGGATAATACGGTTTAGTGAGAATTACTCATAAACGCGGATGGCAAAAAACAAAAACAAAGACTTGAGTGACGTCAACTTCGATCTATCTATAGTATCACGTTACTGTAGAACGAGCTTAAGTCTCAATGGGATATTAGCTTTAGTCAACCATGAGTTGTTGTTTTTCAAACCTGTTTCTATGCTATCTTGTGATGACAACGCCTCTCAGTCGTCATATGAATACTACTCACCATGGTTATAAAAGCCCATGGCAGGCCGCCAACGTCATTTGCTATCCATCACACAATCCAGGGTTGATTGTGTGAAGTACGTTCGGTGCCGGAAGATAGCAAGGCATAGTGCAGGCTACTGTACTGTGTTAGTCCGTGAACGGGTGACCAAATCATAGTACACAGAAGGCAAATCTATTACAATAATATATGTCCCAATAAAAGTATAACTCAGAGGCCGAAACTGTGTTATACAGACCGGTACAGAATAAAACAAACACAGGAGACCAAACACCGTGTTGTAAAATATCAAAAGCTGGTCGGTCGGTGACGAAATAAAAAGCGACATGATATGTCGTAATATCACATCTCAATAAAAAAGTGTGATAGTAAAAAGGTGCCCGTTAACAATTGAGTCGGTCAAGTTTCTATCCAAATCCAAAAGGATAGTGAGAAGTCCTGTATGTAAAATAAATTTGAGAAGCTGCCAGTTTTCTGGAAACCCCATATATCGTCAGTCTCTCTCTATTCTCGATTCATCCGATAACCATATCAGTTTTATCATTGGAAGAACAGGGTTGTTGTAATCAAACGATACGGATGAAGAAAATGTCAATAAATACAGATCTTATGCTATTCGTTTTGCTCAAATGGATTTTAATCATCAATACGAATATTACACAAATCATTCACCGAGTAGAGCCCCATGATGCTATAAATAAGAATCTCAATCCATTAACCGACACACACAGCAGTTCAACTTGTAGTTATGTTATTGCATTTAGAGTAGATAAGTAGTGCATTGAGGTTAGATTTTCTATTCCTTTTATTGATGACTGTCATCACAATTGATATTCGAAGGAAGAAATTTTATATGGCAGCCTAATCGCTTTTGTCATGTTGTTCTTTATTTTTTAAAAAATGATATTCACAAATCTCAATGAACAGACGTATATCGCAATCCATACCGAAACAACTACGAAAGGATCCATAGACTTCAATGATCGGGTGATATAAATTTTTTTTCTTTAGAGGAAAATCGACAAATGGACCTCTTTTACATCATATGCCCCTCGTAAAAGCCAATTACGTGAATATATCTCTGTAAGGTTCAAACCACACATGCCCCCCCCCCCCTTTTTTTTTTGTTACATACAATATACACACATTCTAAAAAAATTAACCCACTAGAGCATTGATATTGCGCAATATCCACTGAGTGAGCTCACAACACTTAAAAATGGCTTCTAAGCCAATAGCAACATGAAAACGAGACATGATGCCTGTTGGGCGATATAACATTTTCCTCCAACACAGACATCACTGCTTCCGGTCAGGTACTCATTTTACATTTGAGTACGGTGAGAGAATGTTTTCGATCCATTCCGTCTTAAATAAACAGCCAGCAACCGCCCCTGATGGCGTTATTACAACTATTAAAAAAAAAAACAGCAAATAAAACTAAGACAACGCAGTCACAGGTCAGGTACTCATCTAACAACTGGGTGCAGTGAAAGAATATGAGTAAATAGCCTTTTCCTTGTGCAAGAAGCTTAGCTCCTATTGCGCACTTTACAGGGCTTTCCTGAGACTGATGCCTGGGTCATTTCGTTCTTTTTTCTCGAGAAAGACTACAGAAAAATCAACCCCAGGGTACATATTGAGAATATTAATTTATTTTCACTTAATTATTTATTAGGCAAGTATCGTGCGGCTATGTGGTTAGTGGTATGACATTCGCTTTCGGATTGGAAGGTCTTGGGTTTGATCCACGCTGGGTGCGTGGTTGAGTCCTCTCACCTTACTCAGGTGTAAAATGAGTACCTGGCTGCTAACAGCGGGCACGGTAACTATAACTCATGAATGTTTTGTTTTAAAAAATCGAAACAAACCCACCGTTCCAGATAAAACCAGAGAAAGAGAGAGAGAGAGAGAGAGAGAGAGAGAGAGAGAGAGAGAGAGAGAGAGAGAGAGAGTACAAAATCAATAAAACACATACACACACACATACACACTCACACACACAGACACACACAAACAAATTAAAAACTAGGACGCTTCTTAACCGTAATCTAGGTGATATAAAGATCTCCATGACCGTAATATAAAAATGCCGACTCGCCACAACCTTTGACCTCAATATTGATGACCGGGCGGGTAACTTTGTTGTGTGTTATTTGCCGATGCCGCATAGCTACTGAATGGCATGTGTAGTCGCTGCGGAACGTACACCCTTTCTAGTCAGAGTCAGAGAATAGAGAGATAAAGTTGTCCAAATCAATCTCTGTTACCTTAGGCATGCAGGTATTGCAACTCCTTTTATGTAGGCTTGGTCATGTCTAAAGTCCAGACGTGTTTGGTCGAATGAACTCGTATAAATAAGGACAAAATTAAGCTGCGTTGTGTCAAACATAAACAGCTGTGTCAGGATCGGAAGATCCAATTTGCCGAGAGCGGAGTCGGAGATAATCATCATTGTAAATTCGCAACGAGCGCGGAGTATAATTCGACTCGCTACGTGATAGATAATATTTATATTAATTATTGATTAAGTGTGCTGTCTTATTTTTCTCTTTCCAATTTTATTTTCACTTCGACCAGAATCGGTACTAAAGATAGTGTCGTTCAGTGCCAGTAAGTCGACACAGTTCCACAGTTTACCGATCTAGCTATTTCTATATTTAGGATTCCACAATGTTCCTGTCAATTTTCATTGCGGTTTTCATCGTTATACTGTGCACTGCTTACCACAACCAAGACAAAAGGAAGTGGGAATTGGTCAGTAAACTGCCAGGACCAAAAGGATTACCTATTATTGGTAATGCACATCAGCTGAAATCCGGCCATGGTGAGTGCTTTTCTTTGGGTCAAGTTGGGGATTGGGGGTGAAGAGAATGTGTGTTTGTGTGTGTGTGTGTGTGTGAGAGAGAGAAGAGCGTGTGTGTGTGTGTGTACGTTCCTCTGTGTCTTATTAAACTTAAGTACGTATTCCCCTGAAAGCAGTAGAAACTAGATCATCATCATCATCATCATTATCATCATCGTCATCATCATCATCATCATCATCAAAATGATATATACATTTTCATCAAAGATTTTAAAAAATCCATCACTAATCTATTTACGAAGTTTCATGTTTTGCCTTTTTAAATAAAAGTCATATTACACTTTACTACACTGTATTCCTGTATGATTTTATGCTGTAGTACCAGAAAATCATTTCTTTTATCTTTTTATCGCATGTTTGCTTTTGGCTGTCATAACATTACCAATTTCTTCTAACTCTCTCATTAAATCATATTTTCCATTTTATTTGTGCTTGAGAATTACGTCTAGGCAACTCTATAATAATATTTGCATTTTCCTTTTACTTGATTTTACCTTGTCGTTTTGCTAGAGAGATTTTGTCACTCTACAGAAAACACAACAATTTTGACAGACCGCGTCGCCATGACAACCAATTTATCACACACAAAAAAACCTCACTGATATTTTTATATCGGAACTTTTTTCTATTTCGGAAACAAACTCATTTAGAATTAGTTGGAAATAAAAATCATAAATTTGTTGATATTACATTTTCTCATGAGTGTCTATATAAACGTCTCTTGGAAAATAATTTAAAAAATAAACACACACACACACACACACACACACACACACACACACAAAGGAAAAACAACAATAACAAAAAATAATATCTCCAGCAATTCGCTATTTTCATTCTTTGACGCCTTGTACCGGTTTCTCATACTTTCTCCTTTTCCTCTTATTTTTAATCAATACATATCCCGTGTTCTGCCTACTACATGTTTACCGTGCACTGACAAAAAGCTTTTTTAAAATTTTGGCTAAACAATTTTGTTTAAAAAAACCACTTAAAATAAGGATGGATTGGAATCTAATACAGCCCTCTATTTGTCGAACATTCCTTAACCTGAAATTTATTTTTAAAAATTGCAGGTTTGATAATTGTACAAGTTGGGAGTTGTCTTAATTCATCGATACATTTGAAATAAAATGATTCCTATCCAAAGTGGAAACATTTTTTTTGTCAGTATAAGCCAATTATATTTCACATAGAACTCCGTTTCGACGGCAGTTTCAAATGCCTTGCTGAGTTTTGGTTTTTGAAAATTACCGTTATGCCCCCCCCCCCCCCTCTTCTTCGTTTTAGGCAGAATACATTGTGTAGAATGATTTTTTTTTTTCAATTTTATTTATGTCATACATTTGTGTTTTTCATTGAATTTTTTGTTGGTTTACATGTTTGTTATGCTTTCTATACATTTATTTATTTCAATTCCATGACTCTAGTTCATGCTTTTCTTTCTGCAATACAAATTTGCTTCTATATTGTTAATCTCTATACTCCAATCTCACCATTATCTTGATGTGATAGAGAAATGGACTAATATTCACCGGCTGTGCTCGGAGTATCGCTATACCGGGATGTTTCTGGTAAAAGTTCTCTTCTATCCAGTGGTTCTGGTATATGGTCCCGACAGAGTAGAGGTAACCCAAGAGCACCTTAGAGGATATCCCAGCATGCTTTGTTACTCTCTTTTTTTTATCTTCAGGATTTTGGGTTTTGAATTTTAATTTTTTTTTGTTTTATGGTGCACTGTTTGTGTTTTATGAAATCAATATCTATACCACTAAATTTCATGTTGGGATTTGATCAGGATTTTATCGTATATTTTATACATAATATTAGATTATTAACCCCCACTTTGCTCCCTCCGGACACCATTGGTGATTCATGTTGACATCAGACATCTGCTGCCAAAAATTTCAGACTTTTTGACAAAGACTTGTAAAGATTACTGATGTATACATACATCTTGGTCTGTGTCGAGTTATTCCATGTGTGTTTTTTAGCATGTTCTCTGATATCTACATCTAAATCTTGCCTAACCACTCTATTGTCAACACGATTAAAAAAAAACAACAACAAAAAAACCTCAATCCTAACCTTTCTCCTGAAAACTCTGTCTTTAAGTATAATTTATTTGGTGTAAATGAAGTTTGATTTAAAAAGACAGTTCCATGCGGCTATGCGGACTTGAGGTATGCCACTCGCTTTCGAATCGGAAGGTCCTGGGTTCGAGCCTCGCTCGGCGCATAGTTGAGTCCTTGGAAAAGGCTCTTCACTCACATCTCTCTCTGTACTCGGGTGAAAAATGAGTTAACAGCGTTGTCTTTGTTGGAAAAAAAATTGTAATATCGCCTAACAGGCGTCATGTTACGTGTTGCTGTTGAGATTGAGTGTTATTATCAAAGTAGGACAGTGTAGATTCGATGTCAAATGCCGTTTTGTGTTAACCCTTTAACGGCAAGATTTAATTTCTATCAGGTCACATGTTCCCCATTTGATTTCTTCCATGATTTTCCCAGCATACCTAACCATCATCTCTAAACAGAGCATAGAGCAGTAACAGCGATGCAGTCAGGGTTTCAATGAAGCCAAAGTCGCATCGCTGTTGCTGCTGTATTATAGGTAAAATAGCTGCGATTTGATCCAATCCAATCCAATCCAAAATAGTTGCAGCTTCATGCGATGAAGATTGACGCAACTAGGTGGTGTGTGTGTGTGTGTGTGTGTGTGTGTGTGTGTGTATGTGTTGGGGAGGGGGGGGGGGCATTGGCGTGCTATCTATTTATTGGTTTTATGATAGTTTGTTACAATTGAGAACTTTTTGTTTTCATCATTCTTACTCCTCAGTAGGGTTCAACCGTTACGTCACTTCCCTAGTAACTGGTTCTAAATATCGGAACAATGGCGGACGCCATTATCTCCATCACCGCCCTAATGAAATACTTCTCCGACGAGCATATAAGTGTATTCAGAGGAGAAATTCATTATAAATCTGATTGTGTTTTGACTTTCATACATTCTGGTCACATGACATGTGAAAAAGTTATAGCCAGCATGAAGAATAAAAAGTACCGATTTTCTTTCTTTAGATCCAAGCTGCTGGTTTCTGGGCGGACGTGACATCAGACTATTGAATCCTATTAAACATATAAACTGAATTTATGATATTAGATTGGACTACTAAATTCGAATCCGCCTGAAGTGTTCCAAACAAGGTTAATAAGAAACATGTGTTCAGCATTGTCCTGTCAGTCCATTGAGGAAATAAACGATTCGTGACTCTCCGTGTTAGCCTTAAATGTGACTCATAGCTTTAAACTGGTATCATGCCGAGATGAAGCGGATGTCAACAAGTGAATACTGTAGCGTTAAAACGATCATAAAAAATTAGATGCAATAAATTTCGGGCGTTCACACGACATGATCAAACTGTTTTCACAAAGCACATAAACTTAACCGGAGACTCATGTTTTTGGACCTAATGCAATTTTTAGTATTTAAATCATCCCGATTTAATACTGTTTTGAATTGATAGGTCACCATTGTGTTGTTGTTGTTGTTGTTCTTCTTCTTCTTCTTCTTCTTCTTCTTCTTCTTCTTCTTCTTCTTCTTCTTCTTCTTCTTCTTCTTCTTCTTCTTCTTCTTCTTCCTTCCTTCCTTCCTTCCTTCCTTCCTTCGGGCAGTCAACGCCAGTGTGTTGGCGACAAGCGTTGCGCCATGTTGTATGCGCTCAGAGCGGCCAGGAATTGTTCGTGACTTGGTGCTGTCACCATTTCTAACAAGGCACGCACAGATACCTGAAATTATCCTTCAAATGTTCTTGTTATTTATTTTATTTTTGTTCATGTGTATCATACTGTAGTTGATTAAGGACATTACCTACTCTGTCAGCAGGGCGAACCCCAATGTATGTTCGGGCATTGGACTGACATTCTTTCTATTTTAATGGGTTAGCATGGCAAAGTGGTATGGTCATTGCTTTGTACCAGAACGTACCGAGTTCGACTCCCCGCTGGGCTGTGTGGTCATGAGCAAGCCACCTCACCCTATCTCACTTTGCGGCGCTGCACTGCGACTAACGCCTGGGTTATTCTAGTACCCCTTGGAGTGAACCCTAAAGTCACATTTCCCTTTGAATAGGTAAATGAAGACAATTAAAAAAACAAATTAATAATGATAATTTTATATTCATCTTAACCTGACTGTATAATTCAATTTGTTTTTCTGTTAACCGATCAATTTTATATTATTTTGATATTGTAAGCGTGTATCTATTGGATTTTCAGATATTTCAATAATTTAGAAAAAATATAGAGCAAACAAAGCCAAACTTATTTTTTGTTTCAAAAATACATAAAATAATCGAAACTTGAACCTTTATGTAGCACAATATCCACTAAATACACTCAAAGCTCTGTATAATCTACCTGCTACTGTATGTATTGAGCCGTTGGACTGGACATTGTCAATGTGTTGTTGTTATAATATAATCCACGATTCTTACACTCTTGCTTTTTGGAATTCCGGACGTGTTCCTAACCGCTGCACGACGAGCTTGCTAGTGCGCGTTGGGAACAGAGTTCGAATTCCAAAAAGCAAGAGTGTAAGAAATCTTTTATTCTGCCCCTCAGCGCATTTTGATTTCGTCATCTTTGAATAAAAGACATGTTCAAAGATATTAAATGATACTTCTTTTTAAAAATCAGATTTTTTTTGGTGAAACTTAACGATTTATAATCTGATGTCACATATTATTTTAAACATGATATCATTACGCGTTGCTATTTAGGGAGAGGGGTAGATTAATATACGATTTATGGGCTTTGCGTGCTATTGGTCTCCCAGTCTCCTGTACTGTATTCATTATTGGCATGAGTCATTAGTGTCAGCTTTCATATTTATAGTAATTCATCAAGATTTACCCATCCATAATATGAATAAAATATTTTTACAATCTTCGGTTATCATAATCATGTCCAGTCATGAACAAATAAATAGATAAATAAATAAATAAATAAATAAATAAATAGATACATTTAGAAAAATTATAAATTAACTAATTAATTTTTGAATTAATTAATATATAAATATATGAATAAATAAATAAATATAAAGATGTCATTGAAATTTACAGATAAATGATAGAATGTTTTGGGGGTTTTTTTGTTATGTTTTTATTTTGTTTTGTTTTGTTTTTTTCTTGGTTCAGAGGATTTATTTTTTGTGTTCTAGTTTTGAGCAATGGTTTGCTCATTTATTAGATTTCAGCTACCGGTCTGTGACTGCTATGTTTGTTTTTATTTTTTCAACAATCTCGAACGTCTGTGCTAATTTATAAAATGTCACCTATCAGCCTATGACCTCTTCTATGTTTGTTTTTTTTTTTCAACAATCCCGAACGTCTGCTAATTTATTAAATGTCAGCTATCAGCCTGTGACCCCTTTAATGTTTGTTTGGTTTTTTTTTTCCAACAGACTTGAACGTCTGTGCTAATTTATAAAATGTCACCTATCAGCTTATGACCTCTTCTATGTTTGTTTTTTCTTTTTTTTTTCTTTTTTTTTTGGTGGGGGGGGGGGGGGTTCTGCTAATTTATTACATGTTAGCTATCAGCCTGTGACCCCTTCTATGTTGTTTTTTTTTTTTTTGGGGGGGGGGGTTGTTTTTTTTTGTTTTTTTTTTTCAACAATCCCGAACGTCTGTGCTAATTTATTACATGTCAGTTTCTGAATAAAACTTCTAGGTTTTTTGGGGTTTTTTTTTTTTCAACAATCCCGAACGTTTGTGACTTAAAACTGGCTTGGCTGGACTTGGACACGTAATGGGTGATGATAATTATGTTGACTCATTAGGTGTATGGTGACCTCATATCGTTGTTACTGATACAGTAACGTAATCTTTTCGTACACCTCATCAACTAGTTAACTGCGTAGGTACTCTGGTAAAACACGTATTTAAAAATTGGGCCATAAAACTCGTCCTTCAAAGAACGGTCGATTTAAATGACTCGCATCTTGGTAAACATTCTCAAACCTGAGACTTAAAAGAAGACTTTGCGAGATCCCAGGTTTGAGAGTTTTTGCCAAGATGAGGGCCATTTAAATCGATCGATATTTGAAGGACGAGTTTTCTGGCCAAGTTTTTAAATATGTTTTTTTTTCCAGAGTGCGGCAGTTCAGGGAGGAAGGCTGTCTGTTGAACTTTGTAAATTGTGTTAGCATAATAATTAATGGTTTTGAGAAGACAAACAAATAGGAACATAACATGGCGTTTTATTTTTTTAACCAGTTCACTACCTTATTCTGAAAAAAACAAACACGTATTTAAAATTTTGGCCAGGAAACTTGTCCTTCAAATTATCGATCGATTTAAATTACCTTTATCTTGGTATAAACTCTCAAACATAGGACCTCGGGGGTGGTCGTTAAGCAGGCTGCCGACTAATACGAAAAATTCATAGAATTACGAAATATTGGCTCAAACTTCAAAACTTAATGAGCACCTCTAAGTCATTAACTCACTAAACCCTAACACCGATTATATCCGTAGTTTACCTGGGCTACTTTTACCCCATGCCTATTTATTACATTTTTCTGAGGCACATTATAGGCGTAGAGTATCAAAGCTAATGTTTTTAATTTTTACATGTTAATGGTGGTTGGAATAAAACTATCAATGCACATGTTGATTTTTAATACACTTTTTTTTTTTTTTACAGTTTTGAACAGTAGCAAAAATATCTAGGATTGAGTGAGTTAAAAGTTATCGAAAATTGAAGTCGATCCCAGACTAATAAAGGATTTTGATGTGTTATTTAATCATTTGAGTGTGAGGGTTAATTGTTGATATATAAAGTTAACAATAGTGATGACTATTTCTGTCTCCTAAAAATTTCTAATTTTAAAACTTGTAATTAGGCATGTCTGCGTTAAGAGCTAGGTTTGAGAGAGAAAGAGAGAGAGAGAGAGAGAGAGAGAGAGAGAGAGAGAGAGAGAGAGAGAGAGATTATTATCATCATCATCATCATCATTCTTCTTCTTCTTCTTTCTTTTTTCTTCTTCTTCTTCTTCTTCTTCTTCTTCTTCTTCTTCTCTTCTTCTTTCTTCTTTTCTTCTTCTTTCTTCTTCTTCTTCTTCTTTCTTCTTTTTCTTCTTCTTCTTCTTATCATTTATTATATTATTATTATTATTATTTATTATTATTATTATTATTATTATTATTATTATTATTATTATTATTTTATTATTATTATTATTATTATTATATTATTATTATTTATTATATTATTATTATTATTATTATTATTATTATTATTTTATTATTTATTATAACCAAGATGAGGATCATCGTTATTTGAAGACGAGATTTCTGGCCAAATTCTTAAATACGTGTCTTTCCACAACATACGGCAGTTAACTGGTGAGAACTGAAGATCATGCCATCGTTAAATCATAAAATGAAAGCCATAGAATTGAAGGATTTAATCAAATTAATGTTAGTTTTGTTGGTTTGTTTTTTGTTTTTTTTTTTAATTTTTTAAATTTGTGGTGGGGGGGGGGGGGGTTGGTCCCGGTAGCTCAGTTGATAGAACACTCGCTTCACACCCAAAGGGACCAAGATTGATCCTGGGTGCAGTCGAGATTTTTCTGACACCCCCCCCCCCCCCCACCCCACTGTCCACTCAGCAGTGAACAGTTAGCTGAATCTGTTAGATTTGGCGGACAGTACTTTGTGATAGACTAGCGTCCTACCGAAAGGGTAGTAAGCAATTGCGATTGTCCGTTTCACAATATAGAAACAGGGATAAACTCCGGCTCCATGGACCTAATGGCTCTGAAGGAGTCACGATGTGTACTTGGGGTAATCGAACATAAGCTTGTTTAGTCGAATGTAGTTGTGATTACTCACACATTCAATTTCTAGATGGTAGTAGGCCGGATTTTCAAAGCTTCAGTATGATAACATCAGGTCAAATATGAAAGTTCCAGTTCCTCCTTGATAAATTACGCGCTAGACCGAGGGATATTTTTATTGATGCTATGCGCTTAGTTAAACTACTCCCACCATCTGCCAACCGTTAGGTACCAACACACAAAATTATGCCTAACCTTAAATGTTTATAGTCTGATTTATACAATTTTGTGAGAACTACTCATACAAATGGCTGGCTAAAAACAATAACAAAGAACTGCGTGGCGTCAATTGCGTTCCTTCTATACGAGAAAAGATGTATCATTAATTTGTAAATTTCAGATTTACAATGAGTCACCACCGATGTATACATATATGCAGGTCTGACATCCGAACGCAATTGTAGGCCTAGTTTAACATTGTTGTAATGGACATTATTTTGCGTCGTTTTAAAAGATTTCCGTTACAACAATGAGCCCACAAGAATTTAGGTTATCAGACCTACAAATAAGAGCACTTCAGTCACCACTCATTATATAACCCTGTTGTCAAGAGGGTCACAATGGACGGATAAGTCAGTAATTACAGTAGTTAACAATTGATAGTATGATAATGGAAAGTTATAGTTTAAGGATATCGGTGACTACCGTGACTACGTCATTCCTATGTGACCTCTACAGGTTCCTGATACCGTTGGGTTCAGTTAACGTGGTCCTTCTGAATCTAGTTTTTTTAATAGCTAGTATTGCTCCAAACTCTGAAAAAACAACAACACGTATTTAAAATTTGGGCCAGAAAACTCGTCCTTCTTCAAATATCAAAGTGATACTTAGCTGCTAGAAGCCGTGGGCTGTAAATAAAGAAATAAACAAACATGAATATTTCTGTTTCAAAAAATAATAATAATAATAATATAAAAACTCTTCTCCAGCCAACAACCGCCCCACCCCCCCCCCCCCAAAAAAAAAAAAAACAACAAAAAAACTTTAAAAGAAAAAACAAAACAAAAAACAACAAACAAAAACAATGAAAACATAAATACATTATTAAAAGTCCAGATCGACGACATGGAAATATAAATATGTATATATATATATATATATATATATATATAATATATATATATATATATATATATATATATATATATATATATATATAATGTAAATTTTCACTCACATTTTTTTGCCGAGACGACTCGTTTCTGTGTTCCTTACACTTCCTCAGTCGGCATAATCCATTTGCAATAATCCATTTGCAATGTCCGTAGAAAACTCCAAACTAAAGTTGTTTCGCTGTGTAGTGGTGATTAGTTTTGATGTGTATTGTGATGTGCTCTCATGTTTATATTATGAGTGTGTGTGTGTGTGTGTGTGTGTGTGTGTGTGGTGGTAGGTGTGTTGTGTGTACATGTGTGTGTGGATATTGTAGTGGAATGTGGTTGCGGCGGGGGGGGGGGGGGGGGGGGGGGGGGGGAGAGGGGGGGAGGAGGGGTATAATGGGGTCGGGAGGGGGGGGGGGGGGGCTATTTGGCCTTTTTCGTTTTGAGCTTGAATTTGTTAGTGTCTGCACATTGTCATCAGTTCAGATCTTTTGTTTAAGGTGCTATTGTTTCTGTGGTTGTGTAGTAAAATCTCCGGTTTCTCTGTCAGGCATAAATTGCATTTTCTAGCCCCGCATCTGTAGGGGCTGCTTTGCTTGACGACCTCCCAGGTTATTGTTGGTGTTTTTCAAGCTCAAAACGCAAAAGGCCAAATACCTCCCCCCCCCCCCCTTCCCCCCCCTCCCGACCCCATTATACCCCCCCCCCCCCCCCCCCCCCCCCCCCCCCCCCCCCCCCCCGCCGCAACCACATTCCACTACAATATCACACACACATGTACACACAACACACCTACACGCACACACACACACACACACACACACACACACACTCATAATATAAACATGAGAGCACATCACAATACACATCAAAACTAATCACCACTACACAGCGAAACAACTTTAGTTTGGAGTTTTCTACGGACATTGCAAATGGATTATGCCGACTGAGGAAGTGTAAGGAACACAGAAACGAGTCGTCTCGGCAAAAAAATGTGAGTGAAAATTTACATTATATATTAGCTCTAGCCACCATTATCGAGCACTTTCGTACCTACAAGTACCCACCAACACTCATATATATATAATATATATATATATATATATATATATATATATATATATATATATATATATATATATATATACCTGCCTTCAAATATCGATCGATTAAAATGCCCTTCATCTTGTCAAAAACTCTCAAACCTGGGATTTCCTTGATTTATTTCCAGCTCAACCCTCTCCGTACCAACTATAGGAAAATCGTCACATTTGTTACGATACAACCAATCTTTTTTCTTATTCAAATTTCTCTTGTACATCTTAAAATTTAAAGAAAATGAACAGTGTGTTGTATGTTTTGCTAAAGAAATTCTGTATCGCAAGAACTTTACCGCTATTGGGTTTTAGTGATAAAAATCTATTTTGTGTTAGTTGGGTGTGAAGTTTTTTGGGGAAAATCCTGAAAAATGGCTGGTAAGGAGAGGGTTAAAGACAGGCTGATCCTTCTATTCTTTTGCTTATTTTTTTTCTGCTCTGCCTTGCAATGATTCAATACGAAACAAAAATGAATATTATAATAACAAATTTAAAAAAGAATAAAATACAAAACACGTAACGTTTCGGGCTCAAAACCTTTCTTCAGCCAACAACAAAAAACAATGAAGTTGTTATATTCATTTTTGTTATATTAAGCTGGGTTTTTTAAGCTGTTATTTTCATTTTCATTCATCTCTTTTTACACCCCACAGCTTAATATTTCATGACAAAACTTTAAAAATTGTAATTAGAACTATTCATACATTATTGATTTTGTTACAATTTGTAGCAATGACTATCCCGCACAATTCTTTGGGCCTCTTTTTCGCTCACGAAGTGCCCGAATTCGCGACAAAATATGGGACGAAGCCGTTTCTTATATGCTATTTTAAAAAATCAATTACGACGCCGTTTATCGATGAATATGACTGAAAGTTGGCACACAGAAAAATGGTAATTTTAGATTATATCAAGCGACAAAACTCGTACGTTTACCAGAAGACCGTTAAAAATAGATTTTTACTCTTTGGAGTAAAATATTTCTAAAACTACCGGGCGTGGAGGTTTTGTCGCTGACAAGGTAATACATGAACATTTCTTCTTTTTGGTTGTAAAATTTCATATGAATATGACGAGTACTTTTCCCGTATTTTACAAAACACCATCCTAATTTGCTCTTCAAGTTTCAATCTTTTAATCCACTTATTACGCAAGATACAACCAAAGGTCGAAAAAAAATGCCGAAAAAGCATCCCATATTTTCGCGTTTTTTCCTCTTTGCGGGTCATCCAAATAAATGACACCTTTGAAACTGCATAACTTGTTTATTTATGAATGGATTTTCAAAATTCAAAAACATTTTTACTCAGTGGAGATAGGACTTTGATTTTAGACAAACTTTTTCCTCAAAAAGAGAAAAAAACATTTTTCATAGTCATTGCTACAATTTGATGTAGCACCGCATGTCCCAGAGTGGATTAGTGGAAATTGTGTGTCGATTTATGTTAACCATTAATTAACACAATGTATCAAGTTCAATCATCGTAAGCCAAAAAAAAACCTTTAATGATATTTCTTTTATGTTTTTGCCTTATTTTTGCTTTATTTTTATTTTTATTTTTATTTTATTTATTTATTTTTTTCTCGATAGGGTGTTTTGCTTCGTATTATTTTTGTATCGATTTTTAATGGGCTTTGTTTTCTATTTATTTATCTATGTATTGGTTGAATTTGTTTGCATTCTGTGTAATAATGTGTCGGCTTTTAAAAAAAAATGTAATTTTTAAAACTTTTGTTTTGTTTTGACTTTCCTGTTTTCCAGCCATTTTCATTAAAGACTTACCCATGTCATTTTGATATATATATATAAACACACACACACACACACACAATATATATATATATATATATATATATATATATATATATATATATATATATATATATATGTATCCTTTAGTTTTAGGAACAGTTATCATCATCATCGCCATCATCATCATCATCAACATCATCATCATCATCGTCGTCGTCGTCGTCGTTGTCATAGTCGTCGTCGTTAATATTATTATTATTATTATTATTATTATTATTATTATTATTATTATTATTATTATTATTATTATTATTATTATTATTATTATCATCATCATCATCATCATGATTACTATTATTATTATCATCTTAATCAAACGACAATCAGGAAAATTCCTTTTGGCATCATGTATTAACACAACGAACGAATCAGAATCTTTCAAATTATGCTAAGGTGACTTCAGCTACCCTGCTGAAGGTCTTTCAGTTTAAAGGTTTTGTTTCCTTTATTTGATAAATTTATTCTCATGTGTGAATCATGACTTGGTTTATTGTGCAGCTATGTGGTCTCGTGGTATGAGACCCGCCTTCGGGTATGAATGTCCTGTGTTTGGGTCCCTATCTGATCGGCAACATTGTTGAGTCCTTGGAAAAGCCTTTTACTCATAATATTCTCTCATTGTGCTCAGGTGTAAAATGAGTATACCTGGTCCTTAACAGCGTTGTCTCTGTCCGAAATTTAAAAAAATTGTAGTATAGCCTAACAGACGTCATGTGTCGTCCTACATGTTAAGTGTTGCTGTTGGCTGTTGTAAAGCGCTTTCAACACGTTTAGTGGGTATTGCACTATATAAAAGCTCATTTTTGGGGGGGAAGAGAGAGAGAGAGAGAGAGAGAGAGAGAGAGAGGGGGGGGGGGTCTTATTCCTATCTCTCTTGTTGGAGAATAAGGCCATGAAAACATTGTCTTCTCCAGACTGTCATGTTGGCTGTAGTAATAACGGATCATGGATACATCCAGGATGTAAAAACAATTTGGTCTCTCTTTCTTTCTTACCCTTGAATTAGACGGCCATATTGGTCATAGCTGCTAGATGTCCGCGCCAATTAGCGGATTTCAGCTATTTTTATTTTTATTTTTCGTGTTATTTTCCGACATTTCTAAGTGACCTATCTTTTGATACTCTGCAAACTTTCCTCCATTTTAATTTTTTTTTAATTCCCACCTTACGTTTTTAAAGTTTTGGACAGAAAATCCATCCTTCAAATATCGATCTTTCGTTTTTATTGGCCGATATTTGCTGGGGCCAAAATTTTTAAAACGTGTCTTTTTTCAGAATATTATGACAAATATTGTTACAGTGAATACCATAATCAGTCGGATGGTGAAAAGGTCTGAACTGAGATATTGCCAAGTTTAATTAGAAGGTCAATTTTTATCAAAAATGTGTTCTTGTCATAAATCATTAAATCAACCCTTTGTGTACATCTTCGGGAAATATCATATCTTAATTTCACTTCTAAATATTTTTTACAGCTAGTCAAGTTGAAAAAGTAAGAAATTTGAGAAAAGTTGCTGGGTACCTTCCCTATACGTACATCTGACCATAACTTCATGAAGAATCACCCGATGTACTTCAAATAAAGATTAAATATATTATTGCTACACTTGGGAGGCTCATGAACCGAGAGAAAAAAACATACATTTATCATTGGAACGTTGGGTTTTGTTGTTTCAGAATGGTATCTACAATTGCAAGGATACTACGTTGAGTACGGAAGCTACGGAATCGTAAAGCTCTTACTGGCGAGAAAAGTAATCGTCGCTGTTTGGAAATCCAAATACATCGAGGTATCAACTTCTACCAACGAAATGCAATTGTCTCAATTTTTGTGTGTCAAGCACTAAGTGTGTAGTGTGTAGTGTGTCTATCACCTGCAATGTGTAACACATTCAAAGACAAACCGTGTTCATGACGTATAATGTAATACCAGACCGCCAAAAATTTATTCTGTCCGTTACAAGCATATTAAAAAAAAAAACATTTTGGCCAAGAGTTTTTTTTTTCTGTTTTGTATCAAATATTAATTAATAAAGATGGCACTCATTATATTAAACCTGAGACCTCCGTGGACTATAATATGTCGTTAGCATATGCTTTCAAAAAAGTCGCATGTTTAAGGATTATAAATAAGTAAGAGGCATCGGATTTCATCGAGATTTGAAGTTACAAAATAAAATTTTGGCAAATTGACCGCACTGTAGGGAGTATCATCTAATCAGCCGAAAGTGTCTTCAGAACCACGTAGTATTCAAAACAATCCCGTGATGAATATCGAATTGATTAAATGGTTTTGAGTTCAATTTTTGATCAGTTTTCCTTATAACTGCCTGCCTAGCACAAACCACTTACGGTCATGTCCAAGGCCTTCTTGTATACAGATAGCCTTGCCCATGATGGCCCTACGTGGTTTTCTCACATTTTTTGACAGTTTTCAAGAATAATTAAAACCATATAACAAAAAAAAAAACAGAGTCAAAACAAAACAAAATCAACATACAAATAAACAAATCAGCAACATGAAACAAAATAAACAAACCCTGATACCAAAGACGAAAAATCGAACCAACAAAGAAATAAAATAATTGAATTTGCATTCATATCATGGTTTTATAATTTCAGAATGGTATCTGCAGTTACGAGGATTAACCAATGAATTTGCAAAGTATGGAATAATGAAAGTTTTGTTGGCGAGCAAATGTAACATCGTAGTTTGGAAACCAAAATATGTGGAGGTATTACTGAATGAATGCATGTCTGCAATGTGTAACACATTCTCTGTATCCAACATGTCGTACTGTCTAATGTCGCTCGTGATGTCGAGGCAAAATACCCAACGATTCAAACTGGTATTTGCATCATTCATGTAATTCGACAGTTTCGTATAATGGAACCAACATAAAGTCAACACTCTTAAAATCAACTTCTCCCTAAAGTCAATACCTTTTGTTGGTCTCCGAAATTGTCTGTTCTCTACCTAAGTGCATTCCATTGATAATGAATGGATAAAGTAAACTTTGCTTAAAGTGTGCCAACCAATCTTTCTGGTCCGGCGGTGTTTCTTGAATTATCAGGATTCCACTGTATCGTCATTCCTCTCCTCCTCCTCCCCTCTCTCCCCTTCATAAATTCTTGAAAGTCAATGACTGGATCGGCATCTGGTCTTCCCTTAAATTTTGCCCCGGCATCACGACCGATATTTATCGTTATATTTTTGTATATCATTCTATATAATCGTCTGTTTTATTATTATGTTATGCATGTGACAATATTTTCCTCCTGTGATATGCCCTGACAAGAGCTCAAATATTTTTTTTACCAAAAAAAATCTGAAATATAGTAATTTTATCTCAGATGCCGATATCTCGAGTCGTTGTGTAAGAAAGAATAAAATCTTATTAATGCTGACCACCAGTCGTAAAATTTGATTCACAGACAAAGGAGCTTCGAAATTTAGCAGGGCAATAAGCTTCAATTGTAATAATATTATTAACATGGGGCGATGCTGAGACGTTTTCAATGTCAAATGTGCAATCATCGTTAAATTTAAATTCGGCGGGGGGGGGGGGGGGGGGGGGGGGGGGGGGGAGGAGGTGGTGGCTGATTTAGAATAAGTTATATTCTAGTTTGACAGTTTTGTCTCATCGACCTCTTCTAGAATGTATCTTAGCCTTGCTTCCATCTGAGGGTAAGTCTTGTGAATCTCACTGCTATTGGGGATTTGGTTTTCCCCGAGGTTCGGTTCCATTCGTTTGAAATAGTTTGCACAGACTAACTAGGACACTTAACTTCCCCTCGTCCATTCACACAACCCCTATCTTTTCACCTATTTCACATTTTGCACGATTTTGTTGGGTTTTTTTTCTACCACTGTGCACTTCGTTTGTATTTTGAAATGACCATAATTAATGAATATGTAGAACTGCCGTACATTTTTTTTTTTTTTATATCCAGAAAACTCGTCTGTCAAACATCGATCGATATAAATGACCCTCGTTTTGTAAAATAAAAAAATAAAAAGAACAACTCTCAAACCTGGGACTTTAATAAGTCGATCGATATTTGAATGACAAATTTTCTGGCCAAAATTGTTCAAAATTGTTTTGTTGTTTTATTTGTTTTGTTTTTTGTTGTTTTTTTTTGTTTGTTTGTTTTGTTGTTGTTGTTGGGTTTTTTTCTATTTGTTTGATTTTTTAATTTTTTCTCTCCAGATTTAACAAATTTCTACTATCAACATCAATATTCAAAGGGTTATTATTCCACCCTTGTAAAAATATATCTTTCCTTGTCTAAACATAAACGGTTCAATAATGTAATGATCTCGTTGACTAAAAATTTTATTCAACAAAATATTTCCGCTAATTTCATTGGCTTAAATAGGCACTTGATTGGCCACCTGAAATAATCTTTCGGTGCGTAGTTCTAAATATAAGGAATGTCATGTGATCGTTTTGATGAGGAAGCAAATATTTTGTTTTAATGATCACAAAAGGTAACTTGAATTCATTGCAAGATATAGCTTTTTACAACTTATTGAATACGAAATATATTAGAATATTATTTTGAGGAGTAGAATAAATGTGGGTTTACCGCGCAATAACACTCCCACGCAAGCTCGTGGTGTTAAGCGGCGCGGCAATAATAACTCGTTTAATAATTCCAAATCCATAAAAATATAATATATTATCTAATCAAAGCATGCTTATCGTGCTTTATAATAGTATAAAAATGAAATATTTAATTGTTTTCCTTAGGCTACCAAACCAATTTTATCTATTTATTAATTAATTATTTATTTATTTATTGGTTTATTTATTTATTGTATTTATTTATTTATAGCCATGCGTTCTTGTATTCCAAGAGAAATATTATATAACTGGCCTATATTTATTATTTTCTCAACATACTACGACAGACACTCTCATTGAAAATAAGCTGTTTAGAATTTTGTGAGATTAATTTATATCTCTCCGCTCTTTCATAATTTGGACGATAATGAGCACACGCGGGCTTTTCCATATTTTTTTCAAGACTCTCGTGTTCACTTTCTTTCACTTTAAAAAAAAACAAACATCTATGC
>NC_088364.1:59741862-59821862 GCF_034508935.2 Berghia stephanieae
CGGGTGGGTATTCGAACTCGGTACCTTTCGGGTACGAAACGAAGACCTTACCGCTGTCCTACGCTGCGCCTTAAAGCATAAAAAATAACAACAACAAAAAACAACAAAAGACAAACAAAACCCAAACAAACCAAAACAAACAACCCCCCCACCCCCCAAAAAAAAGCATGTATAAAGTGTAATAGTAATATCCACTAAACGTGCTCCAAGCGCTTTACAAGATTTCCCCAGCTAACAGCAACACTTAACCTGTAGGGCAAGACGTGACGCCTATTTTTAGATATTATTCCGACCGAGACAATGCCGTTAACGTCCGTGTACTTAATTTACACCCGTGTACGGTGTGAGAATTGGAGTAAAAAGCCTTTTCCAATGACTCGACTATCTATGCGCCGCTCGGAGCTGGAGTCGAACCTTGGATATTTCAGTCTGAAGGCGAGTGTCATACCAAAAGACAATATAGGCGCGATTTACATTACTAAACATTCAATTTTTATACTAATTTTTAAAAGTTGAGCTTTTATATAGCGCACTATCCACTCCACGTGCTCAATGCACTTTACAAGGGGTCCCTGACCAACAGCAACACGCAACAAGTAGAACGAGACATGACGCCTGTAAGGCGATTTTACATTTTATTTCTCAGAAAGAGACAACGCTGTTATCGGCCAGGTATTCATTTCACACCTGAGTACGATGAGAGAATGTGAGTAAAGAGCCTTTTCCAAGGACTCAACTATGCGCCGAGCGAGTATCGAACACAGGACCTTCTGATACGAAAGCGAGTGTCTTGCCACAAGACTACATAGCCAATTTAAATTTAATTTTAAACCAACTTGATAAAATACCATTTTGAGATGACGGGTCATGTCACAAAAAAAAAAAAAGGTTATTTTTTAGTCTTGACACATTTTATTTAAATGACAAATTAGGAAACCTTGTTTTATACACACATTTTCACAATCATTTTTAAGGATAGTTACCGCAATTTGTCGTAGACATAAAAAAAAAATAATCTACGTAAATTCTCGTTCATCACTTTCCTCAGGCAGTTTAAGTTTAATTATAAACATTGTCACCTGAAACAGAAACGGGTGTACGTAAATTCTCGTTCATCACTGTCCTCAGGCAGTTTAAGTTTAATTATAAACATTGTCACCTGAATCAGAAACGGGTGTGTTAGGTCAGCAGGTCACCCGGCCTGACCCCAAAATTATGCAAATTTATGAATGTTATTATTATAAAGTAAAGGGTGTTTTTGATACTGATGCTTTAGGGCAAGTTTTGCTGTAGTATTAGAACACACCTTCTCTCTCTCTCTCTCTCTCTCTCTCTCTCTCTCTCTCTCTCTCTCTCTCTCTCTCTCTCACACACACACACACACACACACACACTCTCCCCCCCTCTCTCTCTCTCTTACACACACTCCCCCCCCCTCTCTCTCTCTCTCTATCTATCTATCTATCTATCTATCTATCTATCTATCTATCTATCTCTATTTCACTCCATCCCCCCTCCTTCCAATTAAATAATAAATTATTCACTTCAAATATCGATTGATTAACTGATGTTAGAAACACTTGTTAGAAACACAATTAACCATTATCATGCACCTGAGATCATGAGCAATCCAATCTACGATATAGATAGAATGCGCTTGGCCAAGGAGTTCACAACATTGCCATTCGGAAGTATAACGAACCAACACACAAACTCTGTGTAACCATGAACTTTTATAGTCTGGTTAATACAGTTTAGTGAGAACAACTCACAAACGCGGATGGCAAAAACAATAACAAAGGCCTGAGTGACGTCATCTGCATACTATCTATAGGTATGCCAAAAGATAGAATGAAGTTGACGTCAATCGAGCCTTTGTTATTGTTATTTGCCATCCGCGTTTATGAGTAATACTCACTGAACTGTATTAACCAGACTATAAATGTTCATGGTTACACAGAGTTTTGTGTGTTGGTCCGTTATACTTCCGGATGGCAATGTTATGAGCATCTTAGCCAAGCGCATACTATCTATATCAGCCAGGCACTAAAATCGATGGCCCTAGCCCAGACCTGCCTAGTACTACGAAAAAATCGAATTTTTGCCTCCAGTCACAAAACTGCATTCGCCTCTTTTACTCAATAAATATTGTTGAAAATGAAAGTTTAGTTCCTGAGAACCTGTATTCCGGCTTTTGGAACATAATTTATGGATCATGCTAAGGGCAAATTATATATATTTCTAAAGCTATTTAAAGTGACTTATTATTTTTTCCCTTGGAAACTACGAATTTTTTGAAATTTCAAGTTGGCAGCTCTGTGCTAGCCTAACGTTGATTATCACTATGCCTGGTTTCACCCTGACGGTAACTGCCTACATATTATTTAGACAAGGGCCGATCTATGTATAGGTAGATAGATAGTTACTATTTACCAGTAGATGACCACTTGTCAGTGTTATTCATAAGACATTATTATTGATTTCATCGATAGCTGATCGGTGATTAGAGGCAAGCGTCTACTTACCATGTGTTAAGTCCATAATTAGTGAATATTCATACATTGCCAGCATTATTGGCTACTTTGAATACGTAAGTAGAGTATTTATAGAGCGCAATATCCACTAAACGTGCTCAAAGCGCTTTACAATGCTGGCCAACAGCAACACTTAACATATAGAACGAGACATGACGCCTGCTATGCGATATCAATATTTTTTTTTACGACAGGGACAACGCTGTTAACGGCCAGGTACTCATTTTACACCTGAGTACGGTCAGAGAAAGTGAGTAAAGAGCCTTTTCCAAGGACTCAACTATGCGCCGAGCAAGGCTCGAACCCAGGACCTTTCGATCCGAAAGCGAGTGTACCACTAGACTGCATAGCCGCACATACACCGATAAAACATTTATTTTCATTTTAGCCTGTAAAACTTTTCCTACTTAAAATGACCCTCATGTTGTCGAAGATCGATTCCATCCGACGTGCACTTATTTGCAGGTCTGATAACCCAATTCCTTATGGGCTAATTGTTGTAATGGAAATCTCCAAAATGACGCAAAATAAATTATATTGTCACTTACAACAATATTAAACTAGGCCCATAATCGGGTTCGGATGTCAGACTTGCATATTATTATTCTATGCACACGTCGAATCAATCCCTTTCTCTGGAATGTCAGATTGGAGTTTTGTTGACAAGTAGGCGGCCACAACAATTTAGCATTATTTTTCTGTGTAGTCCTTCAGAGCCATTGGTCCCGTGGAGTCAGAGTTTATCTCAGTCTCTCTATAGGGCGAAACGGACAAAATTGCAATTGCTTGCTTACTTTGGATAGGACGCTAATCTATTCACTAGATAGAACAGACCTGGTTGCCCCATCACTAATAGGTGGACAAGGGGGGGGGGGGGTGTGGCAGAATAGAATCTCGGTTTCTTTGCGTGCGAAGCGAATACTCTACCAACTGAGCTATCGGAAATCCCTAGCATAAGTTAGAGAGTATAAATCGATGGGCGGCCATCTTTAGCATAATTTTCTGTAGTCCTTTAGAGTGGGAGTTTATCTCAGTTTCTATAGGGTGAAACGAACAAAATTGCAATTGCTTGCTAACTTTGGATAGGACGATGATGGACCGATGATATTTGAGGTACACAATGTTTTCTGGCCAAAATATTTTAAAACGTGTTTAGTCAGATTTCAAAAGTTTCTATAGGGTGAAACGAACAAAATTGCAATTGCTTGCTAACTTTAGATAGGACAATGAGGGACCGATGATATTTGTAGTTTTCTGGCCAAAATATTTTAAAACGTGTTTAGTCAGATTATAACAGTATCTATCGTGTAGAGAGAGTAGTTTTCACATCATCTTGTGGTCTCAATCAGTGATCTAAGATTGGACTTTACTAGATAATATATTACTGTTAGCGTACACCGTGTTTACACCTTTGGGGAAAGGAGGAGGAGGTGTGTGTGTGTGTGTGTGTGTGTGTGTGTATGTGTGGAATGGGGGCGGGGGGGGGGGGGAGTTCTCCCTTATTAAGTGATGAATGACATTGATGACGTGTTAATACGTTTGACTAATTAGCAAGCGTTAATTGAGCTGTCCTTGCCTATTGTGTGTGTGTGTGTGTGTGTGTGCGTGCGTGTGTGTGTGTGTATGGTATGTAATCACCTGTCATCAAGGCATGGGATCGGGAGAAATATTATATACATATATCATAATAAATTAATAATAAAACTTTCTGACTCTCTCTTGCTACAGCACAAGGCTGACACGGTGGAACGCCATCTTTCTCGATTGGAGGCCATTTATTTCATCTGTCCCCAAGACCAACCACTCGCTTTCATCTCTCTTTCGATGCTCCACCTCCAAGTCTCCAGCGGGCGGCCCCTACTTCTTGTTCCTTGGGGGCTCCACTTGAGGACATATATATTTCCTATTAAAAAAAACAAAAACAAAAACAAACAACAAAAATCTTACATTTCTAGTCATTTTAAATAATAAAAATAAAATTCCCTTTATTCATCCCAAAGGGGAAATTTGTCTTTAGGGTCTATTCCAAGGGAAGACTGGAATAACCCAGGCGCCAGCCGCAGTGCAGCGCCGCAAATTGAACTAGGGCGAGATGACTTGCTCAAGGTCACACAGCGCAACGGCGGGTGATCGAACTCGGTACCTTTCGGGTACAAAGCAAAGGTCGTTCCACCGCTGAGCCACGCTTTAAATCACTAGTATTTTCTCTTTGTTCAACCTAGACGATATAGTTGTCGTTTTGAAGTTGCGTATGGTATATCACGCTAAAAACAAACATTTTAAATGGAAAATTAATACAGCTCTTATCTAAACTTAAGAAAGAGATAATTCTTTATTATATGCCCCACCCCACCCCTACCCACTTCCCTTCCATTGAAAATTAAATTAACTCCATCCAGGATTAAACGGAATTTTTGGTTTCGAATTAATAGATTGGAATGTTTCATGTTTATTTATTTAATCATAGGAGTAGGACAGTTGACTAGTTAATAGATACAGAATGCGATGAAGTGTTCCTTCCTTTCATTAGTATGTCCAAACACTTATGCAGTCATCAACTACTGTGTCAAGTGTAAAGCGATTTTAGTGCGGCTATGCGGTCTTGTGGTATGGCACTCGCTTTCGGATCGGAAGGTCCTGAACTTTTATATATATATACTAAACGTGCTAAAAGCGCTACTAGGGTCCCTGGCCAACAGCAACATTTAACATGTACGACGGAACATGACGCCTGTTAGGCGATATTACAATTTTTTCGGACAGAACAACGCTGTTAACGGCCAGGTACTCATTTTGCACCTGAGTACGGTGAGAGAATGTGAGTAAAGAGCCTTCTCCAATGACTCAACTATGCGCCGAGCAAGGCTCGAACCCAGGACATTTCGATCCGAAAGCGAGTGTCACATCACTAGACCACTTATTCGCACAAAGTGCTGGATTCGAGCCTCGCTCGGCGCATAGTTGAATCCTTGGAAAAGGCCCTTGATTGACATTTTCTCACCTTACTCAGGTGTAAAATGAGAGCCTGGCCGTTAACAGCTATGTCTCTGCCGGAATTTAAAAAAAATTGTAATTGTAATATCGCCTAACAGGCGTCATAATCTCTCGTTCTACATGATACACATTACTGTTGGTCATGGACCCTTTGTAAAGCGCTTTGAGCACGTTAAGTGGATATTGCTCTATAAAAATGCTGACGGGTTTTTTATTTTGTGTGTGTTTAGAGTAGGACAGTTAATTGGGTAATTGTCACAAAATATTATGAAGCGTTCCCTGCTTTCATTGTTATGTCCAAACACTTATCTCACTCAATCCTCCAGATTTTGGCGACTTTTCAAAATCTGGATAGAAAAAAAATGGATTAAAAATAAGCATGTGCATAGATCTATATTCATATAATTTAATTCAACTACTATGTATTAATATATAAAAACTAAAAACATTAGCTTTGATGCTATGTCCTATAATTTGTCTCATAAAAATGTGATAAATAGGAATGGATTAAAAGTAACCCGAGTAAACTACGGATAAAGTCGGTGTTAGGGTTGAGTGAGTTAAGCAGTCATTAACTAGAGCGATGTCAAGTGTAAAAAGATAGTCTTAAGTTAAGTACGGTATTAGAAATGTACGAATAAGTTCCAATAAAATTCGCATTGATCACATGACACACAAGAGGTCCTCTTGACATGGCCTTCTTATAGTGTACGGGAGTGAGTATTATTAGAATGGGTCGAGGTGCCTCTTGAAACTTAAAAAGACCCCCCCCCCCCCCCCCCCCCCCCCCCCCCCCCCCCAAAAAAAAAAAAAAAAAAAAAAAAAAATCCTCGTTTTCAAATCAAATGATAAATTAAATATGACGACGGCGACGATGACGATGATGATGATAATAACAATTATTATTATTACAATACTAATAATGATAATTAGAATAATAAATACTAGAGACTATAATAATTACATTATTATCAACCTTATTATTACACTTGTGGTATCCCTAAAAACACAGTTTAATGACTACGATGTGTTTTCAGTTTATTTATATTCCTGATGAGCGCGAATGCTCGAAACAATACTGTAGAAGTTGATCATTTTTTTACTCGAAATATATATAAATATGTATATATTTTTTTTTTTTCTTTCTATTTTTCTACTTTCAATTTTTAGAAATAGTTTTTATCTGTATTTACTCACACACACACACACACACACACACACACACACAAAAGGCATACCTCTCGCATTCATTCACATTGTCCTAAATAGAGACCTAAACCGCCTCCAAAATAACCAAGGACTAATATCAAAGGAGGATCTTCAGGTATGGATTGCCATCCACAGCAAAATAAGACCGTGAACTGTGGAAGGAATTGACAAAGACTATTCGAGACAACCGAGGCGTCCCGATCGGATGATTAGGACCGAAGGCCTTAAGTCCTGTTAAGTCAATAAATGAGACCTTCAATTGTGCTCACATGTCTGAATTTTAGAATATCAAATAAATTAAGCATTTCCTTTTAATTCTTGATATTGTCAATAATAAATATATTTATCTAAGTTGTTTTCACATTTGTCTACATGTACATATTAGCAGGCTTGATATTCGAACACAATTACGGGCTTCATATACCATTGTTGCAATGGACAATATTTTGCGTTGGTTTGAGAGTATTTCCATTATAACAATGAGCCAATAACAATTTTTGGGTTGTCAGACCTGCAAATATAAAAACACACCGCCATCTTTATTTCCAGCACGGGAGACAAATGGCGTCACCGCCGGAAGATGCTGACCCCGACCTTCCATTTCAACATCCTGCACGACTTTGTGGATGTGTTCAACCAGCAGGCGCGGATACTCACCAATAAATTCAAGATCAAACAGAACACTGGTGTGTTCAACGTGTTTGGGGATATCACACACTGTGCATTGGACATCATCTGTGGTGAGTTGATGTTACTACCCAATAGACACTTAGATAACCACGCCTCTCGGACAGTTGTAAACAATGGCAGTGATTGGTTCGCATACCAAACTACACAGGATTTACTGTCGATGGTGTGTGTCAAAGTAAAATATCCACTGTTCTACCGCTTGATCAATAGAACCCACACAGGGAACTGTGTAATTTCAAACGTTTATAATGATATGATCGAGAAAATCGTGTGATAACTGGTCACCCATCTTGTGATATAAAAAGAATCGAATAACAACGATCAGAGAGAGGTTGGTCTCCATTCAAGTTAAATTTTATAAACAACCAACCATGCTTGTCCGAGCACGCGTGAAGGTGTATCACAAATTCCATGTTTGATTGATAAAAAAATCTACTAGTTAATTCTTTTCATTCATTCACTCATTCTGTGTGACGTGTCGTTTTAGGTACTGTACAACAGTATCTATCATCGAGTAGTGGAATCAGTGATCAAAGAGTGGACAATATTAACCAGTTAACTGCCGAACTCTGGAAAAACTCGGTATTTAAAATTTTGGCCATAAAAATTGTCCTTCAAATATCGTTTGATATAAATAGCACCCTTCTTGGAAAGAAAAAAAATAAGAAAGAAAGAAAAAAACAAAACAAACCCTCTCACATCTGAGACTCTGCAAAGTAATGTATTATGTTTTGTTGTTTGTGTGTGTATGTGTGTGTGTGTGTTTGTTGTTGTTGGCTGAAGAAGTGTTTTGAACCTTAATTGTTTGGTATTTTGTTCTTTTTTTTTATTTTGTAGCTGTTACATTCCGTTTTGTTTATTTCATTCTACAGTCCACAGCTTCTTGCAGCTTAGTATTACTTTTATTCTCCCCAGAAACTGCCATGGGAGCAAGTATTGATGCCCAGTCTAAAGACACAGACTATGTCAGGGCTGTTTACAGGTGACTTTGGGGTCAAGGTCAATTCAATGCTTGTTAACTCTCTCCTTGACAACCATTTTCAGAATTTCCCCTAAACGTCACACCCACCCAAATACAAAAATAGGTTTATTCTTATATTCAACACTCTGTTAAATACTCTTTTTTTTTAAAAGAGTGTATTTTTAATTTTGGCCCATGATTCAAATTAAAAATCGGTCCATTAAAAAGACTAATACACGATTTTAAGGATTTTGAAGTGCGAATTATGATAATAAATTGTTGATTTTTAAAGTTAACTATAGCTACTACAATTTTTATCTCCTAAAACTTACTTTTTCTCTTGCCAAGCAAGCAGGTTTGTGAATATATTACAGTTTGTAAATTTACTGGACTCCTTCACTCTTTTCAGAATGTCATTTTTAGCCGACACTAGAATGCGTCGCCCCTGGTACTGGATTGACTTCATCTACAACACAATTGGTTATGGAAAGGAACAAAGACAGATGATTAACACTTTACACAGTTTTACCAACTCTGTTAGTTCATGGTGATTTTCATAAGTTTTAAAGAAATTTGAATGGTCTCTTTAGGGTATTTGTATCTTAAATTGAGCTTTAAAAATGGAGCTTTTTTATATAGCGCAATATCCACTAAATGTGCTCAAAGCGCTTTACAAGGGGTGCCTGACCAACAGCAACATGTAACATGTAGAACGAGACGTGATGCCTGTAAGGTAAAATTACAAATTTTTCCGGACAGAGACAACGCTGTTAACGGCCAGGTCATCATTTTACACCTGAGTACGGTGAGAGAATGTGAGTAAAGAGCCTTTTCCAAGGACTCAACTCAGGACCTTCCGATCCGAAAGCGACTGTCATACCACTTGACCACATAGCCGCAGTATGGCACCTCACCTCACCTTATCTTACCTCATTCTCCCGATTGAGGTGGTCTTAGTATAGTAGACATGAAAGATGATTTTGCAGGGCCCATCCAAATCTGTCCTCAGCTATCCTTATTGGTTTTGAACTTTCCACCCCCAATCCATTTCTTTGCATTGCCCAGCTAGACCTTTGTTTGCCGTCTTCTCCTCCTGACAGTGAGTGCATCCATGTCTGTTTTGGATCCCCCAAAGTTAAGTTCTTAAAGCTATAAAAAAAAAAGAAGATTTTCGTCATATTCTCAGATATACAAAACAAAAAAATCTGAATGAGAAAAATGTTCAATGAATCATAATGAACGTGACGATTTTCCTGTAGTTGGTAAGTCAAGGGTTAACTCTCATTTTACCCCAGGACCATCGCAGTTTGGAACAACTTACCTCGGGAAGTTGCATCTGTACCCGTTTCAGATTTATTTTACAGAGCTTCTAAATCACTGCTGAATTTTCAAGGAGGAGCCAGATTCAGATTCAGATAACTATCACAATCCCTACATCTTCTGTTCCTAATATAACCTCAAGTTGTTGCAAGCAAAAATGACAAACTATAGTTTAACGAAAAGGAAGCTTTTATATAGCGCAATATCCACGAAACATGCTCAAAGTGCTTTACAAGGGGTCCCTTGCCAACAACAACACTTAACATGTAGGGCGATATTACAATTTTTTTCGGACAGAGACAACGCTGATAACAGCCAGGTTTTCATTTTAACCTAAGTACAGTGAGAGAATGTGAGTAAAGAGCCTTTTCCAAGGACTCAACTATGCGTTGAGCTAGGCTCGAACCCAGGACCTTCCGATCCGAAAGCGAGTGTTATACCACAAGACCACATAGCCGCAATAAATAAAGTAATAAATGGTTCATAGAAAAGAGAAATCCCTTATGTTGCTGCTGCATTAAACTTGATTTCCAGTTTGTTTTTTCTTCATTTTGAAATCGCAGGTGATCGCAGATCGTTTGAAAAGTTTTGACCAAAAGAAAGCAGAGTTGATTCGCCAGGAGCTTAGTGGGGAAGACGCTGATTTGGGCACCAGGAAAAACAAACGGCTTGCCTTTCTGGACATGTTGCTGTACATGTCAGACAATCTGACCAAGCTGTCTATGGAGGATATTAGGGAAGAAGTTGACACATTTATGTTTGAGGTAAGATTAGTGTGGTGATTATTATTATGGTACCGTAAATTATTATTGAGTTATTGCCCTTTGGCATTTTTACTACTAATATTAATATTATATCAGCATATAATATACCGATTACATTAGTGTACATATAAACATTGTCAATATTTTAAATATTTCATCAATACCTTACACTCCAGTGTTATTTAACATTATTTAACGACAAGAGATGAAGTGAGTAGAAAAGTGCCAGAAGACAATAGAGAATAAAAATTAGTCATTAATTAATCATTATTTAACAGCACATAAGATTGACTTTGCATATTGTCTGTTTCTTTATTTGTATCTTTCTAAACAGTTGTATAAAATGTTAATCTTTGTATTACATCATTTGTTGATTATGCAATAAATTGTTTTTAGAGCCATGCATTGTGTCATTGGATAAGGCATTATGCAAATATTTTATTACATGGATTAACAATATATTGAAAGATTCCAGCGTGGCTCAGTGGTACGGTCTTTACTTCGTACCCGAAAGGTACCGAGTTTGATCACCTGCCGCTGCGCTGTTTGGCCTTAAGCAAGTCATTTTGCCCTTGCTCAATTTGTGGTGCTGCACAGCGGTTGATGCCTGGGTTATTCCAGTCTTCCCTTGGGATAGACCTAAGAAACAAATTTCCCTTATGGGATGAATAAAGCGAAATTTATTTATTATTTAATTTATTGTAATTTATGACACAGATCCTTTTTTGCTCAATGAATGATAAAATATTTATTTACCACAGTTTGGGGTGGGGGGGGGGGGGGGGGGGTTGGTTAGTTTGTTTTGTTTTTTGTTGGTTTTTTTTTTTTATCAGCTTGACTTTTTTGTACATTAAATTAACCAGTTGTCTGTGTTTCCTTTTAATTAAAAAAATTTTTTTTTTGATCTAATAGCGATAGAACAATCTTTTCTGAACCCAAAATAATCCTACACAATTGGTGAACAAGTGTTCAAATTTTCGGCACCCCAATTTTGGAATGCTCTCCCCCCACAATATTAGAAGAACTGACTCATTTTCAACTTTTAAAACTACATAGAAAACTTATCTCTTAATTTTTATTTTGTAAATGAAATTTTGCCTATCATGTGTGTAAAATGTGTTGGTGTTTTTTCGCTATGTAAAGAATTGAAAGTGCTATGTCTTTATTTTTCATTGTATTTATTGATTTATTATATTGATTTAAAGCTCCTAGTGCCTGTTGAAATGGAAGGAGGGGGAGGAGGAGGTGCTATACAAAATGTCATTGATCATTTATTATTTTTAAATATCAGGGTCATGATACGACAGCAGCTGCCATGAGCTGGGCTCTCCATCTCCTTGGCGCCAATCCTGAAGCACAGAAAAAGTTACACGAGGAATTGGACAGAATTTTTGGTGAGAAAAGAATTTGTTTTTATGGACACATCGTAAAGTTTAAATGATTCCTCATCTAAGTTTAATTAGGTAGGTCTTTATTGAGTGCATTTTTCCTTCTTAGTCATAAGGCCATGAAGCTTAATGCATTTCTGTAGCACCACATTGATATTAACAAGCCATGGCTACCCTTTGGATTCAACACTAATGTGCTCCAAGGTGCATTCTGCTATATCTAATAGACCCAGTTACCCAATCAGTGATAGAGACAAATTAAGGAGCAGGCACTGGTGTAAATTTAGGATAAAGATATGAAAAACTGTATGAAACAGTGCCAGACAAAGCATAGAGAAAAATACAAGAAAAAAAACATCCTAAAAAATCAACAATAAACAAAAATGAGTATAACAGCTTCAAAAAAGAACAAAATACCAAAGAACGTCTCGGCTCAAAACCCTTCTTCAGCCAACAACAAAAAACATAAAAGACATAAATACATTACTAAATTCCAGATAGACGGCTGAGATATTTTTTAGGTCCTCTCTGTAGAAAAATCTTTCCAAGATATTGTTTGTTTATCCTGGTTTCAACAGCTTGACACAGACAATAGCAATTGCTTGCTATCTTCTATATAAGATGCTATCTGTCGCAAAGTACACCAGATCTAACAGACTACGTTACCCAATCACTGCTCGGAGTGTCTGTGTGAGTCAGCCACCCGACTTCACCCAGAATCGATCTCGGTCTCTTTGCATGTAAAGTGAGTGCTCTACCCACTGAGCTATCAGGACCCTCTTGTAATTCACCATTGTCTGAATATCTCACAGGTGATTCAGACCGTGATGCCACAATGGAAGACCTCAAGAACATGAAATATTTGGAATGCTGTATCAAGGTAAATACTTAAGATTCTACATTCTGTGACAAATTAGGGAACAGGTACTGGTGTACGATAAAGATCTGAACAAGTGTGTATAAAGCAGTGCCAGACAAAACAAGAAAGAAAAAGAAAATTTAAAAAATTATCCCAAAAGATTAGCCTGCCTCAACTGAAGTAGACTGATTTTTGGGATGTTTTTTTTTCTTGCTTTGTCTGGCACTGTTTCATACACACTTCTTCAGACCTTTATTCTACATTCTGCCTCATCATCTGTGTACACGCTTCCCATTATAATTGCGTCTCCTTCAGCTCATTGTCATGCATTACGCTTTGTTGATTTTTAATTGTATCCTGTTAGGTGATGAAATCAATTCATAGTGGTGCAAGCCCAGCTTATGTTTTGTTTCCTGATGTTATGTGTTAAAGACACTTTTAACATTATGATAAAGTCATTGAAGTGCCTGTTTTTCGCATTTGTTCTTGTGCTGTTGAGAAGGTTTTCAATCATAATTTGTGTTTGAATGCCTAAAATCTAGAAGAAAAAAAATAGCATTTATATAGTACTAAATGTGCTCAAAACGCTTTACAAGGAGAACCTAGTCAACAGCAACTCTTAACATGTAGGACAAGACATGAGGTCTGTTTGGCGATATTACAAGCAGTATGGTAAGAGAATGTGAGTAAAGAGCCTTTTTCAAGGCTAAAAATGATGGACCTTCCAGTTCAAAGACGACTGTCATAGCACATGCATGCTTAACGTCATTGATAGCTTACATATTGATAGTAATTTGAAAATTACATTAAAAACTCTTATTCGCAGATTGTACAGACATTCAACGTTCCAAATGTATTATTAATCATGACCAAACACTTTCATTATGTGCTCTTATTTAGTAATAACTAAATTTCAATTTTAAAAATTTCAACATCTTTTCATAGTTGAGAAATCATTTAATTTTACAATAATGAATTTATTTTTCACATGCATTGCTAAAGTTCAAATTCAGAACTTTAGCATTTATTTGTCTCTCTTGGCAAGAGTGGTGTAGGATAATAGCATAAAATGTTTAAACTTTAAAAAAAAATTTTTTTCCTCCCTCTAGGAAGCGTTGCGTCTTTTCCCATCTGTGCCAATGTATGGAAGAACCTTGGTCGAAGACTTAGAATTAGGTAAGTGTCTTTTGGTTGGCAGATCAACTAACAAATTGGAAACAGTCATGTTGACATAATAGATGAATAAAACCTTAACAATGCCACTACATTATCTCATTCGTCTGTATTGTTTCATTCATCCTGTTTTTTTTATAAAGGGGAAACCTGAAACGTTCATATATTTTTTGTATATTAACTTGAAGCTTACAGTCAATTTCACATTGTTATTTATTTCTTCGAGCTTTGAGCAGCAACATTTACACAAAGAACAGTACACACAATGGATAAAATCATGATTATGTTATCATATAGATCTAATGTGAAACATTGTTTTCCTCATTTTATACACAGATGATTACACAGTACCAAAAGGAACCACAGTCCTCGTGATATCGTCCGCTGTCCATCGAGACCCGGAAACATTTCCTGACCCTGAAGCTTTTAAACCAGAAAGATTCCTATTGGAAAATGCCAAGAGCAGACATCCGTACAGTTACATCCCTTTTTCTGCGGGACCAAGGAATTGTATAGGTATCGATAGCCCATTAGTTTTTTAGAGGTTTTTTTTTTTTTTTGGTTTTTGAGATGACTTTCAGTTCCTCACAGACCTTCAGAGACATTAGGCCTCAGAGACATTAGGCCCATGGACCTGGGGTTTTTCCTGATTTCTAAAGTGTAAAATGGACAATAGCAATTGCCTGCTACTCTTTGGATAGGATGCTAGTTATCGCAAAGTACTTTCCTACAGATCTAACAGACCCAGCTACTGGGGGGAGGGGGGGTCAGAAAAAACTGTCAACTTCACCCGTGATCAACCTATTTCCCTTTGAATGTGAAGCAAGCCCTCTACCAACTGAGCTATTGAGACCCTTTCCTTACATATCCATAAATATAATTATTTGTAAGATTTAGCATAGCACAGCATGCGTATGTCTTCAACAAAGTACTGTTGGTAGTTCGTTTGACTCCCACTCTCCATGATATATGGCTCTAAACAAGTCACATTCTCCACATTCGCCTAACAGGTGTCGAGTCTCTTTCTATATGTTACGTGTTGCTGTTGGTCAGAGACCACTTGTAAAGCGCTTTGGGCACATTTAGTGAATATTGTGCTAAATAAAAGCTCTAATTAGTTAGTTAACCTTGCTTTAAGTCAACCAATCTTTCTGGTCCCACTTGTATTGACTTTATCAGGATTGTTACTTTGTGGAAACATACCAAATATAACAGTATTTATACCCTGTTTTCAAAAGGTCAAAAGTTTGCCCTGCTCGAAGAGAAAACAGTTTTGTCTCACATCTTCCGTCACTTCAACATCACGTCTGCACAGAACCGAGATGAGCTTCGCCCTGTAGGAGATATTATTCTACGTCCTGAGGAGGCCATCTACATAGAACTGAGTCCACGGAAGGCTGAACCATATTGATACACGAATGGGAATAGGAGGCAAGCTTAAGAATATTTTATGTCCGATGTCATTGATCTAATAATATCTTTGTGTGAAAACCAAATTACGTCATTCGCTGTGTACATGTAATATTTCATACTTTATTTCATCAATCCACGATATTACAGTTCTTATGATATTATATAATCTTAACAACGTCCATTGATTGAATTTAAAGTAGCTTGTCTAAAGGGTAACAGGCAATGTTACTAAGGGGCGAAGACAACCTCAATCATGGGAGTGATGATAATAATCATAATAAATTACATTTATATATATATATATATATATATTTATATATTATTATATATATATATATATCACATTTTCAATATTTCATAATGCTCAATGTGCCTAATAAGAAGACAAAAGTACATATGTAGCAGCTTTGAAGAAGATTAAAATACCAAACACGTAACGTTTCGGCCTCAAAGCCCTTTTTCAGCCAATAACAAAAACAATAAATATATGAATAGGTCACTTAAAATCCAGACAGACTCAAGTGCATCGGTTGTGATTGTGAGAAATCCACCGTAATCTAAATTTTACAAATCTTACACAGATTTCGCAATGCTGTCTTTTAAGATTTTATTTCCGTCTTATTTTCTTATTTTAAAAAATTAGATTCAAAACTAACATTAACATCCACAAATATTGTTGAAATTCTGATCTTGAATCTTGAACAAATTGATTGTATTTATTTCTTTTTTTAAAAGTAGATTGAAACATGTGTAATATTTTTGTTATTTACCGAAGGTGTTTGTCCAGCCAGATTTGCGATTAAATCTTGGGTCAAGACACTTTTCAAGATTGCCTTTTTAATAATTGTATTTTTGAATGTTTATTTTTACTACCTACTACTAGTGCTTGTGTGTTAAACCAATTTCCTTTATTAAATTATTAAATCAGTAGCTCAATAACTTCACAAAAATGCTTGAAGAAATCAAATAAATGATAGATATTTACAGATTGATTGTATTTTACTTACCAAGTTTTATTGTTTTAACAACCAATTTCTTTCATTTAAATACTATATAAGTGGCCATTATTGGCTCATTAACTTCACAAAAAGTCTTGAAGAAATCATATAAAAGTTGAATACTCACAGATTGATTGCATTTTACTTGCCAAGTTTTATCCAGGGGTCGGATTCTTCCTTAGATTCATGGAATTGCTCGTAAATTGTTTTTCTATCCTCGCATTTTATGTTTTCAATCCTCGGAAAAAGGATATTGGAAGATTGCTCAAAGCTTCTCTTTTTGTCTATCTTTAAGTCTTGAGTTTTGCTCTATCCGCAAAATTTTTCTTGGAAATTTTAACTGATGGAAAATTTACCTGTGAAATTTCCTTGGGGAAGCCCCCCCCCCCCCCCCCTTTTCCACTTGTTTATTGTTTTTACAGCACACATACCTTTTTTTTCTTTATTTTATTTTTAAATCTCATGAAGAATTTGTCAACGAAGTTTTATCATGTCTTCAATAGACAATTTTTGTTGTCTTGTTCGAAATTTATAACAGATGTGAGGGCAACAAATTCATTACTTACAATTTTATTTCATTTTTTTCTCCAAGGTTCCATGTTTTTAACAAAGTTGCTTTATACTGTTTTTTTTTTTAAAACTTATGTCGAAATATTTGTAATTAGAGATTTAATCATCATGTCCATTATTTTTGTCAAATGAATTTTGATATCACTTCAGAACAGTGTAATCGCATAAAGTCAACTCTCTTAAAATCAACTTCTGCTTAAAGTCAACACCTCTTGTTGGACCCAAATGTTCTGTTCTTTATTTAAGTATGTTCCATTGACAATAGATAAAATCAACCTTGCCTAAAGTCAACCAATCTTTCTGTTGGCTTTATGTAGATTCCACTTTATATCACTCAAGTATACCGACATCTTGTTACAATGGTGAAGGTAAAGCTCATCTTCATAACTCAAAAACTCCAAATTAATAATAATAATAATAATAATAATAATAATAATAATAATAATAATAATAATAATAATAAAAATAATAATAATAATAATAATAATAATAATAATATATTTGTTGAGCGCCCTTTCACGAGGAAGTGCTCAGGGCGCTTTACAGGGGCATCAGCAATTCAACTTGGAAAATAACAAAGTTTTTAGATGCTTTTTAAACATAGCTTCCAATAAAGAATGTCGTATTTCTTTTGGAAGTTTGTTCCAGAGGGAGAGCAACCTATCCTACTTGAGACATTTGAGCAAAAGTTTTATAGATCAAAATATACAACTAATATTGTAAAAAGCTAGTCGAATGAATGATAATGATAATAATACATAAATACAAAATTAATTTCCCAAAATATGAAACCTAAATCGTAAACACAATCATTCCTTTTTCCAAAATTAACATTTTTTTTAAAAATTGATCATTTATATAATGCAATATCCACTAAAGCTTCTCAAAGCGCTTTACAAGGGGTCCCAAGGCAACAGCAGCACTTAACATGTAGGATGAGACATGATGCCTTTTATGTGATGGAACAATTTTCTTTTTACAGAGACAACGCTGTTTACGGCCATGTACTCATTTTACACCCGAATATGGTGAGAGATTTTTAGTAAAAAGCCTTGCCTTTTTCAAGTCCTCATACATAAGCTCACGGTGTTAGGTGTTATTTGGCGTGCTGAAAATAACTCATTTATTAAATCCAAGGTCATGAAAGTGGAATCCAATATTATACAAGTGTTGATTTAGGTTGGAAAATCCAATTTTATAATATTTTAAAAAATGAATACACTTAAATGATATCCATAAATCCATTCTGTTATATTTATTTTGATGCATTCTTATGTAAAACTTTTTACTGTTATTCTGAACATACTGTGATGAAATAAATCATACATTTTATACGGAGATAAAAATTCCAGTTTTTGAATTCATCATCTTAGTTTCCATCAGTTTTCCAATTCCAAGAGGAAATTGATCTTTGAAAGATCGGTTCTTTGTTCTTTGTTGAGATTGGGCAGCATGACTCAGTAGTATGGTCTTTGCTTCATACTCGAAAGGAACAGAGTTCGACTTCCGACTTGCTGTATGGTCTTTGACTTTGAGTAAGTCACCTCGGCCTAGATCACAGCACTGAAGAGACCTTAAAGACAAATTTCTCACCATAGTAATTAATTAACTCTGAACTTTAAAAGCATGAGTTTTTAAAAAAATATCTTCTTAATTTATATTTTATTTTATTATATATACAAAAAGCTATTGTTTTATTTTCTCCAAATTCTCCTACACAGCTTATAATACTAATAATAATAATAATAATAATAATAATAATAATATAATAATAATAATAATAATAAAATAATAATAATAATGTTAATGATAATTATTTTAAAAATAATTTTTTTTTCTGAAATTCCTTACCTCGTATCTCAACAACTCAAAAGCTGGATAATTTGTTGTCAATAATTTAAAAGAGATTGATGAGTCAACAACGACTTGGCGTACTTTTCATCAGATCTAACAGGCCCAGCTTCTCAACCACTGCTGGGTGGACAGAGGCCGAGGGATCCGTGAAAACCTTGACTGCACCCGATATCAATACCAGCCCTTTTTTGTTTTGTTTTTAGGGTTTTACGGCACTTGTGTAAAAAGGAAGAAGATTGGATAGTAAAAACATTCTGGATAAACCATTAAATTAAAAGGACTTGAGGAAAAAGTAAGACAAGGGGATATGATTCAAATACAGAACAGTTGTAGATTCCAAGAGCTTACTATAAGCGTACTGAGTTTGAGATCACCTAAAAGTCTCACGCAGACACCAGCACAAGTCCCCACTTAGAGGAACACACTCAAATGTTTACAAATTATATGTTAAGAATTAAAAAAAAAACAGTTCATAACAGAGACTGATTTACAAGGAAAAAAATATCATCTCCCCAAAAAATAACTATGCATTTGGCTGTTTCCCTCCCAGCCAAGGACTCCGGCCAGGACAAAACCAAGAAATCTCATTCCAAGACAAAGACAGAGAGCAAATTGGAAAAAAAAGCTATAGGGGGAAATAAGGCACAGTAAGTGCCTCCCTGCCCACTATGGGAGGTCAGGAACCCCTACCAGTTATACCAGCCCTTTGCTTGACAGGCGAGTATTTTACCAACCAAGCAATAAGGATTAATACTCTTTTAAGAGATTTAAATCAAAATGCGTGGAACCACTCAAGCACCCCTTCCTCACTGGTGTTCATAAATAGGCCAAACGACCCGCTCTTGGAGTTCTGTTGTGAGTCCAAGATTACAGTGCTACACTAGAGAGACACCTGCTGGATATTTATAATGCACTTGTTTAAACCCACAAGGAGAGTTCAAGGGCCCCTTCCCTGGTGACGTCAGGATTTTTTTTTTCTGCTCCCTCGTCCACCCAGCAGAGATTGGGTCGGATCTGTTAGGTTTGGCAGAAAGTACTTTGAGATAAACTTAACGTTCTATTCATGCTGCAAAAAACCTTATGAGTCTAACTGTGATAGTATTACGCAATACCCAATCTTCCCTACTTAAGTTTTCTACTTGTACGGCTATGTGGTCTAGTGGTACGACACTCGCTTTTGGTTCGGAAGGTCCTGAGTTCGAGCCTCACTCAGCGCATAGTTGAGTCCTTGGAAAAGACTCTTTACTCACATTCTCTCACCATCCTCATGTGTAAAATGAGTACCTGGCCGTCAACAGTGTTGTCTCTGTTGGAAAAAAAAGGTGTAATATCGCCTAACAGGAATTGTGTTTCGTTCTACATTTTACGTGTTGCTGTTGGTCAGGGACCCAATGTAAAGCGCTTTGAGCACATTTAGTGGACATTGCGCTAAATAAAAGCTCTTGTTTTGTTTGTTTTTTTACTTCACTTAAACCTGCAGCAGACTTGGTCAAGACTGCAGTACTTGTGGCTATGTGATTTTGTGGAAGGTCCAGGGTATGAGAGTCCCTGTTAGAGCAGCGTATAGTTGAGTACTTGGAAAATGCCCTTCATTCAAATTCTCTCACCATACTCTGGTGTAAAATGAGTACCTGGTCTTTAAGATTTTTACGCCGCATTTAGGTCATATCAGCGCAAGTAAAAAGTAAGAACATTGGATACTAAAAACAATTATAGATTTACAATTACAATTAAAAGCACACAAGAAAAGTAAGATGTTTTTGTTTTGTTTTGAAGGGTTTTACGGCACTTGCAACACATTAAGGTCATATCAGCGCCAGTAAAAAGGAAGAAAATGGGATAGTAAAAAGGTCTAGAATTACAATTAAAGCATCCAAGAAAAGGTAAGATAAAGGGGAATTGATTCAAATAGGAAACAGATGTAGATTCCAAGAGCACACCATCAAAAGTACTTAGTTTGAGATCACCAAAAAGTCTCATCCAGACACAAGCACAGGTCCCTACTAAGAGGGATACATTCAAATGTTTACAAATCATATATAATATATAAACAGAACATAATACAGTGCATAACAGAGGGATTATTTACAAGGTAGAAAATATCATCTCCCAAAACTAACTACACATTTGACTGTTTCCCTGTCAGCCTGGTTATCCGGCCAGGACGAAATCGAGTAATCTCACTCCAAGACAAAGACAGAGAGCAAATTGGAAAACAGATATAGGGGGATAGAAGCGACAGTAAGTACCTCCCTGCCCACTATGGGAGGTCATTAACCCCACCCAGGAACCAAGTATAAACACAAAAGATTCCCTAAGATAATCACTTAAACATAATGTACATTTTATTTGTATGATCTGGCAATAACATTGTCATTCTCTCTAATATCGTAAAACTTTCTCTCATACAGTAAAACGATAGCAGTAAGCAATACAGTATTTATTACCCTTCGACTGTAGAAAAAAATGGACAAAAATGAATATATAACAGTTTCGCAAAAAATAATTACTAAATGTTTTGTATTTAAAACACCTCTTCAGCAAACAGTAAAAACATTATTTTTATATCAATATCCGTATTTAAAGTGATTGGATAATAACCGTATTACTGTTTTTGTTATTGGTTGACGAAGGGTTTTGAGGCCGAAACATTTCATGCTTGGTATCTTTTTTTTTCCCCCTTTTGAATCTGTTATATTTTCATTTTTGCACATCTTCTATTCACAGCCGGGGGGAGGGGGATTTATTTTTCATCAAAAATAGATTTAAGTTTTGGTTTGAATAAACCATTTAGAGTGCATTTGGTTGAAAGGGGGGGGGGGGGGAGGAATTGTAGTCTGAAATGGAGGGAGAAATTCCATTTGCGTCTGCCACTTACATTACAAACAGTAAATATTTATATACATAGTTGTTTGTTATCCTCACCTCATTTGGTTATTTTCTCCTTCACCTACTCCTTACAAAGTGATTCCAGCCAATTCCCCACACCCATATATACATGGCCATAGGGGGATAAAAAACACAGTAAGTGCCTCCCTGCCTACCATGGGAGGTCAGGAACCCCACCCAGACAGATTGTTTTGTTTTTAAGGTTTTTACGGCCCTTGTAACACATTAAGGTCATATAAGCACAAGTAAAAAGAAAGAAAATGGGAAAGTAAAAAGTTCTAGAATAACAATTAAAGCACCTAAGACTGTTCCCATCCCAGCCAAGGTATCCGGCCAGAGCCAGGACAAAACCAAGTAATCTCATTCCAAGACAAAGACAGAAAGCAAGTTGGAAAACAGATATAGAAGGGTGGAGGAGGTAGAAGACACAGTATGTACCCCCCTGCCCACTATGGGAGGGATGAGGGTTAAGGCAGTATAATTTATTATTTTTCCAAATATGGTAATGAAAAGGAAGACAGGTGCACAGTCCGTCTTATGGATGGATTTGACTTGGTTAGTGATAGTGAAAAAGGCAAAGAGTGCCTTCCAAATAATTACATTTTGAAAGTTATGTGCATGATTTATACGAAGAAAACATTTTTTATAGCAAAGCTGAGAACTACATCTATTAAATAATTTTTAAAAAAGTAATTTATCCAAAAAAAAACAAAAAAAAAAACAACAATTCTCCCAGCCATGTGAAAAAAAGCCCAAAATCTTGCATCACAGGAGTTTCACACATGGGCTATAACTAGAACTCTGCGTTTTCAGTGAGTTATCTAGTAGTACTGTCACAGTAAAGGTTGTTCACAATTATCTTATTAAATTTTATTTTATTAAGAACTGAATTCATCTCACTCCAGTTATATTTCGGTAGACTTAGATAAACTTTACCTTCTAATATTAGATCGTCTTTCCTTTTATAGCCTTCCCTCGAATTAATTTCTAATTAGTGAATACTTTTCGTTCTACATTCTGTCACGTAGCCATTTATTATAAAAGCTGATAGGTCTAATATTCTACACTCACTTTCTCTCCACAATCTATGCCGGACGGCCAGTCGCTCTATTCCTATATATATACTGGAAGATTTTTATCTTTTGGGACTTTGTAGATATTATATCTACACCATTAAGACGCCGGAGCTTTTAACTTTGATTGTATAATCTTCAAGGATCAAACCCAAGCCCGCTGTCAAAGGACTACACAATAACTTCTTACCAATTGCCTGGAAGTGGAATTTTACGAGTCCAATCCTGTTATCAGAGGAATAGATCATCCAAGCCCATCAACTGCCTGGAAACCTAAACTTATGAACCTGATGTAGTAGGGATGGAAACTGTTTGTTTTTACTAGTTGATGGGTGGATATATGTTATGCGCAGGATGTTGGCGCAAAATCATCAATTGAAGAAATTAAAGGTGTTATACAGATTTTGGAAGCGGAAACTTCGAGAGAGCAGGAGGAGGAGTTGTAGTTGAAGGTACTAAGTAAACGTGGCCTCTATCTGTCTAGGGGTATTCGATCAAGCCACGTCCCGGTTCCCAGATGGATTGTTGACTCTTGGAAAAAGAGGAATTAAAAACACAGAGATAAACTAAGGAATGAAATAAGCAAAGTAACTTAAGTTACACTAAAATAATATATCGTTTAATAAAGTAAAAGCAAGAGTCGAGTTTGATCAAACAATGATCAACATGCAATGACGATAACAACAATAACGACAACAATTACACTACATACTACATGCGTTACACAGTCACACACACACTATAGGTAGCAATCATTCGTCACGCGACAGCGATCACGACTCACAACATTATACCAACTGTCGTCGTCACCATCGACGCTGTCCGCGTCACAACATCACCATCGTCGTCGTCATCATTATCATCATCACCACCATCATCATCATCATCATCATCATCATCATCATCATCATCATCATCATCATCATCATCATCATCACATCACCAACACCAACATCATCATCATCATCATCATCATCATCATCATCATATTATAATCATCACATTCATCTGATGAGACCAGAGAGCAAACAAAGGTTATGTCAGATACGTCTAAATGCGCATCAAATATATACGGCCCCGAGCCGCCCCAAAACAACCAACATTCCTCTCTCAAATCATCACCAACAATTACTACAATGATTATTACCAATACCATCAATACAAAAGATGTATAAATGTATATAATGATAAACAACAATGATAACGAACGATCTCCTATCCCAAATCATTATGACAATAACAACATAACAACATTTGTTCACATACATAAGCATTTAGTATTCCTCAATATTAACATATTATGATACTAGAATATCATTTCATCAAAAAGTCAGCATAAACCTAAGTCTAAAACTAACTTTATTAAAGACCACAACGTGAGTCACCAATATGTAACTCACTCTGATATTTTCCTGTAATCATCATCAATTACACCTCCAGAGTCAATGAGTAACTTGTGAGTACATGACTGGCATACACCGTATGTCAGCGGTTTAACATGACTTCTGTCGTATTATAGACGACGTCATCAGCGATCTCCCACGTAATTACGAGTCAGGCCTGATTACATGATGAAGCCAGAGAGCCAACGAAGGTTATGTCAGATACGTCTTTTACGCATCAAATATACGGCCCCGAGCCGTCCCAAAACAACCAACGTTTCTCCCCCATCACCATAAAGACAATTCAATGTAATTATCTCCCGTAAAACATATATCGCCCCAGAGACAAGGACATGGTTACCATCCAGCGGCAACACCATACCTTCCAAGATAAGACTAACCAACGTACTCACAACGTTATCATTATCAATAGCATGTAAGACAAAAACATCAAATATCAAAATCATCATATATACCATAATTCCAGTCTTAATATTATTATTATTATTATTATTATTATTATTATTATTATTATTATTATTATTATTATTATTATTATTATTATTATTATTATTATTATTATTATTATTAACAATCTCTGAAATCTTAACATTATAAATTTAGTATAAGAAATATTCTGGCAGCAACTCACCTTGGAAAAAGAGGAATTAAAAACACAGAGATAAACTAAGGAATGAAATAAGCAAAGTAACTTAAGTTACACTAAAATAATATATCGTTTAATAAAGTAAAAGCAAGAGTGAAGCTGCACAGAACTGCTGCTCTTTATAAAGGCCTAAAAGGTATGTGGGCGGAAAGCCCTGGTGAAATTTTAGTTTCCATATAAGGAAATGTTGAAAGAGTTGCTAACTTTAACCACATAAAATTCTATAAAAATCAAGCTTTCCACCCAAACGGGATGGCTATGTCCATATAAGGTAACTTCGCTCTCCACCAATCGCTGCAACTTACAAAGGGGCGAGATGGGGAGTGAGGGGAAATGATAAACACATTCTACTCACAAATATACAAATACATAAAAGACGGGTATACCGTTAGCGTCTACCAAGCATGAATATTCAAATTCAATACATTTCTCACCAATGAGCGCAAAGGGATGTACCACAAAGAAGATAACATCAGAACCAAACAGTCTTAGGAAGAGTAGGTATGAGTCAGAGAGACAGGAAGAGAGAAGGACAGATAGGTAGATGAAGAAATAAATGAGAGAGAGAGAGAGAGAGAGAGAGAGAGATAGCGAGGGAGAGAGAGAGAGAGAGAGAGAGAGAGAGAGAGAGAGGGAGAGAGCGAGAGAGAGAGAGAGAGAGAGAGAGAGAGAGAGCTCGAGAGAGCTCAGACGAATGATCAGCAAGGTAATTCCAGCATCAAATATTAATATACAATCTCCATCGATTAATATTCATATTAACAATGCTCATGACATAAATCAAATACATTGAACACATTCACAATTTCATACGAACGATCAATACTCATAAACAAAATTGATTATTCAGTAATTCCAGTATTTAGATTAACAATATTGTCATACATTTGAGACAATACAAATCAAAAGATTTCAAAAAATCAAAAATGAATATATATCTGCATGTATTCGCTAATATCTTATATTATCTCTTCTACAACACAAAAATAAATCAACTAGTGCATAACCCAACAATCAGATAGAGATAGATATATGAATAGGTAAATAGATAGATAGATGGATAGATAAATAGATAAATATAGATAGATATATATATATAGATAGATAGAGAGAGAAAAAGTGTGTGTGTGTGTGAGAAGAGAGAGAGAGAGAGAGAGAGAGAGAGAGAGAGAGAGAGAGAAGGGAGTGTTAGTTCACACTTTCATACAACAGGACGCCATGTAACTGTAACACGATACACTTGAGTGAATGCAATCTTGCGTAGAATCACAATCAGACATTCCATCAAACACACAGTACAATGCTACGGTCCCTGGTTCAAATCCCACTATTATACATAATGACAATCAGAAATGTGGGGGTTACAAATGATGAAAGAACCCTCAAACAGACTGCTACCCAGGTATTTGAGATCTAAGAAACCTGGTTAAAAGTTAACAATCAACACACAGACATACTGGCACCCAGGGATTTGCGAGCTACGAAACATGATTTAAAAATTCAATAAACACACAACCAGACTAACAATAAGGTATTCGTAACCCTATTACATTACTCCCCCTGAGAACTGAAAACTCGTCCCGAGTTTTGACACTACACAAGTTCAAAATCATCATATCTGAAATACAATAACAACATGGTTTTATGTTATTACAATTGAATACAATCAAACATCTTTTGATTAACCATTTAACATGCCCTGACATAATTTAGGACACGTGTAAAACCCGGACATACGCCAGGAAGTTCTACTCAACAGCTCTATGATCTGAGAGAGTTAAACAAAAATAAAGCAAAAATAACTCATTTTGTAAAAAAAAGAAACCCTTGCAAACCCACACGTGTTACAAAGAGTTAATACCCAGCTACCCACAAATCTTATTTGTAATCCCCAGCCCACTATTTGTAATAGATAATGAAATCTGACAGATGAGCAGGTACCTTCGTTTGTCTCGTTGACCTTCGAGTGACTGTCTCAGTCTCGTCTCCATTGCATCTGTCAGCATCACCTGCAATGTCGTTATTGATATCAATGTCAATTCCTTTCAGTGGCAGTATCTACTCTGTTTATTCTGTCACGACTCACTGCACCGACCCCACTAAGTTCTGCGTTCAGCCCTCACTTCGCTGCTACACCTCTCTAATTTCGTCACACTGTCATTGTCATGAAGTGTCGCTCATGCGTCTGTCTGTTTGTATGCATGGATCATAGCTTGAATGGTAACCTAGGCGGGCTGAGACAGGCCAGCCGAAGAGAAAAACCGCAAGGTGTGTTTAGGGCTCAACGTATAGTGTGTTCACACTTGTGGAGTGTGTAACCGAAATTCCAACAAAGTTGCCATATTGGTTTTTATTAGACAAAGCGAATTAAGTTTGGTTACTGATTCTTTGTCAAAATATGATTCTTGGTTGAAATTCAGTTTAAGAGACACGTCTTTTAATATTTAGTGTCTAAAAATTAAAAGATATTTTAAACAACAATTTATATTCAACAAACCCAGCAAATCACACACAAAGACTTGATTCTTAATTGGCAAATATTTTTGGCTAATAAAACATCTCCTCTCTGACTATATACCGGTTTGGTACCGGCTTTGAATCTATGATTAGCCCTATGTCACATTTGAGTCAGATTTACTGAAGCTCTAACTTTTAATTCCTTTTCAACCACTGCATCCAAGTACAATGGAAAAGAAAGAGAATCGACTCAAAAGGGAAAACTTCATCGCCTTGGGACAAAAACTAGAGAGCGAATATAAAGTGACACCAAAGGAAGATATTGCCCAAATCAATGTCCCAAATCTCAAACCACCACCGTGGAAAAAGAAACAAAAATCCATAACCATCAACAAGAAAAACATTCGAAGCAATAATGACAATGCTCAAACCCTAAAGATGATCGATAAAAAATACCCAATGACCAACTGGATAAGAGTTTATACAGATGGCTCAGTTTCCGGCCCCCTCATGAATGGAGGTGCTGGTGCACTCATACACTGGACAGATAAAACAGAAACAAAAATATCTGTATCAGTGGGTTCAATGTGCACAAGTACTAAAACTGAAGAAAAAGCCATCCTCAATGCAACAAAAGAACTATCCAGAGATCACAGAATATACGGGAAAAATGTGGTTTACTTGACAGACTCTGATGATGCTCTCCGGTCTATTGAAAATTACCAGGACTCTGAAGCCGCACACACTGTGGAGGCCCTTGAGGGCTTATCTGATAAAACAGGAAAAATTGTGCTGCAGTGGATTCCAAGTCATGTAGGTATATATGGAAATGAAATTGCCGATCAACTGGCCAAAGAAGGAGCCCAGAAGGAACAACCGAAGTCGTCAATCACTTACCATCAGCAAAAGAAAATAATAAAGCTAAAAATAGACAAAGAAAGGAATGACACACACCTAGAACACAACAAGCAGGATCCAATCCATGCCATTCAGCGAAGTAGCCAAGTCACTCTATTCCGCCTCCGAACAGGACACAATAGACTAAGAGGACATATGTTTACAAAGCTAGGTATTGGAACAACCCCTTATTGCCCATGTGGAACCGACCATGAAACCACTTTACATGTGCTTATGGATTGCCCATTATACAACGTGCAACGTTCGAACCACTGGGTCACCCCTACAACACTCAACACAAAGCTCTATGGTGAGGCTGAGGACCTAAAGCGGACCACAGACTTCATAGCAGATATCGGACTGCAGCCATAGATGTCCATCAGAGGAACGAAGAAGAAGAAGAAGAATTCCTTTTCAAATATTTATACATTTAAACTGTGTTGTTGGAGTTTTAAATTCTTTATCCATATTGTTCCATACAGTAATTGTTTTGTAAAATGGGTAGAAAGCGCTCTGTCTTCAATTGTAGAACTGGCTACAGAGATCAACCTGCTGATCTGAAAATAACTGTGTACAAATTTCCGAAGGAAATTCAGAAACGTAAACAGTGGATTTCATGCTTACCAAATAAGCTTAACTTTGAAGATGTTACGGAACATATGGGAGTTTGTGCTCTACGTTGGCCTGATAATCCAAAAATGGTTCGTGTAGGACGATATTTTGTTCCAGTTGACCCACCTTCTGTTTTTCATAATGTACCCCAATCATGTGTACCAAGCTCGTCACAAACTCAACATCGGATTACTACAAAAGCCACTGCTGCCTCTCGAGCTGTTGATTTGGATGAGATGTCAGATTTCATGGAGTCTGATTTATTTCAATATGATTCTTTTCATGACAAATTTTGTTGTGAAGTTGGAAATTGTGGTGCCATTTTCACTCTTCCGTCAGGATCACATGATTCATATTTTATTGAGTAGTGAGAGGAAAGATCAAATTCACAAGTTTGCAGTATATTTTAAATACAACACTGGAACTAAAAATCCCACGGTGACTTATGAGATGTATCATTTGGGGAAACGTATTCGTCACCCATTCATCAGTGAGATTAAATGTTGGAGTCAGCTTGAAGAGTTTCTTCGATTTGTCAAAACAGAAACACCATTTGAAGTTACTGATAAGAAAGTCAACTTTTGTATCAGAAATCTTCAGCTGATGAATTCGTCGAAAAACTCAAGGCTTTACTCTGCAGAGGACCTGTTTTTAGCGTTTTCATGGTATGAAAAATCCCGTGCTTTGTATCTTGAACTTCGTAATCATTTACAATTACCATCTATTTCTACCATGAAAAGAATTACAAGTGTGGCAAATAACACCTCTGATGAAAATCTCTTTACGAATGTTTTTAATCATTTTGAAGAAAGATCCAGAAATTGTATTTTGATTATTGATGAAGTTTATGTCAAGGCATCAGTTTCATACAGAGGAGGAACCATTTATGGATATGCTGTTGATTACCCTGATAAATTGGCTACTACGTTTTTATGTTTTATGGTAAAGTGCTTTTTTGGATCAAGAACATTTCTTGTCAAACTGTTACCCTGTCATGCCTTAACATCTGATTTTCAGTACAGTAACACTATAAATGTCATTTCTACAATTGAAAGATGTGGAAGGAAAGTAATTGCAATAATAAATGATAACAACAGATTGAATCAAGCTTTTTTCAAAAAATTTCCTAAAATAAATGAATCATCTCCTTGGATTACCATGTCCCCAGTTGATCCTACAAGATCCTTATTTTTACTGTATGATACTGTTCACCTGTTGAAAAATATCCGAAACAACTGGATCACTGAGAAAACAAAATGTCTGAATTTCTACCCTTGTCATTCATCTGAACCAGTAACTGCCCAGTGGTCTGATTTGGAAGAACTTCATAATTCGAGACAGGATTTCTTGTAAAACTTTCAACTCTTTCCAAAACAGCATTAAACCCCACAAGTATTGAAAAACAGAAAGTTTCCCTTGTATTGGAAGTATTTTCAGAGAAGACAAGCTCTGCATTGAAATCGTCATCAAAGTCTGTCAGTTCTTGGATCAACACTGCCTTATTTATAGATGAAGTTTTGAAGCTTTGGAAAGTTTTTAACACGAAGTCTCCCTTTCAAAGCACTCGTTTTCGTGACCCAGATCGATTATGTATTGAACTTTCAGAAGCTGGTAGTCATCAATTGAATATCCTGGATCAATGGGCACTGCTTGCTGACCGGATGACAGCATCAAGTCCTGTTCTAAGGGAAAAATCCTTCACAAGAGACACAGCAAATGCTTTAGCTTGAACCTGCAGATGCCTTATTGACTTATCAAAGTACCTCTTGACACAAAACAACTCTGTCCATCATCAATATGTTGCCATTGGTTTCTTCCAACAAGATGTCATAGAGAAGCATTTTGCTCATTTTAGGATGTCAGCTGGTTGCAATTTTTATCTAACAGCTCAAGATCTTTTGAACTGTCATCATATAGACAGGGCCAAACTTTTTATTGAATTTGAGAAGGATATTGATTTTAACTCGGAACTTCTCATCATTGACGACCTTCCGCTCACTACTAACACACTATCATCTGATGAGAAAATGATTCTTTATTATATCGGAGGCTATGTGGCCCTAAAGGATGAAAAGTTGCGAGGAGCAGATGGAGACGTGTTCCCTGAAGATGTCAAAGTCTACACTGAGGAAATGGACAGAGGTGGTCTAAATTACCCTTCGACCGCAACTTTTCATCTTATTCTATACTGCTACACTTTTTTAAAAATGTCTGGAGAAATGCATTGTCGTTCAAGACTCGTAAGAATTTTTCAAGATTTTCCAGCACTGTTTCATTTGGATGTTGTTCTCAGCAAAATTTCTACACGCAGAATTGTAAATATTTTATTGAAACGTTTCTGCACTCAAGCTGACAGTGACAATAAAATCCAACAACAAAGAAGGAAAATAGCCAAACTGTCATCTTTGTAGTTATAATAAATTATTTATACTCATTTTCCCAGCCTCACAAGTCCTATTTCATGCATTATTATACTTTTGAATCTTTTAATGGGCCATTGGCGGTCCCAAGCCCGCAGCTGAATGCATACCTTTTTATATGCGTTCAGTAACTCAGAGGGAAAGATTCTGTGTTTATTCAAATGGATATATATTAAATTGTGCAATTATCAAGGTAAGACATGTTTTATATTTTGATACTTATTTTTCTTCTTTCATTCAATTTTTTTTCTCTTTTTCTTTTTTTTTTTAAAACTTTTGTGTTTGTTTTACTAATGTGATTTATCAAAAACAGAGCTTAAACTACAAAAATATATTTACTATTTGAAAAATTAAAAAAAAAAAACATTTATTTTTCTCTTATTATTATATAAAAAATCGGTCTCAAAAATATTGTGAAAAGAAAACAAATTCCGACCAAGATAGCGCGAGTGCAGTAACACTAACACAGCGACTCGCTCGTACCTTACGCTGAGCCCTAAACGAAATCGCGACACGGTGTGCTGAGCTGGCCTGGGTCGGGTCGCTTAGATGGTAACCCATTGCATTTTGTCATACATACTTTGCACTAATAACTACCGCACCTCTTCGCCACCTCATCGTCTTCGTCTTAAACACGTCACTTACAATACCACTATCTATTGATATGCGCCTTTAATTTCTGTTCCAATGTCCATCAGAATCTTCCCGCTTATTACCTCAGTGGTACAAATCTGGACCTGCTTTATCTTAATGTCCGAGTTTAAAAAGCATAGTTGCCTGTCAACCACACCCAGCCATCCGTTTTTACATTGGCTCCCCGCATCCTCCCCAAGAAGATACTTGCCACGCACAGACCACTGCTTCTTTAACAGAGCATCCCGCTCCCTGTCAGTCAGCCTGCCGTATAAAAGATGCTGAGATTAAATTGACAACGTCGGCAACTCCACCACCCATCTACGTCGGGCCTTCATAACATGTTAAATGTTAGAATATAAGAATCAGAAATAATAAGGACATGGCATATAATCAATAGTAATGAGAAATATTCTATCGAACCTTGTGAAACTAAAGCGAGTAGAAGCAAAAACATAAAATATCCGTATACAAGTCTCTATTTTTAAACAACTTTTAGTAATTATCCAGAGTTCTAAAAGCAAATCTTATCGCATCTGACCTATTCAACTGATAATTGACTCCATTTTTAAAGCCATACAATGAGCTTATTAGTTTTAATTATGATCCCATTATTACAACTAAACATCTAATCAACACATTACAATTAATTTCTCACTTCTCACATGGGGTTATAATGTATCAACTAAATTGTTCCAAAAAAAAAATAGATGTCGTGTGAAGCTTCACACTGCCGTCTGCTGCAGCCCCACAACTCACAGGCATCTGGCACTTGTCCAGTCTTCTTGGCGGATCCAGCCAATCATGTGTAGACCTTTCCATCTGACGTCAGGTTCCATGCGCCCCAGCCACTTGTCTACCATGGCAGATCTGTTAGTCATCTGCCCCAAGACCATGCTGCTGACGCCCCACTCTGGCACCTGCACTGTCACACACTTAAGTCTGGTCACATCTGCTGCCACACACCCTTCCGACCCAAGGGAGAGTCCAGGCTTCCATCCGTCACTGCTGCCAATCACAGACACCTTCAGGTTGTCCACCGTTCTTGTCACGTCCTCCTCTGCCAGAAACGATTCGTTGTTCCACCTCCATCTTCGTTCACACGTTAATGTTGGTTTTGTTGACAAATCTGTTGTATCATCCATCATGATCCCGGACGAGCCCCCAAATGTAGTAGGGATGGAAACTGTTTGTTTTTACTAGTTGATGGGTGGATATATGTTATGCGCAGGATGTTGGCGCAAAATCATCAATTGAAGAAATTAAAGGTGTTATACAGATTTTGGAAGCGGAAACTTCGAGAGAGCAGGAGGAGGAGTTGTAGTTGAAGGTACTAAGTAAACGTGGCCTCTATCTGTCTAGGGGTATTCGATCAAGCCACGTCCCGGTTTCTTGGAAAAAGAGGAATTAAAAACACAGAGATAAACTAAGGAATAAAATAAGCAAAGTAACTTAAGTTACACTAAAATAATATATCGTTTAATAAAGTAAAAGCAAGAGTCGAGTTTGATCAAACAATGATCAACATGCAATGACGATAACAACAATAACGACAACAATTACACTACATACTACATGCGCTACACAGTCACACACACACTATAGGTAGCAATCATTCGTCACGCGACAGCGATCACGACTCACAACATTATACCAACTGTCGTCGTCACCATCGACGCTGTCCGCGTCACAACATCACCATCGTCGTCGTCATCATCATCATCATCACCATCATCATCATCATCATCATCATCATCACATCACCAACACCAACATCATCATCATCATCATCATCATCATCATCATCATCATCATCATCATCATCATCATCATATTATAATCATCACATTCATCTGATGAGACCAGAGAGCAAACAAAGGTTATGTCAGATACGTCTAAATGCGCATCAAATATATACGGCCCCGAGCCGCCCCAAAACAACCAACATTCCTCTCTCAAATCATCACCAACAATTACTACAATGATTATTACCAATACCATCAATACAAAAGATGTATAAATGTATATAATGATAAACAACAATGATAACGAACGATCTCCTATCCCAAATCATTATGACAATAACAACATAACAACATTTGTTCACATACATAAGCATTTAGTATTCCTCAATATTAACATATTATGATACTAGAATATCATTTCATCAAAAAGTCAGCATAAACCTAAGTCTAAAACTAACTTTATTAAAGACCACAACGTGAGTCACCAATATGTAACTCACTCTGATATTTTCCTGTAATCATCATCAATTACACCTCCAGAGTCAATGAGTAACTTGTGAGTACATGACTGGCATACACCGTATGTCAGCGGTTTAACATGACTTCTGTCGTATTATAGACGACGTCATCAGCGATCTCCCACGTAATTACGAGTCAGGCCTGATTACATGATGAAGCCAGAGAGCCAACGAAGGTTATGTCAGATACGTCTTTTACGCATCAAATATACGGCCCCGAGCCGTCCCAAAACAACCAACGTTTCTCCCCCATCACCATAAAGACAATTCAATGTAATTATCTCCCGTAAAACATATATCGCCCCAGAGACAAGGACATGGTTACCATCCAGCGGCAACACCATACCTTCCAAGATAAGACTAACCAACGTACTCACAACGTTATCATTATCAATAGCATGTAAGACAAAAACATCAAATATCAAAATCATCATATATACCATAATTCCAGTCTTAATATTATTATTATTATTATTATTATTATTATTATTATTATTATTATTATTATTATTATTATTATTATTATTATTATTATTATTATTATTATTATTATTATTATTATTAACAATCTCTGAAATCTTAACATTATAAATTTAGTATAAGAAATATTCTGGCAGCAACTCACCTTGGAAAAAGAGGAATTAAAAACACAGAGATAAACTAAGGAATGAAATAAGCAAAGTAACTTAAGTTACACTAAAATAATATTTTTTTTTTTTTTAATTTTTTTTTTTAGACCCAGGCCATACTATCTAATGACCCTCTTAATTAGTAAAAATTGTATTTGTTAGGTTAATTATTATGTGTTTAGTAGTAGTAGCAGTAGGAAGGCTTTGGCATTAACTGCTTATGTATCGTACGTTACGATAATAATATAATTTTTTTTTTTTTTTTTTTTTTTTTTTTTTTTTTTTTTTTATATAAATGAAATAATGGTTGAAATATTAATGTTGCCTAACGCGTTCATGGAGGGTGGGGGGTTAATTGGGCAGTTGGTCAGTTAGAGGTTATATTGGGTTGGTGGGTTGTAATAAATTTTGTTATTTTTTTTAATTTTTTATTTTATTTTTTTTAGATGATTTAAATTAACAATTAAATAGCTGTTCATGGTTGGATGTGGAGAGTAGATAAAATGTGTTGCGATTGGTGGATGACAGAGATCCTGTACCAATCGGTTTATTGATGATTCAGGGCTGTTTGTAATGTTGTTTAGATAGATTGTCTGGGACTGACAGAGGTTTAGTAGGGGGGGGGGGGGGGTGTTGGATTCTGAGGGTTTTGATTGGTGGGAGTTGAAAGGCTGCAGCCTATCAGCTGATCGGAATATTCGAACTTCTGTAATATGGGGTTATTGTGGAAATGAGTTTAGGTTTAGGTTTTAGGTTGGATGGGGGGGGGGGGAGGTTTCTGAATTGCTTCTGTTGTTGGGATGGTGAATACACGGGTCAAACGTCTTGTGGGTTTATTAATTGTTGTGGTCGGTTGATGTTCTTGGGCTATTGCTAAATTATGGGAGTAGATTGGAACTGGTGATGAAGGTGGTTATGCTTTTAAAAGGAAAACTTTTGATTAATTTGTTAGTAACCTATTCCCTTGCTCCCTTAGGAGTCCAAGGGTGGCCACCCACTTTCCCGCTCTCTAGCCGAGCGTCATTCGCTGCTTCAACTACTGTGCACGTGGTCTTTCCCTATGCAGCATTGGTTATTTTATTATTCTATGAATATAGTTAATTTTTCGATAAGGTTAGAATCGTGGGGGGGGGGGGGGGGGGGGGGCAGTTGTGACTGTGGGCGTACAAGGTGTACGTTTTAATATTATAAATATTGTAAATATTCTTCTTTCCGAGTCGGCCCCGACTGATCTCATCTGCATACATGTGGTCCACGGCAGTCTAGACGCCGCAGCGCAATTGTTTCAGCCGCGCTTCAGGCGGGTTGGGCGGGACTAGACCCCTCCGGCATGCTGCGCGGCACACACATTACCCCGCGCCGTCTCTGCCGGGGGCCGTTGCGCCGAGTTCGCCGGGGCCGCATCGGAAAAAAAAAAAAAAAAAAAAAAAAAAAAAGGGGGGATTATATCTTACTAAACACTTGTGTCACGTCCTTTCCTTGGAGGTTTGTTATTGTTATTTTTTTTTTTTTTTTTTGTTTGTTGCTTTAGGTCTCTTCCAACACAATTGAGGTTATATGAGAGACCGCTGAAACAAAAAAAACAAGCAATCTAACAAAAATAGTACAAATGTCAATCAAAAGCATAACCTAAAGATATCATAAGCTAAATTATAAATAACCAAGAACAAACAGGCAGAGGATTTACAGAAAAAAAATATCCCCTGTCAAAAATACAATCACAAACCAAAGAAGTAGGATAGGCTAGTAAAGAGAAGAAGAAACGACATCACTATCGGATCGTACACCCATGCGAACATCATAGGTATATGATTCAAGGGTGATGCTCCCATCCAACCACCCGCTTATTGTTATTTTGTTGAGTTTAGTATAAGTAGGAATTTTTAGGTGGGGGGGGGGGGGGGTGTTGTTTTGTGCAGGACCATTATTACATACAATACATGACCGACATCATATTAGACTATACGGACAACATACCAAATGACAACATCCGAGAATGGTGGGACACCCTCAAACAGACCATACAAACGCTAACACAAATGATAGGGAGAAAAGTACAAGACAAAACCAACAGAAAGGAAACAAAGTACAAAACAATCATCAACATAGACAGGGCGCGTGACAACAAAACAGAAATACAAACACAACCACATGTTACTAAAGCAATAGAAAAACTGAAAGAAATTGAACAAAGAAAATTCAGAGGCCACAAAGTAAGAAGCACATACAAAACACGCAACGACTACACTGATTTAAACGACACAATAGCACGAATAGAAAACGAACTACACAATAGACGACATATAGACAAAATCAGAACAACAGATGGGCAAATAACAAAAAACGAGACAGAAATCCTTGAGACCTTCTACAATTTTTACAAACAACTATACACAAGTGGCGAAATATCAACAGATATACAAGACCACTACACCGATTATACAAAGAAGTTGACAGACGAACAGAAAGAACAATTAGATACAGAGATCACAATAGAAGACCTACAACACAGCCTAGAGAACATGAACACAAACAAATCCCCAGGCCCCGATGGACTAACAGTAGAATTCTACAAAAGTTTCTTCCCTCTCCTTAAAAAACCCCTCCTAGAACTGACTAAAGAAATACACAAAGAAGGACAATTAACGAACAGCCAAAAGATATCATACATAACCCTCATACCCAAAGAAAGCAACACAACAGACGTCAAACAATACAGACCCATATCCCTCCTAAACACCGACTACAAAATTATAGCGAAAACTTTAAGCAACAAAATCAAAATTCACCTACCCCAACTGATAGACAAAGAACAAACATGTAGCATAAAAAACAGAACAATAGAACAACACACAAACTTCATCAGAGACCTTATAGGATACGTAAAACAGACACACACACACGCATACATTTTGTCCATCGATCAAGAGAAAGCTTTCGATAGATTAGAACACAGTTTCTTACACAAAATATTAGAACACAACAACATAGGCCCTTATTACAGAAGATGGATAAAAATACTATACAACAACCCCTCCAGCTGTGTAATAGTCAATCAAAAAGTATCTGATCCCTTCAAAATCGGTCGGTCAGTACGACAGGGTTGCCCTCTCTCGGCCCAACTATACATCTTATGTCTCGAAACCGTTTTGGAAAAAATTAGGAGAAACCCGAAAATTAAAGGCACCAGAATTCCCGGAAAAGCCAACAAAAAACTCATCGCGTATGCCGATGATGCAACCCTAATTCCGAGTGATATACCTAGCATACACAAAATTTTAGAAACTTTCAAAAATTTCGGCCTCGCTAGTGGTGCCAAACTAAATATTAAAAAAACCAAAATCATGAATCTCGGTCCCGAACCCTTAGAAACCGAAAAAGCCCAGATACCCGACATGCAATGGGTTAACCAAATTAAAATCCTCGGAATAACGTACTGTCAAAGACACACGACACCGAAACACATCTGGAGTGGAATTGTACACAATATAGACAAGAAACTACATTCATACACATACATCAAAGCCAATATATTCGATAGAACCAGGATAGTGAACACCTACATTATTCCAAAAATCTTATACTACATCAAAATCTTCAAACCTCCGTTCACCACAATAAAGAAATTAGAAAGACGCATAGACACATTTATACTACAAGACGCAAAACTAAAATAATATATCGTTTAATAAAGTAAAAGCAAGAGTGAAGCTGCACAGAACTGCTGCTCTTTATAAAGGCCTAAAAGGTATGTGGGCGGAAAGCCCTGGTGAAATTTTAGTTTCCATATAAGGAAATGTTGAAAGAGTTGCTAACTTTAACCACATAAAATTCTATAAAAATCAAGCTTTCCACCCAAACGGGATGGCTATGTCCATATAAGGTAACTTCGCTCTCCACCAATCGCTGCAACTTACAAAGGGGCGAGATGGGGAGTGAGGGGAAATGATAAACACATTCTACTCACAAATATACAAATACATAAAAGAGGGTATACCGTTAGCGTCTACCAAGCATGAATATTCAAATTCAATACATTTCTCACCAATGAGCGCAAAGGGATGTACCACAAAGAAGATAACGTCAGAACCAAACAGTCTTAGGAAGAGTAGGTATGAGTCAGAGAGACAGGAAGAGAGAAGGACAGATAGGTAGATGAAGAAATAAATGAGAGAGAGAGAGAGAGAGATAGCGAGGGAGAGAGAGAGAGAGAGAGAGGGAGAGAGAGCGAGAGAGAGAGAGAGAGAGAGAGAGAGAGAGAGAGAGAGAGAGAGAGCTCAGACGAATGATCAGCAAGGTAATTCCAGCATCAAATATTAATATACAATCTCCATCGATTAATATTCATATTAACAATGCTCATGACATAAATCAAATACATTGAACACATTCACAATTTCATACGAACGATCAATACTCATAAACAAAATTGATTATTCAGTAATTCCAGTATTTAGATTAACAATATTGTCATACATTTGAGACAATACAAATCAAAGATTTCAAAAAATCAAAATGAATATATATGTGCATGTATTCGCTAATATCTTATATTATCTCTTCTACAACACAAAAATAAATCAACTAGTGCATAACCCAACAATCAGATAGAGATAGATATATGAATAGGTAAATAGATAGATAGATAAATAGATAAATATAGATAGATATATATATAGATAGATAGAGAGAGAAAAAGTGTGTGTGTGAGAGAGAGAGAGAGAGAGAGAGAGAGAGAGAGAGAGAGAGAGAGAGAGAGAGAGAAGGGAGTGTTAGTTCACACTTTCATACAACAGGACGCCATGTAACTGTAACACGATACACTTGAGTGAATGCAATCTTGCGTAGAATCACAATCAGACATTCCATCAAACACACAGTACAATGCTACGGTCCCTGGTTCAAATCCCACTATTATACAGAATGACAATCAGAAATGTGGGGGTTACAAATGATGAAAGAACCCTCAAACAGACTGCTACCCAGGTATTTGAGATCTAAGAAACCTGGTTAAAAGTTAACAATCAACACACAGACATACTGGCACCCAGGGATTTGCGAGCTACGAAACATGATTTAAAAATTCAATAAACACACAACCAGACTAACAATAAGGTATTCGTAACCCTATTACACTGACATATTATCATAAGTTACGTAAAATATTCATATCTCTATTTGTAACTGTCACGATCACTGTTTATCTCTTTTAATTAAATTTCATCATTATTTTTATTTCATTGTAAACAAATCGTTAATTGTTTTTCATTTATAGTAACTAGTAAATTCTGGGGCCTCATTCTACATAGATCTTTATGCATAGTCGAGTAGCTCTTTACTCACTTGAGACCATGACATTTTGGAGGGGACACATATAAAGAATTGAATTTATTTAGTTACTTATATCTATTTCATCTAACCTTAAAGTTTAAATTCTAAAACTCTTAATTGCCCCACTTGATCATATTTTAATTGAACTCCCTATTTACAGGATTAATTTTTTTTTCTTTTTCATTTCTTCATTTAAATGGAATAGCAATTTATCCATTCATTCTTTCATTCAAATTGAATAGCATTTTATTGATTCATTCCTTCATCCATTTATTCATTTATAAATCATTCATTCATTCATTGTTCATTCATTTATTTATTCATTCATTCATTCATTCATTCATCCATTCATTCGTTTATTCACTCATTTATCCAATCATTCATACATTTATTCCTCCCTTCATTCTTTCATTCATACATTATCCATTCATTCATTCATCTATTCACTCAGTTTTTCATTCATTCATTCATTCCTTGTCCACTTTGTTATTATATCACTCATTTCATTTTGTTGTTTGCCTCATTCATGAATTGTTTTCAATATGTTTACATTCCATAACGATTCATTCACCTATCATCCAATCACTCAGTGTTGTGAACACATTTTGTAACTATTGTAAATCTTACGATATTTTATTGTTTTGTATTTCAGACATCACTGTTAAACACTCTTCAATGCCTAATTACAATTGTTGAACAACCATTGAACAAGAGAGAGGTCCCAGCCACGAACTGAGTTGGTAAATATATCCTTCATTATTCTCTTTTACATGAGTTGGGCATCACATAGTAACTATAGACATCGTGATTTGTTTTGCATAGTGATTTGTTTTAAATGCATTTTTGGCATATTACTGTTACCGAAAACCACTTATATATTATGTTCTGAAAAGTGAGTCTTTAAAAACTAAATAATAATAAAAGGAGTCTACTAGCCGTCGTGTTATATTTAGTGATAGATAACTTGGGATTATTTTGGCATCCTATTATTGTTATCACACTCTAGTATATTAGCGTCATTGCGAATAATTGTACACAAACTAACGAGTCACACACATTGGTGATACATTTTTCGTAGTAACATAGTTTAGAGTACACGCGATTGACACATTGTTATTGACACAAGTCATAATAACTCCGCATTGTATTGACACATTGCTTTATAAGATATAACGATAAAAGGCATCAAATTCAACATACATAATAAGTTGAAATAAGAGAGAGAGATTTCTAAAAATAGAACAGTTCATTCCAGTAAGTGTAAATAAATAAAACAGTCAGTAACAGTATCCTGTCAATATAATATATATAAAATATCGTAACTAATTTATTGCAACATGGAAGCATATAAAAGATACTTAAGTCTCGCAAAGGACTTAGAAATACCCCAGGAAAGAATATTTTCATGGTGCGAAGAGAAAGTAAAAGAAGAAAAAGAACATGAAGAAAGAATTCGTAGAGAAGAAAATGAAGAAAGAATTCGTAGAGAAGAAAATGAAGAAAGAATACGTAGAGAAGAACGAGAAGAAAGAGTCCAAGAAAGGGAACTAAAAAGACAAATAGCTTTAGCAGAAGAAGAAACCAAAAGGACCCAAATGATGCTGGAAATTGAAAAAACAAAAACCGGTCATGAAAGAAAACATAATAATAGTGATGAATTTTTCGTGAAACTTCCACGCATGCCAACATACGATGAACGCTCACACTGTTTAGAATCCTTCTTACACCGATTCGAAGTTCAGGCTAAAGGTTATCGTTGGCCAGAAAGCAAATGGGCCACAGCCTTGATTAACTGCTTATCTGGAGAACCGCTAAAAGTTTTCTATACCTTAACAACTGAAGATGCAGATGACTATGGAAAAATTAAAGACGCTCTACTAAAAAGATTTATATTAACGGAAGATGGTTACCAGGAAAGGTTTCACACTGCAAAACCGGAAAGTGGAGAAGACTTTAATACATTCGTAAACCGAATTACTCAATTTCTAAATCGGTGGCTTGAGTTGGCAAACGTAAAACAAGACGACTTTGCAGGCCTTTACTATCTCACGCTGAAGAATCGAATCTATCAAGCTTGCAACCCAGATTTAGTCGCATTCTTTAAAGAGAGAAAGTCAGAAAACTTGGACAAATTAAAAATCTACGCAGAAAACTTTAACAGCGCACATCCATTGACACCCCTTAGCAGAACATTGAAGGAACCATACTACGCTGCTGCTGCTCAGAGTCCAGGTACACCTAAAGTTCAGTACTCAAATAGAACGAGCCGATCAATCACTCGGAACTAGTGCCGCGCTGAGGACCGGTCCTTTGGACCGGTCCCACGGTCTTTTAGCTGTGAACCGGGGATCGGTCCCATAGTGAAGACCGGCGGCGGTCCTCACTTCTTATCACCTTTCAACTAGTGCCGCGCTGAAGACCGGTCTGATCACCTTCGGTCTCGCGCCATAGCCTACTACTTCCCCAGCGATTCGTTGCCTTCGGTTGCCTATCTTCCACCAATCACCACCCATCCCACTTAATTAATCGCACCCACCCCCTTTGCCATACACTAAACGACACAGACGATCATACAGGCAGACGACCACCAACCTTCACTCCGCAAACCGCCCTTTCGTGTGAGATGGGGGGAACAGGAGGCGCACGCCTTGGACGATTCCATTATACGGGGTAAATTTCAAAATTTACTACACCATAATGATCGCAATGACAATGATCTATGGTGAAGGCATGACCCCTCTTCTCTAATGGGTTATTGTTTGAAATGTATGTGACTACTAAAGATGTGTGTGTTTGTGTGTGTGTGTGTATGTGTGTGTGTGTGTGTGTCGAACCTAGCAAGTAGCAAATCCGATTCTTTGTTTTCTTTTGTCCATCTCTTGTCACCACTCCTTTCTATCGCAGTGTTGTCATTTAAAATAATACAATTATATTAAAATTTCGTTTGGTGTTTTTACTAATCAAATAATATGAGTTTCATTAGTTTCTTCCTTCCAAAATAACCAGTTATAACGTCTGAATTTTAAAAAAGTCCAATAGAATATTTGGGGACCCCGATAGCTCAGTTGATAGAGCACTCTCTTTATACGCAAAGGGCCAGAGATCGATCCCGGGTGCAGTCGAGTTTTCTCTAAATCCCTGTCTACTCAGCAATGAATGGGTAGCTGAGTTTGTTAGATCTGGCGAAAAGTCACCATCGACCCCTTATTACCTCATCCACCCCTCTTATTATAACTTCACGTCTCTCTCTTACTCTTCAATGCTCGCTGCCCTCTAATGTGTGTGTGTGGGGGGGGGGGGGGGGGAGGGGGGGTAGGAGTTGCGTGTGTGTATCAACGCCACGAACAACTCGATCAACGCCTTGGGCGATGCCATCATCTCCGTTAATGGGGATAAATTTCAAATTTTATTAAATTATCGAAGTAACAATGAAGTACGGTGAGCAAATAAAGAAGGCATCACCCCTCTTCTCTAATTAGGTTACAATTTGCAATGAGTGTGACTACTCCGTGTGTTTTACTCCTGTAGACCACGGTTTTCATCGTGTAGCGGTCTTTAACGGTTCAAGAATGAACGATCCCACGGTCTCAAAGGTCAAACGGTTTGAATTTCCAACAGTCTCTCAGGAATGTTCAATGTCGAAAAGGACCGGTCCTAGGACCGGTCCTTGCGGTCTTCATTTCCCAAGGACGGTAGGACCGTGGTCCTTAAGCTTGCCAAGGACCGCCCCGCACTACTCGGAACACGCAAGTGAAACAGGATGACCATAGTAACAAACCATGGAACAAACAGTTCAATAGAGACCATAGCCGACCCTATCAAAACAAAACAAGAAATAGCACTGACAATAATACTGAGTATAAGAAAACCAACAAACCTATAATTAAATGTCAATATTGTGGAATGAAAGGCCACACAGCAGACAAATGTTACAAAATCGTGGGATATCCGAAAGAAACTGCAAATGCATCACTCCAAACCAGTGTAAATAATCAGACACGAGTAATGTCAGGAGAAAATATAAATGTGTATTGCGTGAAAGGTATGTCACTTTTAACACAAACTCACAAGTCAGGATCGCTATTTTTTTGTGAAGGCAAAGCTAATGGAACTGATTGCAAAATATTGAGAGACACAGGATGCAGTACAGTAGGAATAAAAGCATCTTTGATCAATGACGAAGACAAAACTGGAAAAACGGTACAATGCATCACATTCAGTGGCACAGTCGAAACCTTTGAAACAGCTAACGTGTACATAGAAACCCCATACTATACAGGAATAGTGGAATGCTGTATACTTCCCAACCCGTCGCTGATGTTATTGTTGGCAATATAAAAGGTCTTAAAGACAACCCAACAGATGTAAAAGAATGGTCATTAACCCAAGAAACAGCTTGTCTAGCAGAAACAAGAAAGATGACTAAGACAACAGAGAAGCCAATGACTATTTCTCTTGAACCACAACAATTTGACAGGAACACGTTCATCGAAGAACAGAAAAAGGACCCGACTTTAACTTCATATTTCAATATCGCAAACAAAGGGACGAAATCAAAAGTTGAATACATCATTGAAAAAGATATTCTGTTCAGGTTACATAGGAAAAGAAACAAAATAGCTAAACAACTGGTCACGCCGAGTATTTACAGAAACAAAATCCTTGGAATAGCGCACGATTCAATAACTTCTGGACATCTTGGGAGCTCTTCCACATTGAAGAGAATATCCGAGAATTTCACATGGCCTGGAATTACTAAAGACGTCCGAGAATATGTGAAATCGTGTGACACATGCCAAAGAAGAGTCGCAAAAGGCAGAATACCGAGATTGCCATTAGAGACAACCCCAGTTATTGAAAAAGTTTTTCAAAAAGTTGCAATCGACATTATAGGCCCTTTAACAAAATCAGATAGAAACCATACACACATACTAACACTAGTCGATTACGCAACCAGGTGGCCAAAAGCGATAGCATTGAAATCAACTACATCGGATCACATAGCTGAAGCATTGATGACAATTTTTACTAGAATAGGCATACCAAATGAGATACTGTCGGACAATGGACCCCAATTTACATCACATATGATGCATGAAACCATGAAACTCATGGGAATCCAACACTCATTCACAACCCCTACCACCCCAAGCAAATGGTCTTTGTGAAAGATTTAATGGCACTCTAAAGAATATGTTAAGAAAAGTGTCAGCAGAAAAACCAGATGATTGGGACAGATACTTACCAGCAATCCTATTTGCATATAGAGAAATACCCCAAGAATCTACAGGCTATTCCCCATTTGAGTTGATGTATGGACGATCACCTCGCGGCCCGATCAATATAGTAGCCGACATTTGTAAAGGGAATGAGGAGGACAATAACGAAATTATGTTTGCTTACGAATATGTAAGAAACCTGAAAGACAGAATAGAGGACACGTGTAAGCTAGCACAGGAATCCGTCACTAAAAAAGCAGAGAAATACAAGGAATACTCCGATCGAAAAAGCAAGTCAAGAAAATTTGAGATTGGTGACAAAGTACTAATACTCTTACCCGATGACTCGAGTAAACTTTTAGCTACATGGAAAGGACCATTCAGAATAACAGCAGTAAAATCTAATGTTAATTACGAGATTAAAATTAACAACACAACAAAGACATTCCATGCAAATATGCTAAAAAAGTATTTTGATAGAGACACAGTGTCGCAACCTATGTTTACTAATATCGAAGCTTCAAATGCAGGATTAATCATACCGTTGGTCATGGGACACAGACACCCGAGACAGAAAAACAAACAAAAATCGCACAATTGCAACCACCTAAGACAAAAAAAGAAGTACGCAAAGTACTTGGGCTCCTAAATTTTTACAGGAAATACATTTACAACTTCGCGCACATCGCGACACCGCTAACAAATCTGACAAAGAATGGGTCACCGAACAAAATTGTTTGGACAGAAGCGTGTCAGAATAGCTTTAACCAATTAAAGGCATTACTCTGTTCAGAACCAATTCTTAAATTACCCGACATATCAAAAGAATTTGTTGTAAGAACTGACGCGTCTGATAAGGGCATCGCAGGTGTACTATTACAGGAACATGAGGGAACTCTAATGCCTTGCTTATATGCAAGCAGAAAATTATTGGACAGAGAATCACGATACTCTGTAATAGAGCGTGAAGGACTGGCCATCGTCTTTGCTTTAAAGACATTCAGCAGATATCTACTGCTAAAAGAGTTTGTGGTCGAAACGGACCATAAACCACTCACGTACATAAGAAATAACAAAATGAATAATAGTAGAGTACTAAGGTGGAGTCTATTTTTGCAAAATTACACTTTCAGTATCTCTCACATACCAGGCTGTGAAAATATTCACGCCGACCTACTTTCTCGATTAGTATAAACACGTGAGAAGGGTATAACTTAACCTCCCATGCATACTGTTAGTTACCTCGCAAACTATGCCAAATCAGAACGCACAAATTCGATAATTTTATTTGTAAACATGATGACCCAACTTAATGTAACATTGAGTATTGTTTGGATATTATATACCATACCCATTCATGATTTGGGAAATCTTCTCTTTATCTATCATTGTTATGAATTTTCACTCATTTATGATTAATAATTGAAATGTCAATATTTCATTTACATCTTCATTCATTTCATTCAGTAAATTACCTTCATATCATCGACTTAAATCATGCTTCATTGCCATCACTATTGTTTATCACAATGATTTGTAATCACATTGCCATCATGTTGTTCATCACAATGATTTGTAATCACAATCTTTCATTGTTATTGTCACCCATTCATATACCTACGTTAATATAAACATTTCCATGTCTAGTTAATAAATAATTTAATTGTAGCACAAATCATAACAATGGATTAATGCTAGAGTATCATGATAGTAAATTTACTTCCGTTTGTAAAATCTATCTTTCCCATAATGGTTAAAGAGTATATTTTAAACGTGGGTGGGGGGTGTCACAGTAAAGGTTGTTCACAATTATCTTATTAAATTTTATTTTATTAAGAACTGAATTCATCTCACTCCAGTTATATTTCGGTAGGCTTAGATAAACTTTACCTTCTAATATTAGATCGTCTTTCCTTTTATAGCCTTCCCTCGAATTAATTTCTAATTAGTGAATACTTTTCGTTCTACATTCTGTCACGTAGCCATTTATTATAAAAGCTGATAGGTCTAATATTCTACACTCACTTTCTCTCCACAATCTATGCCGGACGGCCAGTCGCTCTATTCCTATATATATACTGGAAGATTTTTATCTTTTGGGACTTTGTAGATATTATATCCACACCATTAAGACGCCGGAGCTTTTAACTTTGATTGTATAATCTTCAAGGATCAAACCCAAGCCCGCTGTCAAAGGACTACACAATAACTTCTTACCAATTGCCTGGAAGTGGAATTTTACGAGTCCAATCCTGTTATCAGAGGAATAGATCATCCAAGCCCATCAACTGCCTGGAAAAGTAAACTTATGAACCTGACATATTCCTGGAAAAGTAAACTTATGAACCTGACATATTATCATAAGTTACGTAAAATATTCATATCTCTATTTGTAACTGCCACGATCACTGTTTATCTCTTTTAATTAAATTTCATCATTATTTTTATTTCATTGTAAACAAATCGTTAATTGTTTTTCATTTATAGTAACTAGTAAATTCTGGGGCCTCATTCTACATAGATCTTTATGCATAGTCGAGTAGCTCTTTACTCACTTGAGACCATGACAAGTACCTTGACCTTTGCTTTGCTTGCTTGCTTTTAATGGTTTTTCAGCGTTTGCAACACATTGCGTCATATCAGCGCCAGTAAAAAGGAAGAAAATTGGATAGTGAAAAGATTCTAGATGTACAATAAAAAAGGACTTGAGGAAAAAAAGTAAGACAAAGGAGGGTGGTTCAAATAGGCAACAGATGTAGATTCCAAGAGCACACTATCAGCGTACTTAGTTTGAGATCACCTAAATGTCTCACCCATACACCAGCACAAGATCCCAATAAGAGGAATACACTCAAATGCTTACATTATACATTCAAAATAACAAGCATAATAATACATAACAGAGAGATGATTTACAAGGAAAAAAATATCATCACCCAAAACAATAACTATGCATTTGACTGTTTCGGCAGGCTCGGATTCGAGCAGTTTTCGGCTACTCCCAAAAGCGTGCTGGAATCCAGCCTGCCTTGAGGTGATTTTGAGGTGATTTTTTAAATTGTATTTTAATCTCTGCATTGTCTCATACTGCTCGGATTCGAGCAAATTTCGGCTACTCCCAAAAGCGTGCTGGAATCCAGCCTGCCTTGAGGTGATTTTGAGGTGATTTTTTAAATTGTATTTTAATCTCTGCATTGTCTCATACTGCTCGGATTCGAGCAGTTTTCGGCTACTCCCAAAAACGTGCTGGAATCCAGCCTGCCTCGAGGTGAGTTTTTAAAATTGTATTTCAATCTCTGCTTTGTCTCATACTGTTTCATACACACTTTTTCATATTTTTATCTTACTTACACCAGTGCCTTTTCTCTAAGTTTTCACTCTGATAAAAAACAAAAGTATTCCTTCAGAGCCATAAGGCCCATGAAGCCGGAGTTATCCCGGTTTCTATAGTGTGATGCGGACAATAGCAATTGCTTGCTATCCTTTGGGCAGGATGCTAGTCTATCACAAAAAACTTTCTGCCAACTCCAAAAGACTCGGCTACCCCTTCACTGCTGGGTGAACAGGGGGGTCAGAAAAAAAATCTCTACTGCACCTGGGATCGACCTCAGACCCTTTGCGTGTGTAGCAAGTGCTCTAACAACTAAGCTATCGGGACCCCCACAATTTAGTTCTTGCTTCACTTATCGGTCATTTAAGTGACAATCTAAAAAAATAAAAGATGATGACGAGAATATAGTGACAAACTTTCAGCATGACCATAATATCATGTTTTAACAGCATGTTCAAAGTATACAGTGTATAAAAGATATAGGATATTGAGCGAATGCATTATTAACCAAATTCCATCCCTTAGTTTGTGGACAAGAATATTACAATGACCTCTCCACACAGGACTGGTATCTCGATGTTAAGGCTTGCTTTTAAAATGATTTGTGAAATTTTGTGAGTTTTGTTCACTCATAGAAATCATCGACCCTAAAAAAGTGTTTACACGTGTGCAGTCCTCTTATAAGTATTCACTGTGTTGGTTACAACTAAGGGACAGAATCTGTGATAACCGCATTCACCTAATACTTATGTGAGCAAATTATATTTATAGATATAATTACAAGTAAAATACATATCTATACTTACAAACATTTACTATTTTCAGGGGGTTTACACTTTACAGTACTTGCAACAACTTTTAGGTCATTTTTTTGCCTTTAAAAAAAGACTGGTCAGGAATATGGTATTCGAAAGACTTTAGATCGTGTTAACAAGTGCATTGTGTGTTTGTCATGTAACAAGTGTGTTTGTCATGTTAACAAGTGCATTGTGTGTTTGTCATGTTAACAAGTGCGTTGTGTGTTTGTCCCTGTTAACAAGTACTTTGTGTGTTTGTCATGTTAACAAGTGTAACACTATTGTGTCATAGAAGATAAGAACATTCAAACAAAGTTTAAAATTTTAGTTTTGCAGATAAAAGCACACAAGAACAAATATAATAATGTAAGGGGACTAATTTATGTAAGAAACAAGTAGATCCCGAGAGTAATTTATAAATGTGCTTGGTTGAGACTGTTTCGAAATTCCACACAGATAAAATAGGACACAAGATCTGATAAGCAGGATACACTCAAATGACAGCTTAAAAATAATGCAGTTTCCACTTTATGTGTTCAAAGCAGTTAATTTTGTTTTTCGGTTTTTAACGGTTTTACGGCGCTTGCAACACATTTAGGTTATATCAGTGCCAGTAAAAAGGAAGAAAATGGGATAGTAAAAAGTTCTAGAATTACAATTAAAGCACCCAAGAAAAAGTAAGACATAGGGGAACTGGGAACAAATAGGGATCAGATGTAGATTCCAAGAGCATACCACCAATGCACCTAGTTTGAGATCACCTATAAGTCTCATCCAGACACAAGCACAAAATCCAACAAAGAATACACTCAAATGCTTGCATAATACATTAAAAATAACAAACAAAATAACACATAACAGAGAGATGATTTACAAGGAAAAAAATATCATTTCTCAAAACAAAAACTATGCATTTGACTGTTTCCCTCCCACCTAGGACTCCGGCCAGGGCCAGGACAAAACCAAGTAATCTCATGCAGAGCTGCCAATCCCATCTGATGAGAATGTGTACAATGGGACCTCAAAATGGGGGAGATTTAATAAAAATGGGTACAATCCTGAAATCGACGGAAACTAACTATATTGTGAAAGTAAGAGGAAGGTATACTTACATAAAGACACACCGCACAAGCTCAATTGCAGCAACAATGATTTTCCAAAGACTATAATCCAATCCTTTCAGAATTCTACCTCCCAGCATGAAGATCATAATTGGTCAAAAAATATATGGTCACCAAGGTTTCTCCTCAAAAGGCTAGTAATAATATGAATTACAACTAAAGAAAACTGAAGTGACTCTGTACACTGAAAATGGGTACAATCTTGGGGAAAATGCGTACAAGCGTACAATCGCCGAAAATGCGTACAATTCCATATTTTTTGCAGTAGGTTGGCAGCTCTGCTCATGCCAAGACAAAGACAGAAAGCATGTTGGAAAACAGAAATAAGGGGATAGAAGACACAGTAAGTACCTCCCTGCCCGCTATGGGAGGTCAGGATCTCCACCCAGAGTGGCAAAATAAGAACATACAAATACTGAATAGGTAGAAAAGTAGGCCCCATGGAGCAGGAGCTTATTCCATTCTCTATAGCATCAAATGGACTATAGCAATTGCTTGCTATCCTTTTGACTGAACGCTAGTCTAGTGCAAAGTACTTTCAAGTACTTACAAAATAAGAACAAAGTGCACAGGTAGAAAAGTAGCCCTTCAGAGCCAATAGGTCCAATAGGAGCTTATCCCATGTTTGTTTTTAAGAGTTTTATGGCGCTTGCAACACATTTAGGTCATATCTGCGTCAGTAAAAAGGATGATAATGGTATGGTAAAAATATTCTAGATGTACCAATAAAAGGACTTGAGGAAAAAGTAAGAAAAAGGGGAAATGGTTCAAATAGGGAACAGATGTAGATTCCAAGAGCACACTATAAGTGTACTTAGTTTGAGATTACCTAAATGTTTCACCCAGACAAAAGCACAGGTCCCCACTAAGAGGAATAGACTCAAATGTTAACAAATCATATGTTAAAAATAAAAAAAAATAACAGAGATGATTTACAAGGAAAAGAATAGCATCTCCCAAAGCTATAACTATACATTCAACTGTTTCCCTCACAGCCAAAGACTCCGGCCAGAGTCAGGAAAAAACTTAGTAATCCCATTCCATGATAAAGACAGAAAGCAATTGGAAAACAGATACAGGAGGTAAGAAGGCACAGCAAGTACCTCCTTGCCCACTATGGGAGGTTGGGAACCCCACCCAGAGAGCTTATCCCAGTTTCTATAGCATCAAACGGACAATAGCAATTGCTTGCTATTCTTTTGACCAGACTCTAATCTTGCGCAAAATACTTTCTCTAAGCCCCCTTCCCCTTGGAACAAACATTACAACAAGTGGGTAGTTTGAGAAGGCCAAGATTGAATAAATCTTTAATCAATAAAATGAGCTATACTACCGTGTTATGGAAAAACACATATTTAGAAATTTGGCCAGAAAACTCATCCTTCAAATATCGATGAAATCCCAGGTTTGAAAGTTTTTGCTAAGACGAGGGTCATTTAAATCGATCAATATTTGAAGGACGAGTTTTCTGACCAAATTTCTAAATATGTGTTTTTCCAGAGCATGACAGTATAACTCATTTTAAATTATTGGTAAAATATTATATGTACATAAAAAATAACATGACTATATTTTACATTTTGAATGTATAAATTTGCTTGTCTTTAAGATAAAAAAGGAAATTTCCAAATGGATATTGTGGAGATAAATTAAAACAATTCGTATATTATGTAATATCATGGTTAAGTGTCTCATTGATTACAGCTTATCTTAAATACTCATCGAACAACAACAAAAAATTCATTATCAATAGAAATGATTACGACAGCTTCAAAAACTACACACGGAATATTTTCGGCTCTAAACATCACATTAAATTGAGTGTGAACTATTAACTCACTCAATCCTGGAGAGTTTTGCTACTTTTCAAAACTGGAAAAAAAAAGTATTAAAAATGAGCATGTATATAGATAGTTTTATTCAACTACCATTAACATATAAAAACTAAAAAAAAATTAGCTTTCATACAACGCCTATAATTTGTCTCAGAAAAATTGTAATAAATACGCATGGAGTAAAAGTAATCCCGGGTATACTACGGATATAGTCGGTGTTAGTGTTAGGGTTGAGTGAGTTAATAATTAAACTGTTTTTGTCTTCGACTGAAGAAGGGTTTTGAAGCTGGGATGTTCAGTGTTTGGTATTTTGTTCTTTTTTGAAACTGTTAAATTCCTTTTTATACAATACTTTTTAGTTACAGGTCATAGGTTCTAGCAGCTTAGTATCCACTTTTCATCATTTGTCTCTGATTTTTGGGGGGGGTTTAATGGCACTTGCAACACTATTACATAGTGGCCACCTTTATAAAGAGCTAAAATTGGACACCCTACACTGCGCTTTTGTCAAGACACAAAATGGCAGGATGCTTGGACTATTATAATAACCTATAATTTAGAATCAGAGCCATACACTCAATTTGTCGATTCCTTGGTTTCAATTAGTCAATATAAACATGTTTTGTTTTTAAGGGTTTTACGGTGCTTGCAACACATTAAGGTCATATTACCACCAGTAAAAAGGAAGAAAATGGGATAGTAATAAGTTCTAGAATTACAATTAAAGTAGCCAAGAAAAAGCAAGATAAGGGAATTGGTTCAAATAGGAAACAGATGAAGATTTCAAAAGCAAACTATCAGTGTACTTAGTTTGAGATCACCTAAAAGTCTCATCCAGACACAAGCACAGCTCCCCACCAAGAGGGATACACTCAAGTGTTTACCAATCATATATATGTAAACAACACATAATACACAAAACCAAGAAATCTCATTCCAAGACAAAGACAGAAAGCAAGTTGGAAAACAGATGTAGGGGGATAGAAGACACAGTAAGTGCCTCCCTGCCCCCTATGGGAGGTCAGGAACTTCACCCAGCAAAATAATCATAATCCTGGGACATGATGCCAGTGCATTCCATAGATAAAAGCACAGAAGAAATAAGAAGACAAAAGGGAGTGCAGTAAATAGGGACCAAGAATTCCACCTTGCAATCCAGTGATGTACAAATGTTGACATGACCTAAAAGTCCCATCCAACACATGCAAAGGATCTCGCTGTGAAGGATACACTCACATGTTAGAGTACAATACAAGCTAATAATTATATAAAAAACTTAACAGCAACAGAGAGATGATGTACAAGGAAAATGAATATAATATCTTATAAAAGGCAAAATACATTTGACTGTCTCACTCCCGGCTAAGGATACTTGCCAGGACCAAGAAAAAAAAACCCTGAGTAATCTCAATCAAGAACAAAGACAAAAAGCAACATGGAAAAGGATACACAATACAGGGGATAGAATACACAGCTAGTGACCTCCTGCTCACCACGGGAGGTCAGAAGACCCCATCCAGGCCCTATTTCTTTCTCAAACAATGTTCAGTTAAAAAAAAAAAATTATCTTAAGTAATGCATTTTTCTGGTTGACCAATACAACTATTAGTGCTTAGTAATGAGAATAAATTGTGCAATGACCTATCAGTGTGATAAAAATTGCTTGAATAAAAACCAAGTGATTTCAAACCACATATGAACTTAAGAATTCAAATTGCATTTATGAAAACCTGAGAATAATGTGTTTACGAAAACAAACAAAAAGTAAATTACGAAAGGAGAAACACGAAAATTGTTTTTTATTTTTTATTAAATCCTGTATCTAAAAACTCTTAATCAAAACAATATTTCCTTTGTGAATTGACATTATTTTACAATACACACACATATATATATATATATATATATATATATAAATATATATACAAACTTAGACAACAATTGTCTTTGAACTAATAGTCTTTGTCAGAGAAAAAAACCCGCAAGATTTTCGAACCGAGATGGTATCTTGTATTCTAAGCAACAATTACTCATCCAGACATAATCACAGGATCTCACTAAGAGGAATAACTAAAATATTTACAAACCATTTTATATTCAAAACAAAAAATATAACAATACATAACAATAGGGAGATGATTTACAAGGAAAAAATAACACCTCCCACAGCTATAACTATACATTTGGCTGTTTCCCTCTAAGCCAAGGCCAGGAGAGAACCAAGTGATACCATTCCAAGACAACGACAGAAAGCAAGTAGGAAAACAGATATAGGGGGATAGAAGACACAGAAAGTGCCTCCCTGCCCACAATAGGAGGACAAAAGACCCAATCCAGAAGCATGAGCTAAGGATGGTTGATGAATCAGATTGTTACTAGATACCGGAAATAATTTCTTGACATTTCTCTTCATTTTAACTCATCCATTGTAAGGCAAGGCAGATGTCAACACACTAAAAATCATTTGAAAGCTTTTAAATAAAATCTTTGTAATTTTTCAATCGCATAAGAATGGAAAATTTTATCTTTCTTTTTACAAATTCTTGGGTAGTCATGAATTTACCATATGGAAACGGTTAGCTTTACAAAAATATAATTATATTCGTTAAACAAAACATTTTTTACACAACAAAAAGCCTTCCTCTATACACTAGATTGTGACACTCAGCACCAAGAATGAAAGATAGAGATAACTTTATAGAGCTTGACAAACGAAATTCTTGCCAAATTCACACATTTCAAATTATTAGAGAAGCCCTTTTATCTTTTTACTTTTTTTTTTTCCACTCTCAATAAATCAACTCTACGTTTTTTGGTGCTGGTTCCAACTCATATCATTGACAAATCCATCAGAAAGAGAACAACCTTATTCACGTTTTTCATTTCCATCATTATTAGTAGACGAAACCATTCCTGCCCTGTCTTTTTCATCAAGATCCCCTGCCACTGCTGGCAAAGACGATTTCACTGATGGGGAAGACGATATTGATCCAGCCACAAGTGATATTGTCTCACCAGCCAAATCGTCGTTGTCATTATTGATAGACGGTTCTTCTATTTCAACAACCTGCTGCTGCTCTTCTAGTTCTTCCGGATCTAGGCTTACATCATTGCTGTCCCCGTCGTTGTTCTCATTTGCATCATCATCATCGTCACCATTGTTTTGATTGTCATCGGATTCATCCTCTTCCTCAGATTCCGAGAATACCTCTGCCCCTTTGAAAACATATCGATTTGGTGGGAGAAATAAGTACTGATTATCTGGAATTGAAAATGGAATAAAGAACATTTTTATATGTAAAAATAAAAAGGAATACAGAGTATTTTTGTACATACAGAGCAGCATGGAAATTTCAAATAAGTCGGGACCAGGCTTATTTGTTCGAGATTTCCGTGTTGAGTATGTTACAAAGAATATGAAGAGATTAAACATGGGTTTTTTAAGTAAGGTCTCATTACAATGAGGAGCAGCCTTTGGTGCATCTTGTTTCATTCAAAAACAGAAGGTGTAACGTTCTCCTTTCAGTGTACTATAATAAGCAGGCAAAGCAAGCACATCCCATTGTTGATTACGCACTGTATGTATATGTATATGGCAACCCTGCAAAATGCAGATAAGCTGGAAGAAGAAGAAGAAGAAGAAGAAGAAGAAGAAGAAGAAGAAGAAGAAGAAGAAGAAGAAGAAGAAGAAGAAGAAGAAGAAGAAGAAGAAGAAGAAGAAGACGCAGTAAATAACATCCCTGGCCACCATGGAGGTCAGGAACCCCACCCAGTTTCCACACTGCACTGCGGCTGATATTTGGGCTAATTCAGTCTTCCCGCCAACTGGGCCCTAAAGTTATGTTTCCATACAGAGATAAATACAGGGAATCTATATTCCTTATTACTTTCAAATTCCTAATCTGATCCCAATTGAGACCAGGGTTGTCAATTCAGGAGACAAAAACTTACTAAACTTGTGTGGTTATGTCTTCGGTATGACACTCACTTTCAGATCAGAAGGTCCTGGTTTCAAACTTTACTCAGCGCATCCAAGTTGGATCCTTGGAAAAGACTCTTTACTCACCGTATTCAGGTGTAAAATGAGCACCTGACCAATTACAGTGTTTTATCTGTCTTAAAGAATTGTAATATCGCCTAACATGCGTCATGTCTTGTTCTACATGTTATGTGTTGCTGTTAGTAAGGTAAAGTGCTTTGAGCATGTTTAGTGGATATTGCGCTATATAAAGCTCACGTTTTTTGGTGTTTTTAAAAAAAAACTTTTAGGCAAACACGTTGACCGCATTGAACTCCAGTAAAAAGACATTATATACCTATACCTTTCCGTTTGACGGGTGATTGGAAAATATACTGATATTTTTTTTTAAGACACTGAATTCCATAATCATACGGAGAATCGACAACCTTGAGAGACTTGAAAAGATGAAAACGTTTTTTCTCGTATGGTTAAAGAAGAATTGTATGCTGCCTAAAATGGTTTTTATAAATAAATTTATACGTTCACACTCCTTACAGACTAAAGTTTTTTTTCATAATGAAATCAAACATTTACGATTATTTATTTTGAAAGACGGCAATGACCAAGTACCAAATCTGCCAAATGAGCTCAGCGCATCCAAGTTGGATCCTTGGAAAAGACTCTTTACTCACCGTATTCAGGTGTAAAATGAGCACCTGACCAATTACAGTGTTTTATCTGTCTTAAAGAATTGTAATATCGCCTAACATGCGTCATGTCTTGTTCTACATGTTATGTGTTGCTGTTAGTAAGGTAAAGTGCTTTGAGCATGTTTAGTGGATATTGCGCTATATAAAGCTCACGTTTTTTGGTGTTTTTAAAAAAAAACTTTTAGGCAAACACGTTGACCGCATTGAACTCCAGTAAAAAGACATTATATACCTATACCTTTCCGTTTGACGGGTGATTGGAAAATATACTGATATTTTTTTTTAAGACACTGAATTCCATAATCATACGGAGAATCGACAACCTTGAGAGACTTGAAAAGATGAAAACGTTTTTTCTCGTATGGTTAAAGAAGAATTGTATGCTGCCTAAAATGGTTTTTATAAATAAATTTATACGTTCACACTCCTTACAGACTAAAGTTTTTTTTCATAATGAAATCAAACATTTACGATTATTTATTTTGAAAGACGGCAATGACCAAGTACCAAATCTGCCAAATGAGTATGACTCCCTGACCTTTAATCACTTTATAGCTCAATCTTCTATGTGCGCGAAATGGTCTAGCAGTATGGCACTCGCCGTCGGACAGGAAGGTTCAGGGATCAAGTCCTGCTCTGAGCAGCAGCATATAGTTGATTTCCTGGAAATGGTTCTTCACTCACACATATGTAAAATGAGTACCTGGCTGGTAGCATTACAACTTCGTCTCTGTCGGAACAATTGTAATATCACCTAGCAGGCGCCATGTCTCATTTTAAATGTTTAGCATAAATGTTGGCTGGGGACTCCTGGTAAAGTGTTTTGAGCACTTTTGGTGGATATTGAGCTATATGAATGCTCTAGTTTTGTTTTTAAAAACTACAACAGTAAAGATCAGCTTTCCCATATCCAAACTTGACTCTTACCTGACAGTCGCTGTGCCAAACTGACCCTGTTTTTCCTTCCTTGCCACATCTTCCTCATCTCCTCTAGTTCATCATCCTCTCCATTTGTCGGTTTGGGTTCTGCTTTAGCAGATGTTGATGACATCATTTCACTGTCATCCTTAGAGGCAACAAGTACGGACGATGTTGCAGACTCCTCTTCCAATTCTAACCTAGGACGTTTCTCTACAGGTTCCGACTTGTCTGAACAACTTTCAACATTTTTGTGTTCTGACATTGATGATTTACCACTAGAACAAGACTCTTGATGGTGATGATGATGATGATGGTGGTGATGATGATGATGATGATTATGTCCATGGTGTTTATGATGAGAACGATGATGATGGTGATGATGTGAATGGTTGTGACTGTCATGGTGATGATGAGAAGAATGATGGTGGTGGTGGTGGTGTTTATGATGGTTTATCTTATTGTGTTCGTTAGATGTCGAACTGACGATGTCTGATTCTGTATTGTCTTTATCGTGGCTTTGATCCTGGCCTTGTTGTGCTTTGAGACAATTGTCTGTAGATTTAGCACTTGTCGAAGTCGTGCTGACTTCATCAGATGAGGCTTGCTCCAATTTATCAGATTTGTTCAAAGACTTACAAGAGTCCAATAAATCTGAAGACGAAACTGACTCAACCGACGATGCTGGGGGCTTTGAAACATTGCCCCCATCTAGAATATCATCTTGTGGAGCCCCTACAATCACATTTGACATTTCTGTTGAATCACTTTTCATGTCACTACTGCTGCAATCAACACAAGAGAAAGATTCCTTTTCCAACTCAACACAACATGCTTTATTATTACCGCTATCAACGTCGTCATTTTTTTCATCCTCTGAAGCAGTCGTGACCATATTTTTTGCACTAAAAGGAACTGAAGAAGATTCCGATGCATCACCAATCTCAAGAGGCGATTCTTTATCATTTTCATCATCTATAGCCAATGCCTTTTTAGGTTTACAATGTTTGGAGGATGGAGAGGAAGCAGAAGTTGTTGCCGCAACGTTTTGACTTTGAGGGCTGGAGGGAGGTGTTGGAAGACTTGACAAGAGAACCTCAGTCAACGGTGATGCCTGAGGTGGTGCCAACTTATCCCATCCCTTGCCAAGACGATGACAGAGCTCTCCTACAATATCATCGCAGTTCCCAAGCAACTCAACATCAAAGTTAAGATAGTGAAGCCGTTCTCGATTTATCAGGATTTGAGGTACGTGGGCAGGCACAGAATCTGTTAATGAAAATACAATTAAAATTGACAAAGTATACACAGCGTAGCGAAAACCTTTACAATAACAAAATGAAAGTACCTGACATATACCTCTAAAAAGTACGAGGATTGAAAATTATTGGATAGATTAAGGCCACCAACTGGGGTAGAACATCTAGATCCTCTTCGACCCAGTAAACAGGCTCAATGTCTACATGAAAGTCTCCTCTTTCAACTAATTATAAGAAGATTGGGGGTCCCAATAGCTCAGTTGGTAGAGCACTTGACTCAAATGCAAAGGGACAGAGATCAATCCCGGTTGCAGTTGAGAAGTTTTTCTGACCCCCACTGTCCACCCAGAGATTGGGTAGCAGAGTCTGCTAGATCTGGTGGATAGTACTTTGCAATAGATTAGCGTCCTATCCAAAGGGTAGCAAGCAATTGCTATTGTCCATTTCACACTAAAGAAACCGGGATTAACTCTGACTCCATGGGCCAAAATTTATAAGAAGATTTTGCCTAAGGTGGTTTCCTCATCCTTACCAGTTTAGATTTTTCCAGCGAATGCTTGGACTTTTCTTATCATTAAATTAAGTGCAGTAAGAAAACCTTTAAAAAGTAACAAACAAATACGAACATAACATCTCCAAAAAAAAGAGAACAAATTACCAAACACGGAACGCTTCAGCCTCAAAGCCCTTCCTCAGTCAACAACAGAAAAAAAAAAGGGGAAAGCATAAATACATTACTAAAAAACAGACCAATGGCAGACAAATATCTGCCAGTGATCTGGCATTTTAGAAATGAATTTATGTCTCCTTTTTTTTTTTTTTTTGTTGTTGACTGAAGAATGGTTCTGAGCCCGAACATTCTGAGTTTGATAATTGGTATTTTGTTCTTTTTGAAGCTGTTATATTCAATTTTGTTGACTACTTTTTACAGTCCACAGCTTCTTCTAGCAGCTTTGTATCACTTGAGAAAATCTTAAACTTTGGCTCCTGAAAATCAGAAAATGCTGAAAAACTGTGATCAATTTTAGCCAGAAAAATTGGAATCCTGTATCAGCTACAGACGTGCACATTTTATTTTCCAATATTATCAGACAAGGGAAATGACTCTTACTTGGAATGAGAGCCACAGGTCTGACTTTGAGGGAAGACCCAATGACAATGAGCAAATCACACTCGTCTTTATCCTGTGCCATCTGTTTGTGGAAATCCTCTGGTAAACTCTCTCCAAAGAAGACGATGTCGGGCTTCATGATGGCGTTCTCCGTGCCTTCTGGGCATTGAGGGCACTTAGGGATCACCTGGTGACACCAAAAATGAATTGTGGTTATCTTATCTCTGGTCTCCATCTGCAAGTTCTTATACATATATGCAATATTTTGCCTTTTCTTAGCATTGAGGGTCACTAATTTACTTTTTAGATACATCTGGTTTTAAAAATTGTTACTGTACATCTATAACGCACAAACTTGGATGAACTTCTACACAGCTATTTTCTCATTCTTCATTTTTCTTCTCAATGCTTTTACTCCCCTCCCCCTCTCTCTAGAATTGCTACAGGGAACTCAAGTAGAGCCAAAGCAGAGAGATCCCTTCAAACAAGTGTTTCAATCCTCAACTTCTTACTCGAAAGGGGCTGGACCACACCTAGGTCATAACTCCTAGGTGCCTTTCTACTTATATTTTTAAAAGTGAAAAACACAAGAGCTTGAACCCACTACCTTCGAATCTGGATCTTATTCTGGCGTATTCTAGTGTGTGCTCTTATTCACTACGCCATCGGTGCTGGAGAAGTGATGACATCACTTAATTCTCGTCACTTATTATAACCCAATAATTGAAAACTAAGCAGCTTGGCTCAGCGGTACGGTCTTTGCTTCGTACCCAAAAGGTACTGAGTTCAATCACCTGCCCTAGCTCACTTTGCGGATGACACCTGGGTTCTTCCAGTCTTCCTTTGGAATAGACCCTAACGACAAATTTCACCATGGGGATGAATAAAGGGAATTTTTATGTTTTTAAAAAACCCATCAATATCCTGAATGTAATTTATTTCTATCTAAATTGAAGATTGACAAATTCTCCCCTGATGCAAACTTTGATTGTGATACATCAGACGGTGGTAATCATAATCACCTGCTTGAAAATATCCTGTCTGACAACATCTGCTTTTACTTTGAGTTTACAGTTCGTACACGTGGCGGTGGCAAAAGAACCTGAAGCAATTACAAATACAAGTGTTAACCTGCTGTCAAACACAATTATGATCAATAAATAAAAAAATTAGGGATGAATAGAAATAAAAATGGTCAACATAAAAAAAAAAGATCAAAGAGAATAAAACTTTGTGATAAGAGACTTACTTAAAAACAAACAAGAAAAAAACAACAAATCAGTTTAATTTTGACATTTTATTTCTACTAGTGAGTATGAAATCAAGAAACTAGGGAGCAGGCACCGGTGTAAGATATAGATCTGAACAAGTGTGTATGAAAGGTGTCAGACAATGAAAGAAAGAAAAATACAAGAAAAAAAAAGATCCCAAAAATCAGTCCACCTCGACTGGGGATCGAACCACAGACCCCCTTGTCGAGATTTTTTTTGTTTTTGTAATCTTCTTTCTTGCTTTGTCTGGCACCTTTCATACACACTTGTTCAGATCTATATTAGTGTGTATGAAACAGTCGACAGGCTGATTTTTTTCGATAGTTTTATTTTCCTTGTATTGTTTTCTCTCCTTTGTCTGGCACGGTTTCATACACACTTTATTTTTATATAATATCCCATTCGTTGACAATAACAACGATGGGAATTATATTACTGATTTTTGTATTTCGGAAAATGAAATAATCGAAAAGTCGTTATCACTTAATGTAACAAAAAGCATTGGTCCGTATGGTTTTCATCCTCGTTTACTCAAGAAGATTGCGACACAAATAAACCATCCCCTTTCTATTATATTTAACAAATCTCTATCAGAGGGTGAAATTCCAGAAGAGTGGAAATTAGCCAATGTGACTGCTATTTACAAAAAGGGAAATAGAAGCGAACCTGGAAATTACAGACCTATAAGTTTAACTTGTATTTTATGTAAAGTTATGGAATCCATTCTTAAAGATAGAATCATGAATTTTTTGAAAATCACAAAATGTTAAGTAATTGTCAACACGGATTTAGAGAAAAACGCTCTTGTGAAACTCAGTTATTACATGTCATGGAAGATTTCACCAGCATGATTGATGATGGTAAATGTATTGATATTATATATTTTGATTTCAGTAAAGCATTTGATTCTGTTCCTCTAAGAGGCTATTCAGAAAAATAAAATCATATGGTATAACAGGGCCAATATATAATTTGATAAAATGTTTTTTATCAAAAAAAGCAGAGGGTAGTTATTAACGGCGAAATGTCAAGTTTTAAATGTGTGACCAGTGGAGTACCACAGGGAAGTGTCTTGGATCCAATATTTTTTATTATATATATTAATGACCTACCAAATAACACTATATCAAAATGTAGATTGTTTGCAGATGACACTAAAATTTATAAAGAATCTGATCAATATGATATCATTCAGGATGATATTGATTCTCTATTTGAATGGTCAAGGAAGTGGGAATTAAAATTTAATATCAACAAGTGCAAGGTATTGCATATTGGAAAGAAAAATCCTAATCACATCTATTACTCGGATAACTCTTAATTCAAATTTTTTGCCTGATACAAATTTTGAAAGGGATCTTGGTGTTGTTTTTGACCCACACTTGAACTTTGATGTGCATAGTAATGATTGCACAACTAAAGCTAATCGCATGTTGGGAATCATATACAAGAGTTTTACTTATTTGGATAATAGCATGTTTCTTTCGTTATTTAAAACTATTATAAGACCTGTTCTTGAGTACGGAAACAATGTTTGGAGCCCAATATATCTAAGGCAGTCAATAGGTCTTGAAAATATTCAAAGACGAGCAACAAAATTGCTTCCCGGGCTTGAGAACATGTCATATGACGAACGTTTAGCATTCCTCGATCTACCTAGTCTCAAATACAGAAGAATTAGGGGAGACTTAATTCAGCTCTACAAGATAATACATAATATAAATGATATAAATCCATCAATTTCGTTTACATTTTCCAAGATTGTGTATACCAGAGGCGACAATAATAATAATAATAAATTGATTAATTTTAAAATTTAATTTGATCTTATTAATATTTATTTATTTATTTATTTATCTATTCATTCATTTGTTTGTTTGTTTCTGTAGTTATTTATCCATTTATTTATTTATATTTTAAACTTTAAATTGTCATGTGGATATAACTGTTTCCATTAATTTTGTAGACTGGTTTGTAAATGTTGACCAGTAAAATGCATGACATCTGAAACAATGTAAAATCATAATTTATCAGAGACTAATGTATGCTTTATTATCGTTGTTGCTTTCATAGTTATATTTGTCATTAATATTTCATTGTACTATGAACTTTGTACATTTGTGATTCAATCGATCTTGACCAGTTTTCAATTACCAGTATTCTATGATTGTATTTTTCGATTGATACATTTTTCCTGACATTCAAAGTTATGTAAAACTGTCTGTGAATGATACAATACAAGCTATATGAGATTCTGTAATTATAAACTATTGTATAAGGCATTTAAAGCATAATTCCTATTAAGCCTTTGATAAGATAAGATAAGATAAGAGATAAAATATTTGTGAGAGTGGTCTTCAATCTATTAGAGATGACAGTTTGCAGCAGTGACAAGATAATTTCCATTATGTTATCAAATGATCCGTGTCTCTCTCTCTCTATCTCCCTTTTTATAGCATTTACTACTCCTCCTCCTACTACAACTACAATTCCTACAACCACTACTAGACTAGTACTATTACTACTACCACTACTACTTCTACTCCCACCACTATTACTACTACTACATACTAATACTATATTTCCACGTCTTTGCAAAAGCCTAGCATTTGACAGAAATATTACAAAACATGTAAGAATTACAGTGGAATCTGCATAAAGTCAACACTCCTAAAGTTAACACCACTTTATTGGTCACAAATTTTCTGTTCTCATTCTACATGTGTTCCATTGATAATGGATTAAGTAAACCTTGCTTACAGTTAACCGATCTTTTGGATCCAGCAGTGTTGACTTTATCAGGAATCCACAGTGGCAACTTTACATTATACTTGCATTATTAAAATATTGAAATGTATCCAGGAATACTGAAATTAAAAAAAATAATTTTATTACAAAGATCAAATATTGTGTAAACTCACCGTGACACTGGACTACCCTTTCTATACCAGCCTCTTGTTCCAGCGTGTCAATGTTTTGTGTGTAGTTCCTTAACAATTTTCCCTGGGATTCGATCAGTCGGATAAAATGATGACACAGTGACGGTTTGAACTGGCCAGGGTAGATTTCCTTCACAAAAAAAAAGGAAAAAAAATGTAGTTGGATGTAACAGTTCATAATAAAAAGAAAATCACAAAAACATGTCAGCAGTAGAGGTTTCTTTCCTTCTTGTATATGGCAAATAAAAATAATTTTTAAAAAAGAAAAGAAAAGAAAAAAAAGAGAAAAAAATATGATTTTAAAAAAGCAAGTGCTTTACACATGAGCTATCGGCACCTAACAGAGATTAAAATGTACCAAAAAAAAAAAAAAATAAATAAATAAGAAGATTTTAAAAAAAAACAACAACCCAAAGAAGCACCACTTGACTGCAGGTTGCTATTGTATTTTTCCTTCCCATCTTTAAACTCACTGTAAATATGACATATTGATTTAGAGAGATTATCTACGTGAATATTTAAAAAAACATATTGATAGTTTCAGTCACAAACTATTAACAGAATATAAGCAGTTTCCTAATTTTAAGCCAAGATCACTCTTCAAGTAATGATGCATAATGTTTATTGTCATGTGGTTACAAATGGAAAAGCTTTACTTTAATGAAACCATTCTGTCCAATTAACTGTGATATATCATCAATCACACGACGGCCAACTTTTCAAGTAGCTAAAACACGACACCTTAATGCACAATAACATCATGAGCCCAAACAGCAGTATGTTTATATCATATTTTCTAGATTTAGAACTTTATCTGTTCCTTGTTTTAATTTTCTGGTAAAAACAAAATCATTATTCAGAGACATGCAAGGGTCATTTTCATTGGTCCAGTTTATTTTTTCTCTAAATTTTTCTCAGATTGCCTAATCGGGATAGTCTCAATTTTATCTGGCCAGTTGGCTGCTATGCAATCAAATTTTTAATCTCCTGTCAAGAATTGGGTCTTCCTCAAAGTTAAAAGAGTTGCAACAGAAGCAATCAATATTCCCATACAGTTCAGTTGGATACCTTTGCAAATTTGAAGAAAGGCCTTGGGTCACTGCGGAAAAAGTGAATATCAAACATGGCTTGTGGATCAGGGAGATTGGGGAAGTCGACTGCCAGACGTGCGTACACACCATCTCTAGAACGGAAATCTGGGATTCCACAAGACACGGAAACCTTTGGAACAAAAATTTTAAATTAAAAAAAAAAAATTTTAAAGCACAAGTGATGTCTTGATAACTAATGCAAATGTTTTGTGCTTGAAGCTGGATGAAATAAATGACAATAGTCACATGAATGGAGGCTTTCATTAAATTAACGAAGACAGAAAATGTTGGTGTTTCAGGTTTCCCCTTTGTCAAACAATTGTTAATGTTGTTTATAAATGGAAATGGAATTCTTAAGAACAGACCCGGTAAGGGAGAATTGCAGAAAATCTGAAAATCATGGAGAAAAGGTCAGAATTTTAAGATAAAAAATTCTGTATCACCCCCCAAAATAGTGATTTCTACCCTTAATCAAACAAATCATGTTAAATTGCATTAATCGGTGCTTGGCTCAGTGGTGTGGTCTTAGCTTTGTACCAGAAAGGTCTTAAGTTTGATAACCCGCCACACTGCGTTGCACAAGTCACCTTGCCTAGCCTAGCTCACTTTCTGGCACTGCACTTGAACTGACTTCAGTTTACCCAGTCTTCCCTTGGAAAGACCCTGAAGACAAATTTTCCTTTGAGAACAAACAAAGGGATTGTATTTTTATTATATTATTTTATTTATAACATGAATATTGTGAATATTTGGGGCACATTTCCATTTCAGAGTAGAATAACCGTACATCCCTCTCTTTTTATCTAAAATGTAATATTAAAATTTTGAATCTGGAGAACAGGCCTGGAAATGAATGGCGAAAAAATTGTCGGAGCTTTTTGAGCATGCGAAAATAGACACAACAGGACAAAAATATGGATTAATCAATAAATACAACACAGATATGACACGTCAATTGACTAGACAAATCATGTCACTTGCCCCTACTTATTTATAATGAGGTTCTTATTTTATGGTACCAAAAAAAAAATCCCAATTATTTGAGGAACCAGGTCTGGGTTAGTTGTAAAATGAAAGGAAGAGAACAATTCCTACCCTTTTGAAGGACGTGTATCTCGTGCTTGACACGGAAAGCTGCGTATCTTCGCTCCTGTTTGTTTGTGTTAAATGTCACGCTGATTCTTTCGTCTATTTGGATTAATTCTTATAAAAGAAGAAGAAGAAGAAGAAGAAGAAGAAGAAGAAGAAGAAGAAGAAGAAGAAGAAGAAGAAGAAGAAGATGACGACGACAAAGAAGAAGAAGAGGAGGTGGTATGGTCATGTGAGAGCTTTTGAAGAAGAATATATATTTAGAAGAAAAATAATTATTTCGCATTATTTTTTTCCCATCTCACATCCAGACGAACCAATAAATCATAGGGAAAAAGAAATGAGACACGGAGAAATGCATGTGTTTAGCAAAATAGAGAGAAACTTTCCGGTCCGGGAAGCTCCGATTCTGTGAGTGTGATATTTACTTACTAGGTGTGTGTTCGACGACTCGCGTGAACTTTGCGACCCTCTCTCGCTGGCTGTGGCACAGTAGCCAGGCAGTGAATACATCCACGTCTAGAGGAGTGTGTAGTAGCATGATAGCTAACTGATAGACGGCCTAGTTTTGTTTTGTCTTTGATGCGACAAATAAAAAGTTTTTTTTTGTTTTGTTTTTTTAAACGGAATAAAATCTGATTTTTTCGAGGAACAAGTTCTTTGACGTTACAAATTTTATTTTCACTATTAATTTTTAAAAAAAATATTAGCACTTATAGAGTAAAATCGTACTGTTGGAAATCCGACAAGTCGGAAGATTTACAGGCCTGGGAGAAGAATGTCAAAATGTGACAAATCTAAGTCCCTGCCTCACCCATTCCAAAAGAAAATAAAAACTATGACAGGGTAGACACATATCACATGTATAATTGCATGGCTTGTCATTTGATAGAGTCTTAACAATGATAACCAGAGGGATAAAGTCCGGATTGGAATGCTACTGAACTGTCTGCCTCATCACAGACAAAACAACAAATATTCTAAAAAATGAAATAAATAACTAAGACAAAAAAAAATTATTTAAAAAAAAAAAGAAAACCAAAAAACCAAAAAAGAAAAGGCTCTTCTAAATCACATCAAAATTAAGCGCTACAATATCAATTGGTATTCCTAAGATCCATGAAGTGTTGCAATACTGATGATATCCATCAATATTGCAGACCTGTTAAAGCAAAAAATCTGCATTACGAGGGAAAAAACCCCCAGTAACATAGAATGAAAGATTTCCACACCACCCCCTATAAAATACACACTAAAAATAAAAAGATTACCATGCAATGCTACCGATAACAATAACACCAAAATTTTCCTCAACCATACAAGTACAAATATGACAATCTGGAGAAATCCAGTGCTGCCAATCATAACCGATGAAAATGTGTACAACAAAGAGACAAAATGAGTAAAATTTTGAAAAAACATGTACAATTCTGAGAAAAAAACAAACCTGATAACCAGCGCTAATTTTGATAATGGGCAAATAAACCATACCAGAAATATTATAATTATAATCTAAATCAATGAATAAACTTACTCTTTTATAGACTATATAAATATCCATTTCCAGAATCAACAAATAAATCTGAAATAACCCAGCCAGATATTATTATATTTAACTCCCTACATGAACTTAAGTATACTAAAAGAGAATATGATTGAATTGTTATTTTATATTTTTATTTTATTTTAAAGAGTTTTATGGCGCTTGCAACACATTAAGGTCATTCCAGTGCCAGTAAAAAGGAAGAAAATGGGATAGTAAAAAGCTCTAGAATTATAATTAAAGCACCCGGATTTTAAGAATGTGATTAGCGGTGTACCCCAAGGAAGCGTATTGGGACCACTTTCATTTCTTTTATATATAAATGATTTACCATGTGGCATAAATTCAACCTGAAAACTGTTTGCAGACGATACAAAGATCTACAGTACAACTGAACATCATAACATTCTACAAAATGATATATTTTCACTTTTCAAATGGTCTACAACGTGGCATTTAGATTTTAATGTTTCGAAATGTAAAGTATTACATATAGGAAAAAATAATCAATGTCATAATTATTTTACCGATACTTCTATGTCAAATCTACTTTCCGTTGTGCCTTATGAAAAGGATGTGGGAGTTACTTTTGATTCACTTTTGAATTTTGATGTACATATGATAATTGTGTAAGCCGTGCAAACAGAATGATGGGAATAATATATAGAACCTTTATAAGTCTTGATAAAACCACATTTTTATATTTGTATAAATCGCTCGTTCGACCAAATCTAGTATACTGAAATTGCATCTGGAGCCCATTATATAAAAGACAATCTATTAGTATTGAAAGTGTACAGAGGACAGCTACCAAAAATATTTATACAATACAGTATTTATCTTACAAGGAAAGGTTAGAATTTCTTGACTTTCCCAGTTTGAAATATAGAAGAATTCGTGGGGATTTAATTCAGGTTTATAGATTGGTACACGCTCTGGATAGGATAGACTTTTCTGATTTTTTTTCATATTCTAATATTACTTTTACCAGAGGGGACAAGCTTAAGATTTTTGACTCTAGATGCAAAACAAACATAAGACAAAACTGGTTCGGTATTCGTATTGTCCAGAAATGGAACAGTTTGAAATTTGAAACAAAGAATGCAAAATCTATGGATTATTTCAAGGTGTTAGTAGACAGGGAATTATATGATGGGAGATTTATATATGACAAAAATACTTGTTTGCACTGCTGTTGACATGGCTTTCAATCTTGTATGTATATATTATGCATTATTATATTATTATGGTTATCTTCTATATGCGTGTGTAAGTGCTTTGCATGTCACCGTTAAAGATAAATGTTTGTACACCACATATACATGAGTACATTTAAGTTGAAATACTATCTTTACCATGTGTATCATCATTGTAATCTTTAATCAATAGATTTATGGAATTACTATTAATATTAAGGGCATTCATATTTTGCCCTATACCATATGTCATGTTATGTTCACCCAAGAAAAGGCAAGACAAAGGGGAATTGGTTCAAATAGGGAACAGATGCATATTCCAAGAGCACACTATCAATGTACTTAGATTGAGATCACCTAAATGTCTCATCCAGACACAAGCACAGGTCTCCGCTAAGAGGAACACACTCAAATGTTTAAAAATCATATGTTAAAAAACAAAACAAAACAGTACATAACAGAGAGATGGTTTACAAGAAAATAAAATAACATCTCCCAAAACAATAACTATGCATTCGACTGTTTCCCTCCTAGCCAGGACCAGGACAAAACCAAGTAATCTCATTCCAAGACAAAGACAAAAAGCATGTTGGAAAACAGATATAAGGGGATAGAAGACACAGTGTGTACTTCCCTGCCCACTATGGGAGGTCAGGAACCTCACCCAATGATTGGATTGTAAAAAAAAAAAAATTTAAATAATAGAATAGAAATTTAATAACAGGTATGAACCTCAACAAAATGCGTACAGGCCTAATTTGAACGAAAATGCCTAAAAGAATCTACACATTTTTTACGTAAGGTTGACACCACTGGCAAACCACATAAAATCAGACTTTACTGGTATAAGTCACGTGATATTAAATGATTCTTTCATCTCTTTGTATTTATTAAAACAAGTTATTTTTATCGTGCACAATAACACGAGCTTGCAAGTATGTGTTATTGCACGGTAAAAATATAACGAGATAAGTATAAAGAAATGAAAGAATACGTTTATTCCACCCTACAAGTAAGATCATTAGATATTTTGTAACCAAATGGTATGGTATTAGTACCTCTATTCACCATAATTTGTATTTTTCTCCTGCTTGAATGACAATTTGACCCAAAAACTAAAAAAGTTGGATTTGTATTCATGCGCACCAAAAGATTATTATAATTGCCAATCAGCTGTCTTTTACACCTATTTCACACCAATAAAATGTGTGAAAATATTCTGCAATCGTTGAATAAATTTTTTATTATTATTTTTTTTTAATCTATTATTATTTACTGAGAAATTAGGGTTTTCAAATAGGGGTGGATGCTTCTTACCCCAGCACCTGTGAGGACGATAATCTTGTTGCAAGTCTGCATAAGGTTGATGACATCCTCAAGGGTGTTGATATTCTCCAGTTTTTTACGCTTTGGAGGTTCAGAAACAATATTGATGATAAGCCTCCATAGCATGATAGGATCTATGTCATCAGGTATCGTTGTGCCTGGGGGGACAAGATCCTCAAGGATGGATCGTGCATTCTGACCTTGTCGCATTTGTTCTTGTACCCAAGCAATGGGACCTTTGGAGGGAAAATAAAATGGGACTGTGAATACAAAACGGAATCTGATGGTTGAATGAATGATAACAGTACGATTACAATCCTCAAAACCCATTCCCACTCTAAATAAAACTAAACTTGAATTGAGCATTTATACTGCGCAATGTCCACTAAAAGATTATTACAGGGTGGGGGGGGGGGGGGGGGGGGGAACATGTAGGACGAGACATGATGCCTATTAGGCATATATATAACAGTTTATTCTTTGACAGAGACAATGCTATTAATGGTCAGGTACTCATTTTACACATGAGGACAGTGAGTAAAGAGCCTTTTCCAAGGACCCAACTCTGCGCCTCTGAGACCGGGGCTCCAGTCTGATGGCAAGTGTCATACCACAAGACCACATAGCCTCACTCTCTCTCTCTCCCTTCTTTCACACACACACACAGATTGTGTCACTGAATCCTTTGAAGGTCAAAGGTTACAGAATACCAACCTTGGACAGGATGCCAGGATTCTTGACTAAAATCTGAGAAGTCGCTGATCTCACTCGCACTGTCCATGTCCTCCTCATCATTGCCTTCACTTTGTCTAGAATCCATCAAACCTTCAACAACAAAAATGCAGGAATAAAATAACACGGTCAAGTCCAGATTTCCATAATTCTACTGTTTCATCAGAACAAATTCAATATTTGACATTTGATACTAAGCTGCTAGAAGCTGTTGAGTGTAAAAAGTAATAAACAAAAATTAATATAACAGCTTAAAAAAAGAACAAAATACCAAACAAGGAATGTTTTGGGCTCAAAACCCTTCTCTGTTTTTCTGTCATCAATCTGGAATTTAGTAACGTCTGTCTTTACTATTTTTTTTTTTGTTGGCTGAAGAAGGGTTTTGAGCCTGAAACATTCCGTGTTTGGTAGTTTGTTCTTTTTTTTAAAGATGTGATTTAATCATTTTTGTTCATTTGAAATTTGCTATTTTAATAGATGTATTAATAAAAACATTGCTGTCTGCTATATCTATCCTTGTAGAATCCATAATTGTGTCATGAAAAGGGTACTAACAAAGAGTCTACTCTGCTAGAATAATGAAAATATTAGCAATTAGAAGGAAGTTGTAATGAATTCTATACTTTTAAAATAAATATATAAAAATCAAGTCGAAATTTTAAAAAAAAAAAAAAAAGAAAGAAAAGAAAAAAACAAACGAATCCAATTGTGCTATTATGCTACAGCTATAGAACAAACAATAATCTAGACCCATTTGACCCCTCCCTTCCATTTGGACTATATAGTCATCCAAGACCACCACCAGTCTTGCACATCTTTTGACATTTGCCACCCGTCTGTCTACGTTGACGTCATAAAAATGAGAGTGACACCAAATTTCATGCAACTGAGCCCAGGTGTTAAAATATGACACTAGACATGAAAGTGATTTTTCCGCGGAACTTCCAGTCTGAGCATTAATCACGGAAAATCTTGGACACAGCAAACTATGTGGAAAATTTCTGAAAAATTCTGAAAATCCCAGATTTCTGCAGATCTACTAAAGATTATCTTTACTGAATAATAAGTGATGCAAACAATTGATGAACTTCACATATTATTCAACAATATATACAATACTGGGAAAATTCCAGAAGATCTCTGTAACTCTATTTTCATAGCAATACCAAAGAAAGCAGGTGCAGTCAGATGCGAAAATTTTAGAACTATAAGTTTAATAAGTCACATCAACAAAATACTGTTGCGTATAATTATCAACAGGCTAAGGAATAAGATTAACCCCGAAATCGCAGAAGAACAATATGGATTCCAACCTGACAGAGGGACAAGGAACGCAATATACCTCCTCCGTGTTTTAAGTGAAAGAGCTATACAGGTTCAGACCCCACTATACCTATGTTTTGTCGACTACAAAAAAAGCTTTTGATAGAGTACGCCACGAAGAAATACTAAAACAACTGCACTCCATTGGCGCTGATGAGAAAGACCTCAGACTCATGCAAACATTATACTACACCCAGCAGGCATCTATCAAAATCGGAAACTCTACAGGAAATTCCATTCCTATTAAGAAAGGAGTCCGTCAAGGGTGTGTTGCCTCACCAGATCTGTTTAATCTATACCAAGAAACAATCATGAGGGGCATAAATAATATGGAGGGAATAAAAGTAGGAGGTCACAACATAAATAATATAAGATACGCAGACGATACGGTACTCATTGCAACATCAGAAATCCAACTTCAAAAGATTGTTGACAAAGTGGTAGTAGATAGTGAAGCCAAGGGAATGGAAGTGAATATCACCAAAACAGAATGCATGGTAATACAGAAAAACCCCGAAAACAACAACACCTGCAATATAATGATTCACGGCGAGCAGCTTACCAACGTAGAAAGTTTTAAATACCTAGGTTCAATAGTGACAACAGATGGAAGATGTAACCGAGACATACGAGCAAGAATAACTCAAGCCAAACAGGCCTTCATGGACCTGGGAAACATTTTGAAAAACAAACAGATGTCGTTCGGGATTAGATTCCGAGTCTTGAAGTGCTACGTGTGGCCAATCTTGTTCTACGGATGCGAAAGCTGGACTACAAATGCAGAAACACAAAAGAACATTGAAGCTTTTGAAATGTGGTGCTTGAGAAGGATGCAGAGAATATCGTATACCGCACACAAAACGAACGAAGAAGTGCTAAAACAAACATACCAACAAAGGAAACTAATGCCCTTAATAGTGGATCGACAACTATCCTTTTTCGGACACATAGTAAGGAAAGATAAAAATGAATACCTGGCAAGTTGTGGAAAAATACCTGGTAAACGCGCCGGGGGAGACAAAGAAAAACACTCATAGACCAACTGAAGGGCTTCACCAACCTAACAATCCAAGAGCTGTTTGAAAAAGCAAGAGACAGGGAGGAATGGAGAGAGATAATTCATGCAGTATCCGAAGCCTGGAACAGGCATGGAACCTAGAAGAAGAAGAAGAAGAAGAAGAAGAAGTGATGCAAAAACAAGAAATCATGCCGACCATTACCATTCATGTTAGATGATTCTGGAACGTCTTCAGAATTTGGAGTAGGATGATGTAAGTCTGGTTGTTTTCCTTCATCTGAAGGAACACTTTGATCCCTGGAGACATTGGAAGTGTTTAGACTTTGATCATCATCATTGCCTGCTGTCCCACTCTCATCTTTTGTGAGTAATACAGAATGACCGTCAGAAGAGACTTCATCCGCTGCACTTTCAATTCTATCCTCTGAAGATGTTGGAGTTGCTTCTGATGGATCCATCATATGATCTGTTGCCTAGACCTAATTTGTATTAATGAATAAAGAAAAAAGAATTAGGGGTGTATCAGATTTTAAAATGCAAATCCTCTTTTTTTTTTTTAAAGGGAGGGGGGGGGGGGGGGGGTTTATAAATTATTAAGATGCATTCTTTGGGTTTGTTTGTAGCAATTGGGATATCATGGAACACAGTTGGCAAAAATCATATCACCTGCAAGCATTGAAGAATGCAAGACAAAAAGAGGTGGGGGGGGGGGGGGGGGAGGATGGATGGGACATTTATCCCTTGCAACGTTCTGTAAAAAGAAGACGGAATTTAAAAAAAAAAAAAAAAAAAAAAGTGGCGGAACCAGGATTCGAACCACAACGTCGATTCTGGTAAAACTTCCAGGGCAGACGACTAAACCATTCGGCCATGACACCCACTTCGAAGTCGACGCATATTGTGTATATGTAGTAACAACTGATTTAATTTGGGTTAATTTTATGTTTTTATAGATATTTTATTAACTTTCCTTATTTCTATGTGCATTTGGAAACATTCCATATTCTGGAATGTGGATAATTGTTTAAAAGAGCGGAGTTTCAAATATCTGTCTGGGAATAACGATATTTGGGGGGGAGTGTCTGGGTGTCTTCAGGTGTCTGGGGATAATGACAGCCATAAACAAACGTGTTTTTATGCACCTCCGCTGGAGGTGTATCTTAACGGATCGTTTTTATACACCTCCGTCACGCATGCGCATCCCACCCAATTTCATCAGCGATATTGTGTTTCTGTATTTGGACATGGCGAAAGTTATATTGTGACATCTGTAGGATGTTTTTGTTAATAAATTTATATAATAATAATAATAAAATAAAAAATCGAAATATAAAAACCAGAAAATAGAAGTTGCATTGAAGGTAAAATAATGTTTTAGAAAGACCTTATTAAATGTGACGAACAGTCAGGTGGCTCCGTGGCGCAGCAGAAAGCTGTCAGACTCTAACCTTGAAAGTACCGTGTTCGATTCCCGTTGTAGACATTATTTTATATTTTTTAATTTACTTTATTTTTGTTTGCTTTTTTTTTCTTTCTTTTCTTTTTAAAACTTTTTATCATGTTTTTAAAAAACTTCGATTTTAATTTTCTAAAATTATTTATTTATTTGAGATCAGTATTTGTGTGCCATGTTTCTTTTTACTTTTGATATTTTAAATTATTGTTATTATTCTCTAATCTACTGTCATTGTATAAACGTACATCGGTAATCACTAAGCCGCGTGCTGAACTACAATCTAAAACTATTTAAACCACATGGACGTATGCAGCAACATTTTCATTAATGTACCATCACCACCAACAGAGGTCCAACGGAAGTGCATAAAAACGCCACCATAAATAAAATTCCCTTTCTTCATCCCATAGGGAAAAAATTGTCTCGGGTCTATTCCAAGGTTAGATGGGAATAACCCAGGCAACAACCACAGTGCAGCACCGCAAAGTGAGCTAGGGCCAGGTGACTTGCTCAACAAGACCACACACAGCGCAGCGGCGGGTGCTTGAACTCTGTACCTTTCGGGTACGGAGCAAAAACCGATCTCCGAACCACGCTGCCCTTATCTTGGGTTCAAGTCCATATATAAAATTTCAATTAAAAAAAGAAATAAAAACGAGAGAGAAAGAGAGAGAGAGAGAGAGAGAGAGAGAGAGAGAGAGAGAGAGAGAGAGAGGTGAGTGACGGAGACAGAAGAGAGAGATAATCGATGGAAGTGAGAAAGCGAGGGAGAGATAGATTGAGATAGAGATATAGAGAGAGAGAGAGAGAGAGAGAGAGAGAGAGAGAGAGAGAGAGACGGCACGGATCTCCGACTTTGTTGACGTCTGATTCCGATCTGTTCTGCTCCACTCTCCTCAATCCCATCCCAAGTCAAGTGAACAATAAAAACCAACCTGGTGAATCAGGAGTGACATACATCCAGACTAAGATTTACTAAAACAATCAAAAAGCAATTTGAGTAAATTAAAGCTTGAAAAGTATCTTCATTGTTATCATCTACGTCTAATGTTTATCGGTCATGGTAGATATTTGTTGTAGTTGTAGGTGTGTTGCCTTTTCCCATGTTATGATTATGTGGTGTTTTGGAGGGAGCGTTGTGTTTTCAATCTTTGTCTTCCGATTTATCATATCAGTTAGAATAAAACATGGTATTCCATTGAAATTAAGTTTTTTCATTGAAATACACGTTTTAAAAGTATGATAAATTCACTTTGAGGTTATATGTCTTTTAAAACTGGATTTCCAATTATCTTACCATGGAAATGAAAATATAAAGTAGATCCCTGTTGTTGGGTCCGTGTACTTTCAGTGAGAGTTTGTCTGTGCTTCTTCCCCGTGTGTTCTTGGTTAATACAAAAACTAAACGAAACTGCTGTGTCAAAATTTCTACAAAACAAATCAAATTTAAGTGTCGCAGCCCAACTCCGACTCGGTAATGCTTTCGGAAGGTCTCCCTTATAATCTGATTATCCTATTTTTTGTAGAGTCCATATGATAACATGGATGATATAATCAATTACCAAAAAAAGGAGGAGGATGACTTGTATTTTATCCTTGGATGCTGTGAAGATTCAACGGTCAGTAGTATCAGTATCAAAAGTTATTGTTATTTGTAGTGTAGATATTACGAGTGACCGTGCTGAGTCACGAATCCCTGTCCGTAACCAGTCCCTTGCTCATTACCATGCATATATTTAATTTCACATTCTTCAGAGAGTTCGGATCAGCCTCCTAAAGATGACCAGTAGGGGGTTTGGGAGGGGGGAGACTTTAAAAAAAAAGTTTCCCCCTCCCAAACTCCCTACTAGAACAAGAATACTTGGGATGTAGTAGCTTATGGAAGGTCTCCCCAAAGGGGTGCTCGAGGCAATGTGAAGAGACGTCCAGCATTAATAGTGGAGGCAGCCCTCTCTCTGTAGGCGGCGAAACTGAAACGTCCAGTCATGGAGAATGCGATCTATGCGAATGTGTGCTCACATTCTCTCACAGCACTCAGGTGTAAAATGAGTGTGTGTGAGAGATATCAAGAGATAAGGGCTTTAACAAAGGAGAAAAAACGAGTTGTAAGTGCTGCTGCCCTTGAAAGGCCTTTTTCTGCAGCACAGCATTATATTTGTATTACACCTCAAGAGTCCTACTTTTAGTTGAGAGAGTATCAAGCGGAATGAGCATTGGGGACGTGTCTCTAAAATTTTTTTTTTTTTTCAAAGGATTAATTACTGGCATATCATACAATCAGGGAGGCCTTCCGAAACAAGAATACTGGGGGTGTAGGAGCTTTCGGAAGGCCTCCCTACAATCAAATGCTTGAGAACCGAGTTTTTGAATATAAAATTGAATTAGAAGAAAGGTCTCTCATTCCTAGTTGCTCCGATTATTTGAGTCTACCCTACCCATCATTTAACTTCTTATGATGGTCTTTTTGCAAATGCATATATCATATCGTACAAGGTGTGCAGTCTACATGCCTTGGTGTTATCATTGCGAACAAATTGATTACCTAATGTTTGGCACCTTTTGTTAAATAAAGACAATTTTGAGATGTTTTGGTGAACGAAGTGGCTATTTGGACTCAAAACGTCAATGTGAGTATGGAAACACAAGGTGGACACAGTGCGGGCAGTGGGCAGAAGGGGGGGGGGGGGGACTGATACTGATAGAAACAGAAGGTGAGTTCAGAATAACTTCAGTTTTGTCCATATCAGACTGACACAGCTGATACCCCTTTTTCGGACTGTAGAAGATATTGATATATTGTTTTGTCCTGATTTTATTTGGACAAAGTGTACAGTTGTTAGAAAAGCTTTTCCTTTAGACCACAGTTACTTTGATTGACTTTTATATAATCTTTTGAAGGGACTTTTTGAATTCTTTTCTTTTTATCTCTAAGTTGACTTCCAATTGATCAATAATTTTGTCTTTCACGTCAAATAAAGCGGGTTTAGACTACCTGGTGATAGTTACTATGCCATTATTGTTATTTTCAATTAAAATAAATTGAAATTTAATAAATTTAAAAAACAAGGAAAAATACAAACTATACTACCACAAGAGACTATTAGGACAAGTCCAAATAACTTGTTGGTTGCTCATGCGCATTGAGGTTTGAGTCCGAATAGCCGCAGCCTTTGATGAAAGTATATTGGTAATGTACCCCCTCCCCCCCCCCCCTCCCCCCAATTGAAAGAGGACTGAATTGATCCATTTGAAAAAAATAAAAAAAGACTGTAGGCCTGTCATTAGGACAGAGGCTGTGATCAGGGTGACCAGTTTTTGATGTATTTTGTAAAATCAGCTAAGGCCTACTCCACAGTCTTGACACAGAAAAGGGGGGGGGGGGGTAGGGTGGAAGTAAGGAGTGGAGATGGGCGTTAACTTGCGAGTGGGTTGAGAATACGTGCATGTGTCTTTTTCCCCATATCCTATGTAGATATATTGTTGTTTCATTTATGTGCGTTCACCTCACCTCACTCTCCCGATGAGGCATTCATAGAGGGGACCTGAAAGATGATTTTGCAGTAAGGGCTGTCAATCCAGATCTGCTCTCAGCTTTCCTTATTAGTGTTGGGCTGTCCATTCCTTTACATTTAAATATACGTTCAACAAGTATATTGATAAAACCTCATTAGACTCACTTTCATGTCAGTATATAAAGACTATAATTAAAGTTTATTTTTTTATGTTGCTGTCATGTTTCAGGAGGAGCAAATAAATGCTGAATACAAAGCAAGAGTCCTTGGGTGCCATCCAGATAAGCATCCCAATGATGCATCAGCACGTAAGAAAAGAGCTTGTGAATTTGCCTTTGATTTATATTTAATTAAACTCAACAAATAGTACAGTGGAATCTTGATAACGTCAGCACTGTCAGACCAGAAAGATTGGTCGACTTTAAGCAAGGTTGGCTTTATTCATTAAATTTTTATTTTTTTTTAATGAGCTTTTTTATAGCGCAATATCCACTAAACATGCTCAAAGCGCTTTACAGCGGGTCCTCGGCCAATAGCAACACTTAGCATTTAGGACGGGACATGACGCCTGTTAGGCCATATACAATTTTTCGGACAGAGACAATGCTGTTAACAGCCAGGTACTCATTTCACACCTGAGTACGGTGAGAGAATGTGAGTAAAGAGCTTTTTCCAAGGAGTCAACTATGCGCCGAGCGAGGCTCGAACCCAGGAGCTTCCGATCTGAAAGCGAGTGTCATACCACTAGACCACATAGCCGTATATTCATTATCAATGGACACACATTTAGGTAAAGAAGAGAAAATTTGGGACCAACAAGAGGTGTTGACTTTAAGCAGAAGTTAACTTTAAGAGTGGTGACTTTATGTGGATTCCTCTGTATGAACATTTATATAGCTTATTTAGACAGGTGTATCTCAATCATTGTTAGGCATAGTATTTTTACTAGCTTTTTTTAATGTGTCACTCTCTACCTATATTTACTCATTCACACATGAGTCAAGTATGTTAAGTGTCTCACCCAATGAGACATTGAAGATACCAGAAATGTTGCAACTATTGTTATGCATTGTCATCATCATCATCATCAACATCATCATCATTCCTCTTCATTAAGTTCTTTCAGGCATCATTATTTTGGGTCAGCCAGCTTAACTGATTCGATGTCTCACTAACCTTCTTCATTTTCTACACCACTCTCCCTATCCAAGTTCCTTGCAGTCTGCCTCTTTTTGTTTTTCCGATTAGAAACTCGTAACATT
>NC_088364.1:59824362-59884362 GCF_034508935.2 Berghia stephanieae
GTCCAGAGCAGAATCTCTTTTACTGGTCAATGGCCACACAGTGCGGCGGTCTTGAAAGGCAAAAATAATAATGTAATCCAATCCTACTTTCTACAAAAGTACTATGAATTGAAGCAATGGTATCATTTCTTTCATCAGAACATTCAATTGGCCCTAGAGGGGTATTTTAATTGAGATTTTGCGCCAAATTCGCTGTCTTAGCTTGTCATTCTCATGCTGCCTCAATCAGGTGTCAGCCATTTTGTGGTGGAAAAGCGAATATAGCCTCAGCGCTGAAAGAGTTAATGATGAAATCTTAAAGGTACAGCTCTGTAACTCCGAAAATATCAGACTCCAAGCGCTTAAATTACATTGGCTCTAAATTTTTTGTCAAACACACAAACTGTCTCACTTTTCATACCATCTACTAAATCTAAACTGGTAGTTTATAAACGAACGCTTGATAATAGGCAAAAAGTTGGGGTTTTTTCCACAAATGCTCTGTGGTAAAATGTTCTAGGCAGACAGGCCAAAATGAGAAAAGGATCTCATTTCAGCTACTGTGCCTATCCAAGGGACAACTAATTTTATGAATAACTGTTTGGGCATAAGAGGACACGGTTTTGAATATGCAATTTTCAAAATGCAAATGTTTTCAGATTTTAGAATGCGAGATACTTCATAATTTTTATTTTCTTCTGTTTTAATTAAAGAGTTAGACATAAATAGACAAGTAATTATTTTAAAATGTAAAAACATTTTTGAATGGTATTTATTAATGCATAGCTGCTAACCAGTACGATAAAATCGTACTTAGTACAATTTGGCCAATCCAGAAAAAGAAAAAAAATCCAGAAAAAAAAAAAGAAAAAAAAGATGAAAATCTGATAAAAATTATCTTGGGAGAAAATTTTCGCCACAACGGAGGCTGTTGAGCCCAAGCCTCAGTAAACTGCTTCTGTCACCACCTCCCCATCACTTATGCCTACCTAGTATGATGATAAAGGTAAGCTTCTCTTAGTATTACAGTTCTGATCATTCTAGTACTTAAGTACATTAATAGATATGCCATTTTAAGACATGAATTGGGCGTCCACGCTGCACCGCGTATAATAATACGTTTTTGCATTTTGAAAAGTTGGCAGCTATGTTAATGATGTGTGGTTTTTCATGATTTTAAAAATCTTTTTGTATTAGTTCAAAGTTTTATTTTGATAATAATTTTCTTTTTTTTTTTTTTTTGTTCAAAGCATTAGTCAGAAAAAGACAATTGCTCATTTTGATGGTATTAATGACAAAGAGGGGCTATCCCAACAATTTTAAAAACTCGTATCCTGGGTGGGGTCCTTTGACCTCCGATGGTGGTCAGGAGATCACTTGCTGTGTCTCCTATCCCCTTATATCTGTTTTCAGAGTTGCTTTCTGTCTTTGTCTTGGAATGGGATTGCTTGGTGTTGTTCTGGCCCTTTCTGGGATCATTAGCTGAGAGGGAAACAGTCTAATTTGTTTTAGTATTCGTTTTGGGAGATGATTTATTTTTTCTGTGTAAAATGTTTTTTTAATTATGTCTTTTGTTTTGGATATGTTTTGTCAACATTTGAGTGTGTTCCTCTTAATGGGAGGCTGTGCTGGTGTCAGGATAAGACTTTTAGGTGATTTCAAACTTAGTACATTGATAGTTTGTTCTTGGAATCTACATCTGTTCCCTCTTCAAACTAAACTAATTCCTGTTTGTCTTACTTTTTCTTTGGTGCTTTAAATCCTATTTCTAGAATTTTTGACTATCCCATTTTCTTCCTTTTTACTGGCGCTGATATGACCTAAATATGTTGCAAGCGCTGTAAAACCCTTCAAAACAAAACAAAAACAATATATCTTCATCTTCTCTCACACTTAAAAAGATGTCTATGCCAATGTCAGCATTTTTATATTAACCCTTTTTTATATTTATAGTCTTAAAAAATGAATTGATCTTGAAATAAAGACCTTTAATATAGAAGTCCTGCCTACTTCAATGAAAAATTCTTAAAGCTACACATTTTTTACCTCCACCTGCAGATCTACAGAAATATCAAAGGATCAATAAAACTTGATAAAAATGAAAATTGTGCATTAGAACTCCAATATTCAGGACTATAAAGCTGAATGTGGCTATGTGGTCTTGTGGTATGGCACTCGCCTTCGGATCAGAAGGTCCTGGGTTTGATTCCCACTCTGAGCAGTGCATAGTTGAGTCCTTGGAAAAGGCTCTTTACTCACATTCTACTCGGGAATAAAAATGAGCTCATGGCTGTTAACTGTGTTGTATTTGTCAGAAGAAATTGTAATATTGCTAACAGGCGTCATGTCTTGTTCTACATGTTAAATGTTGCTGGTGGCTAGGGACCCCTTGTAAAGCGCTTTGCACTCCTTAAGTGGATATTGCATTATATAAAAGCCCATTTTAAGAAAATACAAATACTTCGACATTATTTTTTTTTCTCCTATAAAAACTACAATTTTTAACATTTTTAAATCGGTAAGTCTGCTATGGTAAATGGTGTCCAGATATTATTTGGAAACATTTTTTTAATAATGCGGGATCGCCCACTTGTCTTTTAAACCGACCATTTTGCAATCCCATTTTTCAGATAGCCTTTTAAGAAATCTAATCGTTCAACTTCTATGGCAATTGTCATTCGTGGTGTCATTAAATCCTACTTGAAATAAAACTAAAACTGAAACATTCTTCAATGGAATACTGTTAGATACCGTCGCCTAAGCATTCCATCATGAAATATAGATGATCTATCAAACAAACACATGATGTCAACAGGAATCACCCATGTTGTCCAAACTGAGCAAAGTGGAGGTTAATAGTCTTGCCGCAAGAAAAAAAAAAAGTGCCTACAGCAGAGATCTAATCTGGGACCTTCCAGGTCAAAGTGCAATGTTGTAACCACTTGGCAACAATGCCAGGTACTTATTTAATACATGAGAGGGACTCGAACCCAGGACCTTCCTATATTAAAGCGAATGTTATACCATAAGACCACACAGCTGCCCAAACACAAATTACTTAGAATAGAGTCGACTTTGAGTTACACTCAGATTCAGAAATTTCTGACTTAAAATCCTCCTTTTCTTTTCATTGATTTCAGAACGTCCAAAAGCCAGTGGATGGGAGTCGGACAATTCCAACGCTTTACTACAGAAGTTCAGGAACTACGAAATTTGAAGAAGAAAAAATGAGATTTATAAACTATGGAATCTGAATAAAGTCAACACTCCTAACTTAAAGGCACCACCTCCTGTTGGTCCTTAATCTCAGTCAAACCTTGGGTTAAATTCCACCATTTTTTCTGGTCCGGTGATGTTGACTTTATTGGGATTCCACTGTACTTGCATTGTGATCTCTCTAGTCTTTCTGGTGATGTGGTTGAATCAAGTAGATGTGGGTAGCAATGGCTGAAATTTAATGTCACACTTTGTAAAAGTATCGAACAATAAATAGATAAAGCGGATTCATAAAAGAAGTGATAGCATAACAACTTGACAGGGAATGTTTTGGGCTCAAAACTCATCTTCAATTAGCCAACAACAATAACAGGTAGTCATTAAAGTTAAAAGAATTAAAATGTTTCATCCAAGTTGAATTTTTCAAATCTTACTATTGCTTGTAAAATACAATATCATTTTTGAAGAAGAGTACTTAAATATCTTTTTTAACGAACTGAGAGATTTGACAAATTTTTCCTCTTTTTTTTTTTTTTTGATTTGTTCATTAAAAAAAAATATTCAAGTACTCTTGTTCGAAAATGATATTGTATTTTTACAAGCAATAGTAAGATTTGAAAATCTGAACATGGATGAAACATTTTATTTCCTTTAACTTTAATGACTACCTTCAGATTGGTATTGTCTTGATTTGCAATTCTTTGGTGGACTTGAGCACTAGCATTACTAACATTTGCTATTTCTTTACCTTGAGTTGTGAACGGCTTTTGAAGAGAATTTTTTTGTTGTTTTTTTTTTTTTACAATTGTTATAATTACACCGTTTTGCAAATTAGACATTTTCTTCATCACAATTGGAGATATAGGAACACTGTATCGAGTGGATGTAGATGAGATTTAAACAGTAATGAATAACAATAAACACATTAGCTTAAAAAAAACAAACACAATGTTTTGGGCTCAAAACCCTTCTTCAGCAAATAACGACAACAATAAAAACACAAATGCATCATTTGAAATCCAGATGGACGACAGAAATAGTACGTCCTTTCTGCAAGTAATAGGAGATCATTTTCGTTAATTCCTTTTTACAGTCCACAGCTTCTTCCAGCAGCTTTGTATTCCTTTGACCTTTGACTTGTAGAGGGTCTTATTACAGAAAGAACTTGCTTTTTTCCTCTCTGCCGTCTATCTGGGTTTTTATGTAATGTATTGATTTTTAAAAAATTAATTGTTCTTGTTGGCTGAAGAAGGGTTTTGAAGCTGAAACGTTTCGTGTTTGGTATTTTTTTCATTTTTTTTTTCAACCTGTTATATTCCTTTTTGTTTCTAACCTTTTAGATGCAATTTAGAATGTTTTGTAGTGGTTGTTACTCAATTTACTAAAAAATAAATGTTAGTTATGTCAGTAGTCGATTCCACCAATGAATTAAATTGTCCTTCAATCCTTTGCTAACCAGAAATCAGTTTCTTCTGTACCCAGACTATGCTGTGTTCATACTCACACATTGTATATATATATGTGACTCACCGTATCAAAATGGTATTAAGTCAGGATGAAGCGGATGCTGTAAATTGAATTTATAGACACAAATAAGAAATTCTTCGTTAGGATGGAGATTAAATACGTCTTGCATTGCAAAAGACTCAAAGTTCGTATGTGGTCTTGTGGTATGATACTCACTTTCGGATCAGAAGGTCCTAGGTTCGAGCCTCGCTCAGTGCATAGTTGAGTCCTTGGAAAAGGCTCTTTAATCACATTCTCTCACCGTACTCAGGTGTAAAATGAGTACCTGGCCGTTAACAGCGTTGTCTCTGTCCGAAAAAAAATGGTAATATCGCCCTATAGACATCGTGTCCCGTCCTACATGTTAAGTGTTGCTGTTGGCCAGGGACCTCTTGTAAAGCGCTTTGAGCACATTGAGTGGATATTGCGCTATATAAAAGCTCAATTAATTTTTACCATTTGCATTCTAAATTCACATTTTGGGGTTTGATTCATCCTGACATAAAACTGTTTTGAGATGATGGGTCTTGTACAAGAAGATTACGGCAATATTGTACAATGTCTGTACAAGTAAAAGCTGTTCCATATAAATGATCTTGTTCAACCAGATTAATTTTCATATGAAGCATATCTCTAATTTGCCAAAACAAAATGGAAAAAGAAATATCAATGAAAGAGAAGAGAGGGATAGAGAGAGAGAGAGAGAGTTCAGTTTAAGCGGTGAAAGACAACCAGCTTTATATAAATAATAATGTTTCATCCCAGAGATGTATGTTTGCATATTATACAGGCCTGTAAATCTTCCGTCTATTGTCGGATTTCCGACATTACGATTTTGCTCTTTAAGTGCTAAAAAAAAAAAAAGATAATAGTAAAAATAAAATTCGTAACGTCAAATAACAGAACTAATAAAAAAGAAAATAAAAGATGTTTATTTCGTTCCTTGAAAAAATTAGATTTTATTCCATTTCAAATGCCGACTTCAAAAAACAAAACAAAAAAACTTGTTATTTGTCGCATCAAAGACAAAACTAAACTTGTTGTATATCAGATAGCTATAATATTATCATGAGTGTAGACGCTCCGCTAGACGTGGGTGTATTCACTGCCTGGCTACTGTGCCACAGCCAGTGAGTGAGGGTCGCGAAGTTCGCGCGTCGTCTTCACACACACACACCTAGTCAGTAAATAAAGCACGCACAGAAGTGTGTCGAACCGGACCGGAAGGTTTCTCTCTATTTTGCTACCGACACACATGCATATCTCCGGTTCTCATATCGTTTTCTCTATATTTTATTGGTTCCATCCCGATGTGAGATGGAAAAAAAATAATGCGAAATAATTATTTTTCTTCGAAATATATATTCTTCTTCGAAAGCTCTCACACGACCGTACCACCTCTTCTTCATTTTCTTTTTCTTTGTTGTCGTCGTCCTCTTCTTCTTCTTCTATAAGAATTAATCCAAATAAACGAAAGACTCAGCATAAACATTTAACACAAACGGGAGCGAAGATACGCAGCTTCCCGTGTGAAGCACGAGATACACATCCTTCAAAAGGGTAGGAATTGTTCTCTTCCTTTCATTTAACAACCAACTCAGACCTGGGCCTTCAAATAATTGGGATTTTTAAATTTTTTTTGGTACCATAAAATAAGGACCTCGTTATAAACAAGTAGGGGAAAGTGACATGATTTGACTAGTCAATTGACGTGTCATAACTGTGTTGTGTCCATATTTTTGTCCTGTTGTGTCTATTTTCGCATGTTCAAAAAGTTCGGACAATTTTTTTCATCAACCATTTACAGGCCTGATTATATCTTTTGCTCCATTATAACTATAAACCAGAGAAATTTAATTTTTAAAATTTAATTGTTTGAATTTATATATTACCCTCATGCTCAACCTCTGAATTATTTTTTTCGTATTGTGTTTATTCTTTGCAGCTAAATTTAAAAAAGAAGCTATTTCTCATTTTACTTTCAATTTGTATCTGGTCCTTTACAAATACTCATAAGCGTATGAGAAGCAATGTCAAATTCTATTATTTTTTTCTTGATCATTTTTATGTCATTTAAAATTTAAAATGATTGGGATTTTAGCTTTTGTTAAAGATAGTGCAATATCCACAGTTCACTAACTGTGCTTCTGGGTGGGGTTCCTGACCTCCCATAGTAGTCAGGGAGGTACATACTGTGTCTTCTATCCCCCTATGTATGTTTTCCAACATGCTTTCTGCTTTGTCTTGGAATGAGATTCCTGGTTTTGTCCTGGCCCTGACCGGATACCCTGGCTGGGAGGGAAAGCCAAATGTATAGTTAGTTTTGGGAGATGATATTTTTTTCCTTGTAAATCATCTCTCTGTTATGCACTGTATTATGTTTTGTTTATGTATTATATTTGATTTGTAAACATTTGAGTGTATTCCTCTTAGTAGGGACCTGTGCTTGTGTCTGGATGAGACTTTTAGGTGATTTCAAACTGAGTACACTGATAATGTGCTCTTGGAATCTAGATCTATTGCCTATTTGAACCAATTCCCCTTTGTCTGCCTTATTCTTGGATGCTTTAATTGTAATTCTAGACCTTTTTATTATCCCATTTAAAGCGCTTTACAAGCCGTCTTAAACCAACAGCAATACTTAACATGTAGGATGAGACATGGTGCCTGTTAGGTTACGTTACAATTTTATTTCTGACAGACTGTTAACCAGTAGTTACTCATTTTACACCTGAGTATGGTGAGAGAATGTGTTTAAAGAGCCTTTTCTAATAACTCTACTATGCAGCTCAGAGCGGGACTCAAACCCTGGCCCTCCCAGTCATACGACAAGACCACTTAGCTGCACTTAATTAGACAACTTAAATTCATTACTGAAAATAAGGAGTATTGTATCCAAAGAGCCATAATAGTGGGTGGGTTGAAAGAAAGTATCTGTAATAGTAATAGATTGATGTCTTTTATTTTCTTCCTTGTAATTAGTTGGAATCTCAAGATAGATGGCCATGTTAAATATATTTATATACACATTTTAAACTCATACTTTTGTATTCATCGCTTCTTATAATATACATTTTGATGTCTTAAGAGATTAATTTTATTGTTGAAAAATCAAATTTGCTATGCCCAAATGAATTATGTCATCAATGCTTTTTCAAACTGGCATACTTTATTTTATTGAGCATGTTGCCCTTTATGTTATATATATATATATATATATATATATATATATATATATTATATATATATATATATATATATATTATATAGTGAGTGAAATCAACTTGCATTTTGTCCAATAATACAGCAGTTTTGTCACCAAGGCATCTCTTCAGTTGTCAGTACGATCTGCTGTATTGGACGAAATGTGAGTTGATTTTACTCATTTTATAATGCTTTGAGTTGTGAATTTATTGAGCACTGTCAGAACTACAGGACATCCATCAATAATAATTATATGATATAATATATATATATATATATATATATATATATATATATATATATATATATATATATATATATATATATATATATATATATAGATTTTTGTGATGAATGAAGCTGTGATCATTTTCATGTCAATTTCTCTAAATGTTAGTGATGTCACTGTTGTAGTGTAGTTGTAATATTGTTTGGCATGATGGCCACTTTATCTAAACAGATTTTAATGTGAAGTGGTGCCTATTTCTAATTTATATATCTACTTGTTTAGATTACTACTATTACTACCAAACAGTTGCTGCATTTAATGTGAATTATTGTTTTATTTTGAGATGGAAATTAGTTTTATATTTAAATTTTTATAGACGGTACATTCCATTTGTTTACATCAGAAATTAGCTATATCAGAATGCAAACGTTCTGACCATTTCTTGGCTTTTTGATGTCTCAAAAAAGTGACATCAATCTAAATGCAGATGTAGTCAAACACCATCTCAGTGTCTGGTCAAATTTTAGTGTCACAATCTACTTGTTTATATTGAAGTTTCCAACGAATGTTTTGTTTGTTATTTGTTTTTGTTTTCCGTTTCTTACAGCATTTTTCACTAATAATTGTTCCAGGAGCAGCAATTTGAAATTTTATTCACTTAGATTATGATTGTTCAGGGGCCCTGATGTGAGATCCCATCTATTATTTACAGGGACGAGGCCCTGAGTGGTTAAAGCATTGCACTGTGACCTGGAAGTGGAAGGTGCTGACTTCGTGCCCCTTGTCAGGCACCTTTGTTTTTCTCCTTGGGCAAGATTATTAACCCCGATTTGCTCACTTTGGACATTATGGGCGATTCCTGTTGACATCAGATGTTTGTTTGATGGTTTATCGATATTCCTTTTGAAATGCCTAGGCAAAGCCATCTCACAATGCTGCATGGAAGGGCATACGGTACTATTTACATTGTTTACTCACTCAATTCTAGAGATTTTTGCTACTTTTCAAAATTTGAAAAAATGTATTAAAAATGAGCATGTACAAACTACCATTATTAACGTGTAAAAACTAAAAACATTAGCTTTGATACTACTCCCATAAATTTGTCTCAGAAAAATGTAATAAATAGGCATGGGGTGAAAGTAACCCAGTAAACTACGGATATAGTCGGTGTTAGGGTTGAGTGAGTTAGAGACGTGAATAACATACTATTCTTATAGTTGTTTAGTTTGTTACCAAATTTTTAAAAAAAATTTTTAAAAGCTTTTATATAGCGCAATATCCACTAAACTAAAGCGCTTTACAAGGGGTCCCTGGTCAACAGCAACATTTAACATTTAGGACGGAGCATGACACCTGTTAGGGGATATTACATTTTTTTCAGACAGAAACCGCTATTAACAGCCAGGTACTCATTTTACATCTGAGTACGATGAGAGAATATGAGTAAAGAGCCTTTTCCAAGGACTCAACTATGCGCCGAGTGAGGCTCGAACCCAGGACCTTCCGATCCGAAAGCGAGTGTCATATCACTAGACCACATAGCCACACTATAGTTGCTGCATTCGTGAGTTGTGGTATTTATTTGAGATGGATAATAAACTTATATTTCAATTTTTATCGATGATTTTTATTTGATTTAACTGTTATTGTTTATTTGTTAGACGTTATTCTGTCCCCGCGGAAAATTGCAAATGAAAACCCAAAAAATTGCACCCAAAATTCAAAAAATTGCATGCAAAAAAATGCAAAAATTGCAAGGAAAAATTGCAAATTTAAGACATTGTTTTCAATAAACAGCGCCCAATAATTTATTCTTGCTTTAATTCTATGACAAGCACAGTCCACCAATTTTAGTTGGTATGTATTATACAGTATTGTGTCCATAAATTACATTAAATTACATTTATATTGACATTGCATACTCAGAAAAGAAATATTATGCCAGGTATATACAGGGGATGCCACCAGGAGATTTTGAAAAAAAAACAAAAAACAAAACTTTTACACAAATGCATGGATTCCTAACATTTATGTGGTAGAAAAGCTCATAATTTTTTTAAAATATTATTATTATTATTATTATTATTATTATTATTATTATTATTATTATTATTATTATTATTATTATTATTATTATTATTTATTATTATATTATTATTATTATTTTTTTTTTTTTTTTTTTTTTTTTTTTTTAATTATTATATTATTATTATTATTAATATCATTATTATTAAAATTTATTATTATTATTATTTATTATTATTATTATTATTATTATTATTATTATTATTATTATTATATTTCCAAGTAATCTATACATTATAATAATACAGGGGAACTCGGGAATAACGAGGTCGAGGGGACCGACCATAAAAACTTTCTATTTCCGAATTACATGAATCTATGTTTATGGTAGTATATTAAACACCCATAATAAAAATTTTAAAAAATACATAAATAAATAAAATAAAAAAATATTTTAAAAAAAAATTTTAAAAAAAAAAATTAAAATTAAAAAAAAAATTTAAAAAATAAATAAATAAATATATATATATATATATATATATATATATATATAAAATAGATTGATGTTATCAATAAAACTATTATTAAATAGCATCTTTAATAGTTTTGTGTGACGGTGGCAGTAGTATTTTCATATGTTTAGCATTATAAGATTATATGTGACTCCAGAACATGGAAAATTGCAAAAAATTGCGGCAATTGTCAAAATTGCGGCGGCCGCCCGCGATTTCCTGGAGGGACAGGTTATTATCAACAGACTTTCTTACTTGAGCTTTTTTATAGAGCATAATACCCACTTAACGTTCTAAAATGGTTTACGAGGTGTCCCTAGCCAACAGCAACACTTAACATTAAGAACGAGACCTGATGCCTGTCTGTTGGGCAAAATGACAATTTTTTCTTGTTTTAAAGAAACAACTGAAGAAGAGATTTCTAAAATAATTTTTTCATCTTCCTCGAAGTCATGTGATTTAGATCCTTTACCAACTAATATTTTGAAATTATGTCTTCCTGAATTGATACCTTGCATAACTTATATTATAAATCAGTCACTTATCTCAGGACAAGTCCCAGATATCTATAAACATGCAATTGTAAAACCTCTCATAAAAAAGCAAAATCTCGATGTAAATGACCTTAGTAACTACCGTCCCGTCTCAAATCTGCCATTTCTTTCTAAAATCCTTGAAAAAGTTGTCCTCAGACGTCTTTCACATCTCCATGAAAACAATCTATGGGAAAAATTTCAGTCAGCTTATCGTTCTTACCACAGCACAGAAACTGCTCTGTGCTGTGTTGCGAGTGATTTGCTTGATGTTTTAGATAAAGGTTCTGTTTCTCTTCTGACATCGTTAGACCTTTCGGCGGCGTTTGATACTATTGATCACGGTATTCTCATTAAACGACTTAATATAACTTTTGGCTTGTCTGGGACTGTCTTGCAGTGGTTTGAATCTTATTTAGATGGCAGAAAGCAACAGGTTATGATTTTAGATAAACTTTCTCGTCAACATACATTGTCTTTTGGTGTTCCTCAAGGCTCTGTTTTGGGTCCAATTCTTTTTGTTTTGTATACTTCTCCATTATCTAATGTCATCACTGGTCATGGGCTGCGCTATCATCTCTATGAAGATGATACGCAGATTTATGCTACTGAAAAAACAAAAAATCTCGAAACTGTAGTGAAACGTGTGGAAGAATGTGTGACGGGTGTAAAAGAGTGGATGGATACAAACAAGTTGAAGATGAATGAGTCAAAAACAGAAGTGATGATTGTGGGAAATAGAGGGCAGTTGAAGGTGAATGATGGTCTTGAGGTGTTGATTGGGGGTGAAAAGATCAAAGTTTCAAAGACTGTGAAAAATTTGGGTGTCTATTTTGATTCAGAAATGAGAATGTCAGCTCACATTTCTGCTCTCTGTAAATCTTTATACTTTCAATTAAAGAAAATCAGTTCGATCAGTCAGTATATTGCAATTGGAACATGTAAAACATTGGTTGTTTCCCTCATTTTTTCGAAACTAGATTATTGTAACTCGCTGCTTGTCAACTTGCCTCAGGCTTCTATTAAACAATTACAACTACTGCAAAACAGTGCAGCAAGATTAGTTTTTGGCAAAAAAAAATTTGATCATGCAACCCCTTTGTTGGCCTATCTCCACTGGTTGCCCATTGAAAAGCGCACATATTACAAAGCAGCGTGTCTTGTTTATAAGTGTTTGGCTGGTATAGCACCGGCATATCTCACAGATCACGTGGTCATGTGTAAATTTGAAAATTACACTTTAAGATCATGTAATGACCAAACGAAAATTTCGGAAAAAAGATCAAGAACAAAATTTGGTGATAGATCGTTTGCTTGTTTCGGCCCCAAGATTTGGAATGAACTACCACGTGGTCTGAGGGAGTGCAAGTCTTTACCTACTTTTAAAAAGAATCTCAAGACACATTTTTACTGTATTTGTTTTTCTTGACTCTATATGAATCCTTGATTTGGCTATGAATTATTATTGTATATTATTTTTTTTTCACTTAAAATTGATATTTATATTGTAAAGTGCCCAGAGCTTGTGTTTTTACATGAGAATGAGCGCTACATAAATGTGTATTATTATTATTATTATTATTATTATTATTATTATTATTATTATTTTCCCAACAGAGACAATGCTTTTAATGTCCAGGTGCTGGAATTTGAGATATTTAAAGGAAATTCCCCTAAAATGGAAAAGTTGAGAGCAGAATTTTTTCATTGGATTTTTTTTTTCTAAATGATGTTACTTTATTGAAATATTGGTTTGTCCTGGCTGCCTTACTTTAAAAAACATCTTTTCAATGTCTTGAAGTTGCTGTCCACCATTTTGTTTTCCACGCTCCGTGCTGCTCGAGAGAAATGTGCAAACCAAGTCCAATGCCTCATTGTGTAGGAATAGAGAAATTTGAAGGCATTGACTAAATATTGTTGTAAATTACATTAGATTTACAACAATCAATATTTAGTCAATGCCTTCAAATTTCTCTATTTGTTATTATTACGTACCGTAGTAAGGTCTATATTATAAATACAGGTTACTTGTACATTAGAATGAGTTATTGCCTTAAAATGTACTCACACAAGTTGGTGCATTTTCCCATTGTTGTTAAATGTACTTATCCGTAATTTAGTATATATATTAATTTTACATTCTTTGAAAATGTATTGTTTTACTTTGATACGATGTCATAATTATATTTGTGAAAGAGAGATTTAAGTAAAGGGAATGAAATAAGCAGCAATATTGCTTTGCTGGTATTGAGCTTTGTTATGTTTTCTATGATATGTTGCGGTTAACTAACTCGATTTACTAAATTCTTTACTGTCAATCCAACAACTCACCTAAATTATACCAAGAAGTTCACAAGACCAAGTTATCAATCCGATACACACACTTCGTAGTCCCTTATTATGCTGTCATTACTCTCCCAACTGACCTCCTGATTCCCACACACCCTCCATTCCACTTCCTTTCCTCCAGTGCACATGTCATCTTGTGCAGGCAGGACGATCACCATCACTGTATCAACACTCATGAATATCATCATCATAACCACAAATATTTTTTAAATCTCATAGCAGTGGGTGGATTTGTTTGTTTGTTTGTTTTTAAGGGTTTTACGGCGCTTGCAACACATTTTGGTTATATCAGCGCCAGTAAAAAGGAAGAAAATGGGATAGTAAACAGTTATAGAATTACAATTAAAGCACCCAAGAAAAAGTAAGACAAAGAGGAACTGAGAACAAATAGGGATGAGATTTAGACTCCAAGAGCACACCACCAATGTACTTAGTTTGAAATAAGCTACAAGGCTCATCCAGACACAAGCACAAAATCCAACAAAGAGGAACACACTCAAATGCTTACATCATACATTCAAAATAAAAATAATAATACATAACAGAGAGATGATTTACAAGGAAAAAAATATCATCTCCCAAAACAATAACTATGCATTTGACTGTTTCCCTCCCAGCCAGGACTCCGGCCAGGGCCAGGACAAAACCAAGTAATCTCATTCCAAGACAAAGGCAGAAAACATGTTGGAAAACAGATATAAGGGTATAGAAGACACAGTATGGACCTCCCTGCCCGCTGTGGGAGGTCAGGATCCCCACCCAGGTGGGTGGATTTCTCCTAGGGATGAAGAAAACAATGGTCTCTTGAACTGATTGTGTTTGACTCCCTGCAGTGCTGATGGTAAAAAAGAAACATCACCACACTGACTGCATCAGGAAGATCACACAGCTGTATGGTGTCTCATCTTGCAACAAAAACAAGCAAAATTTGGTGCCTTCAGTGACCCCGGATAGTGACCAAAACAAAAATAAATGTCATAGTTCTTCAGGGCCCATGGAGCCAGATTCTGTTCTGGTTTTTGTAACATTAAACAAACAATAGGAGATGCTTGCTGCTCTGGTCCTGGGTGTTAAAGAGGATTCTTTATTGCACCCAAAATCGATACCACCCTTTTCTTGTTAAGCCAGAAGATCAGTTAGTGATAATCTTTCAATTTGTTAATGAATTGAGAGGTGCTAGTGTGTCTTTCATACAAAATGAGGCTAGTCCAAATTACAATTACAATGGTATCTCAATAAAGCCAACTCTATTTTTCAGTGTAAGGGTTTTATGGTGCTTGTTTTACATTTAGGTCATTTTAGTGCCCGTAAACAGGAAGAAAATGTGATAGTAAAAAAAATTCTAGATCCACAATTAAAAGCTCACCAGAAAAGTAAGGCAAAGGGGAATGGTACGAATAGGGAATATATTATATGTAGATTTCAAGAGCATTCTATCTCACTGTATGAGATCACCATAAAGTCTCATCCAGACACCAGCACAGGATTCCCCTAAGAGGAACACACTCAAATGCTTACATTATACATTCATGTTTTGTTTTGTTTTTACGGGTTTTACGGCACTTGCAACACACTTAGATTATATCAGCGCCAGTAAAAAGGAAGAAAATGGGATAGTAAAAAGTTCTAGAATTACAATTAAAGCACCCAAGAAAAAATAAGACATAGGGGAACTGAGAACAAATAGGAATAGATGTAGATTCCAAGAGCATACCACCAATGTACTTAGTTTGAAGTCACCTATAAGTCCTATCCGGACACAAGCACAAAATCCAACAAAGAGGAATACACTCAAATGATTACATTATAGATGTCTACATTAAAAATAACAAATATAATAATACAAAACAGAGAGATGATTTACAAGGAAAAAAATATCATCTCTCAAAACAATAACTATGCATTTGACTGTTTCCCTGCCAGCTAGGACTCTGGCCAGGGCCAAGACAAAACCAAGTAATCTTATTCCAAGACAAAGACAGAAAGCATGTTGGAAAACAGATATAAGGGGATAGAAGACACAGTATGTACCCCCCTGCCCACTATGGGAGGTCAGGAACCCCACCCAGTTATACATTCATAACAACAAATATAACAATACATAACAGAGAGATGATTTACAATTTTAAAAATATCATCTCCCAAAACTTGTAACTGCCAATTGACTGTTTTTCCCCCAGCCAAGGACTCTGACAAGGACAAAACCTAGTAATCTCATTCCAAGACAAAGACAGAAAGAAAGTTGGAAATAAGGTATATATAGGGTTTTAGAAGACACAGTAAGTGATGCCTTTCCCATGATAAGAGGTCAGGAACCCCACCCAGAAAAATTGGTTGACTTTATCCAATTATCAATGAAACACACTTGGATAAAGAACAGAAAATTTTGGGTGTTGATTTTATATGGATTCCACTGTACATGTATGTTGAGAGTCGTCTGATCCAAGAGCTTCGCCTGACCACAGACATACAGTGCAATCATATTTTGGTGATTCAAAAACATGTTATAATTTAATTACAATGACTTAAAACTAGATATTTTTATTAGTTTGTAGTAGGAGTCGAAATTATATTTGAATTTTCATATCACAATAAATAACAATGTCAAGAAAAAAAAAAAGATTGCAATACACATATTTACATTATGACCAAACCATTTCAATTGCAACTTGGTCTCTCGGTGATTCTTCAGAGATTTCAACGATTGTTGGATTGGAAAATTAACACTAACAATTTATCTTATTTAAGTCAGGTGGTATTATAAATCTGTGTCAACTTTGATCTGTCGTGTTGACAAATAAAAAAATCTGACAAGTCTTGTGTCAAATATGACAAAGACAGGAGATATGTCGTGTTGACAAATGAAAAATCTGACAAGTCTCATAATATGACAAAAAAAGAGTATCTGTCATGTTGATTAGTTCTTCAGCCATTAACGAAAACAATTTAAACTCCAAACCGAGAACAGAGAAATAATTGGTATGGCCATTTGAAAGTAATAGAATCTTGTATTAATGTTTTGTTTTTTTGTTATTGGCAGAAGAAGGATTTTAGACCCAAAACGTTCCATGTTTGATATTTGATTCTTTTTCCAAACTGTTATATTCATTTTTGAACATTACTCTCTTACATCCCAGAGCTTACTATCACTTTGACTTGTTTTATTTGACAAATTTTGCAACTGTCGCATTCAATGTTTCATCGCTCTTCTATCAAAGAATCACAAAATCATTCACACACAGTCCCTTTTACACTTATATGTTAAATATATATACACAGACTAATATCATTAATTTCATCAAGAGTTCTCCCCGTCCTTCCACTTTCTACTATCACCAATAGTCTGCAACTCTGTATCCGGTGATGAAATCAGTTGAAACAAAGTAGGAGTTTTACTGAGGTTGGGGTTATCCCGTTCTAGACATCGTATCCAATTCACAACACTGGACTTGCTACTGGTTCCAGTGATACACAGTCCGAGAACGGTGCTGTCGTCTTGTTCGTGAACGCTTAGGACAGGGTGAAGTTCTGTGTAGTGCTCTTCCTCAAAGAAATTTTTCCATTCAAATAAATCTGAAACAGAAACGAGAATATGTGACCAATCTTCTCAAACTGGTTTTAATGTTGGAATGGTTTCGATGCTCATAATTGAGTTTATCGACCGTTCTATAAGGAAAAAAAGGTCGAATGTTTTTAATGGCCTGGTCGATTCTTTACCCGAAGCTTGTATGAACCATTATTTTGAAAAATAAGAGAAATATAAATTCGTATGTCCAAGCGGCAGATATAATTTGAAAGGGTAGCTTAAGCACTTTAAAATATGACATTTATAGCTTATTACAGTTGGTCGTCGTCATCAGATTTTGAGCACATTGAGTGGATATTGCGCTGCACAAATAATCAAAATGCCGAAGACATCTGTAGGTTGCTTAACCACAGACTCATACAATTATATTAATATTTGGGTTTTTTATTAACAATATAAATATATATATATAGTTTCTTTTGTATTAAACAAACAATAGCAATTGTTTGCTACCTTGTGGATAGGATGCTGATGTATTGCAAAGTACTTTCTACTAGATCTAGCAAATCCAGCAACCCAGTCACTGCTGGGTGTACAAGGTGGTCAGAAAGCAATCTCAAGTGCATCCATGATCGATGGCGGTCCCTATGTGTGTAAAGAGAGTAGTCTACCAACTGAGCTATTGTGACCCCTATTTTAAAAATTTTATTTTAATGTCCCCATAATTGTTTGCATATTTTAACATTTTTCATGGACAAAAAAAAGATCTGACTGACTGTCTTCGTCATCTTCTTCCTTCTCCATTTGTTTCTGTTTCATCAAAGCGTTGATGTTTGGCTCAGCCCTCAAGAGGAAATAATTTTGTTTCACATATCTCGTCATGACGTGGAAAGGACCTTCAACGAACAAGGGTGATTCACTGTTATGTTCTTCTAGCAGCCTTCGCTGAGTGCGACTCTGAGCACTGACTATAAATGTGTCTTCCTCAGGGTGTTCCATCAAATCGATGGTCTGTCATGAAACATGGAGAAAAATAAAAGTTATCAAATAATTATTCTAAAACGTAATTCAACAAAATTGAGTATAACAGCTTCAAAAAAAGAACAAAATACCAAACGCGGAACATTTCAGGCTGAATACCCTTTTTCAGCCAATAAAAAAACTCCAATAAATACATTATTTTACATCCAGACAAACAGCGAGAAGATTACAACTTTTTGTCTTAAAATGTCCATTTATATCTAGAAAGAAAAAACAGACCAAAATCCTGAGCAAACAAAACAACTAAGCATTATCATTACTGGTGACTCGATGATGTGAAAGGTTGTTTTTTTGCTATTTAAAATCTAAGCCTTATCCTTCTTAAACCTTCTACTTACAAATTAAATTGAAGCCGTAGTAGGATAAGCTCAATGTTCTTTTCAATGGACTGAATCACTACAACCACCCCCCTTCCCCCAATATTTTATAGAAATCTTATTTTCAACTGGACTGTCCATGGTCCCGATGGTCCAGTTGGTAGAGCATTCGCTTCACACACAAAGAGACTGAGATTGATTCCGACTTTTTTTTTCTGAACTCCCCTGTCCACCAAGCAGTGATTGGGTGGCTGGATCTGTTAGATTTGGTGGAAAGTAATTTGCAATAGACTAGTGTCCTATCAAAAGGGTAGTAAGTAATTGCTATTGTCTGTTTCACTCTATAGAAATCGGGATAAACTCAGCTCCACGGGCCACATGGCTCTGAAGTACTTTTCTTTTCTTTTTTTTTTTGTCCCAGGTACCCATATTTTCACAACCAATCAACAACATACTTTCCAAACTTTGTACTCTGTCTCTTGATCCACAGTCATCCTTTTCAAAGCTATAAGGGCAAGTTCTATGGCGTCAGTAGGCAAGTTAAAGGGCATAGGGTAAGGGTTCATGTTCTTGAACTTGGGCAGCCAGTACATTATGCGTCTATACTTCCTGGTTACATGTGCTTCGTTGCCAAAACGGTTTCTCAGCAGTCGGCCAAACTCTCTATCTGGTATGACAGCTGAGAAATAAATTTAAATTTTTACCAACATCAAATTTAGTTCAAGAATTTTGACAAAGCAAAGGCCTGTGCTCAAACTGAACAACTTAACTCACTCATCCTAGGGATTTTTGCTACTTTTCAAAATTGGAAAATATGTATTTAAAATGAGCATGTACGAGGGCTCTTTCATAATTAACCGAAAAATGCCTGTAAAATCCGCGTTCTTTATCCTATCAACAAAATTCTTGCACGTGTTCATACCTTGACTCGTCCTTCATTTCTCTACGTAACAGCCAAGTCTGTCGACACACTTCTGCCAACACCGCACCATGGAATAGATACCCTCTCGGAAGAAATTTCCGTCAAGGTTTTGTAGCCATTTCTGCACATGGTCAACAAGCTCTTCATCGACATCAAAGCGCTTTCCTGCCAGCTCACGTTTCAGTGGCCCAAAGAGGTGATAATCAGATGGTGCGAGGTCTGGACTGTGTGGTGGGTGTGGCAAAATCTCCCATCCATATTTCTCTAGCCAACCTTGCGTCACTCGTGCTGTGTGGGGTGTAGCGTTGTCGTGTTGGAAAATGACCCCGTTGGTCAACTGCCCTGGGCGCTTTCTGCGAATGGCCTCCCTAAGCTTGTCAAGAGTTTGGCAGTACCTTGCAGCATTGATTGTTTCTCCAGGTTGTAAGGTTTCGAACAGAATAACACCACGACTGTCCCAGAAAACAGTTCCCATTAATTTCTTTGCTGACCGCATGACTTTGAATTTCTTCGCGACAGGTGAGGATGGATGTTTCCATGTCATCGAATCTTGCTTTGTTTCTGGGGTGCAATGGTGCAACCAAGTCTCATCACCGGTGACTATGCTGTCAAGAAAAGTCACATCGTACCCTAGAAAGTCTCCGCCGGCGTTGGCAGTATGCCCGTGAACCCTGCGTGAGCTCTTGCTTCTTCTCAAAAGTTCCCTGCAGATGTCCAATCTTTGTTCTTTATGATTGTCTGTCAATTGCTTAGGAACCCATCTTGCGCTGACTTTTCTGTAGCCAAGTTCATCAAATACAATTCTATGGGCAGAAGTTTCCGAAATTTCAAGACTGCTTGCGATTTCATGAAGTTTCAACCTCCTGTCTTGACGAATAAGCTCATCAACTCGCTTCACATTGTCTTCTGATGTCGCAGTTATCGAACGCCCTCTCCATTCCCTGTCTGTCAAGTCGGAATGGCCGGCTTCAAACAAATTACACCAGTGATAGACTTGTGTATGGCTTATAACATGCTCACCATATACACTCTGAAGTTCTTTATGAATTTCGGTAGGATTCAGACTTTTGGCGTTCAAAAAACGTATGACAGCTCTGATTTCCTCCTTTGACCAAGTTTCAAGGTGGGCCGCCATCTTTAAAATCGTCTAGAAATTCATTGTGCAAAATGATGCACTTCATAATTTCTGGGAATATCCGTAAGGAAATAAGGAATATCATGTCGTTTACAGAATTAAAAAATCTCCACTGGTTGCTGAGCAATGGGCATTTTTCGGTTATTTCTGAAAGAGCCCTTGTACATAGACAGTTTTATTCAACTATCATTAACATGTCTCAGAAAAATGTAATAAATATGCATGGGGTAAAAGTAACCCAGGTAAACTACGGATATAGTCGGTGTTATGGTTGAGTGAGTGAAGCAAAAAAAATTGCAACTGCATACCAGATGTGCTTTGCTTGACATAATTTCAATTCAAAGTACTTCATTGTTGTTGAGGTTTTTATCATTATCATTATTATTATTTTCATTATTACTAATATTGACATCATCTTCATCATCGTTCTTCCAGTGTACCATTCAGGACTGGAATCCCTTAACAAACACCCTTATCACTCAGCCACCCCTAGTGAATCTTTTAAATCTACTCTTTCAGCTCTTAGGCAGTGGAATTTAAAAATAAACTTGAGCTTTTATATAGAACAATATCCACTAAATGTACTCAAAGCGTTTTACAAAGAATCCCTGACAACCAGCATCAACACATATTATGTAGAATAAGACATGACATGACACCTGTAAGGTGATATTACCATTTTTCCTAGAGAAACAACGCTGTTAACAGACAGGTACTCATCTTACACCCAAGTATAGCGAGAGAATTTGAGTAAAGAGACTTTTCCAAGGACTCAACTATGCGATGAGCAAGGCTCAAACCCAGGACCTTCCAATTCGAAAGTGAGTGTCATACCACAAGACCACATAGCCGCACAAATTAAGACTTTGTATATTGAAGAATACTGGACACCTTCAGCATAATGCTCATCATTGAGATCGGCTGAAGTAACACATATACAGATAGAGATCATTATAATCATCATCATCACTGACACCGACATAATCATCATCAATACCAATCATCATCAACATCATAATCATCATCCATATCATGGTCATCATCATCATCATCACTGACATCATAATCATTATTTGTTCCACAAGTTACCATTCATCTCCATCTGTTCGAGAAGATCGATACCACATTGTTGTTGTCGTGGATAATGCATGAACTCCACTTGCCAGGGATTACGGGGGATCATTTTACCCTCAGGAAATGCCTGGAAAACATTGGATGTCGTATCAATGTTAGTAAATGTAATTTAACTCTCAGAAAATGCCTGAAAAATATAAATAGATATTTACCAAGTGGAAAAGTGAAAAAGGCAATAATGAACAAAACAAAACAAAAAAACACCCACTTTTCTACATTTTGCTTATTCCAGTTAATACAGCCTTTTGGTGGTCCTTGGTAATACTTTACTTTTAATATTTATTTTCAAACTTTAAAAAACTGATTAAAAGATTGACAACCAAGATAATTTATGACAAGGCAACTCAATTTTGAGATTTTGAACACAAATTGTCTCAAAAATTACGTTTTATTTATTTTATAGTTTTTTCAAGTTTTTGACATAAAAAATTGCTTTTCTGGTCATGCATTTTATATTCTATTTTTTTTGTGCCTCATCACAAGTATGAAAAAACTTTCTCTCACTTTATTTTCACCCATAACAGCAAACGAAATCTAAATAAACGCTTTTTATAGAAATCAATTAAGACGTGTACTGTGCATTCACAACCCTACAAAGATATCAAACAAAAGTTTATATTTTTTTTTAAAGTGCAACAAAGAAAATAAATCCTTGCCAACTCAAATTCTTGAGCTAAAATGGAAATTTTTCAAACACACAATCGATCTAGGGGATGGCCAATAAACATTTCTTCTACCTCTCGATAACGATTTGAAGCAACTCAATGATGAAACCAGATAAATAAGCTATCAACCATCGGATGGAAGGCACAAGACAGAGACAATTGGAGAATCTTCACCACAAGAATAAGAGTGGAATGGCCAAAGCTGCAAAGTCGGATGGCATCGAAAGCAGAAGGCTTTAAATCAAATCAAGTCATAATGCCAGTAATTAGAAACAACCCTTTTGTGTTGTCTTCAACTGTTTACCTGAAGAAGGGCTTTGTAACATTCCAAATCCCGTTGCACACCAAAGCGTTTCATTTCGTGAAGTCCGGCATAGATGAATTCCACTGCACCTCTCCTGTATAAGGTTTCTTTAGATATGTACTTCTGACATGCATATTTGAATACTTCTTTCGTAGCACCTCTGGGGAAGAATAGTAAAAATGGGTTTACAAATGTTGGGAGATAACACTTCGTAATGTGAACATCATTCAAAAACACAAAAATCGAAGTGTATGTAACCTATTTGCAGGTTTGATAATCCAAATTTTTATGGTCTCATTGTTGGAATGGAAATACTCTCAAACTGATGCAAAATATTGTCCATTACAACAATGTTAAATCAAGCCCATAACTACGTTCAGTTATGTGCAGCAAGACAAAAATGATATATTTAAAACTATAGTAAATGTTTTTAAAAGATAATAATAATAATAATAATAATAATAATAATAATAATAATAATAATAATAATAATAATAATAATATAATAATAATAATAATAATAATAATAATAAAATAATAAAAATCATAATAATAATAATAATAATGTAATAGATTCAGACAACCGGGTAACTGATGTCGATGAGTGGGGTGGTAGTATTGGCAGAGTGTAGAGGCCGTGGGAGTGAATGAATTCGGTCCCGGGGTCGACTTAGGAGTTCCAAACTGTAACTGCGGCGGTGGTGCTCGAGTGAAGAAGATTGAGACAATGAAATGACAGTTTAGTACTACTGATAGTGATAGTAGCATGACTTCATGTGTCAGAAGTAGAAGTAAGAAGTTGATTTCATGAGCGAGGAGCACATACCACAGTCAAGTCCAGAGATACCATCGGCTACCCAATTCCTAGCCCATCCACTCCAGAGTAGTAGAGGCGATCAAACAACAAAGGCCAGGATGTATAAAGATGAAGTCTTTATTCAGGCACAATGGAGCAGTTAATTATTTTGTATCGTATTCTATGGGCATATCTATCATAATATTAGCAGTAGAAGTCAAAAATAGATTTAGCGTGGACCTCAGGGAAAGCACCTACGTCATTGGTCCAGGTAAAGTGATACATTCTACTGAAGTGAGTAAACCCGATCGAATATGCACATCTTCATGATTAAAACAAATAATCCAAATAACATAGGACGTATATGAAGGGACGAATTAGTCTCAACTAAAGAGTTATGCTACAAAAATCAATCATAGAAAATTATAGAGAAAAAGAGTAAATGTTTAGCTTGTAATTATTAATCAAAGGCATTAATGTTATGGCAGTATGAAATATTTAAGTAACAATTATTAAATTATTCAGAAGAACAAAGTAGATTTAGATGACTCAAGTTATGTGGCTAAAAAGCTATGATTTTCCAGAATTAGTGATGTAAATTTGTAAATGATCATAGATGTTAAAATGAAGTTATAATGATGTGAAGTGGTGAAAGAAAACATACAAAAATATATTATCAAGCCAGAAGTCAGCACATACAGCCGAGGATAAAAATAGACAATTGAGAGGCTACCTGCATAAGGGCACAACACACAAACACACAGTGTACTACCAGTCATAGTAACAAACACGAGTAAAGGAATGTTGATATCAAACACACAGGCACACAGTCTTGCATACAATTAAAAAGTGATGATAGCGAAAAGTAGTAATAGAGTACAAAATCAAATAACACTAGATAGAATGGTCATTCTACTACACTAATAATAATGATGATGATAATAATAATGATAATAACGACATATGCCCCTAATAAAGGACCCATTTTTGCAGACCCCCCCCCCCCCCCCCGCAATTTTTTTTTTTTTTTTTTTTTAAATTGATGCTGTAGTTTTGAACAGCTGTGTACATGCGATTATAATGAATCATAGATTATTCAGTCAGCATCTTTAAGTAGCCTGGTATTTACTTTTCTGAAGCCTCTAAATGAAAAACAATCATTGGGGAAAATGGGATTTTTGGGGGAACAATGGAAGGTTTGTTTGTTTCTGTTTTTAAGGGTTTATAACGCTTGCAACACATTAAGGTCATATCAGCGCCAGTAAAAAGGATGAAAATGGGATAGTAAAACATTCTACGATTACAATCAAAGCACCCAAGAAAAGGTAAGACAAAGGGGAATTGGTTCAAATAGGAAACATGTAAATTCCAAGAGCACACTATCAAAGTTCATAGTTTGACATCACCTAAAAGTCTCATCCAGACACAAGCACAGGTCCCTACTAAGAGGAATACACTCCAAAGTTTACAAATCATAAATGATATATAAACAAAATATAATAAAGTGCATGACAGAGATATGATTTACACATGGAAAAAAATATCATCTCTCAAAACTAACTATACATTTGACTGTTTCCCTCTCTGCCAGGGTATCCAGCCTGGACCAGAACAAAACCATTCCAAGACAAAGACAGAAAGCATGTTGGAAAACAGATATAGGGGGATAGAAGATACAGTAAGTACCTCCCTGCCCACTATGGGAGGTCAGGAACCCCACCCAGAACAATGGAAGGTGAACAGCCTTACCTCTGAATAGCAAGGTCATCAAACATAATTGACGCTTTTTGAACAAATCTCCTGCTCTCTGGGGTTATGCGTTTTTGATCATGGAGTGGTAATTGGTCTTCCTCCTCCTATTTCATTGGCAAGAAAAAAGTTTGAACAAGACAAAATCATAAAAACTCCAGTAAACTCCAAAGTTACTACATAAATGAAAGGGGTAAACAAAATACCAGATAAAAAACTGAATAAGGAGTATTAAAAAAAAAAAACAATTAAAATTTCTGCTATTGTCAATCAAATGTGTTGGTTTTTATTACATTGTAGATATAGTTTCAAACATACAACGGAGTAGTCAATTATAAAATCCTGATTCCAGCTATACTGAATTTAGTATGATTTATGTTTTTGAAGAATAATTGCTATTTTTTTTCTTTTCTCTTCAACAAAAATAAAAACTAAAGGATCATTTTAAACATGTATGTAGAGAAGCAAATTATGAACATGTATTGCAACAGGGACACATTTTCTCACGTGTATTTTTGTTTCTACCGTTATCAAAGCAAGAGTTTAGAATCTAAGACAAACAATAGCTAGAGCTTGCTACCCTTTGGATAGGACACTTATCTATCACAAAGTACTTTCCACCAGATCTAATAGACCTAGTTATCCAATCATTGCTGAGTGGATAGGGGGTCAGAAAAAAAATCTCAACTTAACCCAGGATTGATCTCGGTCCATTTTTCTGTAAAGTGAAAGCTCTACCAATTGAGCTATCAGAACAACGAATAATAATAAATAATTACCTTCTTTATTTATTTATATGTTATCGTTCATACTCACCTCAGGCTCAGAGAGTGGAGGGATAAATACTTTGCGTTCTTCCTTAACAGTAACTTCCTTAGGTGAAATCTTGTGATCAATCTCTTTGTCTTTCTCACTTGAAACTATTTTTTTGTCAACCTTCAATTCATTGACAGTTGGTTTGTTTTGCTGAAACGATGATCTACACATATGGAGTTGTCTTCTGAGAGGCTCTGGATATGCTAAATTTTTGTTACGAATTTGACTTGTGTTACTGAAATCAAAGAGCACAAAAACAAAATATAAAATTAAAATAGGATAACTTCAGTTAATTTTTGCAAGGTACAAAGAAAAGATTGTGATAGACAAAATAAGTGAACGATTGACGAAAATGATGATGATGATGATGATGATGATGATGATGATGCGGCTATGTGGTCTTGTGTCTTCAGAAAGGAAGGTCATGAGTATGAGTCCCACTCTGAGTGGCACGTAGTTGAGTCCTGGGAAAAGGCTCTTTATTCACATTCACTCACCGTTCTCAGATGCAAAATGAGGCCTGGGTTTAGCAGAATTGTCTCTGTCAGAAAAAAACTGTAATAGTGCCTAACAAGCGTCATGTCTCGTACTCATTGTTAAGTTTTGCTGTTGGTTAGGGGACCCCTTGTAAAGTGTTTTGAGCATGTTTAGTGGATATTACATGATATAAATGCTTGAATTTTTATTTTAAAATTTTTAAAAACAAAAAAACACACCACATACCTGAAGAGCATGCTTAAGTATCTCAAGCGAAGTAGATGAACATTGTGATTACTTCTGAGTGCATTCAGCACTAAGGCATTCCGTATGAAATCCATTCTTTATTCAATTGTGCTTGTCATTAGATCTTGTGCTAATTTTGTGTCTAAAAAGATTTCTGTTATGAAAGAGAAAAGAATACACCGGTATATATATTCAGACTATTTTCACTATACAGTGAAAATAGTAAAGGAGGCTATTTTCACCCTATGTATCAGCCAATTAGAAGCGCCATTACCCACTGAGTCCCTACCACTAGCCTACCGCAAATGCTACTAGCCACTGAGATTTTTTTAATACATATAATTTTACGTCCAACTGTCATGGGTTCCGTTAGCTCAATAGGCTGCACATTCGCTCGTCATTACAGAGTCTGTGGTTCGACTCCCTGTCGGGACTTTTTATTTCTTCCAGATTTTAGCTATTTGTTATCATGTTCTCTTGGGCAATCATTTTGTTTTTGTTTGCTGAAATTTTTTTGGGGTTAAATTTAAAAGACAAAACACATTTTATTCTTTAGTTGGCCTTATTTATTTAATCCTGGTGATGAAAGCTGGATTGTATTGCTTTTTATTTCTTTCATAAAGCAGCTATGAATGTCAACAATGGTGACAACATTAAAATGTCTATCTTCATTTTTCCCCTACAATTTCTAGCTTTAAAAAGGTTGTGATATAGGATAAAGATTAAAAATCCGTGTCTTTTATAATTACTTTTTTTTTTTAATTTCACTCTTTGTATTAAAACCTGATATTGATGCTCATTAAAACTTGTAATATAACTCATGAAATAAAACCCGTATTTAAAGACACTCATTCTGCAACATAGCTTATTAAAATAGCTACCGAGATATTATCACTGTACTGTGACAATCACCTTCCACTATATCACGTCACCGTTCTGTGAAAATAAATAGCCTAGACCCTACCTAGACCCTATTTATTTATTCGCAGTGGCTATTTTTACAGTCCCATAAAGATGGTTCTCGGGGCTATTTTTACAGTCCTGTTAAGATGGTTCTCGGGGCTATTTTTACAGTCCCGTAAAGACGGTTCTGGTGGCTATTTTTACGGCGTTGCGGTAATAGATTTATAAATAGTAACAGATTGGCTGAGTAGACACCATTTGCTCTAAATCTAAAACTCTCACTCACTTCGTTCAGGTGCGGCGAGTTAGCAGCCTCTCTCTCTCTCTCTCTCTCTCTCTCTCTCTCTCTCTCTCTCTCTCTCTCTCTCTCTCTCTCTCTCTTTCATTCTTTCTCTATGTCTTTCTTTCTTTCTCTTTCTTCTCTCTTTCTTTTTACTTTCTCTTTTTTTCTATCTCTCTCCCTCTTTCTTTCTTTCATTCTTTCCCAATCTCTTTCTTTCTCTATTCTCTCTCTCTCTCTCTCTCATCTCTCTCTCTCTCTCTCTCTCTCTCTCTCTCTCTCTCTCTCTCTCTCTCTCTCTCTCTCTCCTCTTCTCTCTCTCTCTCTCTCTCTCTCCTCCCGGTCTTTCTACATTATTTCTTTGTTTCTCTCTCTCTCACTCTTTCTTTCACTCTTTCTCTATCCCTTTCTTTCTTTCTTTCTTTCTTTCCCTATCTCTCATTTTCTCTCTCTCTCCCTCTCTCTTTCTTTCATTCTTTCCCAATCTCTTTCTTTTTCTATCTCTTTCTCTCTCTCACTCTCTCTTCTCTCTCTCTCTCTCTTTCTCTCTCTCTCTCTTTTTCCTTTCTCTTTTTCTCTATCTATCTCTTTCCCTAGTGATACCTCAAAGCCTAAGCAGAGGGGACTGACCACAAGGTGAACACCGCTTTGGCGGAGAACAATAAAACAACCTCCTAACTGGGAAGGGAGGAGCAATACAGCGACCACTCTTGTCTGGTCGGAACAAACACTGGGTCAATCGGTAAAGTAGTAGAAGCAACGCGATGGTGAGACCAAAGTAAAATGCCCTCTCCACCTCAATGAGGATCAGTCTTGGGCACCTCTATTCTTTTGGATCATGACCGCCCATGGTAGAGAATCATCATCATTATTTACTTTCTTTTTAAAAACAATATTATTCAAAAGAACAATATTAAAGCATGAGGTGTTTCGCAATGTGCATCTTTACCATGGACATCCACATGGGGGGGGGGGGGGGGGGTAGTCATTTGTCCACAATATGGTTGGGGGGGGGGGGGGGGGGGGTTCTAAAATTATGGTCAAAATGTATCCAATTGGTTTGTGAACGGCCTCTTTTCTGAAATTGGATTCAAACCCACTCTCACGTGAGAAGACTGCACCCTGAATGTTAGACGTCTACGTCTTATTGTCTAAATCGTTAGTCCTTCCTGACTGGTTATACTGGTAAAGTATAAACAAAAGCCAACCTGTAAAGTATTATATCTTGAGGGGTGTCGACTCAAGCAGGAACTAAATATACTTTCAGTGTTTGATAATAGATCTATATTATGTATGTTTGACAGAAAAAAAAAATCAAGACATACAACCTAACCTGCCTACTGATGATAGAAAACGGGCTGTTCTGTACTGCAAACATAACTTATGCAAAAAAAAAAAAAAAAAATTATATGTAATAAAAATGACAGTACCGTAAAAATCGCTAAAAGAATTGCCTTTACATTAATTGTTTGTTAATTTTAGTTTTAGCTTTAGATATAAATATGTTAAATGAAATTAATTTTGCTTTCATTCACCGCCTCTAGATCTGTACATCTAAATATCGGGAGAAATGATATGTGAAGTTTTGTGATTACTGCAAAAAGATGATAATCTATAACTATGCGGATAATTGAACAGAATCGCATCAACGCCGTAAAAATAGCCATGAGAACCGTCTTTACGGGACTGTAAAAATATCCCCGAGAACCATCTTTACGGGACTGTAAAAATAGCCCCGAGAACCATCTTTACGGCACTGTAAAAATAGCCCCGAGAACCATCTTTACGGGACTGTAAAAATAGCCACTGCGTTATTTATTAACAACAGAAAATACTTTATTTGGAGGTAGTCTCAATAGCCAGTTTCTAGATTTGGTCTTACCCTCTATAAAGATTTATTTACCGTGCAGTGCCAAAGGTAAATCAAAATTTAGTTCTCCTCACTCCATGAATCATAGAACCATCACAATACAAAATACAATGGTTTGGTTTGTTTGGTTTTTTTTTTTTTCAATTTTCAGTGGTTTCACTTGTCGCCAGCTTAATCTGGATCAAGTACGTAAAAAATTCACACAAGAGTTTTGTTTTCAACGTTGATATTGATTTGTATCAAAATAAAAAGTGCTCTTCAGTGAAAATAATCTGCGCAGAAGTCAGACGTGAGAGTCAAGAGTCAAGAGGAGATGAGAACGGAGGGGAGAACATTTTCTTCTGCACTGACGGCACTATCTAAAGTCTAAAGACTCTATAAATATCTATCTTACTCTTACGTGTATTTTTTCAGGAATCTATTCTTTTGAACCAAAATTTGTCAGTAACCGGCTGAGTTGATTGTCAAGGGGCAGTTTGGCATCTAACAATAAAAAAAATATTATTCATTTTATATTGTTAAACTTGGCTGTGTCCTCTACAGCTTTCATTAGGTTCAGTCATCTCACCTGGCCTACTTTTCGTTTCGTTTTCGGCTATTTCTTGCCTGAAATTTATAACTGCTACAACTACGACATGTGAATGAGGACTCCTTGATGAAATTGCTTACAGTGAACTTCGAATATGTCGACGTCACTTTAGTTGATTTTTGTGCAAGTTGTCCTGATCCCCCTGAGTAAGAGAAGTCTATAATTTTCTGTTGGGCGGGTGTGAAATTTCGGGAAAATTCTGAAAATGGCTGGCAAGGAAAGAGCTAAACATATTTCCATAATTTCACGACGTTCAACGTGCGCATAATTGCTTCACACAAGCCTTATGCTAAATTCCCACGACCAACGGTTCAAGTACAAGTCCGTTAGGCTCCATTACTTGCACACTAATAATAATAATCTCAGGGAAGAAATTGATACTTTGAAAAGAGATAAGAGTGTCCCACGAAACCCAACAGCAAATGCCCAACAAAGTTATGCAGAAGAGGTTAGAAAAGACTTAGCTAGCCAAGTGACAGCAGAGAGTGCAAAGGAACTAGCAGAAAGAGATAGGAGGAAGAATAATATTGTCTTTTTCGGTATCCCAGAGAGTAGTGCTGAGGAACTAGACCAGCGTATTAGAGATGATAAGACCTTTCTCATCTCGCTTTGTAAAGAAACTTTAGACACTGATGTTGACATATCAACCTGTAAACGCCTACACTCCAAAGCCCCTGGTACAAGACCTCTTCTGATATCAATTAAGAATGAGGAGCAGGCTTCTGGAGTTCTGAGAAATGGTCGTAAACTCCGCCAATCAGAAATACATAAAAATATTTTTTTAAAAAAGGATTACACCCCTTTAGAAAGGGAAGAGATGAGGAAATTGGTAGAGATGAGAGACAAAAAAAGGGAAGAGACAATACAGAAAGGGGGAGAGGAGAAGTGGACAATATGGAGGGGGAAAGTTGTAGATTCCAATCGAAGACAGGGCAGGCCAGCAGACAGAAAGAGAGAGGAGGAGGAAAGAAAATAACCAACGATTTTAGTTCTAATGTACAGAATGTTTTTAACCCCCATCAGACGGACAGTTTTAAGTGCTTGTACAAAAAATTAGACCGTCATCGTACGGACATTTTAAAGTGCTTTTATACAAATTCAGATTCTTTTATCAACAAGAGAGATGAACTTTTATTAACGATTGATGCTGAGAGTGTTGATGTTATAAGTATAACTGAAGTGTTACCTAAAAATCAGCAAAGAGGTAAAATCGAGCCGGTAGAACTTCAGATTCCAGGCTTTGATTGTTTTCACAATATTCAGGATAAAAGTTGTCATCGTGGTGTAGCCATATGGGTTCGTTCAAAGCTAAATGCTCAACCAGTCAAGTTGTCAGACAACTTGTCATCATCCAAAGAATCCGTTTGGTGTGAAATAACACTTAGAGACAATGATAGGATGTTAGTTGGCTCGGTTTATCGTTCACCGAATAGCTCTTTTGAAAACAATGATAAGATTAATGAACTTTTAGTTAAAATGACAGAAGGCAAATCACATGTTCTAGTTACGGGAGATTTTAATTTTCCTGAAGTAGACTGGGCAAACGAGTTATCCCCCAAGGACTCAGATCACTCTGCTTCTAAATTCATGGAAGCTGTCAGGGATTCATTCTTAACACAGCACGTTAAGCAACCAACTCACTACCGTTCATAGCAAAACCCAAATATTTTGGACCTGGTTTTTACAAATGAACATTCAATGATTGACTCAATAAGACATGAGGCTCCACTAGGCAAGAGTCACCACCAGGTTTTATATTTTGACTTTAGATGTTACACAAAGAAATGTTACTCGAACGAACCCCGCTACTGTTTCGATAAAGGCGACTACAAACAGCTTTCTGAATTAGTCTCAGCTGCAGACCTAACACAAAAAATAATAAACCTGTCTGTACTCGATGCATGGACTATTATCAAATCTGAAGTTATGTCTGCAGTGGACATCAGCGTACCAAAAGTTAAAAGTAGTTCAGACAGAACTTCACCTCGGTGGATCAATCCTACAGTCTTGGCAAAACTCAAGAAAAAGAAGCAAGCTTACAAAAAGTACTTAGAAACTAGAGAGGGTGCAGACTATATTAATTACACGAGGGCCAGAAATCAAGCCAAAAGCTCATGCAGAATTGCTGTAAAGGACTATGAGAGATCTATTTCTCGTATGGCTAAAGTGAACCCGAAAAAGTTTTTTGCATATGCTAGAACAAAAACGAAGACTAAAGACGGTATTGCGGATTTGTATGATGATCATAAGACAGCCTCATCTAACATTGACAAAGCCAATATTCTTAACAAGTTCTTTAGCAGTGTATTCACCAACGAGGATCTCACTAATATACCTACATGTGAAAGAAAAAGTGTAAACAACATACTATCAGATATAGAATTCGACAAAGACACTGTAAAGAAAAAAACTAGACAAACTCAATATGAACAAGTCCCCAGGACCTGACATGTTCCACCCCCGCGTATTATGTCAGTTGTCAGAAGAACTCTCCGAACCATTAGCGTTACTGTTCAAAAAATCACTTGACTCAGGAACTCTTCCACCCGATTGGAAAGAAGCACAAGTTACACCGTTATTCAAGAAAGGAGACAAGAGTAATCCGGGCAATTATCGACCAGTTAGCCTCACCTCAGTGGTTTGCAAAATAATGGAGAGCATTATTAGAGACTATGTCATAACTCACCTAAAGAACAACAAGTTACTGTCTGAATGCCAACATGGCTTTGTTTCTGGCAGGTCATGTTCAACTAACCTCCTAAAGACTTTAAATGATTGGACAGAGTTTCTCGACCAAGGATCTTCGGTTGACGCAATCTACTTAGATTTTGCTAAAGCTTTTGATTCTGTTCCCCATCAAAGACTCTTAAACAAACTGGAAGCTCATGGTGTACAAGGAAATACTCTAAGCTGGATTAAGCATTTTCTAGTAGGCAGGAAACAGAGAGTTAGCGTGCAAGGCACAGTGTCAAATTGGACAGAAGTTCTTAGTGGAGTGCCACAAGGACTCGGTACTGGAAACCGATTTTTACCTACAAATTTAAAGTTAATTTCTATTTCTTATGACGCAGAATGAATTCAATATCTTGAAGGTCCCATTAATCCTCACCATTAAATAGATAGAACGAAATTGACGTCACTCAGCTCTTTGTTATTGTTTTTAGCCAGTCATTTTTATGAGTAGTTCTCACTAAATTAACTGTAATCTTCTTCTTCTTCTAGGTTCCATGCCTGGTCCAGGCTTCGGATACTGCATGAATTATCTCTCTCCATTCCTCCCTGTCTCTTGCTTTTTCAAACAGCTCTTGGATTGTTAGGTTGGTGAAGCCCTTCAGTTGGTCTATGAGTGTTTTTCTTTGTCTCCCCCGGGCGCGTTTACCAGGTATTTTTCCACAACTTGCCAGGTATTCATTCTTATCTTTCCTTACTATGTGTCCGAAAAAGGATAGTTGTCGATCCGCTATTAAGGGCATTAGTTTCCTTTGTTGGTATGTTTGTTTTAGCACTTCTTCGTTCGTTTTGTGTGCAGTATACGATATTCTCTGCATCCTTCTCAAGCACCACATTTCAAAAGCTTCAATGTTCTTTTGTGTTTCTGCATTTGTAGTCCAGCTTTCGCATCCGTATAACAAGATTGGCCACACGTAGCACTTCAAGACTCGGAATCTAATCCCGAACGACATCTGTTTGTTTTTCAAAATGTTTCCCAGGTCCATGAAGGCCTGTTTGGCTTGAGTTATTCTTGCTCGTATGTCTCGGTTACATCTTCCATCTGTTGTCACTATTGAACCTAGGTATTTAAAACTTTCTACGTTGGTAAGTTGCTCGCCGTGAATCGTTATATTGCAGGTGTTGTTGTTTTCGGGGTTTTTCTGTATTACCGTGCATTCCGTTTTGGTGATATTCACTTCCATTCCCTTGGCTTCACTATCTACTACCACTTTGTCAACAATCTTTTGAAGTTGGATTTCTGATGTTGCAATGAGTACCGTATCGTCTGCGTATCTTATATTATTTATGTTGTGACCTCCTACTTTTATTCCCTCCATATTAGTTATGCCCCTCATGATTGTTTCTTGGTATAGATTAAACAGATCTGGTGAGGCAACACACCCTTGACGGACTCTTGTAATAACCTAACTTTAAACGTTTAAGGTTACACATCGTTTTGTGTGTTGGTCCGTTATATCCAACTGGCGGATATTTTGAGTTTTTTTTTTTTAACAAGCGCATAGCAACAAATTGTGTCTAAAAAGAATTTTCAACATATTTTGGTCTACAAAATAAAAACAGTGGATCTATTAAAGAAAGCTGACTGTGCTAACATTGAAAGAAAAATAAAAAGAAGATGGCGTTGGCTGGGTCGTGTGGCCGAGTGGAAAAAGAGTCACTTCCTAAGACAACCATCTAAAGGGCATCAGATGGGAAGAGAAAGCGAGGAAGACCCAAGGAAACCTCGCGAAGGACCATGGAAAAAGAAATAAAGGAAGAAGGCCCTGTCCTGGAATACAACCACCGCAAATGCAGCCGACCACAAAAAAATGGAGATGTCTGGTGGATGCCTTATTAGGCTCAAGGCCCGATGAGGATTCAGCAAAGTAAAATCAACAATATCTAATATTAGGCCTCGTGGATCTTTTTCCTTGTCGTTGGTGGGGGAGTTTGAGGCGTATAGGAGGCAAAGGAGTAATTCCGGTTGAACGTCACGAGATTATCCCGGATGTCGAGCGAGCCCATAGCCCCCTGAACGGCCCGCCCTGATATGTGACCAGTCATCCCGGGCCCCACTCTGCTATGTTCACTATCAGGCGTCCTATTTATCCCGATACAATACTGTTTTGATACGGTGGGTCATTTTGGTCATGTCGTTCATCATCTTCCACCTCCCGCCCCCTCACCCTCTATACATTTTGTAACCATCTGAATGTAGGCTACTAACTTCATCACACATCAGACCTGCCTCCTTGAACATTTAAAACATTAGTAGTTTTAAGGTGATAAAAAAAAATAGAAGTCGCTATAGTTAACTTTAAAAATCAACAATTTACCCTCACAATGATTATATAACTCTTCAAAATCATTAAAAACTGTGCAATCTAGTATACATTTCACCTTTGAATAAGTTTTAATGACATAGAGATGGTCATTAAGTTCTTAAATTGAAGCCAAAATTTCGTAATTCTACGAATTTTTCGTAGTACTCGGCAGGTCTGCTCAAGTGTAAAACGCGTACCTCGTCGATATCATTAATCTCGTTTCTGTAAGGAAAAACAAATGAAATTACGCCGTCACATTCTACATGGTCTTTGGTTCTGTAGCTTTGCGATTGGAACCAGAGCATACGCACCCTCTGAATCTTCCTTTAATGTCCACTTTCACTCAAGAAGATTTTGACATGAACAATAACATTAAGGTGGAAATTCAGCAGTGATCTAAAAGCTCTGTAAATGACACATTATTAAGTGACCTCCTACCAGACACAGTAACTGACCTCGTGCCCACCATGGGAGGTCAAAAGACCCCACCCAGACACAGTAATTGACCTCCTAGTAGTAGTAGGCAGGTCTGTAAAAGGCAAGTGTTTGTCTTTCCTGTGTAAATGGATAAATAATGACAATTACCCACGGCTCAATATTTCAATTGATACCACTAGAGCACATACTCAATCCAATCATATGAATATAAATTAACTCCCAAGTTTTAGGTTTGTAGGTATCAATCAAATTCCAGCAACCAGGACAGAAAGAAGCGCAGATGATAGACAGGGATAGAAGATACTGCGGGTGACCTCCTGCCCACCATGGGAGGTCAAAAGACCCCACTCAGACACATTAAAGTGACCTCGTGCCCACCATAAAAGACCCCGCCCAGACACAGTAACTGACCTCCTAGTAGTAGTAGTAGTAGTAGTAGTAGTAGTAGTAGTAGTAGTAGTAGTAGTAGTAGTAGTAGTAGTAGTAGTAGTAGTAGTAGTAGTAGTAGTAGTAGTAGTAGTATAGTAATAGTATAGTAGTAGTATGTAGTAGTAGTAGTAGTAGAGTAGTAGTAGTAGTAGTAGTATAGTAGTAGTAGTAGTAGTAGTAGTAGTAGTAGTAGTAGTAGTAGTAGTAGTAGTAGTAGTAGTAGTAGTTATAGTAGGCAGGTCTGCAAATGGCAAGTGTTTGTCTTTCCTGTGTAAATTGATAAATAATGACAACAATTACCCACGACTCAATATTTCAATTGATTTTTATTTGAAAGATAAGGGACACTATATGTAAAGCGCTAATTAACGTGTTTTGGCCATAGAGAATAGCCAGAAAATACTCATTATAAACAAAACCGTATTAACCAGTAATCTGCCTTATTCTGGAAAGACACGTATTTAACAATTTGGCCAGAAGACTCGTCCTTCAAATATCGATCGATTTAAATGATGACCCTCCTCATCTTGTCAAAAACTCTCAAACCTGCGACCTACGAAATATTCCTTAAGTTTTAGGTTTGAGAGTTTTTGTAAAGGTGAAGGTCATTTAAATCGATCGATATATTGAAAGACGAGTTTTCGGGCTAACTTTTTAATAATATGTGTCTTCCCAGAATACGGCAGCTAACTGGTTAATCATAATAATAATAATCATGATAATTATAATAATAATAATAATAATAATAATCATGATAATAATAATAATATAATAATAATAATAATAATAATAATAATAATAATAATAATAATAATAATAATAATAATAATAATAATAATAATAATAATAATAATAAGTGGGCCTTAAATGGAGCGACTGTGGGAGGAAAAAAGATGAAAAAGCAACACGTACACAATTCTCATCACAAACCATTTAAAAAACATGAGAGATAAAAAAAATAAAAATGCATGAACCGTTATTTTCCTAATTGAAACGAATGCATAAAAAAAAGGAAAGAAAAAAATTGCCCAAACAAAAACTATATGAAAAGAATAAAAAAAAATAATTATAAATGGAATTAAATTCTTTACAAAATCAATTTGCGTAAAAACTGTTAATTAGACGCACAATTTCATATACAATTGACATTATACAGACATTCTTTATTTTTAAAATAAAAAATAAAAAAAATTTAACAAACAACTCCAAACATTCCTTCATATTTCTTGTAATATATAATAATAATGATAATATATCGTGCGGTCAGTTAATAAAATACTGTGCAACAAATATCTGTCATCCCACAATTTAACAAAAATAAATTTTAAGTCATACACATTTCACAGCACAGAAAATGAAATAGAAATAATAACCACCATCTTTCACAAACGTTATTTTTTCTATTTAATCGTTGTTATATCACGACTCGAATAAAACACTCAAAAACCCACGAAATTGTGAAACGTTAAATATAAATAAATATATAGATAGACACAATAATAGGATGATTAAATAATTATTATGGTCTGTCTCCCACTCAAAACTTGTTTCTTTGTCTTTTAATTCTCAGACTGCATCAACTGTTACATGCTGTGGAAAAATCTTTGATACGGAGTTGTAGTTGGTATTACATAAGACTCCTGGACATCTTTCGACTCACATCCCACATCCCTGAGTATAATTTTTTTTTTAGGGGGGGGGGGGTGCAATCTGGTAAACTATCTCCGACTCAGAGAGTAACCTTTTCCTAGACAGGATAAAAACTTAAAAACCTACTAAACAAGCTTATTAAGGGATCTGAGAAGATTATAATATTATGATCTCTTTTATTATTTAATGCTAAATATATTTTACATGAAAATGCCACTATGCAACTATAGTTTTAATATTAACATTAGCACAATTATTTGGAACAGAATAAACATAAAACAAAAATACAATTTTTAAAAAACCCCAACAAAAAACCATAAAAATAAAAACAAAAAAATACAAAAAGAAAGTGACTTAAAGCCAAAAACTAAATCACATAATTAGGAATAAATTATCATTTGTTTTTTATTTTTATCTTTTTTTTTTTTGTGGAAAAGGAGCCAATTCAAATTAACAAAGTGTAAAAATACAACAGGACTTAGGGAGTCAGAAAAAATATGTACAGGATATAAAAAAAAAAAAAACAATCATAACGGAGGATGGCGGAAACAAATCACAGCTGTCAACAGACACTGACATCATGTTTTAACTTAGATTGATTTGAACATCTTCAAGACAATATCCAAATGTTCCGAGGGTGATGAAGAACCACCCACTTCAAATCATCACCCGAGCATTTTCCATTCAGAACACATGATTCTAGTTATAATTTAAAACAAACGATAATAACAAAACAAACAAGTAGGATTAAGAGTGAGCAAGATAGTATTGCGAACTAAAGTTTGGATAAAACAATTCTAATGATAAATTACCTTAGATACTTCTATTGTAATAGGAGCTGTTGTTAATGGCAAAATATGATATTGGTTGACAGGCGGAGGTATGCGACGAGAACCGATATTTCATCTAGGTTTACGAAGAAGAAGAAGAAGAAGAAGAAGAAGAAGAAAAAGAAGAAGAAGAAGAAGAAGAAGAAGAAGAAGAAAAAGAAGAAGAAGAAGAAGAAGAAGAAGAAGAAGAAGAAGAAGAAGAAGAAGAAGAAGAAGAAGCAGGAGGAGGAGGAGAAGAAGGGAGGGAGGGAGAGAGAGAGAGGGAGAGAGAGAGAGAGAGAGAGAGAGAGAGAGAGAGAGAGAGAGAGAGAGAGAGAGAGAGAGAGAGAGAGAGAGAGAGAGAGAGATATGAAGAAAATCAAATTTTGTCCAACTTCCAATGTACAAAAACAAAAAAAGGATTATTGAATAAGAGAAACCTTGATCAACCAGTACAGTGTGTCAATATTGAAGTTTATTGATAGTATTTTCTGTTTTAGAGCTGAGACATCGAATGTTTCAGTTTGTTTTGTTTTGTTTTGTTTTTAAGGGTTTTACGGCACTTCCAACACATTTAGGTTATATCAGCGCCAGTAAAAAGGAAGAAAATGGGATAGTAAAAAGTTATAGAATTACAATGAAAGCACCCAAGAAAAAGTAAGACGTAGGGGAACTAGGAACAAATAGAGATCAGATGTAGATTCCAAGAGCATACCACCAATGTACTTAGTTTGAGATCACCTATAAGTCTCATCCGGACACAAGCACAAAATCCAACAAAGAGGAATACACTCAAATGCTTACATTATACATTGAAAATAACAATTATAATAATACATAACAGAGAGATGATTTACAAGGAAAAAAACATCATCTCCCAAAACAATAACTATGCATTTGACTGTTTCCCTCCGAGCTAGGACTCTTGCCAGGGCCAAGATAAAACCAAGTAATCTCATTCCAAGACAAAGACAGAAAGCATGTTGGAAAACAGTTATAAGGGGATAGAAGACACAGTATGTACCCCCCTGCCCACTATGGGAGGTCAGGAACCCCACCCAGAATGTTTCAGTCAAGACACAAGTTTTGAGTTAAGAAAAAATACACAAAATTTTCATCATCAACAAATTTGAGGACAAATTGAAGTTGTGTGAAACTGGAAAAATGGAAAGGAAATGTTTGAAAAAAAAAATCTCATTACGAGTAAAACGTAAGTAAAAAGCAAACCAATAATACTTTGTATGTCAATAATAATAATAATAATAACAATAATAATAATAATAATAATAATAATAATAATAATAATAACAACAACAAAAACAGCATTGACAATGATGAAAACAAAAAAAACAAAGGGTCGTTCATGACTGTACAAGATTGAGTCAATTTCGCCAGATAAAGCTCTAGAATGGTGCACTGACCGGACCAAAACAAATTTACCACATTACTCAAATTTCTTCAAAGAGTATCGCACTTTCACAAAAGTCAACATGTGAAGGTTGTTCTTTAATCATATTCAAGGGAACCAATCCTTTGTATAAGCACGAAAGTCCAAGAACATTCCTTCGTACGCAAAAAAATAAATACTCCACTGACTTGTGATAAGATCATGCATTGAACATGAAGGAACGAAAACATCCTCATTTCATAACCCTTCTCAGCCATGATTCTACGGGGTAATTTATGACACATTAGTCTTATACTTGCAGTCCTGAAGCCAACCAGTCTCACATGCTGGTAAGAGTTCTCACAATGAGTTATGCATATCGAATATTTACAGACCTGCCTACTACGACGAAAAATTCGTAGAGTTACGAAATTTTGGCACCAATTTCAGAACTTCATCAGCATCTCCAAATCATTAAAACTTATTGAAAATGAAAGTTGATGCCAGACTACATCATTCCATGGATTTTGAAGTGTTATTTAATCCATGTGAGGGTAAATTGTTGACCTATAAAGTTAACTAAAGCAACTACAATTTTTATCTCCTAAAAACTACGGTTTTTTAAATTTTTAAGTAGGCACGTCTGTATTTATAAGGGCCGAATGTCTCAGGCAGAAAATCGATAAAACATTTACATCCAACTTCCTCCCTCATGGCAATGGACTCCAACAAGGGTATGGGTTAAACTAAGTAGTCTCATGACTCATACCACAAGGACAGCAAGCCATGGAGAAAAGGACAACCGCTTAGGGAACAGAAGCCCCCACTCCTACTGCAGCAGCCTCTTATGGTTTTCACACTACTATGTTATGACGATCGACACAATCAGCAAAGTCTGGTCCGCATTCGTGCACCGTCGCAAACCCGCCGGGTAGCATCGTCACAACACACCGTTCGACTAGATGCTCTGCCGTCTCAGGACCCACGGGAAGACGTTTTCACTGACTAGATGAGGTCTCCACATTCCAACTCAATCAGAATTTTAACCTGTGAACTCGGAAATCGAAGGCAAGAGACTCAACGCTTTTGAACAACCAAACTACCCTTCTGATGTCTGAATACTTACATAACATACCTCTTGTATTGTCAAGATTTGGATGTGACACGCAAGAGAGTTATTCATAACCAAGAGTACAGAAATATCAAACAATTTTGTTTTGTGTGCATTTTTCAATTTTCCATTATTCCAACTGGCATGTGTCGTTTTGTTTTGTTTTGTGTTTTCCATCAACATGTCCTCTGAGCATTGGATTATTATTATTTTTTTTTTTTTTCATTCAAAAATTTTTTTTCGTTCATATAAAACCAATGTATAACAAGTAATGAAAGCTAAACATAATATTTATAATAATAGCAAAAATGTGTTGTGCACAATATCATAATGAAAAAAAACCCAAAACAAACTATGGAGGAGTGATGGAGGCAATCCCATGGCAGATAAAATCTGAATAAAAAAGATATATCAATCATCATCGTATAATATATAATATATATAGAATTCTTTTTTATCATTCTGGCAAATCAGGAATAGAAGCTTATGATATCGATATATTCAAAATTTTAAATTGTAAGGGAAAAAAAAAACAAAACGAAACAAAAACTACGTGGAAGGTGCAAGAATATTCAGTGACAAAAAATAAATAAATGAATAATTAAATAAAAAATGAAAACAAAACTGCAATACGTAATGTAAAGAATTTTCGTAATTGAAAATTGTTTTAAAAAGTTTTATTTACATGGATTTAAAACCTGAAGAGAAGAAAAAAAATGTCCATCTATGTAATCAGTAGGTGCGCATAAATACATGCTTCATTTCATGATGATAATAATAGTATTTATAAATATTATATTTATGTATATAATATGTATATTTAACAATCATCATTATTTCATTGAGAGATCAGATACAATGTCTATACATGGATATTATATCTCAGCATGAAACCGTACAATTCACACATATCTCACCACATCGTGGATAACACATTGATACAAACGATGAAACAATCTTTAAATGCACCTTTTTCACTTTTAAAACCTGTTAGAAATCTTTGTTGAGTGACACTTATCCAAATTCTTGTAATTCATCATTTAATCTAACCATATCAGACAATTTTGAAATGTCACTAATTTGGCAAAAGCACACGAGAGCTGAGATAGACTTGGAAAACAAATTCAAGAGGGAAAATTCACACTCCCCTTATCAATGTAAAACTTCTGCTTTATGAAATCAGTGCATGATTTTCTTGTTTCGAATCATACAATCTACTACAAAAATATCACAAATTGTCTTCTTTTTTTTTTTTTCCAACTCATTGACAACATTCTAGAGTCATTGGTATTCGTTCTGTCACACACTGAGAAAACAACTTATTTTCATCTAAACTATATATATCAAGGGCACCCGACTCTAATCGTGAAAATATAAAAGGAGTGATTTTCAGGAGAAAAAAAAAAATTGAAAAAACAAAAAACAAAACAGTGTGGCTTCTGCAATTATACTGAACATGTGTGTTTAGATCAAATGACTATTCCAGTAAAATAACAGGTTTGTGGTTCATCTCTATCGGTGACAAGGGAAGGAAAGGGGTTGGGCTTTAATATATAAGCTAAAATAAATAATTTTACCATACGACTAGAGTGGTTTGTTTTGTTTTGTTTTTAAGGGTTTTACGGCGCTTGCAACACATTAAGGTCATATCAGCGCCAGTAAAAAGGAAGAAATGGGATAGTAAAAAGTTATAGAATTCAATTAAAGCACCCAAGATAAGGTAAGACAAAGGGGAATTGGTTCAAATAGGAAACAGATGTAGATTCCAAGAGCACACTGTCAAAGTACTTAGTTTGAGATCACCTAAAAGTCTCATCCAGACACAAGCACAGGCCCCCACTAAGAGGAATACACTCAAATGTTAACAAATCAAATATAACATGTAAATAAAACATAATACAGTACATAACAGAGAGATGATTTACAAGGAAAAAAATATCATCTCCCAAAGCAATAACTATACATTCGACTGTTTCCCTCTCAGCCAAGGACTCCGACCAAGGTTAGGACAAAACCAAGCAATCTCACTCCAAGACAAAGACAGAAAGCATGTTGGAAAACAGATATAAGGGGATAGAAGACACAGTATGTACCTCCCTGCCCGCTATGGGAGGTCAGGATCCCCACCCAGACGACTAGAGTGGGACATGCTCAATTTATATATATATATATATATATTTCAAATGCGAATTAATATGGATGATCCGAGTGTGTTAGAAAGACTACAAACTGACTTATTTTGAGATAGTGAAGGTCTTCAATCAATCGGTATTTGAAGTAAAAAATGTTGGCCTAAAACAACCCCCCCCCCTCCCCACCCAATAAACAAGAAAAGAAAAACAGAAAAAAAGTATTTTGTTAGTGTATGGCAGATTTCACAAAATATATGTGTATATTCTAGAACACGAAAGCACAGAGAAACAAATAATACACACAATCAATCATTCATACCCTTGCATATGTGCGTTTTTCTATGGCACACAAATCTCAGCATCTTACGACCATTAAAGCCTGTCTAGATCAAACTGTCTTTGCTTGAAAACACTGTGTGATTTTATCATTCTATACATGATCATTAAAAACATGTACGACAAAAAAATAAAAAATAAAAGATTAAAAAGAAGCAGGGTGACGAATTCCCATTAAAAAAGAGAGAGGGATGCAGGAGGAAGAAGAGGGGGCTAAGAGCAAAAGAAATTAAAAAATAAAAAAGTAAATGAAATGCACTAACATTGCAAAAGAAGACGTGTTAAGCTTTCATTTCTTTCAAAATGTTGATGGGAAACCATAAATAATAAAAAACAAATTTTGATGTCCATCAAAGCAACTTTTATTTTTAAAATGAAGCAAGTTAAATATTTTCTTTATTCGATATTGCTCAATTTGGCCTCTCATTAAGAATAATATGAAATAACAGAAAATGACATCATATTGAGCATGATACATTAAATTTAATTTTTAAAAAAAACAAAAAAAACATTGGCTTTGTAATAGCTCTTGTAAGTTGATCATTGTCCTTATTTGCAACTCTCCCATTTTGAAAAATACACTTGTAAACGCTTACTTTGGCTCTGTATGGTAAAAATGCCTGAATATTGTATATATTTTGTTATTCTAGATTTGGTTGCAAATAAACACAATTCTACAATAAACATTACTTAGATGCAAACACCTAAAATCACTTGGTTTGTTTTTGCAAAATTCGCTTTTTTTCTTTTCTTCTAACGTCGATAAAATAATTTAAAAAAAAAAAAAAAAAATAACCCAATGAGCATAGTCTCAGTGTTGTATTGTTTCTATGAAGTATTTAATGAAGTGCATGTTCTCTGAGGCATGTTAAGAAAAATAATGATATAAGTTAAAAAAATGTAAAAAATTGAGCTTATCAAGCTGCAACATGCTCAGGGCCACAACAAAGAGGACTGGAAAGAAAAAAAACATTTGTTCTCAACAACTAAAGATTCATTTGTAGATCTGGTTTGAGACCACTCAAATTTCTCTCTCTCTCCCCCCCCCCCCCACCACCCCCAAGAGCAAGCAAAGCATCACTACAAAAATACAAGAGAAACTCACTGAGTCTTAACCCGCAACTATTGTGGAATATGACGTGTGCAAGCTATGACAGATCACAAAGGAATTGGATGCTTCAATGTTTAAAACTACAGAAATGTCAAGAGACATTCTTTCCTGATGCACAGCTTGTCTCAGTTCTTACTTAATAAATGAGGTCTTGTTTTCTTTATTGTAAAGCAATCAGAGTGATCACAGTTTCTTGTCGATTAATATTGCTATTGACAAACTACTTATACTCTCAATTGATAATCAGTACTTAATCCTAACTTTTAACTATTTGCATTGTACCATATTGAAATTTAAAAATATGCAGAGACCAAAGTTTTTCAAATTAAAAAAAACCCTGCGGTATCGAAGAAAAAAAACCCCCAACAAAAAACAAAGTTATTTGAGTTTTAGTCTTTAACAAAAATATTGATTAATGTGACTTAAATGGAAGAGGGGGGGGGGGGGGGCATCTTTGTGCTAATCTCTGCAGAAAGAAACACCAGATCGTTTCCCTTTAAATGAAGAATCAATCCAAGTCTTTGTCTGAGAGAAACCATTAAGTTCATTTCCAAATCAAATACAAAAAGTCACAAAGACACAAAGATATTGAGTGACGGTTGGGACAAAAGGAATGGAAAATCCCTAGCTCACAACCCCACAAAGAATCAAGGTAACTCCACGGGCCCACAGAAAAATGTAAACCCACAAAGAGATATATGGTAAAATGTTTAAATGAATGATAATAAGTTTAGTGGCCATCAAAGAAATCTAATTTTCTTTCTTCTTGCTGTTAGTCTCATCAAAAAATTCGTTGATTCGGTGTTAATAAATACACTGTGCTTTACATAATGATTATATTCGTGAGAGAAAAAAAAAAGTATTTGATATTATGCGGGATAATACATCATTCCATCATGAGATTTTTGTGTAGCTCATTTAAAATAGTGCATAGCAGCCGAAAAATTAAACAAAAAATTCTACTTATTCCCTAATATATTAAATATATATACATAAATCAATAATGCATAATATATGGATGTAAGAAAACACATTTGTTGTCGATACCACTACGACCAATATTTCAAAAATGAATGGTAAAAAAAAACGTAATATAAAAAGTTAATAAAACAAATTTAAGAAACAGCCCACAAAAGAATACAAACGATATACAATTACAACACAAAAATACCTTATGACAATTATAATCCCCCTGCCCTTATCATTGAAAAAAAATTATTTAAGTGGAGAACAAGAGTTTTGGTACAGGAAATAAATGGAATGACTGGTCGTTCTGGGTTTCTAACAAAATCTTTTACAAACAGAATAAGAAAAAAAATAAAGCAAAGCCCTGATATGTTTTTATAATAGTTATAAGTGACAATTTATTATCGAGTGCTAAACTTCGACAGTCACAAAAACTCTTTCTCATATTTACACACAAAGCACCGACCCACACACACATGCACAAATACAGATGAAATATGGTGCTTCAGACAATATTGACGATGAATAAATATAAGATGAAAAAGAAAATGCTGATCACAACAAACCTCCCCTCCCACATCTACGGAATACGTCCTTTGAATTAATGACTCTCGTATCAAATCCCTTAGTCACTGTGAAAAACAACAACAAAAATAAAACAAAACAAAACAAGAAAATCACAAACCAGAAAGAAAAAACAAAACAATATCCAATAAGACAGACCACTCAACGAACAGACACTTATCATCTTATTGTTGTGGAACATTTTAAAGAAATGTTTAAACAAAAATGATAATAACAGCTTCAAAAAAGAACAAAATACCAAACATAGAACGTTTCGGGCTCAAAACTCTTATTCAGCCACCAACAATAATCAATAAAGACATAAATACATTACTAAATTCCAGATCGGGGACAGAGAAATTTGGTAGGTCCTCTCTGTAGAAAAAAATTCTTGGAAAGTCCACTGCTTCTAGCGGCTTAGTATCGATTTAAAGACACATTTAGGATTTGACAGCCTCGGAGTAAAGCTTGTAGCTGCATCCAAGTTTATCCTCACTCTCCAAATTTCTTCTTATTAATAAAACAATCTGCTAGAACTAAACAAGACTTTCAAGATTAGCATTATTAGTATTAGAGTTCACAGAGAATAAAGAACACTTTTAAAAACCAATTATAGCACATGTGTCTGCTTTAAGTCTTGCACACCCTTGAAGATATTCATTGGTTATTCTAATCTTGTTGTGCACTTTGTTGATGAAAACATATTTTTAAAATTTGCATTCACCAAAGGGGTGCGGGGGAGGTTAGCAGGGGGCGAGGGGAGGTTTTATCTTTATATTTTAATCAATCAATTCAACTGTGCACTTAATTATTATATTATTCCGATTATTATCACCATCATTTTTATTTTCAATATCATCATCACTACTTGTGTTTAGCTGATAAAACTGAAGACATGTGGCAGGCCTGATAACATCTTGTGAGCCCTATTTATCCCTACAGAATAATAAATCATCTGATCTTTTGAAAGAAAATGTTGCAGCCAAGGGCATCACATCGCCACGCTGGATACGTAGTTGTTCTGTGTGTAAAATGTGCTCTCATTACAGTACCTGCTGTCTCAAAGGGAAAAGCCGGGAAATGGCAAACGTCCCATTAACATAAAAAGAATCTGCTGTTTTAAAGGGAAAAGCAGGGGGAATGGAAGGCGTCCACATTATCTATCTTCGTTAATTAAATTGAAGCTTCCATTCCATTTGACTGGTGCTATTTATAGCCACTAAGCTTAAATCTCAACAGGTCCATCTCAACATAATACTGTTTTAAGACGATTGGTCACATTTTGCTGTTTTATTCGGTTTGGTAAGAAGAAGAGAAAAACTTGATAAATGTCTGTAAACAAACTGGTACGCGTGTGATTTTGTGATCAAAAAGGGGTTGACAGAGGCCAACATCTACTACCTAGAATCATGACAACTGATGAATGTGATGGGAGAAATGTTCCCACAGAATGAATAATTAGATTAAAAATTAATAATGAAACAAAACAACATCCCTCCAAAAAACACAAGAACACAGCACCTGAGCTACATGGAATCACAGTGTTAATTAAATATGTCGTTATACAGCAAGTATTTGGCAAGCACTGTTGTTACCCAGTCACCACGACCTTCAGTTACAACAGTTGGCCATCAGTCACCACAGTTGACCGTCAGTCACCACAGATGACCGTCAATCACCACTGTTGATTGTCAGTCACTCGAGTTAACTGTCACGTCACCACAGTTGACCTTCAGTCACAACAGTTGACCACCATCGAGGTGATGAAGCTGCTAAAGCAAATGAAACACTGCAGAAATTTTGCTCTCAATATTAGGGGGTGACAACCAAGAAAGCCATCAAATTTATTTAATAGAAAACAAAGAAAAGAGGGGGGAGGGGGAATTTAGAGAAAAAAACATAGCATTGTCACCAACGAAAACATACAACGTACATTAATGGGTCAGTTCAAGAAAATAAAAGCAACTTGCCTTGTTCATTTGAAAAAAATTATGAATTACAGTCATATGAAAAAATGTAGATTCTATTTACATTTGGAATTAAAGTGCATATATTCTACTCGACAAATTTCGTTTAATTTTTTTCTTATCAGAAGATTTGCCTCAACTTTCTTATGTGTAAAAAATAAAGAAATTTATTTCAGTGTCAAACTTTAAAGATGCTAAGATGACAAGAATCAATCGGAACAGATATAAAGAATCAATTTGGAAGAAAATTCGTTCTCTCTGACTCACAATATTATGATGATGAACAACAACACACAGTGACATTACATCATAACAACAATTAAAAAATGTACAAAATAACGCATTTGCCAACTCTCCATGGTCAGAAAAGGTCAGTAAAAACCCTAAACAGGCAGTGAGCAGATATAATAAATGTTATGATTAATATATAATGTTACTGGGATGTGTATTTGTATGTATCCGGTCAGCATCACCACCTTTCACCGTTCACATCTTCGTTACAAACGTTCCCGTTCAAGAAGAAAAAGTGCAGCCTTCCACAATGGCTCTAGGAGAATTTCAATAAAATAGTAATATTTTTAACTGCTACAATAATAGGAACTATTTGGCTTTCTCCGCAGTTGGTGACCCAGATCGATGGAAATGGACGTTCTGCCACTTGTTGTCTTTCCTCTGCCAAATCCTAGTTTCTTCAGCATGCTTCGTATCTGGAAGTCCATTTCTGGTAGGTAAAAGCGAGGAGAATCCAAATATAAAAATAAAAATCAAATAAAAATCACGATTTTCCTTGAGACATTGATCGATGCATTAACCTGGGCATTCCAGGAAGAAATATTGATAATCCATTAAACAAAACATCTAATATCAACAGGAATCACCCTGGGTGTCCTAAAAACTAATAATCTTGCCAAAGGAAAAAAATGAAATACCCTGTAGCAGGGCTAAAACCCAGGACCTGGGTCACAGAGCAATGTCTTAACCACTTGATCACTTCACCGCTCATAATATTAGTTATAATAATAATAACAACAACAATAATAATAATAATAATAATAATAATAATAATAATAATAATAATAATAATAATAATAATAATAATAATAATAATAATAATAATAATGAAACTTTATAAAAAAATTTGATTTACATTACTATTGCCAAAAATCTGAGGATTAGCTAAATACTTAACCAGCTCGGTATACTTAGTGTCTTGAAGTCCATTGTCTGTGAGAGAGAGAAAGAGAGAGAGAGAGAGAGAGAGAGAGAGAGAGAGAGAGAGAGAGAGAGAGAGAGAGAGAGAGAGAGAGAGAGAGAGAGAGAGAGAGAGAGAGAGAGAGAGAGAGAGAGAGAGAGAGAGAGAGAGAGAGAGAGAGAGAGAGGGAGTTAGGGGACCTGTTGTAAAGCGCTTTGAGCATGTTTAGTGGATATAAAGCTCAATTATGTGTTGTAAGTCAAAAACTGGAACTCTACACCAGACAGAGACAAAATAGTTTGTAGCTTGTCTTGTCATTAACTTGCAAATCCGTGCATGCATTGAAGATAATTGCGACTGTGAATGTGGTGAGGACAGCTGAGAGAAACTATAACCTGACCCTCCAAATCCACAATCCTACCTGTCAACATACTGAGTCAGCCTAACGTATGCGATGCATGCCGCATCCTCCCCAAGCAAGTGGACGTGAGGATTCAGTATACTCGTGTTCACTGGCTTACTGTTTTTGGACAGCACTGAGGATGGAGAAAAATGCACATGTTACAAATATAGCATGTGGGGAAAGATATATTTTTAAAAAAATCTATTAAAATAATCAGAGGATATATACAATAAAAGGGAGGTCTTTCGAAAGCTCCTCAGTCTAGCATCTCTTTCAATTAGTATTTTCACCGTGGATTTTTTGTCAGGCGTTTATTTATTCAATTTGTCAACATTTAAAAAACTCTAGAACAAACCTTGATAGATTGGTGAAAGTTTAAAATTTCCTAATATGAGCATTGTTCTAGTTCTCAGCCGCCATTTTGTTTTTTGAAGTATTGAAAGGTAGTGCAAAGCAGTCCTAGGTTTTTTTTTCTTCTATAAGGGTTAGCTTGAGGTCAAAGTTTTTTTTCTATTAGGATTAGTTATAGGTCGTAGTAAAGATGCAAGGGTGTTTGTTTTTACCTATTAGAGTTAGTTAAAGTTACTAGCTTTTATTTTTTCTTAGGGTGAGTTGAGGGAATATTTAGGTTGTTTCCCTTAGCATGAGGAGCTTTCGGAAGGCCTCACCAATAAAAACCTTATCAGCAAATCAATTTGCCAAATTTGTATTGGTTCAGAAAAGTGACTAAAATAGTATATATTTCCAGACTCAACATATAAATCTGATACGACCTTACCAAATATATTATAATAATATTTAATTAATCTCCTAACATGAACTTCTGGGTTATGAACAACTTAATGTGTTTAAGTGAACTAAAAAAGTGTACAATGAATTTTTGTTTTAATAACAGAAATCGAATAATTTTACAATCCTCAGAAAAATGAGTACAATAAATCAAAAATGCGAAAGAAGAAGCAGAAGTGTATGTCATAAAGTGAAATATATTGTATACATTGAGCTTTAATATAGCGCAACATTCACTAAACATGCTCAAAGTGCTTTACAAGGGGTCCCTGGCCAACAGCAACATTTAACATATAGAATAGGACATGACGCTTGTTAGATGATATTACAATTTTTTTGGACAGACAACGCTGTTAACGGCCAGGTACTCATGTTACAACTGAGTATGGTGAGAGAATCTAAGTAAAGAGCCTTCTCCAAGGACTCAACTATGCGCTGAGCGAGGCTAGAATCCAGGACCTTCCGATCCGAAAGTGTCATACCACGAGACCACATAGCCACTTCAAAATATTGAATTCTAAGAGCTTAAAATTACAAGACACTCACCATGGTCAAAATAAAATTTATGGAAGTCTAGACCAACAATTAGATTCCCCAAGGCTTCAGGTTCAAACGATGTTAAATGAGGGTCCACTAGTTTCCTGTCAAAAGGAGAAATTACAATGTATGGAGCTTTATATATTTATGAACACTTCTCTCCAGCAATATTGTGTGTGAAGTTGTGGGAGATAGTGGAGGGGGGGGGGGGGGAGAGAGAGAGAGAGATAGAGAGAGAGAGAGATTGAGAGAGAGAAATATATATATATATATATATATATATATATATATATATAGAAGAGAGAAGAGGAGAGAGAGGAGAGAGAGGAGAGAGAGGAGAGAGAGAGAGAGAGAGAGAGAGAGAGAGAGAGAGAGAGAGAGAAGTGGGGGTGGGAGGGTATGGGGCCTTAATAATTCAATAAAGTTTTTGCGTCAGTTTATTTTAAAGACTTTACTACTACAATTGTAACACTCATTTACTATTTCAAACATAATAGTGACAACAGTGCCAATCTACAGACAGGCGATTTACAAGGGGATAACCATCATCTCCCATAACCAGCAAAGCCCATCTGACCCTATCTACAAAAGAGCTCAAGCAAATCCAGACCATAATGGTTTTGTAGCAGAATAAGGCCGCCCAAAGCCACAAGGAGGGCAAAAGATATAGGGGGTAGAAGAGAGAGAAAGTGGGCTGATAATGAGTAGCAACTATACACTGATATAATTTAAAACCTTCCACAATAATTCTACAGTAGAGTCCATATTAAGATAAACTAGCATACAATATAATTTTATTTAAATAATTTTTTTTATCAGGTCTCAATTTATTATCTTTATATAATCCAACAAATCGGGGTATCGATAGCTAGAGCATTTGCTTCACACCCAAAGGGACCGAGATTGATCCTGGGTGAAGGCGATATTTTTTTCCTGACCCCCTGTCCCTGTGATTGGGTAGCTGGGTCTGTTAGATCTGGTGGAAATTACTTTGTGATAGACTAGCATTCTATCCAAAGGGTAGCAAGCAATTGGTATTGTCCGTTTCATGCTACAGAAACTGGGATAAACTCCAGCTCCACAGGCCTAATGGCTCTGAAGGACTACTAGACTAGAATCCAACAAATCAAAGTCTGATTTAAATTCATGTTTCGGTCCATTAAAATAAACTGTTCTCTGCCATAGAAGACTTCTGTCCTCACCTCCATGTGCCAACCCTTTCCCCCTGCCCATATCTCCATAAAATTGAACTTACGTATATTCTCCATAGTCCCCACTAGTTATGGCTTGAAGCAGTTGCTCTGTTAATTTGATAATTTCTTGTTTACGAGCTGTCCAGAATAAAAAATTTAAAAATGTATAAATCAATGTTGTCAATGAGTAAAGATAACTGTACATAAAGTTAGTCGCACACACAAAAACACTCATAAACATACTAACATACATATATGTGTAAAAACACACACAAACGTATCCTTTAAAAACATCACAACACCACCAATCATAGCGTTATTTAATGAGTAAATGTAGAGAGAAAAAACGGCCAGAAGGCGCAATACCCTGACTGAAAGAACAATATAAAATAAATAATTGATAAAGTTTATAAGCTCTCTTATTAATCTCTCTTTTCAAATTCAATCTCAGATCAGTTCTTGCTGGATTTTTAGTTTGATACCAAAACGCACAGATATTCATCACTTGGGTAAATTGATTACAGTGCAATCTGCATAAAGTCAACACTCTTAAAGTCATCTTCAATACCTCTTGTTGGTTCCAAACTTTCTCTTCTTAATCAAAATGTGTTCCGTTGATAATGGATAAAGTCAACGTTGCTTAAACCACCCAATCTTTCTGGTGATTTTATACGGATACACTGTTTCACAATTAATAATATTATATTGAAAAATACAACAACAACAACAACAAAAAGAAGAATAGGTACTAGAAAGACCCAATCGTCAGTGGCAATGCAGTACCACAAGGCGAGTAAGGGTGAGGTGACTTGCTTAAGACCATATAACATAATGGGAAAACCAGCATAGATAAGATTGTATCATGTAGCTCTTGCTTTTGAGTGAAGCAATAGACTCCATACCATAGAGATATGTGTTCATTCAAATCTTCAAACTTTTCCTTGTCTTTCTCATCCCCAGAAGGAAACAGAAATAAAAATATCATGGTGTCTAACTAGAAGACATAACCAAAGTCCAAACTGAAAAACAAAAATAATCTACCTGGCTGTGAGAGACAGAATTTTGCAAGCAAATGTCAATGGTAGATAGGTCACTCATCAACCCCTCTCTCTCTCTCTCTCTCTCTCTCTCTCTCTCTCTCTCTCTCTCTCTTCTTTGTCTCATTTGAAACGACCAGGTACTCATTTTACACCCGAGTATGGTAAGAGAATGTGAGTAAAGAGTCTTTTCCAAAGATTCAATTATACACCGCCCAAGCAGGACTCGAACCCTTGACCTTCCTGTCCAAAGGCAAGTGTCAAGCCACCAGATTTCCACTATGGTACACAGAAAAATACATTCAAATCCATATGTCATCAAATGATATTATTATTCATTTTCTCCTCAATATTGTTTCTTAACACAGCAAATACTAGTAATTTGTTTAAACGTGGAAATGAGTTTAATCACCAATCATTCAAAGTATCCATAAAAAATAAAAAAAATAAATGTGGCCCATCATCTCAACTGGTATTATGTCGGTGTGAACTAGATCCTGAAAATTGCACCAATTAAAAAAAATATAGGGCTTGGAGAATAACTATGACTATGACTTTAACAACAAAATCATAGCGGCCAACTTTTAAAAGAACTACGGAAAACGAGACATCCTGCCTAATGCATATTACTATCATGACCCAAAACAGCAGTATGTTTGGACTATTATATGATATAATATCTAGATTTTTCTGTTCCTAATTTTAGGTTGCTAGTCAAAAAAGCATAATCATGGGATCATCCATGAATATATACAATCCAATTTTTTAAAAATAATTACATTTTTTTTCTTCTTCCTTCTCAATATAGAAAAATGGGACTGATTTTATGAGGACAATTGGCCGCTTTGCGAAATACAAACATTCATGATTCAATTTCCAAAAAAATTAAACTTATATTTCAATGTTCATCGTCTACTTCATCACCCCACTATAAAACCAGAATCGATGTGGTGGTCACGTCTGTATGCCATGTCTCCATGCAAACGAATGGCCAGTCTTCATGCAACCATTGGAAGTTCAATCACATTCACATCACCACACAAGGAATGAAGAAATATCAAATATCAAACCTATCCAAACCAATGCTTTCAAATCAGGACACAATTTCAATAATCCTAAACTTAAGACATATATATTTATGTGTGTGTGTGTGTGTGTGTCTGTCTCAGTGCATGACATAATCAGTTGGAAGGTGAAAATTTTGGATTTGCATTTTTTTACATGTTCCCCAGATCATTTTAATTTTAATTTGAAGTAAATCGGGTTATTTTTCATGAAGATGTCTGGGAAAGGTATCCAGCAACTTTTCTCACATTTCATACTTTTTCAACTTGACTAGCTGTAAAAAATACTTAGAAGTGAAATCAAGCTTTGATAAGTCCCGAAGTTGTACAAAAAAGATTGATTGATTTAGTTGGCAATATCTCACTTTTCGCTATCCGACTGATTTTGTCATTCACTGTAATATATATATATAAAACACCCACAAAAGACATCCAACTTTTTTGTTATGGCTAAAGCTCAGCAGGTCGCTGGTTCCAATAAGTGAGTGAGTCATTAAATACAAAAGTAACAGATATCTAAAATAAAATAAATATTGTAACAATAATAATTACATTGACTTTATCTCCCGACAGCCAAGATGAAAAACCCATCACTTCATTGTCTTTTTAATTTGAGAAAGTTTTTGTTGAAAATTCCAAATAAATAATCAAAAGAAGTCATAAAACATCACAATTATTTTATTTTTTAAATGTTTACAAATCTTAATTTTCAACCTCAAGACGTGCATGCGGAATCCTGATGAAAATCAACTGAGTACAAAGAATGAAGCAAGATAAAACTAAAACAATTTCTGTTCATTTCAACCTTCAAGACATATAATTATTTCAAACACCCCTCTGCCCTCCCCCCACTTTCCCATTTATAAAAAAAACAAACCCTCCAAAAAAAAAACAAAAAAAAAAAACAAATTTTTACAAAATGCAAATGTGTCGTCTTTGCCCACAGCTAGGTCCTCATTCACACCCAAGTCGCGTTAGGGTAATGAGTACAAGGAGCCTTTTCCCTAGGACACAGTGCTTTGTGGTCAATGTTAACGGTTACTAACCATACCCATCGTTACTTGGATTTTGTAACAAAACGAGTCATCTGTAAACACATTATGGACTAAAAAATTGTGTCCCAAACTATGCGTAGAAGTTGGCTGACAAAAATAACATGCTTGCCACAATAAATGACGCGGCTCCCTGTTTTTTAGTTTCTTTGTTTTTAGACGTTTAAAGGTGCTTGCAACCCACATGGGGCATTTAAGCATCGGTCCAACTCATTTGAAGTTTCTCCTTCTAAACTCTACATTATGTTAAAAACCATAATAAAATAAAACATTCAAGTAAAAATTTCCCCCAGGAAATAAATGGAGAGGTTTGGTTAGGGGAAAGATGCAGGGATACCAGTCACTGTCTACAAGAAAAAGCAAAGGGTATCAGAAATGGGCATTGTAAATTTGAAATGTTGTCATAATAATAATAATAATAATGATAATAATAATAATGATAATAATAATAATAATAATAATAATAATAATAATAATAATAATAATAATAATAATAATAATAATAATAATAATAATAATATGAAATAAATAAATAAATAAATAAATAAATAAATAAATAAATAAATAAATAAATAAATAAATAAATAAATAAATAAATAAACAAATAAATAATATAAAACATTTTTTTCAAAGGAGCTAAATTTGCATTTCATTCATCATCGCATCACAAAACATTTACTCTAATAAACTAAGATGCAAAACTTTTTTATTCATTGGCGCAGGGTAGGCAGACGAAACAAAACAAAACAATACAAACAAAAAAATAACCAAAAAAAACAAACAACAAAACTAAATCGTACTGAACGCAAAATTAGTCGTTTCCAAATAAATCTGTCAATGTTTTCAATATTTTAGGCAAGTCTTTTTTTTAAAGGTAGCATCACATAGAGGGGAATGAATCAAAAGCAAATCGAAAGGAATAATTGTTTTGGTCTAACTCAGTCCAAATGCCCTTCTCATACTTACACTCTACATCAATTTTCACAGATATCGCTAAAACGGGAAATATTATAAAGATGTTCAAGAAAACAATGTCTTTTTTTTTTTGTTAATGGAAAAAGGAGGAGGAAGAGGAGGAGAAGGGGCAGCACATTTAAACAGTTTTGGGAAGAACTAGGATTTAAGTTGGTAATTTGTACAACGTAATGAAGAAAAATGAATAAAATAGCTTCGAAATAGAACAAAATGCCAAACATGGTATACTTTGGGCTCAAAACAAGTCTTCAGCCAATAACAACAACAATAAAATAATAAGAATCACCACTTAAAATCCAGAGAGACAACAGAAAACTATTTGACTGGCACGTCTCGTAGAAGATTGTATTTGCCAACAAGACTGTCTGGATTTTAAGTGAAGTATAGATGTTTTTATGACTTTTGGTATTTGCTGAAGGAAGGTTTTGAGCTCGAAAGTTCTGAGTTTAGTATTTTGCATATTATTTGTTCGCAGCTTCTAGCAGCTTAGTATGTTTTTAACATAGGACATAGTCTCTTCGGTAAGATTTAGAAATACGTCTTTGTATCTAACTGTATATAAAAGGAACCGATTGCCTCAATCCAGAGTTAGGTTTGTGAACCTGATAACAAGAAATGAATTTCATGTCGAAATATGTCGATACTTTTTGCTGATATGATATGTAAAACGTGTTGCTTAAGATGATACATGATTTCAGCGAAAATTTGTTTATTTTGTTTTGCTTTAAGAAGTTTAATAACACTGGCAATAAAAAAAAACTATTAAAAAAACTAGAGCTTTTATATGGCATTATCCACTAAATGTGCTCAAGGGCTTTACAAAGGGTCCCTGGACAACAGCAATACGTAACATGTAGAACAAGACATAATGCCTGTTAGGCGATATTACATTTTTTTCCGACAGAGACAACGCTGTTGACGGCCAGTTACTCATTTTACACCCGAGTACGGTGAGAGAATGTGAGTAAAGAGTTTTTTCCAAGGACTCAACTATACGAAGAGCGAGGCTTGAACCCAGGACCTTCCGATCCAAAAGCAAGTGTCATACCACATGACCACAAACCTGCTATAAACAGGGTCATTTAAGCACCAGACATAGTAAGATGACAGGCTTAGATAAAGGGGTGAACAGAAATGGATGATAGAAAATAATGTACCTCTGTATCTGGTCTGAGACAAAATTAGTGGAATTTTGACTTTTTTGCGGTTAAAGAAATTACAACCATTTCCCTGAGTTGAGTAAATCCCTGTTTTCTGATTCAGTCCCTTGACTAGTGACCAAATACTGATAATAATTACAAAGCTCGACACAATTGGGATTCGTTTGATCTCAGTTTTAAGTCTTATTGCTTTTATGAGTTGTGTGACTTGAGTTTTGACCACTCATGGATTTCATAGAAATTATAAATAACATTGTGAAATTGAATGTAATCTTCAATTTAATATACAAAAACAGATAATATGGACATTTCAGGTTTCCCATTTATCAACAAAACAGGATGAATTAAACACTGCAGATGAATTAGATAATGTGGTAGCGGCATTGTGAAGATATTATAGAGAAATTATTGAGTCTTTAGTTATATTAAAATTCCCTTTATTCATCCCCAAGGTGTCTTTAGCGTCTATTCAAAGGGAAAACTGGAATAACCCAGGCATCAGCCGCAGTGCAGCGCCACAAAGTAAGCTAGGGAAAGGCGGGGTGGGTGACCGACTCAATGCTGCACAGCATAAAAGAAAGTAGTCCTTCAGAGCCATGAGCTGGAGTTTATCCCGGTTTCTATATTGTGTAACGGACAACAGTAATTGCTTGCTATCCTTTGGATAGGACAAAGTACTTTCCACCAGATCTAACATACCCAGATACCCATTTACTGCTGGGTAGACAGGGGGATCATAAAAAATCTTGACTGTACCCAGGATCGATCTCGGTCCCTTTGCGTGTGAAGCGAGTGCTTTACCAACTGAGCCATCAAGACCCCCTCCGCCGTAAAACTCGATACCTTTCGAGTATGAAGCAAAGACCATACCGCCGAGCCTCGCTGCCCCCTTACATTTACATATTGCTTACAAGTGAGTTGTCCTCATTTAAGTGTTCACTGTGTTGGACACGACATGGAGAAAGAATCAGTGACCGTCACATTCCCCTAATCAAAGTTTAAAAAAAAAAAAATGTAATCCAAACTTCATCATTTCGACTGATTTGCCCTAACATTAAACTGGATTGAGGCTTTGAATCCCATATCTTATCCTATCCTACTTTGGAGGAGAAAAAACCCCCCAAAAAACAACATTTTGGTCAGAAAATTCATCATTCAAATATCTATCGACTAAAATGACTCTTATTTTCTCAAAGGCTCTCAAGCCTAGTTTGAGAATTTTTGACAAAATGAGAGTTATTTTATTCAAGTGATATTTGAAGGATGAGTTTTCTGACCAAAATATTTTCTGAGTTTGGCAGTTTTTTAGTTCAAACAATTTCAATTACACTTAGGGGACAATTTTATTTTGTTTATTGATGAGAGGCAGAACAAACCATAAAATGGTGATATATGTATGGCATGTATTGTATGTAATACAACTGATTTAGGGCACTAAGACGGGAGAGGAGGGAGAGATTAAAAAGGAATGATAGGGAAGGAGAGGGAGTGAAGGGAGTGGTGATAACGGAGACAAATATAGAGAAGTGAAATAATGGATGGATGGATTGATAGATAAATAGATTTCATATTTTTCTCACTTCATTTATCACAGAGCTGTTTCGGCACTGTTTCGCCAAAAACAGCATTGTAGGTGAGAAAAATACTGTAACGAGATGCCTTTAAATGGTTAAGCACTCTAAAGAGCTGCAAATCACTCTCTCATGATAGATGGATATTGTAAAAAATAGAATAGGAGGGAGGGAGAGAGAGAGAGAGAGAGAGAGAGAGAGAGAGAGAGAGAGAGAGAGAGAGAGAGAGAGAGAGAGAGAGAGAGAGAGAGAGAAGAGAGAAGAGAGAGAAGAGAGAAGAGAGAGAGAGAAAGAGAGAGAGAGAGAGAGAGAGAGAGAGAGAGAGAGAATGAGAGAGATAGAGCCTATACATCATACATCTCCTATCATAGTTGCATTGTAACAAACTTACCTTTGGAATCCTCGTCTTCAATTGTGTTACTCTCAGTCGACTCTTTAATCGCATCGTTCTTCTTCACGTTCAAACTACGACCTGTGAAGAAGATAGGAATTAAATACAATGAAATAAGATGCCGAATAATCAATGTATTCAATAATTTTTTTCCTGGATTTTCCTTCTTTCATTTTTACGTTCGATGATGATGATGATGATGATGATGATGATGATGATGATGAAAATGATAGATGAGTGTTCATATTGGAAGCAGACATTTGGTGGATCCGACTGAAATCATTACCTTACAAAGTGAAAGAGATAAAATTTATATATAACATTCAATTCCCATGCAAAATGTAAACAAAAATTATAAATATACCATTGATCAT
>NC_088364.1:59889362-59891862 GCF_034508935.2 Berghia stephanieae
AGCACACTGTTTCACAAAAACACACACACATGCACACTGTTTCACACAACATACACACGTAAAACACACATTGACAGATAACCGAAAAACAGTTTACAATCATTTAAAAAATAAATTGAGATGATCTGGTGAGTGATTAATAAACGTATCATTTCGTTCTAACCAATGAAAAGCGAGTGGATTACTTCATTCATTCAAGATATACGGTGTCTCCTACCTTCATTAGCGCCGAAGATCCCACAACAATCAAGACAATGATTTCGATTTTGCTCAACAGACATGAAAAAAAAAAACCCAACTCGTATAAATTTCAACAAACTGAAAAGCCGAATAACGTATATTTTACGACCATTGTAATCCGAATCCTATAAATTTCAACGCTTTGCATTAGCGAGATACTTCCCTCAAAACCAATCAAATCTTCAATCAAGGAAAATACTAAAAATATACTTCCTATTCACAGCTCATCTCACGTGTTGTCATCTAAATAAAATGTATATATCACAATAGTAATTATACACCTGCTTGCCACTTATTGTAAGTATTTATTTTGACATTTCAAACCACTAGAGTTGTCGTTAGAATCATTCTCTATTAACACATTCCTCCAGCACAACACATTTTACCACAAATACATACGAATCGTAAACGAAAACAGAAGTTGTAACGACGCATAAAAAAATGACGTCGTCCACTTTGTACAGTTTCGAAACAAGGACTCAAATCCAACACGGCGGCGCAACACACGATATTAGCAATACCAGATATTAACAATTATACGCACAATAACCGTACCAATAATAATGACGATAATAAGTACATAAAAGTCGCAAAGAAAACACACCTGTCTTGTGAACAAGAAGACAATTGTGTCAATAATGGCTTCATCTGGAGAATTGATTGGACCTACAAGAGTGTAAATGTCATAATTGACATGAAGATTGGAACACGACAAGTTGGCAAATGTCATACACACACCATCACAATTTAACCTTACAGGCGCATTGTTGTTGGCATTATTATCAGACTAACGATCCGGGAAAATTAGGAGGAACGCAAGAAATTAATAATTACAAAAACAAAAAATAGAATGACACGTGAAACAGGATAACGTTCACTTGTACATTGCGACAAGAGAAGCGAATAGAGAAGAACCACACGAACATAATTATTATAGGATGACAATTTTTTAGGCGTGATAAGAGTTGAACCCGAGACCCATCTGGTACGACAGCTTTTGCCAAAAGCCGACGAGAGAAATGGTCTAAATTAATACCATCCACCACTCGGAACTTTTTTTTTGAAGCCATAAAAATAAAACCTCAGTTTGCATTTTGATCGTCATAATATTCATCCAAACACAACCTATGTTTTTCAATTATCTGTAAACATTTGAACACAATGACTCAAGGGAGTGTTTATTTCATTCCTACACTGTTCATGCGCAACTGAGGGTCTGCTGCAAAGGCAAGACCATTTCTATTCTTCGATTAGCAAGTTGCTGAACACTTTACTTCAGAGCTGAGACCGAGTTACGCTTTGTGAATATGAATATGAAGTAGAAGTAAACCAAAGGGTATTTCTAATTAGTAGAAATAAACCAAAGGATATTTCTAATTAGCAAGTCTCTAGCCCTAACAGAATGATAAGTTTGTGAATTCGTGCCATTCAAAAAAATAAATTTCAATCTCTTGCTTAACATGTGACCTGAATGATAATGTAATATATGTATCTATGTATCATTGCGTAACGGTCATGTCACTTTTTTACTTTTAATAGATGCACAAGTTGTATTTTAACTTTATCTTTCAAATTTTCATTGGACATGCTTGCAATTTTTAGGACGAGTAATTTGCATATATGTTTGTGTGTGCATATTTTACTCATTTTGCATGCATATTCTCTTGATGCATATTTTTCATTTTTAAAATGAATAAAACCGCGGGGCCAGATTAGAGTTATTTATCGAAAATGTTAGAAGTTGACCAATGAAGACAGCCAACATTCCCCGGACCTAAGGGAAATTGCACCCACCACAAAAGTGAACACGGCTAATCTATGCGTGACAATCAAAAACGTAAGACATCATGTGGAGTATGATATTCTAAGACTTTGGATGTACCATGACTCAAAGAGGTTACACACAGATTGGATGTAAGAAAACTACAACATTGAACAGTCTACAGATTCTGTTGTGGGCGCAACAATCCTAAGCATCACCAAGAACAGAGTAGACACATTTTGGTATGACCAAAATATCTTGTACACCTACTACAAATGCATTGTATATTGTAAAACCGGAAGAAAATTAAATGACAAAGACGATGAAGTCAGACGGAGAGGATCTATATGGACCTGAATTGGAAATAATCCATTATCCATAAGTAAGTAAGGAGCACTTCATCCATGGACCAGTTTTCGCACGAATCCCCCTTTTTCTTGCTTCCTAACTATTGGGCACTTAAACTCAAAATCCATCCATTTTTGATGAAGTTACGTC
>NC_088364.1:59896862-59911862 GCF_034508935.2 Berghia stephanieae
ACAATATTTGGCGTCATTTAAAAAAATATATATTTCCATTACAACAATGAGCCCATAAGGGATTGGGTTATCAGACCTACAAATAAATGCACGTCGATCTTGGCCGAATGTATAAAAACAAAAACCAATTAATTTCTAGAATTAAGTGCATCAGTCAAGCAGATTAATAAGGCTTTACTAGAAAAACTTAGAATTTGAAAAACAAAAAACAAAACAATATTTAAAAAATGGTATTAATAATAATAATAATAATAATAATAATAATAATAATAATAATAATAATAATAATAATAATAATAATAATAATAATATGTCATTAAAAAAAGGAGATACGCGAGTGATCACCCTTGTCGTCAAATTTATGATTTCTATTTTAAATTTTCGTCATATTTATTTTAAGTTTAAATAAAATTGTGTGTGTGTCTTTTTGACATTTCACACGAATGTTGATTGGTAGGCATAGGACTAGCAGCGGTGTATGCCACATAGGGCGTGAATTGTCTGCTCGTTGTGTCAGTCGCTTGACGAAAACAAAAGACTCATGCTTATAAAGTTACTGTAACCATGATTGTTTGTAATTTCAAATTTGTTCACTTCTCTTTCAAAAGTACTGACAAAAATATATGAGTTATACGAGTGTGCTTATAACTGGATCAGAATATTGCCATACTCTGGAAAAATCCATATATGAAAATTTGGCCAGAAAACTCATCCTTCAAATATTGATCGATATAAATGACTCTCATCTTGGCAAAAACTCTAAAACCTTGGACTTCACCTGTTGAGGACAGGCATGGAATAAAGGGGGAGAAACAAAACGAACACAGCAACACTCACAAACGCCACACCTCATACAGGGTAATAATAAACAAACACGAATGCAAAATAAACATTAAGAATATCCATTGATCTCTGAAAATAGCTTGTGTGCTACAAAATAACCCATTGTACTGTGCTTGGAATTATTACAGCACAGCGTTCAAGAAACACCATCAAATTTGACCCGTTTGTATATAGACTTCTATAATTCTTCCAATGGAATATAGCATGGCGCGATCTAGAAACACCATAAAATGTATCTCGTCTGCATACTATATAGTCAGACCACTGAAAATATATATATATATATATATATCTCTCTATCTCTCTCTCTCTCTCTCTCTCTCTCTCTCTCTCTCTCTCTCTCTCTCTCTCTCCTCTCTCTCCCCCAAACCGCCAATTGCTTCCTTGTCAAACATTTCATGATTTCAGTTAAAGTTTAAAAAAAAAAAATACACCAACAACAAAAATCAAATCCCTAACAAGTACCAAAGTGGTGTCAAAAAGGAAGAAGCAGTGCTACAAAATGAACCGATCGTATGAAATGATAAAGCTCCATCGGAATTTGTACTCAAAGCTGCGTGTCTTGGTCAGCACTAGAAAGACAATTATCAGAAAATCACTGACTGAAGCTGAGAGAAGCGGTGTAGAAATCCAGTTTTCTGCCGTACTCTGGAAAGACACGTATTAAAAAATGTTGGCCAGGAAACTTGTCCTTTAAAATATCGATCGATTTAAATGACCCTCATTGACAAAAACTCCAAAACCTGGGACTTAAGGGAAACTTCACAAAGTCCCTGGTTTGAGAATTTTTGCCAAGATGAGAGTCACTTAAATCGACGAATATTTGAAATTTGAAGGACGAGTTTTCTGGCCAAATGTTTAAATACATCGTTTTCCAGAGTACGGCAGTTAACTGGTTAAAGGGGGAAAAAAAGCACTACAACTCCTTATAACCGACTTTTTCATGAAATCAACAGTATAGGCTATTATTGAAATAATTCCAATATTTCAATCTATATATTTTGAAAAGCTTTATTTCGTACATGGACCCTTGAGATTGAAAAAAAAAAAAAAAAACAATATAAGAAAATAAGTAAGATCCAGTGTTAGACAAAACAGACATATCAGAAACCAGAGGAATGAATTGTTTTTGAGGATGGTTTTGGATGAAATTTGTAATAGTATAGGGAATTAGGTCCAAAAAACCATTGAATTGTGCAAGTTAGGGTTGAAAGTATGAAAATTACATATGCTGTAGAATATGAAAAATCCTATAATTTATGCTATAGAACCACTCTGAGAGATTAGTATTAGATATTTGAGATACAAATGGACGCCAAGAAAATTCGGTCATTCTTATTGTGTCAACATTCAAAACAAAGCGACCTAATGTTGTTTTACATCATCCATGGAGTCCCATTGGTGATTATTTTTAGCGTCAAACCGGATGTTTTCCTTTCACTAAACTTTCGATTCACGAACTATCCAAAATGTTTAATCTTCTTCTTCTTCCATTAAGACCAAATTCAGGCTGAAGATTGTATGGCAGTCTTTTCAGTAACAGGGATTTTAGAGGGAGGCAGGGAGCGATTGTTTGAAGTCATCAGTCGAAAGAGCTTATTTACAAGTGGTTGATAGGGAGTTCCAAAGTCGGATGGTAGAGGGGAAGAAAGAGTAAAGATGATGGTTTGTTCTTGAGTGGGAGATTATTGCTAGTGCGGTGGAGGTGGTGGTGAAGGTGGTAATGGTGATGATGTCGTGTTGGTGGTGGTTATACTTATGATGATACAAGAAACTTAGCCTCTCTAGCTCACTTTGAAGTAGGGCATGACTTACTATTACTATTCTTTTTTTAAAAATAGATGGACCCTAGAGACAAATTCCGCATAGGTTGAGGAAAAATATAGAGAACTATATTGATAAGATTGTACAGCCGTATTTTCAGTTACAGGGGTTTTAGAGGGAGGCAGGGAGCGATTGTTTGAAGTCATCAGTCGAAAGAGCTTGTTTACAAGTGGTAGGTAGGGAGTTCCAAAGTCGGATGGTGGAGGGGAAGAAAGAGTAAAGATAATGGTTTGTTCTTGAGTGGGAGATTTCAAAATTAATGCTGAGTTAGTTTTGTTGTTGTTCCGTTTAAAATGGTTAGTTGGAATTTCGAGTTTTCCGTTTTGTGCTTTGTGGAATACGAGGAGTTTGTATCAATCGTTATGATGAAGTATTTCAAGCTATTTACGTTACGTTATTGACCGAATGGTGACAATGGGAGCATGTTCTATCTGTACTGTTGTGTCTTTGTGTAAGGCACTGCACATAAATTGCCTGTTCGTTCAGGTAAAATTGAGTGCGCAGCTAAAAGCACCTGCGACTGTTCTCCTGAAGTTGTCCAAAAATTAATCTGTACTTAGGTCTTACGTGTCTTTCTGGTGAACCTTGTGTAGTTAATACATTAACGTTATGAAACTAGCATTACTTGTGCATTCCATATGAAATTCTCATAATTCATAATTGAATGTTGATGGGTCTTTAAAAGAAAAGAGAGAGAGAGAGAGGGGGGGGGGGTGGAAAAATATTACATATGACTAAAAAAGGAATGTCGCGTTTGCATATTTTTAGATACAATTGCAATGGCAAAAAGAACTAATAGGGACTGATAGGACAAGATATAGTATGTCAACTGATAACATCACGCTAACGTCTCATGCTTCAACCACCTAGGAATACAAACGCTACAATTATTACTACATTTTGTTTTGTTCTCAACGTTCCTTTTGCCGATGAAAGTTTGTACCCGAAACGTCCATTGTGTCTGTACTGTTTCCGCCCGAACCCATTTGTTAGCTACTGTAAATGGTCAAAATGTATTTAAATTATTGAACTCGCATTGTATTTTCGTGGTTATTTTCCATGGATAAGTAATGCTATATTATAGGGAAAAATAAAAGAGCTAAAAGCGCACTGATACTGATATGAACAATTGCGAGAGTGATTCTATAGAGGTGTCAATTATACGAGTCTTAGCTACACGTTTGCCAATTTTCATGCTTCCAATCCAAATGCACGGTTTTAGCCTAATTTCCCCTACTACAATGAATATGAAGAAAATATTTATTTCCCTTGTTTAATTTAACTGTTATGATTGATTGCCAGAGTGGTTCTATAGCAGATTTTTTTTTTTTTTTTTTTTGTATGGGTTTTGGTAACCTGTATGCAAATTTCCATGCTTTCAACCCGAATTTGCACGGTTTTAGCCTAAGTCTTTTGTAATAACCGACCAAAGACTACTCGTGTGAACTCTTCACACTAGAAAGGTTACAACGGTCTAATAACACACACATTTCTCATGACATATTTTAAGTATCTTGGATATATTAAATCTTCCTTCTACTCTGTCTGGCACTGCAACACACACACACACACCTTTTCAGATTCCTATCTCCCTACAATGCCTGCTCCCAAATTTTCCACATTGAAATCACAAAGCATGTTTTCCTTTTAATCCCCCCCCCTCTCTCTCTCCCTCTCTCTCTCTCTCTCTCTCTCCCTCTCTCTCTCTCTCTCTCTCTCTCTCTCTCTCTCTCTTTCTCTCTCTCTCTTCTCCAGACTGCTAAATCGGGACAGTTCAGATTTTATCCGGACAGTTGGCTGCTATGTCAATCAATTTAATTAGGCACGCGCGTTACATATTTTACGTTATAATATTTGTCTTTATTTCTAACATAGATACGTTGTATATGTTACAACTTACTAACAGTTTTATCAGACCAAATTGAAAAGGAAATGTGTGGTAGAAGAGCGAGGTGAACTCTAACTTAATAAAAAAAATTGATTGTAAATTTTACATTCATTTTTCCAAGCAAATTGAAAAGAAGGAATTCTGGAAAAAATAAAACAGAAATAAAATAAAAAAACAAACAAAACAAAACCAAACAAACCCCACAAATTCAGAGGATACAAATTGCCATCACATTTGTACAAACAGAGAGGAGAAAAAAAAAAGACATGTATTCAGAAAGAGTAGCTTAGTATTTCGGATTTTATTGTTTGACCATTTTTACCAAATAAGTGGGACAACCCGACGTGCGCATATATACAGATACGACATCTGAACCCACTTATACTGGAGGCCTAGATAAACATTGGAATGGACAATATTTTGCGTCATTTTTTTTTTTGAATTTTTTTTTTTTAGATTTCAATTACAATGAGGCCATAAGGAATTGGGTTATCAGACCCGCAAATAAGTGCACGTCGGGATAAACTAATTAAATCAAAAAGAAAGAATGAAAGAAAGTGAAAGGCAACTTGCATCTCTTCACGTATATTGTGTTGACTAGAAAATAAAATAAGATTTATATAATTTTTTTTTTTAATGTCCCAATAATCAAAAAGGGTGAGTAAATATAACATCTAATAAAAAACAAAAACAAAAACAAAGACACCAAAGTAAAATGCAAAACCAATAACATCACATAAAATATATTATAACGAAACATAACACTCGCTATCTTAGAGATTACAAACAGCTACAATTACTGACAAAGTGGAACAACTTAACACCACACGTTCAATCACGGCACAGACAAAAACTACTCAAGATATAAGAATAATAAATCTACTTTTTATCTTATATTTTCACAAACATGAAAAAAAAAATAAAAAAACCAGATTTATTTTCATAAATAAAAAGGGTGGAATTTCCTTGACGGAAAAAAAATAACAGATCTAAACCCTTTGACAAATTCTAACCGCTTTCTTGTTATTAAGCACCTCGTTTTCCTTGACCTTCAGAAGCAAACAATGGAGCAAGATAATTGAAAATTCAAATATTTAGAAAATTCAAAATAAGAACTTAAACTACAATAAGAAATTGATTGGCTACTGTCCCTACCTAGTAGAATCAATATCTTTAATATAATAATAATAATAATAATAATAATAATAATAATAATAATAATAATAATAATAATAATAATAATAATAATAATAATAATAATAATAATAATAATAATAATAATAATAATAATAATAATAATAATAATAATAATAATAATAATAATAATAATAATAATAACAACAACAATAATACTAATAGAAATAATAAAAAAATAAATAAATAAAATAAATAATAATAATAATAATAATAATAATAATAATAATAATAATAATAATAATAATAATAATAATAATAATAATAATAATAATAATAATAATAATAATAATAATTACAATAATGAAGAAACTGATTTTTTTTTTAATTGAAAGGAAGACATAATTTCTATAAGTTCATAACACAATTTTACTCAGACTGTGAGCATCAAGTTTTAGGTTAAGACGTCCGTCACTCAAAGTGGCTAGTGGTTAAAGATCCTACATTTCTACATTAAGCAAATATAAGTCTACTTCATCATTAAAACAAAACAAAACAAACAAAAACAAGTTTTAAACAATATGCAAACACTGTGAACAAAGCTGCCAATACGTTTGGCTAGGATGCTTCCACAAAAAAAAAAAGATATATATATATATATATATATATATATATATATATATATATATATATATATATATATATATATATATATATATATATTTAAAAAAATAAAATTAATGGAATAATCAGGCTGCTTTCTATCTACAGCTAATCACGAGTAAAATTGTAAAAATTAGGATTATAAAAATGGCATAAACAAAATTTTAATGATTAAATGCATGAATAAAACGTAATTTAAATGAATATTTAAAAAAAACCCCTCTAAACATGAATACAAACAAGCAGTAAAAATAATATTAAGTATTTTAAAATAAGAGTACGATATAATTTTAGATAAAGTTGTTTTTTTTTTTCTCCTTATGATTAGTGAAATCAAAATCCATGCAAATCGTTTTTTGAAATAGGCATGGCACTGAATTGTGAATTAAAGGGATGTAATCGATCAACGTGTACTTAATAACAAGTCTCGACCACCTGAATTGATGATTCTCATTGTTGGAACAACTCTCAAATCCAACACAAATTTGTAAAAATCATAACAACAACAACAATGAAAATAATAATCATAATTTTCAACAATGAAAATAATAATCATAATTTTCAATCGGATATCAGACTTGTCAATAAATACTGGGATATCGATCAATTAACATCAAAAAGATAAATGTGGATTTAAACAAGGTTTCGAATTTTTCAAAAAGACAATTTTTAAATGTAAATAAAATACACACACATTTAAGGGGTAAAACAAACTTTATCAAAAATGCATTATTTCGAAGAAAATGAAAATTGCTTTGGTGGATTTCTACATTCCCACTAACTTACCCTTGTTGACTGAAGAGTTACATAATGGAGGGGGAGGGGGGCACCAGTAGCAAATAGGTGTGAGAAGAGAGATAGAGAGAAGGATGGGTTGTATGGATTAAGATGAGAGTTTAGATTAAAATGAATGTTGTGATAAAAAAATGGAAAGATCCAATCACAAATAAGTAGTCCTTCGGAGCCGTTAGGCCCGTGGAGCTGGGTGTTTCTATATCATGAAACAGACAATAGCAATTGTTGGCTATCTTTGGATAGGACGCTAGTCTATCGCAAAGTACTTTCTGCTTCTGCCAGACCTAACAGACTCAGCTCCCCGTTCACTGTTGGGTGGACAGCGGGCGGTAAGAAAAAAATCTTGGCTGCACCTGGGATCGGTCTTGGTCCCTTTGCATGTGAAGCGATTGCTCAACCATCTGAGCTATCGGGACTCCTAGATCCAATGACAACCATATGAATATATCATCTATCAAGATGAGGATTAGTTGGATGGGTCATATTCTATGGCGTTTGATTTCCCATCATGCACCTACTCCATGGAAATCCTTTAAAAGTACCTAGTACATCACCACAGTACTCTAAACCTTTTCAAGCAAGGTTAGTTATTACTCTCACCTGGTTTATATTCTGCGGTATTTTTTCAGTCTTCCCATTAAAAAGTAGATTTTAAAATTTACACAATGCAAATTAAGCATCAAGTAAAACCTTTTGTCAAGTTTTCAAAAAAAAATTATTTCAGACAAATCAAAATAATTCACAGTTTTAGTTTAATGCCCCTTGAATTAACCGACTGGAAACACATTCTCACTTTAAAATATTGGATTGGAGGTGTGTTAGGTCAATGAAATAAAAACTAATGTTTACACACATCGACTTTAACACAGGCGTTGTTATCACTGGATTTCATCACACAAAAATAAAAATATCAACAACCTCCACTGGTTGAAAAGAAGATTGGCATGTCGTTACATTCAAACAATCTAAGACTATCTGTCTGCAACTAACAAGACTTGGCCTATCTATTGAATCGTTTGCATTTCAAGCCACAGGAAAAAAAAAAACATTATGCTTATATATTTATGAAATACAGATGAGGAAAATAAAAAAATACACAGAACAACAGAAGATTGTTGTATGGATGATCATATACATAGAACATTTAGTACATGAAATTTGTCTTTAAGATAAGACTTGATGTCTGATGTTCACAATGTGATTTATTTCACAGATGTATACATCACACCACATCACATCACAGAGACGAGAAGACAAAACTTAAAAGAGAGGAAGACTAATGGAAAAAGAAAAACAGTTTGGTCTAGATCTAACTCTTACAGTTTTTGAAAAAAAAGAAGGATGAGAAAATTTTTAAATAACAAATGTAACATAATAAGAAATAATTCTTTTCGGAAATAATAGGAACTAATAAATTATGAAATCGTCCTATGTACAGGTACCACAACGATTCCACATCCCTTAAAAATATTCTCCTTATACTAGAGCCACATTTCAACATTTCTGAAATAGAAATGATGGTTAACGATGCAGTTTGAAAGGAATTTTAAAATCACAGCATCACCAACATTTTTACAGTAGGGACATATTCTTCCTGGAGTTAGAGTGACACATCCACCATTTAGCTGTGCATGGACAAAATGTCAGCTTACTTGTTAGCTGCAAAACTTTTACTCTCTATGTCAATCTACCAAAATGATCTCCTGCTTGTCCAAAACCATTTTGAAGCAGAACTGCATATTTCTTTAAAAGTTCAGAATTAATATTTTTGGACAAATCAGGAGAGAGAGAGAGAGAGAGAGAGAGAGAGAGAGAGAGAGAGAGAGAGAGAGAGAGAGAGAGAGAGAGAGAGAGAGAGAGAGAGAGAGAGAGAGAGAGAGAGAGAGAGAGAGGAGAGAAGGAGAGAGAGAGAGAGAGAGAGAGTGGCGAGTTCAATTTAAGTGGTTGATATAGAGAGTAAAAGTTCATTTGCCAAAATAATAAAAAAAACAATTTGTCCTGTAGAGGGGTATATTGTACGAGGCTTGACTGGCAAATGCATGTTGGAGGAAATATGGACAACACGGAAGTGTGTAGACTGGTGCATCACAATACTGTAACGACCCCATGCAATCCAGTGTGCTCAGTTTGCAATCCGGGGAATCTTCACTTATACAACAAGGAAGTGTTTTTGTCATTTTACATGCACACAAGATATACAAAACTGGTGACGCGATCTTCGTTGCACATTACAAATCGTGAACTTTTCATTCTTAACCTCTTTTGAGGTTCACAAATTTCAAACACTTCAATTACAATAAACAAACAAATGAAGAAAAAATTAATGTGAATTTTTTTTTTCCAAATTAAGATTAAAAAAATAAAATAATAATAACCTTCAGACAGTGCACAAAATGTTCACAAATTGCAATAACTCATTGTGTTACTTTATCAAAAATCAAATTTGGAAATAAAATTTAAAGAAAAATTAACAAAAACAAAGAATAAACTTAATACAAAAAAAAAAAAACAAAAAAAAGAAACCCCAAACAAATTACTATCTGCGTCAGAACAACTTATTAATCATAATTCTATGAAATATAAATATCCTTACAACGTTTCTGTTTTCAACTGCTACAAGACATTATTATATTAGACATCAGGAACCTACTCTAGAAAATCTTTGGTAAATTCCAATCCAAACAAAAACAATTCATCACATGAGATTGTGTACAAAACTTTTACAAACCTTTAAAATTAATAATCTTTATATATAAAAAAAGGACAACCTTGTTGTTTATAGAGCTTAGATTCTCAACCGATGAGTGTCAATATTAGGGATGATAAGTGATGTCATTAAGATTTAGGCAGAACAACTCTATCTACTATCTCTACCTTTATCATTCCTGTAATTCAAAGCATCCCAAAAATAACACTTGAAAAACACAAATTCATCTTACTGAAATAAAATTCTTTACTTTATCGGATTTGTTACTCCTGATGAAAATTTTTGTTCACTAACATAAGAAATTCACCACATTGAGCGAACAATATTACAGACTACAAAGAAACCAACAAGAAATATGGTTCATCACAAAAATCTCTTCTTTAGGACTCCTTCACGATTACAGTTTATTTAAAACAGACACATGAATCTTAATACGGTAATACAAACACCCATTGGAAACGGATGGAACCTCGACCACAACATGTGCACCAAAGTGGGTGTGGTGGAATGAAAGAATTTGAACACTTTTCCATAAAGACGTTAATACAAATACTGGTACTCGTGAGCAATAAAACACTTACCTACACCCCTTATCGCTGAGGTACAAAAAGTCATATTGGGTCAATTTTTAAAACACTTTCTTTTAATATCTACCCACCCACTGGGATGAATGTCTGACTGATTTCAACTAAAGATTTAACATAAAAGATACAAAATAAAAAAAACAAGAGAAGTCTTGATAGATTTGACAAACAAAAGTAAGGAAATAAAAATGAAAATGAAAATATTAAATAATTATTCTCTTTACCGAAAAGAAAATGACAACCAAAAGATATCAACTTAAAATAGAAATGAATACAAAGAAAGAGAGAAGGAATATAAATTATAATTTTAAAAAAATAAAGAATACAAATAATGACATATAACAGTATCGTCTACTTATTCGATGATGAAAATATATATTTATTAATATTGTTTTAAAAAAAAAAAAAAAAAGACATGAAACGAACACACAATACAAAACCTACTTGAAAAATTCCTTGTTGCAAGCATAGTTGTCAAGATGGCACCCTGAAATATAGGGATGAGAGCAAATAAAATTAGTTAATACGGTGACCAAAAGTTTCTTTCTCCTTTTAAAAAAAAAATCAGCATATTATACACACACGTTTCTTTTCCTTGCTGGTCTAACACAAATGAAATTGACACATTCCGTCTTTCCTACATAAAAAAAAAGTTTGCAGCTTTTTCAAAGCTCATATTTTAATATGCGTTAAAACAAAACTTGTTCCTTCATCACACAAATTATCAGCTTTACTTTCCTAGACTTGATTTTATCTAAAATGTCCTTTGTACTAAATACATATTAATGGGGATGATCTATATTACTTTTCCATGTGCTCGAGGTCATTGGTCACATGGCAAAATGTGCTCAAAGTGACCCACATAGTGAAAAAAGTTCACAGCTTTCCAAATATCTAAAATCACAATAGGCCATTTTGTTCTGCTGGACTCATAGATATGTTTACAACTTTCATAAACAAAGCCGTGTGTTTACATTTAATGTTAAGTAATATCCAATTGTTGGGCAGCAACAAAACATGTGATTGATGACACAGTTGGATGAAAATCTCAATATCGCTCTCATTATTATGTCACAGGACAATCAAACAATTTCCCAAAACCTACTTTCCCGTTTAGATGGAAAATATATTTATTCAACCAATATACATTTCACAATCATTTAAAAACTTTTGACAATGTATGTTTCTGTAGCGTCATACAACCTCTAAACACAAAAGCAAATTTGAATTTCGAGAAAAGGAGGAGAAAGAGGAGGAGGAGGAGGAGAAAATAATAATTCCATTTATTTCTGACCTTGAGTTTTCTTCTGGCATTGAATTTCTTGAGGCAATCAACAGTTTCTTGCCTGTGAACAGCAGATGCAACACGCTCCCTTTGCTGGAGAGAAAATATTTGGAGAAGAAATTATTAAAACACTTAAAAAGAGCATAATGGAATTGTATGTGTGTATGCGTTAAAAAATGTAAATAATTTTTTAAAAAGCTAAATTGCTGCTTTAAACATTGTTGAAGTGACAATGCTAACCTCAAGAAAAAATGTGAAATATTCCCAAATACTTGAGTAATCCAGTTCAGTCCCCATTTCATGAGGAAACGTGAACACCATTCACAGTATCAAAACACAGTATAAATACTTTTAACCTCATATTAATGCAAAGAAAATGGTGGCGTGACAAAAAAAAAAATGTAATATTCAAAGATTTTCGTATTATTAGTATTGGAACCAATATTATGTAAAAAATGTAGAATCATTTGTAATTGTTGCCATCTCTGTTAATAAATGTCTGGGGTCTTTTATCATAAGAGCAAAAATGTCTTCCATTTTTTCTACCAGAAACTCATGACACAAACTCCAGAAATAAGGAGCCTACATAAAACAATTCAAACATACGCATATCCAAGGGTGTTTGAGAGCCTCCGAGGCACTGATTCTCTTGGCTGGGTTGACGGTCAGCATACTGTTGATGAGATTCTTGGCATCCGGAGTTACTGTGTCCCATTCTGGTGATGGGTACTGGTGATGATAAGACAAATTTAAATTTATCAATTCAATTCAATTCAAAAGTTTATTTATGTCTTTCATGGCCAATAATCATAACTTTTCTCTGAACAAAATATTATATCATCATCATCAACAACAAAAACGACAACAAGAACAACAATAATAATAATAATAATAATAATAATAATAATAATAATAATAATGATGATGATGATGATGATGATGATGATGATGATGATGATGATGATGATGATGATGATGATGATGATGATGATAATAATAATAATAATAATAATAATAATAACTTCCAACAACATTTTCTGACATCAATAGAAAAAGCATAACTACTTTGAAGAGTTCAGCTATGGCGACAGGTGTTCACAATGCTAAGATCATAACAAAACAATGAAAAGAAAGAAAGAAAGAGATAGAGAGAGCTGTCATATTCAGGTCATCAACTATTTGAAGGCAAGGGTTTTGGAATCTAATTGTTCTTGTTAAATCAAGGAAATAATGTGTCAATGGTCAATTTCAGGTTTGACTCTAAGTAAATAAAAATAAATTCGGCCTACACTAGCTCTAAAATCATTTGTCGTAAAATGCTAATAAAATTAAGCTGAAGACAATTAAAAATTACACCCTTCCACCACGGCATCATAAGTTACCGTCGCCTAATCCATCAAACAGGATGTCTGATGTCAACCAGAATCACCCATGTTCTCCAAGTGAGCAAATGGGGAGGGGGAGGGGGGGGGGGTGTTAATAATCTTGGGAAAAAACGAAAGTGCCTGAAGCGGGACTCGAATCTGGGACCTTCCAGATCACAGTGCAATGCCATAACATCTCGGCCACTTCGCTGAGATAGCTCAAGAACGTTCCAGTAAAAAGACAAAGCTTAAACATAATCCCTGGTCTAGCCTTAGTTAAAAACATAGGACATTCATTTAACTTTCAACTTTGGATCTTTGATCAGTGGTCATTCAAGCCAGATGATTACCATAACATCGCAGTTCAAAATAGAATCGATACCAACTATACTTGGTCGTCAAACCACGTTATATGTCAGATATATGCAAAATAATCAATTTAACAACAAGAACAAAATCAAAAACATCCGCTTCCTGGAAAAAAAATCCATTAAGAAAACCCAAAAACCAAAACAAATAGACAAAAAACAAAAAGAAAAAAAAAAACAAGCAAAAAACAAAAAACCCAAAACAAAAGAAAATTATTTTAAATTCATAAGTGTGTCTTTAGAACTCACATCATAAGCCCCTGCTTTAATTTGGGCGTACAATCGATGTTGATCTTCATCCCAGAATGGAGGATAACCTACCAGCAAGATGTATAGCACAACCCCTGGGGAAAAAGAAAACAAACTTTATATGGAAAACAAAAAGGAAAACATTTTTTTTAAAATGCACATTCAGATAAATTAAAACAATTATGCTCCATGCACTTTGCAATGCTTTACATAGTCCACCAAATCGCCATATTGATTGAAGGTTTGATCCACCGATCGTGAAAATCGTGACTTCAGAGGTTTGATCCACCGATCGTGAAAATCGTGACTTCAGAGGTTTGAACCACCGATCGTGAAAATCGTCACTTCAGAGGTTTGAACCACCGATCGTGAAAATCGTCACTTCAGAGGTTTGATACTCCGATCATCGATTTGCAAAGAAGAAAAAGAAACCAAATGGCAAACTTACCACAAGCCCAAATATCGACAGGTTTTCCATAGGGATCTTTTCTCAATACCTCTGGTGACAGATACCCTGGAGTACCCGCAAAACCTATCAGGGGAAAGAAAGAGATAGAGAGGTTTAGGGGGAAACCTGATAATTAAATGGAAACTTCCTATTCTATAATTTGGGGGTCCCGATAGCTCAATTTGTATAGCACTTGCTTCACACGCAAATGTACTGAGATCGCTCCCGAGTGTAGTCAATAATTTTTCGGACTCCTCGGTCCACCCAGCAGTGATTGGGGAGCTGAATATGTTAGATCTGGCAGAAAGTACTTTGCAATAGACTAATGTCATAACCAAAGGATAGCAAACAATTACTATTGTCCGTTACATGCAATAGAAACTGGGATAAACTTTGGCTCGATGGGCCTAATGGCTCTGGAATTAAAAAATTTTTTTTTTGCTATTCTACCATAATGATATCACGGCAAGACAAGACCAGTGCTATGATATGAAATTAAATGAAGGGTTCACTGGGTCTTATGACATATAATTACTTTAATCATATACGATCAGAACGGAACTCCTTGCATCCAAAGATAAAAGAGTGTGGTGAAGACAGATGGACATGCCTAAGCCTTCATTATGATCTTTATCTGTTTTTTTTTTTAGGTCGAATTCCATAAAGCTATTTATGTTTCTGATATATTCAGGCAGGGAATTCCATATTCAGATGGTGCTTGGGAAAAAACTTATCCTGTGTAAAGGAAACGGAATACACTTACTGAAACAATTATTATGGTGTTCAATATGATTATATGTATTATGTAGTCATAAACAAAATATTTTTAAAAACTGATATCTCATTTA
>NC_088364.1:59916862-59951862 GCF_034508935.2 Berghia stephanieae
TCTTCTAATTTTGAGAAAATTTGAATCCATCTTGTCACCCTACCGCCTCCCTCTGACCTTGAATGGTGTTTTGATCGAATTTTTGGTTAATGGGTTAATGTAAGTTTAGTAATGATTGTAATTTGTGAGTAAATGACGATTCTTGAGGGTTAATAACTTTCCTGTTGCGTCTTTTCGAGAAAAAGAGAGCAGAGGGAAACAATGGGGGTGGAGAGAGAGAGAGAGAGAGAGAGAGAGAGAGAGAGAGAGAGAGAGAGAGAGAGAGAGAGAGAGAGAGAGAGAGAGAGAGAGAGAGTTGTGAACAGCTGAATACTTTGCGAGGAAATTCTAAAGACCTATTATTTGTATTGTATTATCGTTGAAAGGCCACAACAGCGAAAGAACAATTTGGTCGACATGGCATAATACGATCGCTAAGTTATTCTTCTGAACTGTAAACCTTATAAACCTCCGTGACAAGACCCTATGTTAGTGAGACCAATAGGAAAATAGGTACGCTTATCTTCCAATTTCAATAAATAAATAAATAAATAAATAACAGATGAATTAATAAATAAATAAAATTTCGAAGGTGGTTTGTTTAAAGTATCTTCGTAGGGAAACTTTGAGGTAATTTCAACGTAAAGAAAAGAACATTGGATTGAAGGGGTATTAAAGGGAATTAAATCAAACAGAAAACTTAAAGATCTGAGCACCCTCTCAGAATTATTGTAACACAAATGTGATGGAAGTTGTTAACCAATATCGAAACAAAAACGTATGCCAGAAAATGAGGGTATTTTTAAAAAGGAAGAAATCGGATAAAGGAAAAAAATTGCGTGAAAACCAAATTATTGGGAATTAAACCCCTAACCTCGCAGCTCTAAAATAAGGAAGGGAATATGTACCGAATATGAAGCCCCCCCCCCCCCCCCCCCCCCCAAAAAAAAAAAAAAAAAAAAAAAAAAAAAAAAAAAAAAAAAAAACAACACACACCCCCCCCCCTAAAATAAAAAAACAAAACAACAACACAAAACACACACACACACACACACACACACACACACACACACACAATAAAACAAACACAAACGAATTAAACATTTTGGCTATAAAACTTGTCCTTCAAATATCTATCGATTGAAATGACCCTCATCTTGCCTAAAACTTTTTACCAAGATGAGAGGACGAGTTTTCTGGCCACAATTTTTAATTCACGTGATTTGTGTTGTTTCCAGAGTAAAGGCAGTATATATACAGGTGCGTCTCAAAAAGAGGTTCCCTCTAAAAAGCAACGAACCTATTGTCTCAGCCCACATCTCCGTCAGGTTATTTTCAACGAGATATTTTGAGAGAGAAAATATCTATTTTTTTTTCATAAGTAAATCCACTCTAAATTAAGGAAAATCCTGTCAGTTTTAAAGAATTGAAAGTTTATAAGGACTTAACCTCAGGGTTGAGTTGTCCGCGTGTGGCCTCATCACTCTAGTTTTCATGAGCCAATAGGATTCAATAGTCTGATGTCACGTCCGTCCAGCAACGAGCAGCTTGGTTCTAAACAAAGAAAATCCGTATATTATATTCTTCATGCTGGTTAGAACTTTTCCACATGTCACGTGATCAGAATGTATAAAAGTCAAAACATGATCAGATTTATAACGTTTTTCTCCTCTGGATACACTTTTATGCTCGTCGGAGAAGTATTTCATAAGGGCGTCCGTCATTGTTCCGATGGTTAAGAATTAATGAAGAACCAGTTACTAAGTTACTATGCGTCATTACAAGGGAAGTGACTGAAGCATATTACTGAATTTCAGATTGTCTTTCTGATTTCTCAATGGAACGAGAGCTCCTTCATTTGTTGAAATAAAAACTTACATCTTTCCTTAATGAGATTAGACATGTGTATATAAACCATCCAACATTGTCTTACGATTGCCAGGGCATTGAGGACACGTTATATTTCTGTTCTGTCATATCAATGTATTTTTTAAAAAAACAACAAACGAACAGGATATATTCTCCCCTTCCTCCTTCTCCTCTCTTTCGTCCTCGTCCTCTTGTAATGCATCCGCATGTTTATTTCATATCACATCATAAAAAGAGGTGCGTTCAACGACCGTCTTTTTGCGTGTACAATAATTGAAGATCATTAATTAATTCCTCCCCCTTGATGAATGAAATCCATACAACTGTGTTCAAACGGCCATTCATATGATTACAATACAGATATAATATGTGGCCACATTTTGAGACGTGGCATGAATATAGTGCTTGTTTCCTTCCATACAGCGACGACGCGCTTGCGTGCATGAGAAATCATCGCACCAAAATGCAGATTTCAAAAGAATGAATGAATGAAAATGACGTCCTTCGGGGCTTTGTTATTGTGTTTAGACCGCCAATTGGAAGACGAGTTCTCAGAAAATTCTCTCAATCAGACTATAAACGTTTAAGGTTACACTGTAGCTTTGTGCGTTTGTACGCTCGATTAGTCGTAAGTACTTGGTGAGTATTTATTTTATTTAAGTTCATATCATAAAGAGCACCAATAACGCTCCATTCACATTTTCCGTACAGGAATTCAGTGGTCTCCCCCCCCCCCCTCATCTCCAGAATGGATCCATAAATTTGGTCTGAGAGTCGTCTGATAGCTGGTGGTTCTTCTCTGCAGACCATACTACAATGGGAATTTTTCTATAATAACAGGCCCGACATTCTGGTGGCCAAGTAGACATCCAATCTAATCCAATCCAATTCAAAATAGTTGCAGCTTCATGTGATGAAGATGACACAGCTAGTTGTGGTAGGGTGGCATTGACGTAATATCTATCTATTGGCGTTAACCTGGTCGAGATAACTATAGAATATTGTTGGGTTGTTGGTTGCTCTGACATTTTCAGGGATGATGCTGTTCCATGCGCGAATGGAACATTGGAAATAATTAGTATGTATTTGTATCTCCACTAATAAATGCAATGTGTAGCAGTGGTGAAGAGATAATAATATGGTCTTAGAATCACAGGTAAAACTACCGTCATTAGACCAAGGAATCAGAGTCAACAGTATGGCCTAAGGAAAGGCAATTCGTTCACATTTTCTTGTCCAATAATTCGGTAACCGAGTCTGATCGATCAGGCTGAAAGTACTTTGCGATATACTGTCCAATTTCACATTACAGAAACCGGGGGGAAACTTCATGGGTTGAATGGCTCTAGAGGACAATTGTTTTTTCCCCAACAGAAAAGATACCTGTCTAAATATCCTTTGATTCTCGCACGGACTATCAAAGAATGTAACACCCTACTGCCAGTTGTTATACATTGAAAACAGTGACTATTTCAGCTAAAATTTGAACATCTATTTTATGTATATATAGAAGATCATTGTAACACAAAGGGAGAATCATAACTCGTACAAACATCTACAACTAAGTTTTTTTTAAAGGCCTTTTGCGGATTATTACGCCATGGAAAATGTGCCTTTTGCGGATTACCTCATGGAAAAAATGCCTTTTGCGGTTTGCTTCGTGTAAAAAAAAAAAAAAGTGCCTTTTGCAAATTACTTCATGGAAAAAGTGCCTTTTGCGTTTTACCTCATGGAAAAAGTGCATTTTGCGGATCAAGGCAGGGGGAATAAGTGCCTTTTCTGGATTACGACTGAAAAACTTGGAATTGGAAATAAAGTCTGTCACGTGTATATAAATTATATTTAAAACGTTTCTTTTTAATATATAAAACACTGTAGAATTATATTGCTATGCTTCATACTGCATGTTTGAGTGGTTGTATGTTTGAGTGAAAGTTGTCACGTTACTGTTAGGCGCTTTGAGCTTGTTAAGATACGGGGTAAGGCGCCATACAAAAACCATATACTATTACGTATATTATTATTATTATTATTATTATTATTATTATTATTATTATTATTATTATTATTATTATTATTATTATTATTATTATTATTATTATTATTATTATTATTATTATTGATTGATTGATCTTTTTTTCAAACTAAAGAAGAAAACACGAATCATTGAGTAAATAAGACAAAATAAGGAAACACCTGGCAAAATAGCTGGGTAGATTATCATTATAATATTAAGCTCATGGAACTCTTCAAAAACAAAGGGACGATTTCTTAAATATATATTTTTCACAATCCAAGAAAAGATAATTAAAAATCCTTACTTATAAAACAAACTCGCAACTTTTGGCTCGACACAAGTCACGTGACTGAAATAGCTTTATATATATATATATAGATATATTGAAAAAGACTAAACTGGATTATAAAGTGAAAAATACTTGAAGGGAGAGAAGAAAAAAAAACAACCAAATACAAACAGACAAGCAATCAAATAAACAAAAAAAATTTAATCATCTGTTAATTCTTTAGATTATTTGAATCGGTGGTCATATAAACCAAGAGGCGGTCATTTCTAACTTTAGCCAAGAGGCGGTCATTTCTCACTTTACCCAAAAGGCGGTCATTTCTAACTTTAACCAAGAGGTGGTCATTTCTAACATTAGCCAAAAGGCGAACTTTAGCCAATAGACGGTCATTTCTAACATAAACCAAGAGGAGGTCATTTCTAACATAAACTAAGAGGCGATAAAGTCTAACTTTAACCTAAAGGCAGTCATTTCTAACTTTAACAAAGAGGCAATCACTAATTCAAGGTTGGAATATTAATATTATTTCCCATAAAAAAGCATTCACTGAACATGAAATTTAACTTATCGTCGCTAACTTAATAATGAATAAACTGTAAAGCAAGCAACACAAATAAGTCGATGCATGCCATATTAAACCGTTTTCAAAATTATTACAATTATTAAGGATTGTTAGAATGAACGATTCATCAACGTTAATGCTTATAAAAATATTTTCTTTAGTACAACGAGGAACAGAAACATTCTATCATTCATAATCGGTATTAAGATATTATAATATTGTTGTTATGCTCCATGCAACAACAAAAAACAAGCTTCCTCGAATTCTAAATGGATGAACTGTTATAATATAATGAAGTGACTGAACATCAATACCGCAGCAAAACTGAAGTTAATCAAGTCCTGGATCCCGAGTCACAAGGCGAATGCTTATTTATAAACATTGAAAACAAATTTAGCCCCATGCGACAAAAAAGTAAACGCCAATGAATTGTAAAGTAAATTATCATCGCAGCGGTCTGTGTTTGAATAATTGTCGTCGGTAAGAACTATGTGGCTTAGAATTAGATCATTCCTGTTTTGATCCCCGGCTTTTAAAATCAAACTATATTTTAAAGTCTAAATGGATGTACCATACATGTCCGAATATCGCCAGAAAAAATGAAGTTATTCAACTCATGGTTCCACCGAGTCACTGGTGCGTGCTTTTGTCTAGACATATGAACATTGAAAATAATATGGTCCCATACGCCAAAAAAAGCCAAACTTCAATGAAAAAGTAAAGTAAATTGACCGAAGTGATCTGTCTGTCCATGAATAATCATTGTCGTCCTTAAGTACTAAATCAATGCCTTAAGAGCAATTCTAATCTTTGCCCTTTGCTTTTAATGCAAACGTTATGTGCCGAATTTAACTGGGAATTGATAATGGTAATAGGGTAAAAAGACAAGACTTTATGGAAAACTGTTGCAATATTGAAACAAATTATTAGGTCTGGGAAGTTTTGTGAGATAAAGGCCTTTCAAATTCAGTTTATAGAGCGGTATATATAAATTTTCATGTTTTTATTTATTGTTATTATTATTTTAAACCCTCCCCCCCAAAAAAAAAAAAAAAAAAAAAAAAAAAAAAAAAAAACAACAAAAACAACAACAACAACAAACAAATAAACTTTAACTCGACACCGGCCATATCACTGACAATAACGTTGCGGGATTACAAGAGTTAATTCTTTTCCAAGAAATAATCCGTTTCAATTAACGTTTGTGGAATTGGAATTTGAAACTAACAGTTAGGAAGTTGGCTTTGCTTTGCATGACGAGTCGAGGGTATCGACTTACCGACTAACAGCATTTTTACATCCGAAGGGAATGGGAAATGTTGAGCGCGTCTATTGAAAGTTGTACGTCATACATTATTATTTCTCTAGTTGGATGAAGCAGACTTTCCAAAAAAAAAATAAATGAATTGAAATATTTAAACACACAGAGCAGAGGGAGGTTAACTGAAGACTGTGAATACTGAAATTATCTCAGTGAAATAAGGTATGAACTATCTGATAGCTAATGAGCGACTTTATTAGCGTTACTGTTACTGTTGCTCTACTCTGAAAAAAAAACGTATTTAAAAATTTAGGCCAGAAAACTCGTCCTTCAAATATCGATCGTCTTTTAATCAACTGCATTCTAATTGATCGATATTTGAAGGACGAGTTTTTCTGGCCAAAATCTTAAATACGTCTTTTCTTATTCTCTCTCTCTCTCTCTCTCTCTCTCTCTCTCTCTCTCTCTCTCTCTCTCTCCTCCCCCCCCCCCCCCCCCCCCAGAATACGACAGACTACTCTGTTGCTGACTCGGTATGGGTTTGTTTTATTAAAAAAATATTACTTGAATTCTAAGGTGAGATTTAGAATAGGTAATGTCGATTATAAATTTGGCCAGGAAAATTGTGAGACTGTCGAGTTATACATAAACTTTAAAACAATATACGTATTGGTAAAAAGGGTCAAAATGTAATGTAATTCTGTCCAGCCAAGCTCACTCAGTCCAGTCATATGACGACAATGTTTTGTTTACACTGACTGGACACTTTTTAAAATTTATTTTGGCCAGAAAACTTTTGATTCAAGTACCCATCGATTGGAGGGACCCGTGACACATGTTAAAACGTCTCAATACCCGGCACTTCAAAGAAGTCTAAGATTGAAGATCTTTAAAAATAAAGTTGAGGATCATAAACAATTCAGATCGATATTTGGGGTAGAAAAGTTTTCTAACCAAAAAAAACCCCCCCCCCCCCCCCCCCATAAATAATGTTTTGTCAGGGTAAACCAGTGTTGTTGGAGGTGTTGATACTGCTAATGCAACAGACAAAATAATAAGGTTACACAAAGCTAGCACCGGAAGTTAGAGATGACGACGAAGAACAACACGACGTGGTAGAAGGTGTGTTGCATCTATGATGACGTCCAGCCATGGATAATATAAACTAAACACTATAGCACTGTGTCATTCCATCTATCCCACACAGGATGCAGCTATGGCCACAGGCAGGAATAACCTTGAAAACAATTCATCTTCCTATTTCATCACCAAGTTTTTTAAAAATAAAAAAAAATTCTCAAATATTTTAGACAATGCAATTTAATATTTATCTGTTGTTAGCCAAACCCTCATTTGCTTTTGAAAAAAAGTTAAGGTTAGAGAAAGATGATAATCGTAAAAAGACTTTGTAGAGTTTTCTTTACCTTTGGACAATACAACGTTCCAAAATATCAAGAGGGTTTTAATAAGTAATCTACAATAGATTGATTTACAAATCTATATTTATCAAGTTCGAGCGACCGAGTGAGAAAAAGAGGAAGGGGGTGAGGATGGAGATAGGTGGGGAGAGAGAAGAACAACAAAAGGAGAGGCTGCTACTACTACAGCGTCAGGAAAACAAATAACCTGAAAAATTATAGCATCACGGGAGAATTATAATGATAAATAGAAAAAGAATAAACTAGGCAAGGCTGGGTGTTAATTGTCAAGCAGCAGACTGACACAATTGTTGACACGTCCCTTCTTTACAAACAGCTCTATGATAATATACTATGTAACGCAATGATCTCCACTGTCGTGCCAATTGCATATTTACCGAGTTGTGGCGAGGACACCAAAATAATAATAATAATAACATCGTTTAAAATTGATACTGACATCACAGCCTTTGGTAGTTACAGAGAAGAGGTTTGGTCGATAACAGTTAATGGTGAGAATAACAGCTACATGCAAAGGGAAAAACTGGTCGCGGCAACCCGCTTAGGCTCGATCAATTTTTAGTAATTAAATATGCATTAGTTGTCAATGGTTATTTCTGCTTGTGGCCATTTGTATGACAGGCCAAATTGAATAATATGGAAGAAAAACGACTGATGCTTGGGGTAATATCGTACTCTAGACAAAAAGAATAACAGGAAAAAAAATCGTTTATTTTGGCCAGAAAACCGGTACTCCAAATATCCACCATTTAAAGTGGCCCTCAAATGATCCAAAAGCCTCAGTCTCAAACCTGGGACTTCAAAATCAGTCAGATTTGAGATGCATTCAAATCCCAGACCTGCCTAGTACTACCCAAATTCGTAGAATTACAAATTTTTGGCTCCGGCTGCAGAGCTTCAAATGTGTCTTTGACTCAATAAATCTTGTTGAAAAGGAAAGTGTCATCCATACAACCTTTATTTGGGACTTTGGAGCATTTTTAAAAACCAAAATGAGGGCAAATTATAATTTGTAAAGCTTATTTTATGGCGACTTTTCTTATCCCCCCCCCCCCCCCTTGGAAAACTACGTATTTCTGAAATTTCAAGTAGGCAGCTCTGAAATCCATACCCCCCCCCAACACACACACACACACACACACACACACATACACACATACAAACACACACATTAGGACTGAAATTTATGTTTCTTACTGAGTTCTATCAGAAAATTGAATCTAATGCCAGATTACGTCATCAAGAGGCTTATCAGACGATTAATCTTAAGATGACTCCCAAAGGATGGATCGCCTACCACGAATGAGAAAAGCTGAGGACAGATCTGGACGGAGGGCCCTTACTGTAAAATCATCTCTCACGTCTCCTCTGCGACCCCCGCCTCAGCCAGGAGAACGAGGTGAGGTGAGGTGACCCTCTAATCACTCATCCAGATTTACATTTATGGACTAACCTAAGGCCTTATGCATCTTATTGATTCAGATTCAGATTCGGATTCATATACAGAGATTTATTTGACAAGTCGAAAGTCAATTCAATCAATGGAATTTTGGAGCAAAAGTTATCTGGCCAAAACCTTTTTTAAAAATAAGATTTTGTCAGAGAGTACGATAAAAGAGCGACTGGTGCTTGGGGTGTTGTAGTAGCTGCACTAGTAGTTTGTAGATGGACCACCAACCTTCATGTCTCTGTGAATGATGCCATGTGTGTGGCAACTGTTAACGCCTTCTAATACCTGTTGGATGCAACGGCTGAAAGGGCCGAGAATGTCATCAACATGAACGTATAATCATCACTCAGAGATATAAAACAAGAATAATATAATTTGCCTTCTACTGCCCTGCTTTGAAAATACTGTACTTGAAATTTTGGCCAGAATACTCGTCCTTCAAATATCGATCGATTAAAATGACTCTCATCTTGGCCTAAATCTTTGAGAGAGGAGTCATTTAAATCGATCGATATTTGAAGGACGAGTTGTCTGACCAAAATTTGAATTATGTAGGGTTCTTTTTTTTTTTTTTCAGAGTTCGGCAGTATACTGACAAAAACCCTTTTTCACATTTTGGTCAGAAAACATTTAATTGAAATATGAATGTCAGACACACGGTCGTTTTCGCAATAGTCGCCACAAAAATACTCCAATTTTGAAAAAAAGATACCGTGAGGAAAACAAATCATTTTCATCATTAATTTTCAATGTCAAATACTAAAAATTAAACCAAAAACTGACCGTCAAAAAAAACAAACACCCACAGAATTGCAAAAATTGCTTCTTAAAGCTTCAACTACATCAACTTTGCCCACCTTATTTTGTTGACATTTTAAAAAAGCTATATCTACTATACCTCTGAAGCTAGACCGTCAGCTTTGGGTTGATTTTTCATTTTTCAACCCAGAGAAACTAATGAAAACGAATTTTTTTTCTCAAGTTTTCTTAATAACAGCAACTGTGGCTAAAAATACGAAAACGACATTTTGGCACAGACTCAAATAACAATCGATTATACCCTCAAATTTTTTAAGTGTAAAAAATTTCAAACCTTTGAATGCTCTAAAAAAAAAGTCTATAGACAAATAAGTATCAACCTCTTAATCCATTGTTTAAAAAAAAGTTTTGGGTTATTTAATCGATCGATAAAATATTTTTCTGACCCAAATGGGGAAAATAAAACAAAAAACAAACAGGTATTCTGTTAGTGTAAGGCAATGGTAGTCAAGTGCTCTATCAACAGTAAACTAAAGTGGTGGAGCTCCAAACTAACTTCATAGTGGAGAATATCATTAAAGAACACCAAAAATTCGACAAGAGACTGTTTTTGAAGTTAAATACAATCGAATTTTTGACTGCAGACAAAGTTGTCATTATACGTGCCTGGTAAGAATCACGTAATGCCCAAACCAGCAAGTTGTATTTATATGTGCCCGGTGGAAATCACGTAATGCCCAAACCAGCAAGTTGTATTTATATGTGCCTGGTGGGAATCACGTAATGCCCAAACCAGCAAGTTGTATTTGTATGTGCCTGGTGGGAATCACGTAATGCCCAAACCAGCAAGTTGTATTTATATGTGCCTGCTGGGAATCACGTAATGCCCAGACCAGCAAGTTGTATTTATATGTGCCCGGTGGGAATCACGTAATGCCCAAACCAGCAAGTTGTATTTATATGTGCCTGGTGGGAATCACGTAATGCCCAAACCAGCAAGTTGTATTTATATGTGCCTGGTGGGAATCACGTAATGCCCAAACCAGCAAATTGTATTTATATGTGCCTGGTGGGAATCACGTAATGCCCAAACCAGCAAGTTGTATTTATATGTGCCTGGTGGGAATCACGTAATGCCCAAACCAGCAAGTTGTATTTATATGTGCCCGGTGGGAATCACGTAATACCCAAACCAGCAAGTTATATTTATATGTGCCCGGTGGGAATCACGTAATGCCCAAACCAGCATTTTTGGAGTCCGTTGAATGACGAGTCACAGAACATACCAAATCACACTCTATTCCATGTCCTCTGAAAATGTGTCGAAAATGTCGCAGTGGCTAAAACAGCATAAGCAGCAAAATCGATAAAACGCAACTCTAATAAATGAAAACTTAAAAGAAAAATTACACTGTAGCTCAAAGTGTTGGTTACGTCAGTGCGTGACTCCACCGACGTGGTCGATCAAATTTTGAGAGATCAAATAGGGCTACGTGCTTTCATTCTAAGTACATACATTAGCAGCAGACATGATAATCGAACGTAATTATGGGCTTGATTTAACATGGTGCTGTTCATGGATAATAGTTTGTGTTGTAATGATAGTATTTTCACGACAACAACGAGCCCAAAACAATTTTGGTTATCACACTTGAAAATAAGTACTTACACATTGGTGCCACCCATTGCATAGTTTTCAGTTTTTCTCTCGTCTTTATATGTCTTGTGTTCATTTACTGTATTTCTTTCGTTTTTATGTCTTTTGTTCATTTAATGTTTTTCTCTCGTCTTTATATGTTTTGTGTTCATTTAATATCTTTATTTCGTTTTAATATGTCTTTTGTTTACAAAATGTTGTTTTTCTTTCGTATTTACAATATCTTGTATTCATTCAGTTTGTCTTCGAACATTATATTTATGGCTTCCATGCGCAGAATTCTTCCCTTTTTTTTTTTCATTTCAGATGTTCTGGAATACTTAAAAGATGTGTAAACTTCATTCTAAAATTTAAAAAATTCTCAATAAAAACCTTCAGTCTCGTGTAATGTTTGGCGTTCTTTAATTCAGAGGACATACCACATTGACAGGAAAAAAATTCACATAAACCAACAGATACACATGAATCAATAAATTTTCAAGAAAATAATGTACACATCACTGTAAACTTCAATGAATCAAAACAAGAAATACATCCCCAAAGGGACATAACTGACAGCTGTCAATGAAAGTTGAAACCTGGAGACTTGGAAGGGATGGGTTAATCGTCCTAGTTTACTTCCCTTCTTAACCCTTTTCAGGCCGAGATCGAATATCTTTCAAATTAAAATATCTTCATATCTTTTCTTCTATTACCGTTTTTATCACGAGAACAGATAAAGAGAAGAGACTCGTGGTCCAATGATGCCCGAGTCACATCGTTGTTACTCTCTTTGTAAAAATGGTTGGATAATTACATGGTAGAATACCAAGTGACAAATAAGGGATCAGGCGCTGGTGTAAGATAAACATCTGAAAAGGTGTGTATGAAACAGTGCCAGACAAAGCAAAAAGAAAAATACACGAAAATAAAAAAAATCAGCCTCGATCCCCAAACAAGGCCAGCAGGTCAGGAGATCTGAGGTTCGATACCCAGAGGCTGATTATTTTTTCTCCCTTCTATTTTTAAAATTAAAAAAAAAAATTGTCCGGTTTTGTTTCATACAAAAAAAATGCGAGTAAAACTTTAGCCTGCTTGTTTAGGGTAAACATTAATATTATAATGATAGGACGTTTGCATTGCGGTTAAAGAAAATTGATATATTATTATCTTTTCTTCAAATACTAAAAAGGAAATGCGATCACGAGGCGTCGGAAATTGCTTTCTTGGTATGGAAGAACACAATGGAATCAAACACATGTTAAATACTCAAATGAGGCAGCGTGGCTCAGCGGTACGGTCTTTGCTTCTACCCGAAAGGTACTGAGTTCAATCACCGCCGCTACGCTGTGGGCCTTGAGCAAGTCACCTCGCCTAGCTCAATTTGCGGCGCTGCATTACGGCTGACGCCTGTGTTATTCCAGTCTTCTCTTGGAATAGACCGTAGAGACAAATTTTCCCGATGGAATGAATAAAGGGAAATTTATTTTTATATTTATTCAAATTAATAAAAATTTCGTTTTTTTATCATCCTAAAGGGCAAATTTGTCTTCGAGGGTCTTTTCCAATGGAAGAGTGGAAAAACCCAGGCGTCAGCCGCAGTACAGCGCATCAAAATGAGCTAGGGCCTAGGCAACTACCTTAAGGCCACCCAGCAGTGGGCAGTCCAACTCAGCACCTTTCGGATACTAAGCGCTGAGCCACACTGCAAATTGTCGACATATTATTTCCCGAAGAATGACGATCTATTGAATGAATCCTTTACGGGCGGGGATAGAGTTTACTCTAACGCGATCAAATAGTCATGTTTTTCTCCTCATTCTGTATAATATGACCAAAGATGTAATCGTTTTCACCAAGCGTTAGCGGGAAGCACGACGCGGGGGTTAATGATAATGGTGAAAGCCGTTAGGGTTGAGGCTATATTCAGATAAATATATAATTAAAAATATATATATGTGAACACTTATAATATGGCGCATTTCCACTTATTTACCATGGTCAATGCGCTTCACAATGTTTAAGTAATGGAATAAATTCTTGTCATTGTTTGAAAGAGAAATGAGAAAGAAAAAAACAACTATCCAAGATTGTTGGTTAAATGATTAAGAAATTGAATGATTGTTGAAGATGGTGTCACTCAAACTTGAGCTTTGAGCTTTTTTTTTTTTTTGAGCTTGCATCTTTATTTTACGACTATAAGGTCTTGTAGTATGACACTCGCCGTCGGATCGGAAGGTCCTGGGTTCGAGTCTCGCTTTGAGCGACGCATAGTTGAGTCCGTGGAAAAGGTTCTTTACTCACAGTCTCTCATCGTACTCAGGTGTAAAATAAGTACATGGCCGTCAACATCTTTGTCAGGGGAAAAATGTCATATTGCCAAAACAGGCATCATGTCTCGTCCGACGTGATACGTGTTGCTGGAGACCCGTTGTAAAGCGCTTCGAGCAAGTTTAGTGGATATTGCTATATAAGAGCTCAAAGTTTGAGTATCTATCCTTTCTCCACAGTCATCTCTCTTCAAGCAAGCCCTGTATTAGTTCTACCGTACTCCGGCAAAAAAAAAAAAAAAAAAAGAAGAATAAAAAAAACACATTTTAAAAAACCCTTTGACCTGAAGACTCGTCCTTCAAATTGTACCTCTATTCAAATAACACTCATCTTGTCACAAAACTCTCGAGCCCGGGACGTAATTGAAGACTTCATTAGGTCCACGATTTGAGAGTTTTTGACAACGTGAGGGTCGTTTTAATTGATCGATATAATTTGAAGGACGAGTTTTCTGGCCAAATTTTTAAAAATGTGTTTTAGTTTAGTTATTAAATTATTATTTTTCTTTCAGAGTATGGCAGTAATTGTACTACAATCGGCGTACACTTATTTTCAGGTCTGATACCCCAATTCATTATGGGTTCATTGGTGTAATGGAAATCTTTTTTTCTTTTTTTTTAAATGACTCAAAATATTGTCCATTACATCAAAGTTAAACTAGGCCTCTAATTGCGTTCGGATGTCAGACCTACATATATGTACACGTCGACTACCACCAATCAATCAATTAAGACTAGGGCAGGAGAAGAGAAATGATAGGATGTCACGCAGTTTTGTCATAATTCAACTGACGCGTTTTCCCCCAACATTTTGGCCAGATAAAAAAACAAACAAGTTTTTGTTGCGACGTGACGGATCGCCTCAATCCGATATTAACCAGTAACAGTTGTACTCTGGAAAGACACGTATTTATTTAAAGATTTGGCCAGAAAACTCGGCCCTTCAAATATTCATCGATTTATATAACCCTGAACTTTACAAAAACTCTAGAGCCTGAGACTTCTCAAATTATTCCTTAAGTCCCAGGTTTGAGAGTTTTAGTCAAGATGAAGGTCATTTAGATCGATCATTATTTGAAGGACGAGTTTTCTGGCCAAATTTTTAAACACGTGTCTTCCCAAATCACGGTGTTGTTAACTGGTTAATATTGGGGTAAACATGACGTGCACACAATTGCAGGTCTGATAACCCAACACAAATAGTATCGGCTTGAATGATCATTGTTGTAATGGACAATATTTTGTGCAGGTTTGAGAGTATTTCCGTTACAACAATGAGCCCATAAACACTTTGGATTATCAGACCTACAAATAAGCACACACGCCGGTTACATCCGACAAACTGAGGGAAATAAAATGGTTATCTTATAAAGTAATCTCTTCCTTTTTCTTCCTTTAGGCCATGATGGGCAAATACGGGAGTTTTTGGAGAAATGCTTTAATCAATAGAAAGAGCGATTTCCAGTAACTTAACCAACCAATGAACACTAATATTATATACATATATCAGAGAGAGAGAGAGAGAGAGAGAGAGAGAGAGAGAGAGAGAGAGAGAGAGAGAGAGAGAGAGAGAGAGAGAGAGAGAGAGAGGAGAAAATCAATCTAAAATGAATGGTAAATGAGATGAAAATGTTTGGATATCCCTACACTATGAAAATTATCAGGAGAAAACCCGACCGATTATTGAAGAGACACATTAGAGAAGAATTTACCAAAATCGACATATAGTTATATCATTACCCGGTATGAACATTTACGTTGGGATAGAAATAAATAAACCTACGATTCTTGTTTATTTAAACAACCCCCCCCCCCCTTCTTAAAAAAAAAAAAAAATAATAATAATAATAATAGGTTTACGTGGCAGATTTTTTTAACGTGGTAATTTGATGGAAAACGATGTAAAATTATCTTACTATCAAGTTATTTATTTATTTAGGATTTCGGGTTTGTACAAAAGTAGAATGAATCAGAATGGAAAGAAAAAAAACAGAGGACCGATCATGATAGTAAATTAATGCTGACTACGTACCTTGCGTCTGCTTCACTGTAGAATTCCCTGGCTACAATGTCCTCGAATAATTCACCACCCGTTACTCTGTGAGAAAGAAAAACAAAAACAAATAATAAGGACGTTTAAAAATTGTCATTATTAAACGTACTATGCGTAAAATGAGAACCTGTATATTAACAGCGCTGTCTCTATCGGAAAAAAAAAAACAAAAAAAAAAAACAACACTATAATATTGCCTAACAGGCGTCATGTCTCGTCCGACATGTTAAAGATTGCTGTTGGCTAAGGACCAAATGTAAAGTGCTTTGAGTACGTTTAGTGGATGTTGCACTGCATAAATGCTCATGTTTGTTTGTTTTTGGGTTTTTTCTTCTCAAGTTTCATATTTATTCCGTCTATTTAATGTTTTTACGCAAACAAAACAACAAGAAAATAACCAAAACATATCAAAGGCAGTAGTACGGTAAGTCGGTGAAATCCAGGAGAAAGGGGATAATAACATTTATCAATGCGGAACAGTATATAAATAAATAAATAAACATACAAATAAATAAATAACAAACATAACATAACAAACATTTTTTTTTTAAATGAAGGGTTTACAAGATGGTAAGGAAATCAGAAAGCAAAGTAATTTGAATGCTTAATGAAAGCCTATCGATCGTGGAGAGAGGGAAAGAGAGAGAGAGAGAGAGAGAGAGAGAGAGAGAGAGAGAGAGAGAGAGAGAGAGAGAGAGATGAGCATTCCGTCATTCCTGCAGGCGATAAAAATTGAGCTTTATATAGCGCAATATCCACTAAATGTGCTCAAAGCGCTTTACAAGGGGTCCCTGGGCAACAGCAACATTTAACATGATACGACGGGACATGACGCCTATTAGGCGATATTACAATTTTTCGGACAAAGACAACGCTGTTAACGGCCAGGTACTCATTTTACACCTGAGTGAGGTGAGAGAATGTGAGTAAAGAGCCTTTTCCAAGGACTCAACTATGCGCCAAATGCGAGGCTCGAACCCAGGACCTTCCGATCCAAAAGCGAGTGTCATACCACTAGACCACATAGCCGCACAACCCCACACAACCCCAACACAACTGGGTATTTTCAATCCCCCAAAGGTCACCATGAGCTGTGTCTTACAAACCAACAAGGAAAAAGCTTCGAAGTCAATGTATCAAAGACGGCAATTTAAAGCTAATCATAGGTTATTTTATCTATATCAATCCACATGACGAGAGGTTTTCCATCAGGATACATATCCAGGATGTACCAAAGTGTCGTCTTTAAGACGTTTGGCACAAAAAATAGTCCACTCCAATTTTGTAAAAATAATAAGAAAAATTTTGTTTTCGTCAGTTTTAATCCGTTAAATACTGTAAAATTAAAAAAAATTAAACAAAAAAAAAAAAAAACAAAACAAAAAAAAAAAAACAAAAACAAAAAAAAACAAAACATTTTTTTTTTTTAAATGGCGATTCAGCTCCAATACAATAGCAGAAAGAGTTGTTTTTTCAACAAGGTTCACCAGTGTGTGATAGATAGAATATCAAATTTGTCCAAACTTTTTGGACACTCTAAAAAAGTGATAACTTCTATAATGTTGATGCTTGATCATCTGTTTTGTTTTGTTTTTTGTTTACTTAGTTTTGGATTATTTTTATGGCCAACATCACAAAAAAACAAAAAAAAACGACAAAAATTTTCACAGCCCCATCTACTGATCGCTGAAACAGCAGCAGTAGCACTTTTACACTGGTACGTTGTAGCATAGTGAATCGCTTACACACCCCTTAACTCAAATCATCCCACCCAACGCAGGTGTGAATGAGTATCTAGCTATAGGAAGTAGCGCTTATCAGACAACCCCCGTGTTGAATGAAATGGAAATTGGGTTCCGTAAGGTCTGCTATGGGGGGGGGGGGGGGGGGGGGGGGGGGAGATATAGAAGTATGCGTTTAGCCAAAATCCTCACAACATCCACCAGCCGGATATAACGTACCAAAGCACAAAACTATGTGTAACCTTGAATGTTTACAGTCTGATTGATAGATTTTAGTGAGAACTATTCAAAAAAAACAAAAACGGCGGGCTTAAAAACAATAACAAAGAGTTGAGTGACGTAAACTTCGTTCCTCTTATAATATATGAAACATTGTGAAGCGCATTGGGCATGGTGAAACTTTGGATGTCTAATATAGTCCCATTAATATGACAACAAAACCATCCCCGACTGTAGTCCTCATTTATCTTGGAGGCCTGGAAACCCTGGAGCCATGCATTAATCATCCCCCTGTCAGGCCTTTTAGTATCCTAATTATCTAGGTGTCCTTGGTGATGGGAACCGCAAGGTTTATTGAGCTCCGGTAAAGATTAATTCATAATCTATCCGTACGAGACATTCTGGGGTGAATGATTCTAATCAATTCGACAACTCGTGTTCATTTTCCATTAACGGTGAACTTTCCCTTGCTTCGAACTGTCGTAATCTGGGGAATGCATTTAAAAATTCCCTTTATTCATCCCCATGGGGAATTTTTTTTTCTGTAGGGTCTATTCCAAGGGAAGATTGGAATAACTCAGGCGTCAACCGCAGTGCAGTGCCGCAAATTGAGTTATGTGTGTGTGTGTTTTTTTTAAGGGTTATACGGCGCTTGCAACATTTAGGTCATATTATCAGCGCCAGTAAAAGGGAAGAACATGGGATAATAAAAGCACCCAAGAAAAAGGAAGACAAAGGGGGATTAGTTCAAATAGGGAACAGCAGATGTAGATTCCAAGAGCACACTATCAATGTACTTAGTTTGAGATCACCTAAACGTCTCATCCAGACACCAGCACAAGATCCCACGAAGAAGAATACACTCACATGTTTACAAATCATATGTTAAAGATAAAAAAAATAACAGTTCAGAACAGAGAGATGATGTACAAGGGAAAAAAATAGAATATCCCGAAACTATAACTATAAATTCGACTGTTTCCCTCCCAGCCAAGAACCCCAGCCAGGATGAGGACAAGACGAAGTAATCTCATTCTAAGACAAAGACAGAAAGGAAATGGAAAACAGATATAGGGGTATAGAAGTCACAGCAATGACTTCCCTGTCCACTGAGGGAGGTCAGGAACCCCACCTAATGCAGTAATATAATAATTAAAATAGACGAGTGTCTGTTCGTAATCGCCTATATTTATCGCAAAGTGTACTATAGATACTATGAGCTTGGCTAAGAAACTCACAACAGTGCCATCTGGAAAGAGAACCGACCAACACACAAAACTATGTGTAAAATTGACATTTATAGTCTGGTTAAAGCAGTTTAGTGAGAATTACTCATAAACGTGGATGGCAAAAAAAAAACCCAATAACGATGACCTGCGTGACGTCAACGTCGTTCTATCTATAAGATGAAGAAGAAGAAGAAGAAGAAGAAGAAGAAGAAGAAGAAGAAGAAGAAGAAGAAGAAGAAGAAGAAGAAGAAGAAGAAGAAGAAGAAGAAGAAGAAGAAGAAGAAGAAGAAGAAGGAAGAAGAAGAAGAAAGAAGAAGGGAAGAAGAGAAGAAGAAGAGAAAAAGGAAAAAGAGAAGAAGAAGAAGAAGAAGAAGAAGAGAGAAGAAGAAGAAGAAGAAGAAGAAGAAGAAGAAGAAGAAGAAGAGAAGAAGAGAAGAGAAGAAGAAGAAGAAGAAGAAGAAGAGAAGAGAAGAAGAAGAAGAAGAAGAAGAGAAGAAGAAGAAGAAGAAGAAGAAGAAGAAGAAGAAGAAGAAGAAGAAGAAGAAGAAGAAGAAGAAGAAGAAGAAGAAGAAGAAGAAGAAGAAGAAGAATTCAATGGAGTAAAAATAATGCTTAAAGCACATTTTGTACCAATTCTGCTGTCTGTTTATGTATTCATTTATTCATATGTTTGTTTACTTGTTTGGTTTATTTTTCTTTTCAATTCAGTTGTAAGCATAGACTCCACCCAACACAGTAACAGTATTATGTCGATTTTGAAGAGCCATGGCCCATTCTGGTTCTCGGTGTCCGTGTAATCAATTTACACGCCCAGTCAATAGATATACATAATCATTCACGCAATCCAAAATGCCACAGAATAAAGAGAGTCATTTGCAAGACGAGCTAGAAATAAAAGAACCCATGGCATCGAGAACCTCTCGCTGAGATCGACGAGATAATACGAGATAAAAATCATGGACGCGTAAACTGAAACATTTTTTTTTCTCCTCATTTTGGCCCACACCCTGAAAAATAGACAGCTTTTCCTTTAAATATCATTTAATGAGGATTCTGATTAAACGTGTTAAAAAAGCCATAAGCCCGAGACTTCAAATAACTGTCGATTTGAAATTTATTTGAGATTTTTAACAGGTGGGAAGGCACTCAATTTTTGAAGTAAAAGTTTTTAGCCAAATTTTTAAAAGGTGTTTTGTTCATGTCTGGCAAAAATTCTGATTTCTGAGCTCATTCCCAATAGGGCTCGTTTACGTTAGCTGTAAATGGAAAACATTGGGGATATTATGAGGATGAGAATTGTAAATTATGGAAGAAATGGAGATGCATGGCCGTTGTTTTTTAAAACACCGTATATGCAGTGTTAACCAAAATAGCACATACTGTATTCTTTAAAAAGACAAAAACGACAGTATTAAAGCAACGACGTTTTGTATGTTAAGTAGCGCACGGTTGACAAAACAATAAAAAATCATCACATCATCCGGTTACAGGCGATGTGTACCTATTTGCAGCTTTGGCAACCCTTATCATCATGTACTCAATATAGTAATGGAACTACTCTCTCAAACCAACTAAAATATTGTTTATCGCAACAATGTGAAATCAAGCCCGCCATAAGTGCGCTCGGTTATCAGACCTACAAATGTGTGCACGTCGGTTAAAAAGCTAAATTATTAGAGGAATATAGGCAATAACACATTAAGTAAAACAGTGGACGATCAAGACGTCTATATAATATTACGTACACATTTTATGGCATTGACTGATTTAAGTCATATTCATTCTCTCTTCAGTGAAAAATATTTCTTCAAACTCACGATCAACAAAAACATTTGATAGGATCAAGAGTCTCGTTGCTTCACAGGGGAAAGGTTGGAGATCAATCCTGGGTTGAGCCTCGGCTATGTGGTCTTATGGTATGACACTCGCTTTCCGATCGGAAGGTCCTGGGTTCGAGTCTCGCTCGGAAGATAGTTGAGTCCTTGGAAAAGACTCTATACTCACTTTCTCTCACCGTACTCAGGTGTAAAATGAATACCAGGCCGTTAACAGCGTTGTCTCCGTCAGAAAAAAAATGTACCATCGCCTAATGTTCTATATATATATTGGTTAGGGACCCAATGTAAAGCGCTATTGCTCTATATAAAAGCTCAAGTTTAAGTTTGAAACCAGGGTTCTAGAAAATTTCTTCATCTACTCCCGACCACCTATATCCACTACCAGTCATTAAAAAAGTTTTGTTGTTTTGTTTTTGTTTGTTGTTGTTTTTGTTTTTTTTGGATTCTATTTTATTTTATTGTCTTTTTTTTTTCCTTTTTTTTTATTTGGGGGGGGGGGGGGGGGGGGGGGGGGTTATGAACTGTGATCATGGCGTTATTAAGGAGCAGAGAACTGTTTGTTTATGGGATAGGGGCGGCATAAATGTTTTACATTATCATTTATAATTTTAAATGGCTGAGTCTGTGCGATCACATTGAGAAAGTGCAATGTGCCGGTATCCTATCCTACCAGAAGGTAACAGGCAACTGTTGCTATCTACAAGAACTGGGATGAGAACTTGGATCCCTGGGCCTCGTGGCCCTGAAGACATTTAATGGTTTAAAAAAAAAATAATAACAAAAAGATGAATACTTACAAATCGAATACGAGATAATGATGTCCTTCGTCTTGTATACTGTCATGTAAACGCACTGGAAAAAAAGAGAGAGAAAAAAATTAACATTATATATTTTAAATATTGAGCTTTTATATAGATCAATATCCACAAAACGTGCTCAAAGCGCTTTACAATGGGTCTCTGACCAACAGCAACAGGTAACATGAAGACGAGCCATGACGCCTATTAGGCGATATTACATTTTTTTTCAACAGAGACAAAGCTGTTAACGGCCAGGTACTCATCTTACACCTGAGTACGATGAGAGAATGTGAGTAAAGAGCCTTTGCCAAATACTCAACTATGCGCCGAGCATAGAATAGGTCCCCACTAAGAGGAACGCATTCAAATGTTTACAAATCATATATAATATGAAAACAAAACATAATACACTGCTTAACAAAAGAGATGATTTACAAGTTACAAGACAAATAAAAATCATCTCCCAAATCTCTAACTATACATTTGACGGTTTCCCTCACAGCTAGGTTATCCGGCCTGGGCCAGGATAAAACCAAGTAATCTCATTCCAAGACAAAGACAGAAACCACGTTGGAAAACAGATATGATGGGATAGAAGACATAGTAAGTGCCTCCCTGCCCACTATGGGCGGTCAGGAACCCCACCCAGGTTTTCAATTCCTTTTAAATGTATGTTTTATCTTATTTCACTTTATTTTTTGGTAACTCGTCAATTTGACCAGAAAACGCGTCTTTCAAATATCTATCGATTTAGATGACCCTCATCTTGGTAAAAAAAAAACCTCTCAAATCTGGGACTTAGGGAAGACCGAGCGAGGTCCCAGGTTTGAGAGTTTTCGTCACGACGAGGATCATTTCAATCGATCGATATTCGAAGGACGAGTTTTCTGGCCAAATTTTTGAACACGTGTCTTTCCAGACTACAGCAGTGAACTGGTTAAGGCGTTATTGTATTTTTTCTTCGACAAAGACATCGCTTTTAACGACCAGGTACTTATTTCGCACTTGAGTACGGTGAGAGAATGGAATTTGGGTAAAGGGCCTTTTCCAATAACTCAACTTTTGCGACGCTAAGAGAGGAACTCGAAACAGGGATCTACAGGTCCAAAAGCGAGAATCATAGCACGTAACCACAGAGGCACAAAGCATTTAAGGGATGAAATTAAATAAAAATGACATCAACACGAAGATTTTTTTTCGCAAGTGAAAGAAACGAGAGATTAAAAAATAGGATGAATAGATGAATGGATGAATAAAGGAATAAAGGCGCGAATGAATGAATTGATGCAAGAAAAACAGACAGAAAGAAAGAAAAAAAAAACTAAAGAAGTGAGGAGGAGGAAGAGGAGGAGGAGGAAGAGGAGGAAGATGAATTATGAGAGAAAGACTTGACAGAAAAAAAAGAAATGGACGAGGAGGAGGAGGGGGAGGAAGATGGAGAAGAACATAAATAGGGGTCATGCTATTTCGAGCGTCAGCGAATCGTCTGGATTCTTGGGGGCATAATATGGTTCAATGTGGTGGTTTGCCTGCCTCTGGTCTCATCCTTTAATTAGAACAGGGTGTACACTATTATTATTATTACGACCAGCTAGGCACGGGACGATGAGAAAGAATTAGGGAGGGGAGGGGGGGGTATGAGGGATTGTGGGGGTTTTATTGAGAGGGAAAAGGGTGATTGGAGATAGATAGATAGATAGATAGATAGATAGATAGATAGATAGATAGATAGATAGATACTCGTAGATAGATAGATAGATATCAGCACACCTTCTTACTACCACCACATTCAAATATCGGAGCACCTTCGTACCATCAGATCCAAATGTCGGCGCCACTTCCTATCATCACATCCAAATATTTGTACACTTTCCTACCACCAAATCCAAATATTTGCACATCTTCCAACACCACATCCAAACCCTCCATAACCACATATAAATATTGGCGTACATTCCTACCACCATATCAAAATATCGGCGCACCGTCCTACCACCAAATCTAAATATCGGCGCACCTTCCTACCACCATATCAAATTATCGGCGCACCGTCCTATCACCAAATCTAAATATCGGCGCACCGTCCTACCACCAAATCTAAATATCGGCGCACCTTCCTACCACCTCACGGACGTGATTAAGGATCCTGGTTCAAGAACGCGGTCGGCATCTAATTTTTCTTGAGAAATAAACTTAGCCCAATTTCTCATGTGCAAACGAAGGACAAACTATATTGCTGATCCATAGAATTCATAGTGACTTATAAAAATTGAGCTTTTATATAGCGCAATATTCACTAAACGTGCTCAAAGCGCTTTACAAGAGGTCCCTGGTCAACACAACATTTAACGTGTAGGACGGGACATGACGCCTGTTAGGCAATATTACATTTTTTCGGACAGTGACTCATTCTACACCTGAGTATGGTGAGAGAATGTGAGTGAAGGACTCAACTATGCGCGGAGTGACTCAAAACCAGACCTTCCGATCCGAAAGCGAGTGTCATACCACTAGACCACATAGCCGCACTTATATAGGTCACGATACTTGAAAATAAACAAAAAATACGCCTGAAGACAATACGTCGAACGTTTTTTTTTTCCATAATGTGAGAGAAAGTTGTATCAATATTGCCAAAGTAAAAAGAGCGGTGGTGGCTGCCTGAAGCCTGGGCTCGTGAAAATACTAACGAAAGAGTGATAATGGAGAGGCTTCGGATGGGAACAAACAATGTCAACACTGCCACCACCTACGCATTCTGCAGTACGACAGAATCACTTCCGGATACAGCTAGAACGACAACGAACCACAAAAACAAAAGGAGTTAAAGTAGGGTCTCCCGTCTTAATTCTCGAGGGCAAAATAATCGATGCCTCGATGCGTGACAAACGTCAATGATTACGATGCCGGCGTCTGCTAGCATCTGGACGACTTCCGCAACAACCGGAAACGACCTGTGACAAAACACGATTGGCACAACATCCACTTTCCTTTCAACATAAACAGTTGTCTCTCCCGGGAGCACACAAGATCTCTAGTGGATAGAGGATCTTCTTTGATGGCATCGACGTATCCACAAGCTTAACGAGATTGAGTGCATTGTGATTTATTATTGTTCATTATAAAAATAACTGAAGTCCCGTCTATATTAAATGTTTTGTTTATCCATCTTAACAACGCCACTACCACATTATCGCATTCATCTGTAGTGTTTCATAATCCTGTTTTGTTGATAAAGGGGAAACCCGAAACGTCCATATTCTGTTTTTGTAATTAAATTGAAGCTTACATTCAATTTCACATTGTTATTTACGTCTATAATAAATGAGGCAGAGCTCAGCCACTAATTTTTATATCATTTTCTCTACGTGAAAAAAAAATATATTTACGAGATGTGGCATGAGATGTCGAACAAAAAGGAATCACCAAAATTGAGAAAGGTTTCATCTCCGTGTTTGACACCACCGTGTCGGTTGGCCAAAGCTGTAGTATTTCTAGATCGTTGATGAAAGCGTCGGGAGATTCATGATTGATTTTACCGTCCACTATAGAAGAGTTGTTGTTATTATTATTATTATTATTATTATTATTATCATTATCATTATTATTATTATTATTATCATTATTATTATTATTATTATTATTATTATTATTATTATTATTATTATTATTATTATTATTATTATTATTATTATATTATTATTATTATTATTCATATTATTATTATTACTATAATCATTCCTGTTATTATTATTACTATTATTATTCATATTATAATTATTACTATTATTATTATCATCATCATCATCATCATCATCATCATCATCATCATCATCATCATCATTATTATTATTATTATTATTATTATTATTATTATTATTATTATTATTATCGTAGTTTTTAGACGATAAAATTGCAATCGCTATATAGTTAACTTTAAAAATCACCAATTTTCATACCACTTCAAAATCCTTAAAATTATGTAGTCTGGCATCAATCTTCATTTTCAAGAGTTTTAATGACTTAGAGACGCTCATAAAGTTATAAAATTGGACCCAATAAATTACAATGTGAAATTGAATGTAAGCTTCAATTAAATTACGAAAACAGATAAAATGGACGTTTCTGGCTTAAGCTTTTAAGCTTCGAGCAGCAACATTTACATTAAAATTGGATCCAAAATTTTGTAATTCTACGAATTTTTCGTAATAAAAAACAGGGTCTGCAAACTGCGTCCTAACATTTTGTACATAGAGTATAATAGTGGAGTGCTTGCTGAACCTGTCTGGAATAAAGGTCAATCGTCCCAATGTAAATGACATCAAACATTGCTCGAATATAACAGCGTGGGATGCTCTGTCATCGTGCACTGATAAAAGACAGTTTTCTATTTTTAAATTTGGCCATAATATAATTAAAATTAAAATAAAAGCGTGGGATGCCATGTCATCATAGAAAGACAAAAGCCAGTTTTCTATTTTTAAATTTGGCCATAAAATAATTAAAAGTAAAAAAAAAAGCGTGGGATGCTCTGCCATCGTGCACTGACAAAAGACAGTTTTCTATTTTTAAATTTTGCCATAAAATAATTAAAAGTAAAATAAAAGCGTGGGATGCTCTGTCATCGTGCACTGACAAAAGACAGTTTTCTATTTTTAAATTTGGCCATAAAATAATTAAAAGTAAAATAAAAGCAAGGGATGCTCTGTCATCGTGCACTGACAAAAGACAGTTTTCTATTTTTAAATTTTGCCATAAAATAATTAAAATAAAAATAAAAGCGTGGGATGCCCTGTCATGGTACAAAGATCAAAGACAATTTTCTATTTTTAAATTTGGCCAGAAAATAATTAAAATTAAAATAACAGCGTGGGATGCTCTGTCATCGTGCACTGACTAAAGACAATCTTCTATTCTTAAATTTGGCCAGAAAATACGTAATCCAAATATCGACCGATTAAGTGTATTCTCAATGTGTCAAAATATCTTAAACCTGAGAATTCACATAAATGTCCGCTTTGAAACTTTTTGACGTGTTAGTGTAACTAGGTCATCTTAATCAACCGATAAATAGGGAAGAAAAGTCGTGTGACGTCACACGTTTTACTTTTCCGGTTCCGAAATCACTGGAATTGTAAATGCAACCAAAACTTGGGAGGACAATTAATGAATAGATTAGACATTGAATCATAAGGTGACATACTCTTTATTACCAGGATGTGTAGGCAGATTCTAGGGATAACTGGACGTAAAAGAGTGAGGACGGATGATCTTTATTGAGGACCAGCATGTAATTAGACTAAAAAAATGAGATGCCATCATTCTGAAGCCATACGATCAATTGGACAAGATATGTATTCAGTCATCCGGAAAAGTGGTTTTTTAAACTTCCAATGAGATTGGAACCAGTTTGTTTTTGTTTTTTGACATCACATTTTAAAATAATAATAATAATAATAATAATAATAATAATAATAATCAATAATAATAATAATAATAATAATAATAATAATAATAATGATAATAATAATAATAATAATAATAATAATAATAATAATAATAATAATAATAATAATAATAATATAACGCTATAACTCCGAGACACCAGACTCTAAGCGCTTAAATTACAAATTACTTTGGCTGAAAAATACTCATTCACACACACAAACACACACACAGACACACACACACAAACATAACACAACATAAACCAGACGCCTATCTTGCTTCTCAAAATATCATCTACTAAAATCGCAACAGATAATAATATGTTTTAAGCGAACGTTTAAAAATAGCCAACAATTCTTTTTCACGAATAACATTTATAATGTTCCTATAAATAAAAACCCTCCCAAATCAGCACTCGATATCCGCTTATATAAATGATAATATGTACTATTATACACCTCAGGTTCATTGTCTCTCTGTGTGTTCGTGTGCGTGTGTGTGTGTATATACATACACAACACATCGATTATGTAGATGCCATATTTAGATTTAGTGTCTCTCGTTACTAATTTCAGATCCACACATCAGGGATCTCACGTCACAACAACGATATAATAATCGTGCCATATTCTGGATAAACATTTTGAACAATTTGGCCAATCTATAAATATCGATCGATTAAAATGACCCTCCTCTTTTCAAAAACTCTCAAACCTGGGTCTTCCCAGAAGTCTTCATTGAAGTCCAAAAATTGCGAGTTTTTGACAAAATGGGCATTGTTCTTATCAATCAAAATTTAAAGGAAGAGTTTTTTTGGCCAAAATCTTTAAAATGTGTTCTTTCACAGTACTACCCAGAATTCCTTCTAAATGTGGTGATTGGTTTGTGTCCCCGATAGCAAACATTATTATCGGGAAATTACTACTCGGCTACAACAATAACGTAAATACGTACGCAAGAAACAAAAGACATATATGTATTATTTTACATTTTGGCCGGGAAAATCTTTATTTTTGGTCTGGAGAAAAAAAATGCTTCAAATATCGATATAATATCATTAAGATGACCCCTAAATTTGTCAACATGTCCCCAAAACGAAACCTCTTTGAAGACTTTTCAGATAAATTAATCGTTAAAATTGATATAAAAATTTTCAGTACAAAATGAAGAAGATGTGCTCTGTAGGAGTATGTTAGAATACAATAGCAAACTGAACATCTCTAGGAGGTTAATGATGTTTTATATTGGACTAGCAGTAATTGTCTCCCCTCTGATGTATCATTAAAAAAAAAAAAAACAAAAAAAAAAAAAACACATCTTCAAAATTTCGGCCAGAAAACTAGTCATTCTATTATCGATGGATTAAAATGACGCTCATCTTGACAACAACGAAAAATAAACAACAAACAAAAAAAAAAAACCCTCGAAAAAACCCGGACTTCGCGTAGTCCCAGGTTTGAGAGTTTTTGACAATATGAGAGTCATTTTAATCGGTCGATATTTGAAGGATGCGATTGCTGGTCGGAATTTTAAATATGCGTTTTTTCAAGAGTTATGTACGACAGTTCTGGTGTCATCGCTGAGTAATAATGATATAGTGGTTCCGGGTCATTCATCCCCCCACCTTCTCCCTCCCTCCCTTCAGCCATCTACCCTGTTCGTGTGGAGAGAATGGTTAGGAGGCGAGGAGACAGGAAGGGAAAGCTTTAGACGACGAGTGGAACGAGGAACTCTTTCAATGGCGGCGATCTTGGTAATGTGAATGATATCGATTTTATCTTGTGTGTGTGTATGTGTGTGTGTGTGTGTGCGCGCGCGCGCGCGTGTGTGTGTGTGTGTGTGTGTTTGTATTTAAGGAAACGTGTGTGACGGCTGTGGTATTTAGAAATAATAAGGAGAGAGAGAGAGAGAGAGAGAGAGAGAGAGAGAGAGAGAGAGAGAGAGAGAGAGAGAGACGGAAGGGGATGTTTGCTTTATTTTTGCTTTTAAGGGTTTTACTGCATACACACGAACACACGCACACATCCACTTAAATATGCTCAGAACGCCTATTCCAGGACTCAGAAAAGTATGATAGTTAATAGCAACAAGTTGTAATGAAAAAATAGGGGAGAGAAAAAAAAAACCCGTTGTATCCAGGAGTAGACCGGGTCCTTATTATGAAGATGTTGAGTGCCTTGGCCTAAGAATGACAAAGAACTGGACTTCGGCCATTATTACACTGAAATGAGCCGGCGCAAACAACTCATAGCCTGACCGTGGCCTTTGTAAACTCATGGCCTGATACCGTAGCCATCGTAGAGTTATAGCCTGACACTGACCAAAAAATGACGTCAAAATGCCAGTCTTTTTGGGTTTCAGTGTCAGGCTATAACTTAACGATGGCCACGCTGATACTGAACAACACATGACGTCAAAAGACAAGTCTTTGGTCACAAAAGAAAACTAATCGTGAGTTGTATTAAATAGTTCAACCAACAGGATAACGACAACTCACTTGGCGCTGGACAAACCTAAAAATGACAAGTCTCGGTGGATCCTAGTGTCAGGCTACGGTACGGCCTTCACCAGAACCTTCTAGGACTTGGTTTGACGTCATTTTAAAGGTGAGTGAGTTGTCGTTAGTAGAGCTCAAGGAAACAAGTGATTCCATTGGTTGATCTGTTGAATACAACTCACGATTTGTTTTCTTTTAGGCCAAAGACTTGTCTTTTGACGTCATTTTTTGGTCAGTGTCATGCAAAAAGTTAACGATGGTTCAGGCCTGACAGGAGCCATCGATAACTTACAGATAGAACAAAATTCACTTCACTCAGCTCTTTGTCAGTAAGTGCCAGCCATTTTAAAGAGTAGTTCTCACTAAATTGTATCAGTCAGACCATAAACGTTTAATGTTATACACTGGTTTGTGAATACTCTTCAACAGTCGTAACGTCACTTCCTTCCTAATGACGCATGGTAACTTAGTAACACTGGCTCTAAACTATCGGAACAACGGCGGACGCCCGTATGAAATATTTCTCCAGCGAGCTTAAAAGCGTATCCAGAGGAAAAAAAGCATAAATTTGATCATGTTTTGACTTTTACACATTCTGATCACAAGGCATATGAAAAGTTCTAACCAGCATGAAGAATAAAAAGGAATGATTTTGTTTGTTTAGAACCAAGATGGCCGCCGTTGCCGGGCGGCGTTACATCAGACGCTGAATCCTACAGATAGTATGCAGATGACGTCACTCAGGCCTTTGTTATTGTTTTTGCCATCCGCGTTGGTGAGTTGTTCTCACTAAACTGTATTAACCAGACTATAAAAGTTCATGGTTACACAGAGTTTGTGTGTTGGTCCGTTATACTTCCGGGTGGCAATGTTGTGAACTCCTTGGCCAAGCGCATTCTATCTATTGGTACGTTATTTCCGTCATTTTTTGATGAACGCACCACCGCCGAGTGAGTTGTCGTTAGAAGTGCTCAAAGAAACAACTGTGCGCTGAACTATTGAATCCAACTCAACGATTCGCTTTCTTTTTGTGGTCTGGCCTTGTCTTTGACGTAATTCGTTGGTCAGTGTCTGGCTTGAGCTTTCGAAGGCTACGGTCAGACGATTGATGCTATGCGTTTATCCAAAAATCTCATAAAATCCGCCAGTCGGATATAGATAGTTCGAAGATGACGTCACTTAGGTCTTTGTTATTGTTTTTTTTTTCTTTTGCCATCCGCGTTTATGAGTAATGCTCACTGAACTGTATTAACCCGACTACAAACGTTCATGGATACACACAGTTTTGTGTGTTGATCCATTATACTTCCGAATGGCAATGTTATGAGCGTCTTAGCCAAGCGCATACTATCTATAACGAACCAACACACAAAACTATGTGTAACATTGAACGTTTATAGTCTGAATGATAGAATTTAATGAGAACTACTCCTAAAAATGGCTGGATAAAAATAATAACAAAGCTAAAGAGCTGAGTGGCGTCAATTTCGTTCTTTCTATAAACGTCAACGAATGCTTTGCGCCGACTCAGTTTAAGCTCCACATCAACAAGCCGTGCTTAATACTGTTGTTTGCTGTTTATTAATAGCTTTGCTTTCCATTTTAATCATGTCTTTCCATATTATCTAAAACGAGGACGCTGATGACCCTCGAGCAATGAGTGAGAGGGATTGGATGATCACTCTCAGACCAGTGATTGAATAAATTGTGCATCCATAATGACAACATGTCTGGTGGGACTACCGAGTGTGATGGTCAGACCAAGCTTTAAATATGCAGGGGTGAGAATGACTGGCCACAAAAAAAGGAGGAAATATTTCAGCGCATAGATCATGACCCACCCATGCGATTAAAACCTATAAATTTGATTTCATTAAAATTTACTGAGATGTAATCCAAAATGCGTCTCGCAGAAATTTCGGACACCACTCAGAGGGATTTCAAAAGTTGAAAGTGTAATTACAACATATAATGGTGGTTGTAGTAGTGGTGGTGTGAGGGATGATGTGTGGTCGGTTGTGTAAGTGGTTGCGATACCGTGGTGATATGGATGATGATGTGGTAGTAGTTGTAAAGGGGTGATAGTAATGACTGTGTGATGGTGGTAGGGATGATGATGTGGTGATGGTGGTTAAAATAGTACTAGTGTTAGGGATGCTGAACCAATGGTTGCGGTGAGTCATTTTTATTCATTTTTTTAATTGCAAAAAGAGCGGAAATGTGATAGTGATGGGCGGAGATAAACCACCGTTTGGGGGGGGGGGGGAGAGAGAGAGAGAGAGAGAGAGAGAGAGAGAGAGAGAGAGAGAGAGAGAGAGAGAGAGAGAGATTCTCAGCCCTGAATCTGGCATGATGAATTCCTTACAGGTTAGACGAGGTAACGTTGGTCACTATTGTAAACAGGAGTGCAGCTTTTCATCGCAGGCAGTTACTATCGCCAGCCTCTGTGGTGTAATGGTAGTACGCCTGACCGGTAATCAGAAGGTCTGAGACTCGATCCCCAGTCGAGGTAGACCGATTTTTTGGGATGGTTTTTTTACTTCTATTTCTCTTTCTTGCTTTGTCTGGCACCTTTAATAATACATACTTGTTCAGATCTTAAGACCATGCTTTAACTACGGGATGATGAATTCCCTTAAGGTTTGAAGAGGTTACTGTAATATAAGTTGTCACTACTGTATACGTTAGTGATACTTTTCATCGCGGTAAAATTGGCGGGGAGGAGGCAACAGGTATGATCTGTCATCTTTTGATTATTCCTCTGTGACTTTTTGTGATTGCTCTGAATTGAGGCATCGAGGTAGCTCGAGTCATGCCCAGGCCTTAGTTGGGAACCTTTTTAGAGGGATAGAGCCAGATGCAGGTTATTCTATAAATTATTCTTTGTGATTGTGTATTACAAGGTGACCCCCCCCCCCCCTAACATCGATAGTATGATAATTCCAACCCTGGTGATTGAATAGATTATGCATCCATAATTATTTATTGTTCCATGTCCGGTGGGACTGGACTGACTGCTGGTTGTGGTGGCCAGACCCGCTGGTTATGGTGGTCAGAGCCGCGCTTTGGTTACGGGATAATGAATTCCCCAAGGAGGGATGACGATATAACTGCAAAGCTAGTTAGTCCAGTAAAGTGAACGAAGCAGGCACTTATGTTGATAATAACAAGAAATGAACTGAGTAGGAAAGTGCCAGAAGACGACAGAGAATAAAAACTTCGCGGCGGCTATGGGGGCTCGAACCCACGACCTTACTGGTACGACAACTCCGACTGGCCGGGGAGAACGTGACTCTACCATATGAGCAATCGGGGAGCGTGACTCTACCGTATGAGCCATAGAGAATACAGGACCTCCTGGTCTGTGGTATGAGCTATCCACTCGGATAGCACAGACTACTAGGAGTCCTGTATTCTCTATGTACGGTAGAGTCACGTTCTCCCCGGCCAGATGGAGTTGTCTATCCAGTAAGGTCGCGGATTCTCTGTTGTCTTCTGGCACTTTCCTGCTCACTTCGTGTCTTGCTAGTTAGTCCCCCCCCCCCCCCCCCCACCAATGTGAGTGCGTTATTCTATAACTCATTTTCTGAGCGATTGTGTAATAATATTGGGAATAATCTGAATGTCTCCCTTTAGGGGAAAATCCCATACCGCCGTCTGTATGGGTGTCTATGGGTTGCCTTGGGCTGGACAAAGGTCTAAATCTATCTGTCCTTTTGCTTTGTGTACCCCGCTTCCTTTTCTTAAGCGCTGAGATTTTCTTAGAGTATCGCCGGTGTCGCAACCTCTTCTTAAATGCTAAAAATAGAACTAAGCCAAACCTCTTTCCAAGGGGGAAAATTATATTATCGTATTAGTGACTCTCTCTCTCTCTCTCTCTCTCTCTCTGTGTGTGTGGGGGGGGGGAGAGAGAGAAATAAAGAGAAAGAGAGAGAGAGAGAGAGAGAGAGAGAGAGAGAGAGAGAGAGAGAGAGAGAGAGAGAGAGAGAGAGAGTTTTACCGACACGACATGCAAAGATCGTTTCTGCCATTTATTTGCATTTTAAGTGAAGCATCACCGCACAATCCCCGAAGAAGGATTTTGAGCCCGAATTCTGTCCTGGTAAGAAGTTGTTTCATATACATATATATTATTCATTGTTGTGATTTCGTACGAGAGACTCGGTCTGGAGACTGAATAAATTGTGAATCCATAATTGTAACATGTCTGATAGGGCTGCTGGATGTGACGTCCAGACCATGTTTCGATTAACGGATGACGAATTCCCCAAGGGTTTCCCAGACAACTGCAAAGTTGGTAGTAACTACTGCAACTGTTCGACTCGTTATGGAATCTTTTGCAGTGGTCTGGGGGGGAGGGGGGACGCACAATAAAATAAAATTGGCCAGAAAACTTGTCCTTCAAATAACGATCGATTTAAAGGACTTATCTTGGCAAAAAATTCTAAAACGTGGGACTTAAGGTAGACCTCGTGAGGTTTGAGGACTTTTACCAAGATGAGGGTCATTTAAATCGATTGATATTTGAAGGATGAGTTTTCTGACCAAAATGTTAAATACGAGTCTTTCCAGAGTACGTCAGTGAACTGGTTACAACATGACGAATTCCCTAAGGGTTGTCAAGACAACTGCATATTGTGGTCACTGCTTTAACTATTCGAGTCGTTAAGGAATTCGGGTAACTCTGGGATTGGACGACGACCCGGGTTCTACATTTATTGATTGCCTACACATTCTTGCCATAGTCTGGAAATTTAAAGAAAAACACATTTAAAAATTTGGCCAGAAAACGTGTCCTTCAAAATCGATCGATTAAAATGACTCCCGTCTTGGCAAAAACTCTCAAACCTGGGATTTCACGGAAGTCCCTTGTTTGAGAGTTTTTGACAAGATGAGGGCCATTTTAATCTATCGATATTTTAAGGACCAGTTTTCTGACCAAAACTTTTTAATGTGTTTTTTTCAGAGCACGGCAGTTTAGTAAATTATGGGGCGTTAATCATTTATTAGATTTCTTGTTATAGTGTCATGAATGGCCGAGTTATCCTTCGTTTCTAATTAAATATTATTGTTATTGCTTGTCAGGTTTTATTTATTGATTAAGTATCTTCTCATTGATATCTTTTGATGTCTTTCCCGATTTCCTTATAATCACCATCGTCGTCGTCTTAGCCATTATCATCATCATCATCATCATGTCTCAAAATGACGATTAAAAAACTAAAAACAGCTCAAGGCCATACAGCTCAGCGGGTAATCGTACTCGGTACCTTTCGGTTACGAAGCAAAGACGGTGCCGATGAGCCACGCTGCGCCCAAATTCCCCAAGTTATACGGCTATCTTGTTGTATGACTAGTTTTCTGTCCAGGGTTCTAGTCTCGCTCTGTGGAGCGCACAGTTGAGTACGATTTTTTATATAGCGCTCAAAAAACATGCTCAAAGAGCTTTACAAAGGTTCTCTGACCAATAGCAACACGTAACATGTAGACCGAGACACGACGCTTGTTAGGCTATATTATAATCTTTTCGACAGACAACGCTGTTGACGGCCAGATACACAATTTACACAAGAAAACGGTGAG
>NC_088364.1:59954362-59966862 GCF_034508935.2 Berghia stephanieae
AGACGTGTATTTTTGGATCCGTGGAGACAACAATAGTAGAACGACAAGACAAGCATCAACTTTATCTTGTCGTTTTCCGACAGAACGCGGTATTCTTGCATTTTGGTCAGAAAACTTAAACCAAAATTATATATATATATATATATATAATATATATATATATATATATATATATATATATATATATATATATATATATATTATATAAAAGAATTCCTTTTGTTCATCCCCTCATTGAGGAAATTTGTCTTTATGGTCTATTCCAAGGTAAGCAGTGAGTGGGTAGCTGGGTCTGTTATATGTAATTTTAAGTAATTTGCGACAGATTAGCGTCCTATCCTAAGGATAGCAAGTAATTGCTATTGTCCGTTTCACGCTATAAAAACCGGGATAAACTCCGGCTCCGTGGGCCGAATGACTCTGAAAGGACTACAGTCGTAACTGTGAGCTAGGACAAGCTGACTTGCTCAATCTCGAGGCCATACATCGCGATGGTTAGTGGAACTCGGTACATACTTCCTATGTACAAGGCGAAGACCATGTGATACCGCTATGCCAAAAGACCCCGCTTTTACCTCATAAGCGAACCACGTCTGCATTAGAGCTATCTAACTAAGGGGGAAACTTGTACGAAAAGTTAACTTTTAACGATAAAAATGAGGAGGCGAGTTTTCAAAACCTGCTCGGTGGGCGGTCGCATTTTCATCATTCATAAAAAAACTACATTTTTTTTTTTTGTCGGTGGGGGGGGGGGGGGGGGGGGGTTGGTCATATACTTAGGAACTGAAAAAGGAAAATACTTTGTGTTGTTTGCCTCCTAGAACAATAGCCAGAGACATTTACGCAGCTCTGATATCCGAACACACTTATGGGCCTAGTTTAACGTTGTAATGGACAATATTTACGTCATTATTTGAGATTTCCATTACAACAATGAGCCCATAAGGAATTGGGTTATTAGACTTGCAAAAAAGTGCACGTCGGCTTGAGTGTTTAGAATTGTCGAATGTTCTCCTGTGAGATAAATCCGGAGTGTGTTCATATATTTTACCCCGTTTATTAAAACATAAAAAAGATAGTGAATTCTAAAATCAACAATTCTTTTCTCGACCAAAGTTCACCGTAAGTTTTTTGCTCTTGATCTAAGAACCAAAACTTATTTTTCTTATAACGTACAATAATCGATACACTGTCAGTTTTGTGCTAATGATTGGAGAACCAAATCTTATTTATCTTATAATGTAGCGTAGTTGTAATTCACTGTAAGATTTTGGTTTTTTTTTTCCTTCACTTTTGATTTTAGAACCAAATCTCATTTATCGATAATGGAACTTAGTCGACCAAAGTCCACCGTAAGTTTTTTGCTATTGATTTGAGAACCAAAACCCTATTTATCAGCCATCCAGACCCTAACACGAATGTTTTGAGTGGCAAACGCAGGAAATTAAGGCTTGTATAAAGCTTTAACGTCCAGGGGGAAAAAAAAAAAGAAAAAAAAAATGTTCAATATATTCACACCCATGAAAATACAGGGGTCTCAAACACTCTATTCACTGACTAACTAACTGTAAAGAAGAATGATTTCACAAACGATCGTAAGCGGCAAATTTCACGAACAAAATCAGCATCCGTCAATTGGGGTAACTTTGCAGGTGGAAACTTTGCCTATGTGAATTTGGATCATTTTGAATAATCTCAGCTTGGTTGCAGTTATTTTGCCAGTTAAACGACGGAAATCTTTATCAATGGAAATAATTGCCATAAAGCTAAACAAACTCTTATTGGTCCAAAAGTCAAGAGACAATGTTTCCCTTTAGGCAAAGTTGCCCCAGTTGACGGTGTACAATAAGTATTACCACAGAACACTCTCGTCAAGGATTTTACATAAATTTGTGAATATATATATATATATATATATATATATATATATATATATATATATATATATATATATATATATATTGGAAGGCCACCGAATCCGGCGACTAAGCATGTGATAAATGAGGTCATGGCCTTTGCCCATTACGCAAACTTTCGTGCGACAACGACTCAGTCAGTGGTCTTGAAAAAGCCAATTAAAGATCCATCTATAGCTATATGGAACCCATATTCCTGTCTCACTCAAAGTACAATCCGTCTCACCCAAAGCACAATCCGTCTCTGAGACAACCAAAGTACAGTGATGACAACCCCATGCACTGACAAAACGCCTCTTTTTCATTTTGGTCAGATAGATTTTACACAAATGTCATGGTCCTTCCGAGCTACAAAACCTACGGAGCCGGAATTTTCCCCGCTTTCTACAGCATTAAAGGAGCGATATCAATTTCCTGCCATCCTTTGGATAGGAAGCAAGTTTATCGCCAAGTACTATCCACCATAATATATAGCAGACAAAGCTACTCAATCATTGCTAGGTCGACAGGGGATGGGGCGGGGGCGGGGGGGGGGGAGGGGTCATTAGAAAAAAAAGTCGACTCCCGTCTGTGATCGATCCCATTCCCTTTGCGTGTAAAGCGAGTGCTCCAGCAACTGAGCTTTCGGGATCTACCCTGTTCTTAAAATGTCGATAAGTTAAATAATTTTGGCCAAAATGTATGGAGGTTAGGAATGTTTAGTAATTACATTCGAGATAATAATGAATCGGTCATCGCCAACAGTGTGATTCTCAGTCTTGTCCATAATTTGGAGTATGACCAATAGATAGAACGAAATTGACGTCTTTGTTATTGTTTTTAGCCAGCCATTTGTATGATTACTTCTCAATTGTATTAATCAGACTATAGATTAATTATAGTGTGCGCTTGGATAAGAAACTCACAATATTGCCATCCGGAAATATAACGGACCAACACACAAAACTATGTGTAACCTTCAACGTCTAAAGTCTGGTTAAGACAGTTTAGTGAGAATTACTCATAGATGTGGATGGCAAAAAACAATAACAAAGACCTGAATGACGTCATATTCATTCTATCTATAAACGTTCCAAGGATACACATAGTTTTGTGTTGGTACATTAAATTCCGGCTGGCAGTGTTATGCGTTGTTGTTTTTAGCTAAGCGCATAGCATCAATAGTCTATGGCGTAAAAGGCTACACACGAACCCCCAACCCACTTTTTAAACAATTGTTGATTTTTTTTTGATTTTTTTTTTTTGGCCATAAAGCTTTTACTTAACCTAGCATGCCAAATTCAACGTAACTGAAAGAATTCTTAATAACTTTTTAGATTAAGGCAAAATCGCACCGTTGACCACAACATTGAACGGATTACGTAAAACGCATAAACAAACCTTGTCTTTTGATCATCAATGATGGCATGGGGGGATTCCAAGTAGACTCTTATTGCGCAAAGCTAAATCAAAACAAAAATGATGATCTCTACTAAAACAGACAAACAGACGGACGGACAATCGTGCACATGGGGCAGCGTGGCTCAGCAGTCGGTCTTTGCTTCGTACTTCGTACCCGAAAGGTATCGAGTTCGATTACCCGCTGCGCTGTATGGCATTGAGCAAGTCACCTCGCCTAGCTCAATTTGCGGCGCTGACATCTGGGTTATTCCAGTATGCCCTTGGAATAGACCCTAGATACAAATTTCCCCTATGGGATGAATGAAGGGAATTTTATTTATTTATTTTTATCTATACGTGTATACGTACCGAGAGGCAAACAAGCATACAGATAGACGGATAGATGTTCAGGCAACCAACAAATAGACACAGGACATGAAATATTTTTTTAAAGAAAAGTAATAACGATAGACGGAATAATTTTAATCCGTGGAATCTACAAATATTTGTTCTTCATTCCCCAGAATCAGTCGATACCGTGTGTCTATCGATTACTGGATGCCAATTTCTCCGATTAGCTCTAACTACAAGCTTGAACGAATTATTGCCAGCGGAAATGAGCATAAAAAATAAGATAGCATTTGTAGGAGGATCTCATCTCCCATCTTATTAACAATCTCGCCTTTGAACTACTAGATAGTGTGTAGAGAAAAATACATATAACATTCTTATCACAAGCAGAGGTCTTACAGATCAATTTTTCATCAACATGGCTCATAGCAACCCGATAACTAGAAACGTATTACTTGCTTGTTGAGGGAGATAGCTTAGAAATATATTTATATTCTTTTATTCATTAATCTACCCGAAGAAAATAAAAATAACCACAAACATACATTGTATCAACGCAGAAAACACTGATGAAGGATTTTACATACACATGTAATAAAATCATGATCTGTTAACTGTTAAACCACTAGTACTAATTTTCCAATCGGTCTAAGGGTTCTATTAGCCTGATTAAATTATTTATGAAACATTTTTTTAATGCCGACAATAAATAAATATAATATTTGAAATTGAATCGGTCCTCGCCCACTTGCACACAAGTTTGCAGGTCCGATATAGCAGATAGCAGAACAGGGGTGGCCGATGGAGAGGACAGCAAACAAAAGTGATGGATGGATGGGTGGATAATGTAAAGGGATGGACGAGGAATGGACACTCACTGCCCAACACTAATGAGGAAAGCTGAAGACAGATCTGGATGGATGGAGGGCCCTTACCGCAAACTCATCTCTCGTGTCTCCTCTACGACCATCTCTGTCCGGAGAATGACGCGAGGTGAGGCGATAATAGAACGCAATTATGGGCATATTCTAACATGGTTGTTATTAGAGAATAGAATATTTGCGTTGGGTTACAAGAGTGTTTCCATTTCAACATTGATTGAGACCATGATAATGTAGATTATTAGTTATTAAACTTGTAAAGAAAACACGTCGGTGTTAGCAAATTTAAAATGGTTGCTTTGTAAAAAATAACGTATTAAAAAATAAATAAATAAGTAAATATATAAATAGCGAGACACAGCACAATTTTACGATAGGCTCGATCAACACAACGACGATACACCTTTAAAAAAATTGAAGGATCATTAAAAAAAAAAAAACAATAACAAACTTTAAACATCGCCGAATAGGATTCAATAGTCGTAGCGTCACTTCCTTCCTAATGACGCATGGTAACTTAGTAACACTGGCTCTAAACTCGGAACAATGGCGGACGCCCTTACGAAATATTTCTCCAGCGAGCATAAAGGGTATCCAGAGGAGAAAAAAAAAACACATACATTTGATCATGTTTTGACTTATACACATTCTGATCACAAGGCATATGAAAACTTCTAGCCAGCATGAAAAATACAAAGTAATGTTTTCTTTGTTTAGAACCAAGATGGCCGCCGTTGCCGGGCGGCGTGACATCAGACTATTGAATCGTATTACGACCGATGATCATCAACGTGTCCACAATTCTCAAACGCGATAATTCAATCAAATCTATGACTAGTTATTAGAAGACTCGGTTTAATTTATAGACCTGTAAATGAGCTCTATAAAAATTGACTGAAACTCTTCGACAAACTGAAGATTCAATTATTTTTAAAAAAATAAGGGCATCATTGGAGAGGAGAGTGATAAATACAATACATTAAAATAGTGGGTGTTATTTCTTACTGGAAGTATGACTGCCATAATTTGATGTAGAAGGAATGCTAAATAAGCATGTCACTCATATAGGTAAAGATGACTTCATCAAAGTCATATTCCTGCCTCTGGAATTTTTTTTGACATAGTCAGAAAAATAATCACCATTATCATCTTTAACTTCTAGCCATGACCAATTGAATTTATTCCTCACACTCACATCTTTAACTTTATCGATGCTCGACAAGTCTGAATTGCGATCCACGAACAGCTCAGCCATTGTGAGAACATTAGAATAATGTAGCAATGATCAAACTTGATTTTCAATCAGTAAATGACAGAGAAACAAAAACTTAAATAAATATGACTTCTAGCCAATACACTGAATTATTAAGTAGAAGTGAATTATCAAGAAGAAACTTCGGCAGGCGTAGCGGAAAAATTCAAAGAATCGAAATGAAGGTAAATCGCCACAAAACAGCAAGCTCGCTTGGGCTTGAGCAAAACAATGGCAGAAAACGTCCTGATTTGCACGGGAATTAATTAGGCTACTTACCATTGTTCCTTATAATCAGGTACTCAATCAGTGAAGCACGGTCAACCAGTTTGTATACAACGTGAGGCAATCGGAATGTGCTTGTAGCAATCCTAATCTAACTTTCGATTTAAAGGTGTCTCCATCATCTACTAGAGATGTTACTTCCGGCATTCGCATTTTATTTTTTTTTATAATTTTAAACCCCAGCTTGTAATTGTGGTCAATTTTGGCTTAGACGAAACAGTGAAATTTATCGCTCGGCGGCTGTTAAAATTGGCTACCGTTGGGATCACGACAGGTTGGAAAGTGAAAAAAATAATTTAACGAAGGCTGTGTGAAATTTCACTGGAATGTGTTCAGTCACGCCAATTCTAAAAAGCGCCGCTTAGCCTTGGCAATAAATCCATCGTTAATATTAACGGCTCCCATGAGCTATGCGTAACGTTATGGAACACTCCTAATTACTATACGGTCATTCGACGACGATTTGTGAATTCTTTCTTTCTTCACTTCTTTCTTTCCTTTTTTTTAATATTTGAATTTGACAAATTGACTGATTTCAGTTAATTGACTGAGAATTTACAGGTCTAAATTTATCATTTTACGAGGAGAAGCAACTGGACGGCTGCTACACTCGTATGCTGCGGATGGTCTTCAACGTAAGCGGGAAAGAGCACATGTCAAATGAAGAGCTCTTCGGTGACCTCTCCCCAGTGACTTCGAAGATACAACAGAGAAGACTGAGACTTGAGGGGCACTGCTGAAGACACAAGGAGGAGATTGCAAGCAGTATTGTGCTATGGGAACCACTTGAAAGAACTTGTTATTGTTTTTGTTTTTTGTTTTTTTTTTTGTGTGTTTTTTTTTTTTTTTTTGCCATCCACGTTTATGAGTAATTCTCACTGAATTGTAATATCCATACTATAAAAGTTGATGGTGACAGTTTTGTGTGTTGGTCAGTTATACTTCCGGATGGCAATGTTGTGATCTTCTTAGCCAAGCGCATTCTATCTATAGTATGTCCATATTGCTTCCGAGTGTAAATGTAAAGTTAATTATTTTTGTTTAGGGTACGTATGACTTTTCAGGAAAAATCTATAAAATGGTTGGTAGGGACAGAACTAATTAGCTAGTCTATGAAAACTACTTCCCGTCAGATCTAATATACCCAGACACCAATTCAGTGGAAAATGGAAAACGTGAGAAAAATAAATTTCTAAAAAGTATACCGTCGAGTGACATAATAATCCCAGCTTCAACCCCATGGACCTAATGTCGGTCGTGTTTTGACTCCAAACAAGGTCGAACGATAGGACTACAGCGAGACTCTAGACCTAAAAAAAAGTGTCGTTTCGAATAATTATTCCGTCATGGTTAGTTCGGCCGTACTCTTGGGGGTATAAATGTTAAAAATACTTTGGCCAGAAAACTCGTACATCGATCGATTCCAATGACCCTCATCTTGTCAAAAACTCGTGAGGTTCTAAATAAATACTTCAAAAGAAGTCCCAGGTTTGAGGAATTTTGACAAGACAAGGGTCATTTTATAATGTAATAATATAATAATATTCCATTTATTCATCCATAAGGGGAAACGTCTTTAGGGTCTATTCCTGGAATAACCAAGGCGCAGCCGCAGTGCAGCGCCGCAAAAAGAGCTAAAGCGAAGTGGCTTGCTCAAGGCCACACAGCGCGGCGGATCGTCGAACTCGGAACCTCTTGGGTACAAAGACCATACCGCTGAGCCAAACTGTCCCATTTAATCGATTGATATCTGAATGATGAGTTTCTGGCCAATATTTGAAAAATGTGGGTTTTATAGTTTTTTTTTTTTTGTTTTTTTTTTTTTTTGTTTTGTTTTTTTTGTTTTTTATTTTTTATTTTCAGATTACGGAAGAAGTCCATAGCCAGGCTTGCCTACTTGAAAATTTTAAATTTCGTAGTTTTTAATAGATACAAATTGTAGTCACTGTAGTTAACTTTAGAGATCAACAATTTACCTTTCAATGGTTCGATAACACATCAAAATCCTTAAAATTATGTAATCTGAAATCGGCTTTATTTTCAATAAGTTTTTATGACTTAGAAATGTTAAGGAAGTTCTGAAATTGGAGCCAAAATTACGTAATTCTACGCAATGTTCGTAGTGCCAGGGAGGTCTGCCTTAGCTTTTTGTGATGTCAATTATTTTTAAAATGTTTGTTCGGCCATGTGGTCTTGTGGCATAACGCTCGCTTTAGTCTAGTGGATATTATTGCGTTATATATATAAAAAATCTCAAGGCTTGTTTTGTTTTGGTTTTTGTCTCTTAATTGCTTGCTTGCGTATGTTTTTATCCTTGAAGCTTTTTTTTAACATCGATTTAAGTATCAGCCACATACACTCGTATATCAATTTCACAGACGTTTCACCTTACCAGGCCTGCCATCAAGTACGAAAATTTCGTAGAAATACGAATTTTCGGGTCCTAATTGACAACTATATAAAGATTTTTAATTCAATAAACTTCTTTAAAACAACATTTTGTTGCCAGAGACAGTATATAAAGGATTTGAAAGCATTAATTTAAAGTATTTAAAAACAAATTTGTATTTTTTTAAAGGGTAGTTATAATGTCTACTATAATATTATTACTACTGAAAACTACGACTTTTTCTTATTTCAAGCAGGAAGCTTTGCCTCACAGTGCCTACCTAATTTTACCTTCAAACTGACAATTTGAGAATAAACTGATAATAATCGCATTCCACCTTTGCATAAAATCTACCTAACCCGTAACATCATAGATAAACACTATATTATTACAGGAATATCGTATCATATTATAATACACCGGCCGAATCGTAGACAAATTCCTTCGAATTAAATCGTTATTCAATTATATATCCTATCAGCCTAAGAGAATGCACCTGGTATCAGATACAGACTTGAGCTTGAGCTTCTATGTAGTGCAATATCCACTAAACGTGCTCAACGCGATTTACAAGGGGTCCCCAGCCAACAGCAACACGTCTGTAAGACGGTATTACAATATTTCTTTTTCGGACAGAGATAACGCTGTTAACGGCCAGGTACTCGTTTTACACCTGAGTACGGTGAGAGAATGTGAGTAAAGTGTCATACCACAAGACCACATAGCCGCATGAGACTAGATGCACACTGAAGTACTATATTTATTTCCTCTTTTTTTTTATATTCATTTTTCTATCCCCCCCCCCCCCCCCCCACACACACACACACACACTTTTTTTTCTTTCTTTCTTTATCTTGGTTTCTTCGTGTTTTATTCATATTATTATTATTATTATTATTATTATTATTATTATTATTATTATTATTATAAGAGAGAGAGAGAGAGAGAGAGAGAGAGAGAGAGAGAGAGAGAGAGAGAGCGAGAGAAAGCAGGAGGGGGGGGGGGGGTTGTTCGACGCACACTTTGCTTATGACTGCTTTTGATGTAGAATCTAGAGACTTTAAATACCCGAAATAACAACAATCTTGATCAAATAACAACAATAACAATTTTGATCCATTGGCTTTGGGGGCATTCCTTAACACACCAGGATGATATCTCAATACCCCAGGCAACAACAATTGATTTTAAAATAAGATAATTATTCATTTGTCATGAAAATTAAACGTTCTTCATTTCATTTTGAAAAACAGTTTTAGTTGCCACATCCAAAAATAATTGACTAAATATTTTATTTAATGAACAAAGAAATACTTAGTTAATAACCAAATAAATAATAAATGAATAAATAAATAAATAAGTAAATAGGTAAATAAACACACACACACACACACACAATATATATATATATATATATATATATATATATATATATATATATATATATATATATATATATATATATATATAGGTAAATAAATTTTTAAAAAATAAATAAATACATAAATAAATAAGATAAAATAAATAACATCCTCATAAAAAAAAAAATTATCCCAAGTGAAATTGAAATTCCCCATTCAAGTGGTGTTGCTTTGAGAGCCAGAATAAATTGGAAAGAGAGATTACTGAAAAGGGCCCGCTCGAGACAAGATGAAGTGATGAAGATGAAAGTATATAGAAAACAAAACAAAAACAACAACGACGAAAGAAATTTCACGAATGCTTAAGTGAATACGGTCGGAAATGAATAAATAAACATTACAAAGAAAACAGACAGTGTTTTGTACTTTTATTGTCTAAAGGCACTTCTCAACTCACTTTATTTCTTGATATTATCAAGAAAACAGCACTCAGCACGCCTAGCACGTGCCGTAATTTTAGCAACAAAAAGGTTACATGACGAGACAGACTCAGAGCTGTCAAGCCACAATGCCAGTAAAACAGGGTACAACTTTTTTGGGGAGAGAGGTCAATTAAATATTAAGAAAATAGAAAGACTTCGAGACAGCAATTTGTTCCATTACGTGTAATCATTTTAAATTAGTCCTTCAGAGCCATGGAGCCCATGGAGCCGGAGTTTATCCCAATTTCTATAGCGGGAAACGGACAGTAGCAATTGCTTGTAATCCTTTGGATAGGACGCTAGTCTATCGCAAAGAACCCTACGTTCCGCCAAATGTGACAGACTCAGCTACCCATTCACTGCTGGGTATACAGGGGAGGGGGGGGGGGTGCGGGAGGGCGGGGATTCGGTCAAACTTTGGCAAATCCTTTATATAGCCTATAATCCTACTTCTCAATAACTCCCCCCCCCCCTCCACCTTGTCTTTCTCTTTTATACGTCCCAACAATCGACTAGTCATAGATCTTCGACATTTCTGAATCTTGTAATTACCTCATCCGGCCCTCTCCGCTCCCCCCCCCCCCCCCTCTCTCTCTCTCTCTCTCTCTCTCTCTCTCTCTCTCTCTCTCTCTCGATTTATGTCTATATCTGGCTACATCTGTACCTACCTACCTATCTATAACATTATAGAAATAAAAGCTATGTAATAATGTCATCTATTTATCTACCCATCAATCCTCTCTCCCCCCTCCCTCTCCCTCTCTCTCTCTCTCTCTCTCTCTCTCTCTCTCTCTCTGTCACTCTGTTTCTGTCACTCTGTTTCTCAGTGCACCAACTTTCAGTTGTCTAATTCTTTAAAATACCACAGTTCATTACTGAGAGGATAATTGAGAAATTCCAGCTTCCGGTTTTTCCACCTTCCTCCTAAGACCAAACATCGGACAATGAGACCAAATTCACAAAATCAATATTTTGACGAACACTGTTGGAACCGAACAATCTCTTAGACACACTTTGACGTCATCAACACATTTCTACTCTTTAAAATGTGTTAAAACTCATTTATATTATACAAATAACGAGATGTGCATGACTCGACGTGTAAACGTAAAACTTGAGCATAGTATAGTGCAATAGCTGCTAAACGTGCTAAAAGCGCTTTACAAGGGGACCCTAGCCAACAGCAACACTTAGCATGTAGAACGAAACATGATATCTGTTAACGGCCAGGTACTCATTTTACACCTGAGTACTTCGAGAGAATGTGAGTAAAGAGCCTTTTCCAAGGACGCAACTATGCGCCGCTCACAGCAGACTCAAACCCACGATCTTCCGATCCGAAGACGCGTCTTACCACAAGACCACATAGCCATTTATTGCCTTTCTATCATCGTAGACTTGATTGCATAACTCAACGTGTACACCGTAGGCTTAACTTCTTAACTCGACGTGTATATGTAGGTTTGTGTGCATAACTCGACCTATACACGTAGGTTTGACTTCTTTGCTCGACGTGTATACGTAGGCTTGACTTCATAACCAAATGCGTACACGTAGGCTTGACTGCATAATTCGACGTGTACATGTAGGCTTGACTTCATTACCCAATGCGTACACGTAGGCTCGACTGTATAACCTAATGTGTACACGTAGGCTTGACTGCATAACCCAACGTTTACACGTAGACTTGTTTGCATAACGCAATGTGTACACGTAGGCTAGACTACAAACATGTACACATAGGCTTTAGTGCATAACTAGTTGTGGACACATAGGCTTGATTACATAACTAGACGTGTACACGTAGGCTTTACTGCATAACTCGATGTGTACGCGTAGGCTTGATTGCATAACCCAATGAGTACACGTAGGCTTGAGTACAAAACAACATGACATGTACACGTAGGCTATCCTACATGACTAAACGTGTACACATAGGCTTTACTACATAACAAAACATGTACACGTAGGCTCAACTGCATAACTCAATGTGCACACGTAGGCTTTACTACATAATTAAACTTGTACACGTAGGTATTCCTACACTATTCGACGTGCACACGTAGGCACTACACAATAACTCGACGTGTACACCTAGGCTTTACTACATAAATCCATGTGTACGCGTAGGCTAAACTACCTACATAACTCTGGTCGAAATGACAAAAAAGATGTTTAGTCAAAGTAAGGCGGATAGCAGGGC
>NC_088364.1:59971862-59974362 GCF_034508935.2 Berghia stephanieae
CCAGTCTCTCGTGCTTTCCCTGTTTCCGTTAACATGCGATACCGCCATTTTATTGATCGATTACACTGTAACAAGTAGAAGCAAAAAAAAAAAAAAAATAACAATAAAAAGAACGAAAGAAAGAGAGAAAAAAAAAGAGAAGACGGATTTCGAACGATTTACCCGAGACGGTATATAATACAGGGACAGGAAGCTTAGACTTTAGAGAGTGGCAAATGGGTTTTAATAGCAGACGATGGCTCTGAGGCCTTGTGGTATGGCATTCTCTTTCTGATCGGAAGGTCCTGGGTTCGGGACTCGCTCGGCGCATAGTTGAGTCCTTGGAAAAAGGCTCTTTACTCCCATACTCTCACAGAACTCAGATGTAAAATGAGGACCTGGCAGTAAACAGCAGTGTCTCTGTTCGAAAACATTGTAATATCGCCTAACAGGCGTCATGTCCCGTCCTACATGTTACGTGTCGTTGTTATCTGTGTATGTACAAAAACCTGGACATGGAATTGGTTGTCCCAAGCCTGTGTAATCTAACGAGGCAGCATTAAGGGTGGGTGGGGGGGGGGGTCTCAAAAACTCACGAAGCCCGGTGATAAACGAGAGCTTCCAGCAGAGCAGTAATGGTCGACTTTGGTTGGAGCCCGAATCACTGATTATAAAACAGTATTAAAATAACACGCGGCAACAAAGACACAATACTATATCTAGTCTTTTCTGTTTACAGTCTACTAAATAGAAATTGTGAGAACTAATCACCTCTTTTGATGGTCTAAAAGAGCAATAATAGAAGTCTGAAGTGACCTCATTTGCAAAAAAATTCAATACCGATTAAATTATACATAGATAAGTGACAGACTTGGTTGCGGTGACAGACGAGTAGCTTATTGAGAATGAAGGGGAAGTTTCGGAGATGTAGCGGTGGCAGCTGTAGCTCTATTACAATATCATTTAAACTAATCAATTTCGTTCAGAAATTCCAAGGGCAGGGGTCAAGGACTAACCTGGTGTTTTCTAGCCAAAAATTAAATAACGTCTTTTTCAGAAAAAATATCGATCGATTAAAATTACTCTCATCTTGCCAGAAACTCTCAAACCTGGGACTTCAAGGAACACTTCCAAACAAGTCCCAGGTTTGAGAGTGTTTGCCAAGATGAGGGTCATTTTAATCGATCGATATTTGAATTACGAGTTTTCTAGCAAAAATGTTAATACGAGTTTGTATTTCAGAGCCCGACAATAAAGACCATGAAACAGGTGGGGTTGTTTTGTTTTGTTTTGTTTTAGACGATGGCTTTAACGATTTGGAATATTAATACATATTCATCAGAGTGTGGGTATGTATTGACTTTGAGCTAAATGTGGCAATATGAATGTTATATAAATCGAATGGAGACTGTTTTGTTGGTACTTCTGGTTACTTTTTATTTTTTTTTTACAAATATTTATTGTGAACGAAACCACGAAAATGACTGACCTCGAGCAAACTGCGCGTTTGAAAAATGGAAGTTATAAAAAAAACAAACTAAAAAAAGAAACTAAATTTTTTAAAAAAACAACAATTTTTTTAAAGCAGAAATAAAAAAACAACCCATAGAGAAAATAAAAAACACAAAAATATTTTTAAAAACAAAAGCAAATTTATAAAAAAGAACCACAACTGCTTTATTCCTAACTGAGTCTGTGCGGTCTTGTGGTATGACACTCGCTTTCGGATCTGAAGGTCCTGGGTTCGAGCCTCGCTCAGCGCTTAGTTGAGTCCTTGGAAAAGACTCTTTACTCACATTCTCTCAATAATTATCTAAATTGCCTTATTGAGGTTAACTAGTATGGATTTCGTCAAGAAATGTTACTATGATATTAATTTGCCCTTGTCGAGTTCTAATTGTACGCATGATAGCTTAATCGTATACGGTGGGAATCGAAATCAAGGCCTAAGAGAGAGTAGAATCGTAGGTTTAATCTTTTCTATAGACGCTGTGCATTTAGTGTAAAGAACTGACAATTTTGTTGTTTGTTGCTTTAGGTCTCTTCCAACACAATTGAGGTTATATGAGAGACCGCTGAAACAAAAAAACAAGCAATCTAACAAAAATAGTACAAATGTAAATCAAAATCATAACCTAAAGATATCATAAGCTAAATTATAAATAACCAAGAACAAACAGGCAGAAGATTTACAGAAAAAAAATATCCCCTGTCAAAAATACAATCACAAACCAAAGAAACAGGATAGGCTATTAAAGAGAAGAAGAAACGACATCACTATCGGATCGTACACCCATGCGAACATCATAGGTATATGATTCAAGGGTGATGCTCCCATCCAACCACCCGCAAAGAACTGACAACATACGCCAGCCAGATATAATGTTCCATGCAACACACATAAAACTGGTGTAACCTAAAACGTTTATAGTCATCAGATTTATACATTTAGGCTGAAGGGGGCTGATTTTGGGGGATGGTATCTTCTGTGTTTTTGCGTTGTTGTGTTTTGTTTTGTTTT
>NC_088364.1:59979362-60011862 GCF_034508935.2 Berghia stephanieae
CTTCGCCCACGCGTAAAATGTCATCAAAAACTGTGGACGAGGAAACCAGCAACCAATTCACGTTAACAAATTATTTTAATTTATGGGAAGACGCCCAACACACATGATCATGAATGTAATGAATTACCCCAGTAGGATGCCCATCACACATGTATTATGATGTAATGAATTACCACAGTAAGACGGCGATCACAAATAGATCATGATTGTAATGAATTACCCCAGTAAGATATCTATCACACATCAATCACGACTGTAATGAATTACCCCAGTAAGATGCCCATCACGCATGCATAATGAATGTTATGAATTACCCCAGTAAGATGCCCATCACACATTGATCATGAATGTTATGAATAACCCCAGTAAGATGCCCATCACACGTGTATCATGACTGTCATGCATTACCCTAGTAGGATGCCCACCACACGTGGATCGTGGATGTCATGAATTACTCCAGTAAGATACCCGTCATACACGGATCATGATTGTTAGGAATTACCCCGGTAAGATACCTATCACACATCAATCACGAATCAGAATTGACAATTCAGAAGGCAAAAATTTACTGAACGTTTACGCAAACACATTGGCGGACCCTTTTTCTGAGTACTTACCTCCAGTAAAAAGACATGTAGTTACTTTTTTGTCCCATATAGCAGGTGATTTGAAAATCTACTGAGGGTTTATAACAAACTGAATTCCGTAAATATACGGGAAATTGGCAACCTTGAGAATGTAAATGAATTACCCAAGTAGGATACCCATCTCACGTCGAGTGGTCTAGAGAAAATTCATAATTTTGAGAAAACAGCAGATGAAGTTGCGTCGTTCTGAATATCATAAATGAAATGTATTTGTGTTTAAGGGTTTTACGGCGCTTACAACACATTAAGCGCCAGTAAAAAAAGGAATAAAATGGGATGGTAAAAAGTTCTAGATGTACAATTAAAGCACACAAGAAAAGGTAAGGAAAAGGGGAATTGGTTCAAATAGGAATCAGATGTGGATTCCGAGAACACACTATCAAAGTACTAAGTTTAAGATCACCTAAAAGTCTCATTCTGACACAAGCACAGGTCTCCACCAAGAGGAATACACTCAAATGTTTCCAAATTATATAATATGTAAATAAAACAGAATACATTGTATAACAGAAAGATAATTTAGAAGGAAAAAAATATCATCGCCCAAAACCAACTATACGTTTGACTGTTTCCCTCTCAGCCAGGGACAGGACAAAACCAAGCATTCTCATTCCAAGACAAAGACTGAAAGCAAGTTGGAAAACAGATACAGGGGGATAGAAGACACAGTAAGTGCCTCCCTGCCCACTGTTTTCCAACAGTCATCGCTTTCCACGAACAGGTACTCATTTGACATCTGAATAAGACAAGAGAATGTGAGTAAAGAGCCTTTTTTCCAAGGACTCAACTATGCGCCGAGCGAGGCTCAAACCCATGACCTTCCGATACGAAAGCAAGTGTCATACCACAAGACCACATCGCAGCACAGACCACTGAGAGAATGATGTGATGACGTCAACTTCATTCTTTCAATGGGGCGAATAATGCGAAACAAATAAACTCCATTGGCTTGTGGCAACGTAAATAAAGCGAAAAATATCACCAAATTAATTATTAATAATTGTTGTTGGGGTCTGGGATAGTTTATGAAGGGAAAACATCGTAGTCTCTCGTGGGAAACGGGATGAATAGCGAGAAAAAAATCGGATTTGTGGTATTGTTGGTGGGGCTGAATCGAGTATTCGGATGCGAGTGGATTAGTTGGAAAAAGGGAATGGGGGAAAGGGAGGGGGGGGGGGGGGGGAAAGAGAAGAGAAGAAGGCAACAGACATCAGTGGAGGATATCTTCCTTCTCTCTCTCTCTCTCTCTCTCTCTCTCTCTCTCTCTCTCTCTCTAACATAAACACTTTCTGTCTGTGTGACGCATACTCACACTCTCTCTCTCCCTCTCAGACACTAACACATAAACGGATACACAACACTGTCCTCCCCTCCCTCTCCGCCCAACATGGGAGGTCAGAAAGCACCACCCATCTCTCTAACACACACACACACACACAAATTCATTCTCTCTCTCTCTCTCTCTCTCTCTCTCTCTCTCTCTCTCTCTGTCTGTGTGTGTGTGTGTGTATGTGTGTGAGAGAGACAGAGAGAGAGAGAGAGAGAGAGAGAGTGAGAGAGAGAAAGAGGGCGGACGGGCGTGTACGTGATGTGTGAGAGTCTGAGAAAGAGAGAGAGAGAGAGAGAGAGAGAGAGAGAGAGAGTGTCAGAGAGGATGTGTGTGTGTATGTGTAAAAGTGAGAGGGTGTGTGTGTGTGTGTGTGTGTGTGTGTAAAAGTGAGAGGGTGCGTGTATGTGGGTGTACGAGTGACGTATGTGAATACGACCCCTCTTTCTTAACATGGTAATCGTTAAAAATTTATATTGCTCACCCTGAACACGTCAGCATCCCATAATAACCGGAAATGGCGGATTGTTGGGAATCCGGTGTTGAATTGGAGACTTAAATTGATATTCCAAAGGAGAAAACCAATTTTACCCCTTTGGGAGAAATGGTGTGTATAGAACTAGCTCTTTACGTCAATCAACTCTTTTTATTCTTTTTAGACAGCCGTTTTGGTGATAAGTTCTCACTAAATTATAATCAATCAGACTATAAGCGTTCAAGGTCACACAAACGTTTGTGCGTTGGTATGTTTACTTTGGCTGACGGAAGTTGTGAGTATTTTAAATAAACGCATAGCATCAATAACGCAGTTATAATAATAACAAGTAACAAAATCATGTTATTAAGGAACAATAAGAGTCGTTTTGAGCTATAAAGTTCTTCCCTGTTTCTGTACCATTAAAAACAGCATTTCATTGATGATTCCTCTGTGGCGTCTTGTTGCTATGCCTGTCAAGTTATTCACATAAATGCCTTTTAAACTATTATCTTATAGTATGAGCCTTCAGTTCTTCAATCAACATATAGTGCGCATAGACTTTTGAAAATTACGTCAGTTATCGTATATTTTATAGTAACTAGTCGAATAAACATTAAAGTTGTTTTATTTTTGACTCGAAAATTTAAAATAAAATATATTTTGGCCCTGGAATCAACCGTTGCTGTGATCAAAAGACCCATAGCTGCCCTAAGTGCTTGCCTGTCACTTAGAGTGAACAGCCCAAAGATCCTGAGAATCACTCACAATTTTAACACGGATGAATGAAAAAAATGCATCGTGTTGTCAGGATTTGCGATGCAATTCCTTTATCAGTGTATCAAAATATTGTGAGCAATACTCACTAAGTGGGCCTGACCTATATCAGGCCTTTTTTTACAGGAAATAAACAGTCCAGGGGACAAAACGGGGTAAAAAGCAGACAATATTCTGATTGAATAATGCTTTGTAATGGGCGAACCATCAGTTGTGTCAATCGAACTTAGGAAAGGACTATCTAATGTCTTTTTTGCCAGTTCCCTATCTGGGCCTGACAAACTCGCTCGCCAGCTCTCGTTAGACTTGGATTTTATCTGTTACATTTATTAACCAAACAAATACTCATCATCAAAAGTATCAGCGGATAATCTGCGGATATCATACCCAACTACCAATAGATAGAATGCACTTGGCCAAGGAGTTCACAACATTGCCATCCGGAAGTATAACGGACCAACACACAAACTCTGTGTAACCATGAACTTTTATAGTCTGATTAATACAGTTTAGTGAGAACAACTCACAAACGCAGATGGCAAAAACAATAACAAAGGCCTGAGTGACGTCATCTGCATACTATCTATAGGGAATACAATTGTAATGTCAAAAAACTGGTTCCTATTTCATTGGGATTGTAAAAGCACTCTTCCTGTGTGTCACGGTGTATACACTTGTGTAGTACTATCCTTGTAGTTGTAGTACCTATCCAACTTCTCTATTCTATAAGTAATTGATCATGACCGTTCTCCCTAGAACCCATCTCTGTCACACCTGACAATGGAATGTATTGTACCCCCTCTCTCTCTCTCTCTCTCTCTCTCTCTCTCTCTCTCTCTCTCTCTCTCTCTCTCTCTCTCTCTCTCTCTCTCTCTCTCTCTCTCGCCTTAGCGTCCTGTCCAACCTATATTATATCTAGTAGTATTAGCCTATAGCCAGTTGTGTTTTTACCCTCGCATAGATATCATGTATACACTGTTTTATTAAAGTACCCATCTTAACCTGTTTGTTTTTTATATATTTAAAATACTATTTACGTTCGGACATTTACATAAACCTTATTGTTGTAACCAAATTATATTATGGTGACAGCACGTGACACTGAGGACTGAACGTTTACATTGTGTAATTCATCTTATGGTGTAAGGTAGTGCCGCGCTGAGGACCGGTCCTTGGGACCGGTCCCACGGTCTTTTAGCTGTGAACCGGGGATCGGTCCCATAGTGGAAGACCGGCGGCGGTCCTCACTTCTTATCACCTTTCAACGGTCTCGCGCCATACGACTTCCCCAGCGATTCGTTGCCTCGGTTCTTTGCCTATCTTCCACCAATCACCACCCATCCCACTTAATTAATCGCACCCACCCCCCCCCCCCCCCTTTGCCATACACTAAACGACACAGACGACCATAGAGGCAGACGACCACGTCCCTCCACTCCGCAAACCGCCCTTTCGTGTGTGAGATGGGGGGAACAGGAAGCGCACGCCTTGGACGATTCCATTATACGGGGTAAATTTCAAAATTTACTACACCATAATGATCGCAATGACAATGATCTATGATGAAGGCATGACCACTCTTCTCTGATGGGTTATTGTTTGAAATGCATGTGACTACTAAAGATGTGTGTGTTTGTGTCTGTGTGTGTGTGTGTGTGTGTGTGTCTCGAACCTAGCAAGTAGCAAGTCACCACTCCTTTCTATCGCATTGTCATAATACAATAATATTAAAATTTCGTTTGGTGTTTTAACTAATCAAATAATATGAGTTTCATTAGTTTCTTCCTTCCAAAAAAACCCAGTTATAACGTCTGTATTTTTAAAAAGTCCAATAGAATATTTGAGGACCCCGATAGCTCAGTTGATAGAGCACTCTCTTTATACGCAAAGGGCCAGAGATCGATCCCGAGTGCAGTCGAGTTTTTTCTGAATCCCTGTCTACTCAGCAGTGAATGGGTAGCTGGGTTTGTTAGATCTGGCGAAAAGTCACCATCGACCCCACTTATTATTTATTATCGCATCCACCCCCTCTTATTATAACTTCACACGTCTCTCTCTTACTCTTCAATGCTCGCTGCCCTCTAATGTGTGTGTGGGGGGGGGGGGGAAGGGGGGGGGGGGAGGTAGGAGTTGCGTGTGTGTATCAACGCCACGAACAACTCGATCAACGCCTTGGGCGATTCCATTATCTCCGTTAATGGGGATAAATTTCAAATTTAATTCACGCTAAATTATCGAAGTAACAATGAAGTACGGTGAGCAAATAAAGAAGGCATCACCCCTCTTCTCTAATTAGGTTACAATTTGAAATGAGTGTGACTACTCCGTGTGTTTTACTCCTGTAGACCACGGTTTTCATTAGTGCGGGGCGGTCCCACGGTCCCAAAGGTCAAAACAGTTCGAACTTCCAACAGTCTCTCAGGAATGTTCAATGTCGAAAAGGACCGGTCCTTGCGGTTTTCATTTCCCAGGGACCGTAGGACCGTGGTCCTTAAGCTTGCCAAGGACCGCCCCGCACTAGTGTAAGGTTGATAAAATCTTATTTTCTAGTCTAATTAAATGCTGGACGCCAATAAAGATCAACCATCCTCGCTCTTTTACATCACGAAATCCGAAGAATCTGCCTATGCATCCTCCTACACCTACTTAAAAAGTTATGCTACCTTTATGTAACCTAACCATTATTATACTCGGAAGGACTGGTTACATACACACTCCCAAGGATTTAGGAACCAAAAGAGTAGAGGGTTTAATGTCACGATTTCCTTCCCTATTGACAGCGTGATGAGTATGCTCTACTAACTGACCGACTATGCTGCCATGCTCTTGAAAAACACATGTTTAGAAACTTGGCCAGGAAACTCTCCTTCAAATATCGATCGAATTAAATGACCCCCCGTCTTATAAAAAGCTTTCAAACCTGGGACTTCGGGACTTTGCAAAGTCCCAGGCTTGAAAGTTTTTGCTACGACGAGGGTCACTTAATTAAATCGATTAATATTTGAAGGACGAGTTTTCTGGCCAAAGTTCTATATATGTGTTTTTCCAGAGTACGGCAATATGGGGATCTCCAATATTGTTGAAAGTGAGGATTTAAAATTAAGTCAACAAATTCGCGCCGGACGCCGTCTTGTTCGCCATACCCTCTCCCAGAGAGAAAAGGATTAAATTCAAAGCTTGTGTTTTAGTGTATAGTTGTCTTAAAAGTAATACCCCTTCCTTCTTTTTTACTTCTTTTCTTTTTTCATGACCTGATTTGCGAAAGTTGTTTTCAATATCGGAGTCCAATGAAAAGAAACCATACGGCGTTTCTCTCGTCCATAGAATTCCAGAACTGCCTAACGCCCAACTAGGCCAAATATTTGCTGGCTGAAAATCGATAATCATCACAGAGAGAATCGTGACGTCGCGAGGACGTGGGACTGCGGCACTTTCCACGAGGTGAACACATTTAACAAAAGTTAATTCAAGCAATCCCTGGATCACGTGTTACAAATATTGGAATGGAATTCTAGCGGTCGAGTAAGGTCTCGTAGTAAAAAGGAAGAAATTGGGATCGTAAAAGAAATATTCTAGATTTACTCGTAAAATATGGCATAGAAGTCGTGACCTCACACCTACTCTTCCGGTTCCAAACTCTTTGGAAGTGTTATGTAACCAGTCCTACTGCTGATTAATAATTAATAGGTTACGTATTGAAGATCGGTGGAAAGAGAGATGACATCCTTCGGTTGGACCTGGGGTGAGGTCCGGAAGCTGGCAGAAGTTAAGTATTGGATCATATGCCGGCATCTCTATTGTAGTAGCATGGTGTATTGGCAGATTCTTAAGATAACGAGATGTAAAAGGATGGATGATCTGTATAGATGACCAACATTTATTTAGACTGGAAAATAAGATGACATCACTCTGAAACCAGAAGATCAATTACACATGTGTCCAATCCTCCGGAAAAGTGCTTTTACAATTCCGATGAGACTGGAATCAGTTTTTTAAAACCAGCTGAGCAAAAGAAAGGTACTGAGTGAAATAGGATTGAACTATTGAATACAACTCTCGTCTTGTAATTTGACATAATCTTTTTTTTTTTTTTATCTGTGTCGGGCCGTTGCTTTCGTAAACTCAGAGCCTGACACTGACCCAAAAATGAAGTCAAAAGACAAGTCTTCGGCCACAAAAGAAAACAAATCGTGAGTTGCATTCAATAGTTCAACCAATGGGGTCACTTTATTTCCTTGAGCACTAACGACAACTCACTCGGCGCTGCACAAGCCTAAAAATGACGTCAAAATTTAAGTCCCTGTGGGGTGCTAGCGTCAGGCCTATAAGTTAACGATGGCTACAGTCAGCCTATGAGTTGATGAAGATGTGATCAGCAGAGGGCCCTCCAGATTTGATAACCGTACTCTAATACAATAGTGATTTAGAAAGGCATTGTTTTTTTGTTTTTGTTTTCAAGGGTTTTACGGCGCTTGCAACACATTTAGGTTATATCAGCGCCAGTAAAAAGGGAGAAAATGGGATAGTAAAAAGTTCTAGAATTACAATTAAAACATCAAAGAGAAAGTAAGACAAAGGGGAACTGGGAACAAATAGTGATCAGATGTCGATTCCAAGAGCATACCATCAATGTACTTAGTTTGAAATCACCTATAAGTCTCATCCGGACAAAAGCACAAGATCCCACTAAGAGGAACACACTCAAATGTTTACAAATCATATGTTAAAAATGAAAAGAGTAACAGTACATAACAGAGAGATGATTTACAAGGAAAAAATATCATCTCCCAAACTATAACTATACATTCGGCTGTTTCCCTCTCAGCCAAGGACTCCGACCCAAGGTGAGGACAAAACCAAGCAATCTCATTCCAAGACAAAGACAAAGCAATTGGAAAATAGATAAGAGGGGATAGAAGACACAGCAAGTACCTCCCTGTCCGCTATGGGAGGTAGGAACCCCACCCAATAGAAAGGCATTGCGGTGTACGACCCCTCCCCCGACCAAAAACACAACAGAACTTCTAGTTCTAGTATACCCTATCCCCAAAAGAACACAAATAACCACTGTTTTTTTCGGCTTGTCTCCCTTTAAAATATCCAAAAATAGTAGCAGCAAGCCGACTCCGTCGCCCACCTTGATTAGAATGAAATTTTCCTGCAACGTCTCCAAACTTGGTTGGTTTACAATAAATAATTGAAGTCGGAGAGAGACGCACTGCTCACGTACTCTGGAAAAAGACGTTTAAAAATTTTTGGCCAGAAAAGTCGTCCTTCAAATATTGATCGATTAAATTGACCCTCGTCTTGGCAAAAGCTTTCAAACCCGGCACTTTAGCAAGACTTAGGTATAAGAGTTTTTGCCAAGATGAGGCTCATATTTATCGATCAATAATTATTGAAATATGGGTTTTCTGGCCAAATTTCAATAATTATCGAAAGATCGGTTTTCTGGCCAAATTTCAATAATTATCGAAAGATGAGTTTTCTGGCCAAATTTCAATAATTATCGAAAGATGGGTTTTCTGGCCAAATTTCAATAATTATCGAAAGATGGGTTTTCTGGCCAAATTTCAATAATTATTGAAAGATGAGTTTTCTGGCCAAATTTTAAACACGTGTATTTGTCTCTTCCACAGTCGGGCAGTGTAGGGGACTTCAGAGAAAATGCGGCTAAAACTTATTTTACATCATCAATATCATAACCACCACATTCATCATCATCATCATCATCATCATCATCATCATCATCATCATCATCATCATCATCATAGTTATTAGTAAAAGTGGCGGTGGTGGTAAAAGTAGTAGTAAAAAAAAAAGTAGTAGTAGTAGTAGTAGTAGTAGTAGTAGTAGTAGTAGTAGTAGTAGTAGTAGTAGTAGTAGTAGTAGTAGTAGTAGTAGTAGTTATGATGTCGACGACGACGACAATAATAATAATAATAATAAAATAATAATTATAGTAATAATGATGATGATGATAATAATAATGATAATAATAATAATTATTATCATCATTATTATAAAAACAACAACAATAATAATATAAACAATATCAATAATGTTATCGTAACGTGGAACGTGTTAGATTATAGCGAGAAGACAAGCAATCCAGACAGAATTAGGATCTCCAAAGAAGGAGATTCGAGAAGATGCGACGCGAAAATAAATCAATAAGTCCCGAATTCGCATTTCACATTTATTCTCTGTGCTGCCTGTCGTACTTTGAAAAAAAAACTTTTTAAAATTTGGGTTTTAAAAAATTGTCTTTCAAATATCGCTCCATTAACATGATTTAACCCTCATCTTGTGAAAAACTCTCAAACTTGAGAGTTCCGTGAAGGCTTGTAAAGTCCCAGGTTTTATATTTTTTCCCCCGAGAAAAGAGTCATTTTAATCGATCGATAATGAAAGAACGAGCTTTTCGGCCAAAATTGTAAATAAGCATGTGTTATTCAGAGAACGTTGATTTGGTGACGTCTTTCTTACCCTTTTTCATCCCCAACGCGATTCTATTTTACTCACACAGCCCACTTCCTGACCCCCCCCCCCCCCCCACACACACACACCCCTCTCTATCCTCCTCTTTCTTCCACCCCGTCTCTCGTGAATGAAATATCCAGGCTTTCAATTCAATTTAAGGATTTTCCGCCGTGTGTTTAGTTTTTTGGGGTTTTTTTTTTTCGTCCTGGCCAGAAAGAAAATTACTCTCTAAATATATCGATAAATTAAAATGATCTTCAATTTATAGGGAAAAAAATATTAATCCTAAAATCCCCGCCCCCTTTAAAAAAATCTACTATAATATCAATTCGAAGAGGTCTTGGGTTTAAAGCAATTTAATTAATAAAACTTGATACATTCAATCCAGTAATATTTGAAGCTTTAAAAATGAACCCAACTCTCTGGCCAAAATAGAATGAGGCGTTTTGTGAGAGTTTAGCTGGGTCTTCTTTTCGTATTAGCTCAAGCCGACAACATAAAACAACATTTCGCACGACTAAGCCTGCTGAGTATTAAATTTACTTGGACAAGTCATTTCCAGACTTCACAACGTCCTGGTGATTGCTACACCTTAATCTCTCATCAAATATTATAAAAGCCAACGGAGCAGGAGATGGAAGGGCAGCAGACCTGCCCTGCCTGCCTGCCTACTATTACGAAAAATTCGTAGAGTTACGAAATTTTCGATCCAATCTCAGAACTAAAGACTTCACGGGTATCTATCTCTTTGTCCTTAAAACTTATTGAAAATGAAAGTTGATGCCAGACTACATCATTTAAAGGATTTTGAAGTGCTGTTTATTCATTGTGAGGGAAAATTGTTGATTTCCTAAGTTAACTATAGCGACTAAAATTATTATCTACTAAGAAGTAAGAATATGATAAAAAAATGTTTGAGTAGACAGGTTTGTTTCAGGGTGATGAAGGGATAAAATTTCCGAAACCAACTGAAAAAAAGATGAAAGATGGGGGCGGGGGCTTCAAAGGGGGGAATAAATAAATGAAGAAGGAAAAAAAGTAGGCATACGAACTATGGTGTCAGTGGATTGATGTTATGCTGTCTGTCTTGTGTTTCTAACGCAAGAGAAGCCAACTTGGGCGTCATAAATGATCGGATGGGTGACAGTGACTGATATAAAGGCGTTGTGAGTGTTGGTACAAAAAGAAACGCCTAATAAGCGACTTAAGTTGTATGAAATGAACATTTGGTTTATATGTGGCCTGCTACGGGGAAAAAAGGAAGTATTACGTTGCACATTGAACTAGGATGTGAATTATCGTTCTTGCCGGGTGTCATTCGATTATTTAATTTTCTAAGTTTTCCCCCTTGATTATGTTTTGAATTATTGGATTATATTTTTATTTATGCATGTGATCTGCCTGTGGAATAACTGTCTTGGTGAATAGACATCATTCTGCTTAATATTTTGTTTATAATATATTTTTTAAATTAAAAAAATAGACCATTTATATAGCGCAATAACAATTAAACGTGCGCTTTACAACAGCAACACGTAACTTGCAGAACAAGACATGACGCCTGTTAGGCGATATTACACTCTGTCAAACTGAGACAATGCTATTGACGGTCAGGTACATACTTATTTTACAACTGAGTACGGTGAGAGAATGTGAGTAAAAGAGTCTTTTTCAAGGACAACTATGCGCCGAGCGAGGCTCGAACCCAGGGCCTTTTGATCCGAAAGCGAGTGTCATACCACTAGACAGACCACATAGCCGCACAATATGTATTTACGAACGATTAAATTGAAATCCGACGACTTATGATTTTTTTTTTTTTTTTTTGGGGGGGGGGGGGGGGGGGGGGTTTATAAAGGTGATTTGTAAGCATATGGGATATGATTATTGTGTCATTGTGTCTGTGACATTTAACAAATTGCTCGCTGATACAGATACGAAGTTTATAACATGCAATCAGCAATACTGCCGTGCACTGGAAAAACACATTAGAAATTTGGCCAGAAAACTCGTCCATCAAATATTGATCGATTTAAATGACATTCGTCTTAGCAAAACCTTTCAAACCTGGGACTTGGCGAAGTCCCAGGTGTGAAAGGTTTTGTTAAGAAGAGGGTCATTTAAATCGAGTGATATTTGAAGGACGGGTTTTCTGGCCAAATTTCTAAAGATGCGTTATTTCAATAATACGGCAGAATAGGGAGAGCATCCTGCTCTTTAACCAGCTAACTTCCATACTCTGGAAAAACACGTATTTAAAAGTTTGACCAGAAATCTCGTCGGTCAAATATCAATCGGTTTAAATGACCGTCATTTTGAAAAAAACAACTCTCAAACCAAGGACTTAAGGAAGATTTCCCGAAGTTACAGGTTCGAAAGTGTTTGCCAAGATGAGGGTCATTTAAATCGATCGATATTTGAACCACGAGTTTTCTGGCCAAACTTTGATTTACGGATTTTTTCCAGATTACGGAAGTTAGCTGGTTAAAATAGTGGAAAAGGGGGAGATGTATGATACTTCCAGCTAGACATTGTCTCCAATATACATATTGCATCACCTGAAAATTACACGATTACTGCATTTTGTTAGTCATAAAGATGTAAATGCAATTTGACGAAAATTTTAACTCACTCAACCCTAACATCGACTATATCCGTAGGTAACTCGGGTTACTTTTACCCCACGCCTATTTATTACATTTTTCTGAGACAAATTATAGGCGTAGTATCAAAGCTATTGTTTTTAGTTTTTACATGTTAATGATAGTTGAATAAAACTATCTATGTACATGCTCATTTTTTTTCTTCCAATTTTGAAAAGTTTCAAAAATCTCTAGGCTTGAGTGAGTTAAATATGGGTTTTTCCAGAGTACGGCCATTGATTTAAGCGTATTGACCATCGTTTCTTTGGTGATTTTTATTTTATCTCCTTAGACTTGTACTTTCTCATTTAATTCCACCCATGGGGTTCATCGTACATAATTTGGACTGGATAACTTCCTGTACTGTGCTGCTATAACCCTTAATTCTTTCGTCTTCCTCTTCTTCTTTTTCGTTACTGAGTCAGCTAATGGCCTCATTGTCTGATATTCCGCCTTTCCTCTTCCGACAAATCGCCAGTTGTCATTTTGGTCAGAATATATTTTAAAGCTTAAAATGTGAACAGAATTAGATGATTTATAACTTTTCAAACATTCTTAAACCTCATAATTTTTCGAAGGGGTTTTATAGACTGCAGCTATGTGGTCTAGTGGTATGACACTCGCTTTCGGATCGGAAGGTCCTGAGTTTGAGCATCGCTCGGCGCATAGTTGAGTCCTTGGAAAAGGCTCTTTACTCACATTCTCTCACCGTACTCAGGTGTAAAATGAGTAGCTGGCCGTTGACAGCTTTGTCTCTTTCTGAAAAAAACAAACAACTGCAATATCGCCTAACAGGCGTCATGTCTTGATCAACATGTTACGTGTTGCTGTAGGTCAGGGACCCTTTGTAAAGCGCGTTGAGCACGTTTGGTGGATATTGCGCGATATAAAAGTTCAAGCTCAAGAAATCTGACTGGAACATTCTCCGTCAGCGTGCCGAGACTCATTGATTGGATCAGTGGCAAACAAAGACCAAGGTCCCGTGAGAGAAGCCAAATAATGAACAAAGTTGGGGACAGAGTTATTGGGAAACACAATGCCTGTTCTACCCTACTTTAAAAACAAGGCCATCAGTAAACATGAGCCCATCATCCCACCCCTCGCCCCACCCCTAGAAACCTAGAGACTGGTATGAGGGCACTGCCTCTCCTCAACCCTCTCCCCGTCCCATCCCTATCGTCCCTTTATATTTCTTGTACCATCGATGGTCTAGTAGTAGTAGTAGTAGTAGTAGTAGTAGTAGTAGTAGTAGTAGTAGTAGTAGTAGTAGTAGTAGTAGTAGTAGTAGTAGTAGTAGTAGTAGTAGTAGTAGTAGTAGTAGTAGTAGTAGTGGTAGTAGTAGTGGTAGTAGTAGTAGTAGTAGTAGTAGTAGTAGTAGTAGTAGTAGTAGTAGTAGTAGTAGTAGTAGTAGTAGTAGTAGTAGTAGTAGTAGTAGTAGTAGTAGTAGTAAAAAGAGGAAACGAAAAGGTCTCGCCAAATGGTAGATCTATAATTTCATTATACAGATAAAAGGCAGGAACATTTGGAAAAACACGAAGTCTCGACTGTACCCAAATGACTTTTAAGAGTATTGAACAATGCGGATTCAACTGTACATATTGTATGCGCATGGCTAAGAAACTCACAACATTGCCATCCTAAAGTATAACGGACCAGCATACAAAACTATGTGTAACCTTGAACGTTTAGTCTGATTAATACAGTTTAGTGAGAATTACTCATAAACATGGATGGCAAAAAGCAATAACAAAGACCTAAGTGACGCCAACTTCATATTATCTACATATTATGACAGTCTCGGCTTAGGGTTGATGAAAATGTGTTCGCATCCAAATTTGAAACCAAATTATAAACAAAGGGCAGTGATTTATGAAACAAGACAATAAACCATAAAAAGGGGAGATGAATAACTCTTTTTAAAACTTACCTCGAGCCGAGAGTTTCTTTGTGTTAATTATTTTTGCAGCAAACTCTAATCCACTATTTTTTTGAACACATCTCTTGACTGTTGAGAATGCACCTCTGGAGAGGAGAAAGAAAATAATGGGTCAAGCCAAAGATATTGAAAAATAAATGACAATCTTTAGGACTGAAAATGAACACGAAAAAAACGACCATTTTTTGTTCTAATCAAAAATAAATTAATAAAACTACTACTACCATCATTACTACTACTATTACTACTTGTAAAGCGATTTGAGCACATTTAGAGGATATCGAGCTATATAAAAGCTCAATTTAATTTTTAATTAAAATTAATTTAATTCAATTAAATATTTATTAATGAGATAGAAAGACGGATTGATAGATAGATAGATAGATAGATAGATAGATAGATAGATAGATAGATAGATAGATAGATAGATAGATAGATAGCTAGATAGATATATAGATAAATAGATAGATAGATAGATAGATAGATAGATAGATAGATAGATAGATAGATAGATAGATAGATAGATAGATAGATAGATAGATAGATAGATAGATAGATAGGGAGGAAGAGAGAGAGAGAGAGAGAAAAAAAAAAGAGAGAGAGAGAGAGAGAGAGAGAGAGAGAGAGAGAGAGAGAGAGAGAGAGAGAGAGAGAGAGAGAGAGAGAGAGAGAGAGAGAGATGACATACGTAATGACCAAGAAATTGGCCGTACAGAGTTAGTTCCACAAAGGTGCGTCTTCATACTACGAACTGCTTCTTTTCATCCCAAATTAACACATCACTGAGCTTGGAATATTTCATTAAAAAATTATCGCATTTTAGAATCAGAATCGGAGCATGGGAGAGATCTAGGTGCGCAAATTGGCAGGTCTAACAACCGAACGCAATTGTGGGCCAGATTTAGCATCGTCGTAATGGACAATATATTACGTCAGTTTGAGAGTGTTTCCATTATAACAACAACAATGATGATGATGATGATAACAACAACAACAACAATAATAATAATAATAATAATAATAATAATAATAATAATAATAATAATAATAATAATAATAATAATAATAATATAATAATAATAATAATAATAATAATAATGATAGTAATAATCATTATAATAATAATAATACTCTATTGCATCCCAAAAAGTAAATTTCTTGTACAGGCGTGTTATAATTTACAGAGTACGATAGACAGATAATGGAAATATGATATGTTATATAAATAAGGAAGGTTTCACAGCCAGAGTTGTGCTTTATATATGAATAATTTCAACACTGTAAAATAGATAAAATTGTCACTATAATTGAAAACTGAAAAGATTGCAAAACAAATAAATTAAAATTAATATTTACATCATTTGGAAGTAAAAAAGCGATAATAATTAAATAAAATGATAATTGCTTGTTACTATAAAGCCTAATATTGGACGGCAGAAGAGATTTTCGGTGCCTCTTTGTTTTAGTTGAAACATGTTTGTAAGGGTTTTACGGCGCTTGCAACACATTTAGGTTATATCAGCGCCAGTAAAAAGGAAGAACATGGGATAGTAAAAAGTCCTAGAATTACAATTAAAGCACCTAAGAGAAAGAAAGACAAAGGGGAACTAGGAAAAATGATCAGAGGTAGATTCCAAGAGCATACCATCAATGTACTTAGTTTGAGATCACCTATAAGTCCCATCCGGACACAAGCACAAAATCCAACAAAGAGGAATACACTCAAATGCTTACATTATACATTAAAAATAACAAATATAATAATACATAACAGAGAGATGATTTACAAGGAAAATAAATATCATCTCCCAAAACAATAACTATGCATTTGACTGTTTCCCTCCCAGCCAGGGCCAGGACAAAACCAAGTAATCTCATTCCAAGACAAAGACAGAAAGCATAATGGAAAATAGATATAGGGGGACAGAGAACACAGAATGTACCTCCCTGCCCACTATGGGAGGTCAGGAACCCCACCCAGTTAGTTGAAACAGAGAAAGGGCAACACCTCCTACCTGACATGTTAACTGATGGTCTTAATGGATGATGCTGGTCATTTAGCATTTTAGTTATTTCCCTCATACAAAATTTATCATATAAAAGATCTATATTCTCAACATCATTTATATAAACAATGAGGCCATAGCAACTTGTGTTCTCAGACCTGCAAACAAGTACACGTCGGCAGAGATCTATAGATGTTTAAATATGTATTCATTGTATCGCGTTACATAATAGAATCTGAAATATGCATCTTGTATTTTATCTGACAGTTTTTCTTAAAGTTGAGTTTTAAAATAGCGCAATATCCACTAAACGTACTCAAAGCGCTTTAAATGTGTCCCTGGCCAACAGCAACACTTAAAAAAGAGAGCAGTAACTGCGATACGAATAGAACAGATCTGGCCTACTCGGAATTGGAAAAAATCGTAGTTTTCATGAGTAGACATTTTAACTACTCTTGATAACTGTGTTTAAATACGTTTTTAAAAAGGTTTTAAGGCGTTTGCAACACATTTAGTTCATATCAGCGCCAGAAAAAGGATGAAAATTGGACATTCTAGAGGTACAATTAAAAGGACTTGAGGAAAAAGTAAGACAAAAGGGGAATGGTACAAATAGGGAACAGATGTAGATTTCAAGAGCACACAATCAGTGTACTTAGTTTGAGATTACCGAAATGAATTATCACCCAGACACCAGCACAAGAACTCACTAAGAGGAATACACTCAAATGTTTCCTTCGCAGTCAAGGACTCCGACCAGGTTCAGGAAAAAAAAACTAAGTAATCTCATTCCAAGACAAATACAGAAAGCAATTGGAAAACAGATCAGATACAGCGGCATTCCAAGACAAATACAGAAAGCAATTGGAAAACAGATCAGATACAAGGGCATTCCAAGACAAATACAGAAAGCAATTGGAAAACAGATCAGATACAGGGGGATAGAAGACATCGCAAGTACCTCCCTGCCCACTATGAGAGTATAATCAATGCTTTAAAATCCTTTATATACTAGCTTTGGTATTCAAGAAGTTTAGCTTAAACCACTCGGCCACTTTTTTAATGTGCTTGTTTAATTTTCTTTTTATATTGTTTTGTTTTTGTTGTTCCGAATCCGGAAAAGCAGACATAACTGAATTAGAAAAAAAAAAGTTTGAGTAAAAAATAACAGAATTTTTTCTTCATGTCAGAGAGAAAATAAAAAGAAGAAAAAAAAAGAAAGTAAGAAGAAAAATGCTGTCGCAATGTTAGAATGTTCCAGAGATAAATGATTGATCAGGCCATCACTTCTATTACAATTTGAAAATGCTTTCTAATCTATGAAAAGAGGAGACACAGTGGTAGGAGTGGTTGAGATGTCTGTAAATGTGTGTATGTGTATGTATATGCTGCCGTTGTTTTAGAAACACAGTATATGTAATGTTAACCAAATAGCACTTTCTGTGTTCTTTAATAAAAAGGCAGTATGTGTGTGTGGGGGTGGGGGGAATAATATGATGAGTTAAGAATAAAGCAGGACGCAGACAACAATCAAGCTTTAACTTTAACCAGAAACGACAAGCAGACATCCTTCTGTGTTCACTGACAAAACAGCTTTCTTTCATTTTGACCGGAAAACCTTTTACCATAATATGCGGCTATGCAGTCTAGTGGTATGACACTAGCCTTCGGATCGGAAGGTCCAGGTTCGAGTCCCACTCTGAGCGGCGCATAGCTGGGGTTTTGGGAAAAAAATGGAAAGGGGTGGGGAGCGGTGAATCTTGAAAAAGTAGTCATACAGTTCAGAAGAAGCCGGAGTTTATCCCGGTTTCTATAGCGCGAAACGACTTGCTAACCGCCGGTTAGGATATAGTCCATTGAAAAGCACTTTCCGACAAATCTACCATACCCAGATACCCTATCACTGATAGGTGGGCAGGAGATGAGAAAAAAATCTCGACCACACCCGAGAACCATTTCAGTCCATGTGTGTGAAACGAGTAATCGTATCAACACCTACCGGGACCTCCAAGAGTAAACTTAATAGATCGAAAATTCTTTTTAAAAGTAAAATTTTTATGGCTAAAATGATTTTAAAAGCTGTTTTGTCAAAGTCCAGCAGTCTCTACACCCTCCCCCCGCCTGTCACTCGCATCCCCAAACCTCTTCCTGACACAAGACACATTGTCACGCCGGCGCCCCTGATCAAAATTCGATTTTCCGGGCATCTCTAAAAAACAACAGCACGCGCATTTTCGATAGCCGTATAACATATTTCAACATCATTATTATTGTTATAATAATTATTACTACTACTACCATCATCATCATCAATTATCATTATTAATATTATTAATATTATTAATATTATTATTATTATTATTATTATTATTATTATTATTATTATTATTATTATTATTATTATTATTATTATTATTATTATCATTACTATCATCACTATCACTATCATATATTATTATTATTATTATTATTATTATTATTATTATTATTATTATTATTATTATTATTATTATTATTTTTTATTATTATTATCATCATCATCATCATCATCATCATCATCATCATCATCATCATCATATATTATTATTATTATTATTATTATTGTATTATTATTATTATTATTATTATTATTATTATTATTATTATTATTATTATTATTATCATTATCATTATCATTATTATTATCATTAGTTGTAGTAGTAGTATAAGTAGTAGTAGTAGTAGTACAGTGCACTCTGGATACGTCGACGTTGCCTAAGTCGATTTTTACCCAAGTCGATTTTTTTTCTTGATCCCTCCCCCTTCTTCCTATATAACATCAGTAAAAAAAAAAAAAACTCCACATAAGTCGATGTCGCTTAAGTCGATGTTCTTATCACTCATGACTACAATAAAATCACAAATAAACAAGTACTTCCATTGGTTAAAAAGCTACCAGTAAGAATTTTCAGTGGTTAAGAATATCCGCGAACGATTGGCGCACATCGATCTGATGTAGGTGCTTTGCCTGACGTCCGTGTTCAATGTACATGAGCAGTATTGAATAACTTTAATTTCTCCATCTCAAATTTTACATTTGTCGCAACTTCAAGTTCAAGATTTTTTTTGGGTTCTAATCCCAGGCCATCCTATGTAACGGCCCTCTTAATTAGTATCAATTTTATCAGGAATTCAAGTCAAGTCTACAACTACAATGCATGGCACACCTATCGCGGAAAAGGAAGATTCGATGCAGTTGGAAAGTCTGGCATGCGACAGAAAATCATCGCATAGGAAATTGGCATACCTGCTATTTCTGTCTCGACGATTTACAAGAAGCATGACCTTGACCTAGAGGCTCCTACCCTTCCGCTTTTCGCGGAATAATTTCACTTGATTGGTATACATTCCACATTCAAGGCAAAAATTCCGCTTTTCACCTTTCCAATCGAGGAAAATTAAAAAAAAAAAAAACTCTAGTGAAAAAAAAGTGAGCTATGGCTTATTTCGTCAGCATCTCCTATGGTCAATCAACACACATTTTGAGTGTCTGATTAGTCCCTTCAAAGTGTGTGCTGCTGATGTCGGATAATATTATATGTTTGGGAGGGGGGTTGACCGAAGTATTATTATTATTATGGTGACTCCAATTTGTGAGGTCAATGACCTTGGTAATATTATATGTGGGCTTCATTCCGTAATAATATTATTGAGTACCGTCAGCTTCGTTCCCTATTTAATTTTAGCCCTGTGTAAGTGTGTGTGTGTGTGTGTGTGTGCCGGCACCCGCGTTTGTTTAGGTGGGGGGGGGGGGGGGGGGGGGGCCTGACAAGGTTAAATCCATCCATTCAATGCTTTGCTCTCAGACGACCAGGACATGTGTGTTCTCTAGTATTATTTGACCCCATTCTTAGTCTTTACACAATCTGTACATTTTTACACATTTTATATTTTTAATCATTTGAGTACTTTTGGATTGTCTATTACATTTTCTGTTGCAAAACATGTCATAGTCAATAACAGTAAGTTGATTCCGCTTTTTTATCTCAAATTCCGATTTTTATGTATTCTGATTCCTCTATGGGACAATTGGGGGTAGGAGCCTCTGATGACCACTACAGAGACCGCGCGATATGAAGGGACATACTTATTCTAGATTGGTTTGCCTTGTTCACATGCGTTTTTGCTCATTTGGTTACACTCCGGTTAAGTTGATTTTCGGATAAGTCGATTTTTTTCTCAGTTCCCCTGGGCATCGTCTTATCCGGAGTCCACTGTAGTAGTAGTAGTAGTAGTAGTAGTAGTAGTAGTAGTAGTAGTAGTAGTAGTAGTAGTAGTAGTAGTAGTAGTAGTAGTAGTAGTAGTAGTAGTATCATCATTATCATTACTAGTATCATCATCATCATCATCATCATCATCATCATCATCATCATCATCATCATCATCATCACAATCTAGTAATATGTAACCACTGTGCCAATTTAGTATGATGTCGGGTTGAACTCGATGAAGAAAACTGAGATTGAGTAAACAATGTCAGAGTTAAGAAATTAAATAAATTCAAGCTTAATAAACTTTTGAACATTTACAAAGGACGTTTATAAGCAATTAATTGCCCATGCTCATTGCACTTCATACCGTTTCGTTTATTCACCAAACAGGCCATGTGGAAATATATTTTAATTTCATACAGTGCCAATCGCCTGGGCGTCCTTTTTGTACTGAAACTCTTACAAGATCCGACACTGCCTACAGCCAGGTACATACCGTGTGGGTCAAGTGTCTTACCCAATGACACAACATGGGGACCAATGTGTTCCATTATCACCGTCAGAAAAAGAAGAAGAAGAAGAAGAAGAAGAAGAAGAAGAAGAAGAAGAAGAAGAAGAAGAAGAAGAAGAAGAAGAAGAAGAAGAAGAAGAAGAAGAAGAAGAAGAAGAAGAAGAAGAAGAAGAAGAAGAAGAAGAAGAAGAAGAAGAAGAAGAAGAAGAAGAAGAAGAAGAAGAAGAAGAAGAAGAAGAAGAAGAAGAAAAAGAAGAAGAAGAAGAAGACGAAGAAGAAGATTTTTTTTTTTTTTGTTTGTTGCTTTAGGTCTCTTCCAACACAATTGAGGTTATATGAGAGACCGCTGAAACAAAAAAACAAGCAATCTAACAAAAATAGTACAAATGTAAATCAAAATCATAACCTAAAGATATCATAAGCTAAATTATAAATAACCAAGAACAAACAGGCAGAAGATTTACAGAAAAAAAAATATCCCCTGTCAAAAATACAATCACAAACCAAAGAAGAAGGATAAGCTAGTAAAGAGAAGAAGAAACGACATCACTATCGGATCGTACACCCATGCGAACATCATAGGTATATGATTCAAGGGTGATGCTCCCATCCAACCACCCGCGAAGAAGAAGAAGAAGAAGAAGAAGAAGAAGAAGAAGAAGAACAACAACAACAATAACAATAATAATAATAATAATAATAATATAATAATAATAATAATAATAATAATAATAATAATAATAATAATAATAATAATAATAATAATAACAACAATAATAATAATAATAATAAAAACGACTAAGACCGACGAATATGTACATAATATATAAAAACGTCGACGAAGGCCATACAGACATAATGGGAGTACAGCATCATCATCTCTATCCAGCCCACCAATTCTAACAAGGCCCCCGGTCGAGCCCTGGACCTGATGAAAAGCGACGGGCCGACTCCCATGGCGAAATCCCACATAAAACAAAGGCTATTTATCGATAATGGATGGTGGGTGAACAAACCCACAAAGGTGAATATACGTAAATCTATGGAGAGTATAGTAATGGGTTGATATTATTCTAACGTAAATATCCGGGACGAGTCCCCAAGTAAAGGTTAAATATAAAGTATTATCTTAAATCTACATAGAGTGGTGAATACTGCGCTCATGACCTGCTCAAAAATATTAATATTATAGATAAAACGAAGATGACGTCACTCTGGTCTTTGTTATTGCTTTCTGTTATCCATGTTTATGAGTAATTTTCACTAAACTGTATTAACCAGATTATAAACGATCAAGGTTACACACATAGTTTTGTGTGTTGGTCCATTATATTTCTGGATGGCAATGTTGTGGGCTTCTTAGCCAAGCGCTTACTGTCTATAGATAGTGTGCACTTGGCTACGAAGCTCACAACATTGCCACCCGGAAGTTTAACGGACCAACACACAAAACTATGTGCAACCTTAAACATTTATAGTCTGGTTAATACAGTTTTAAGAATTACTCATAAACGTGGATAACAAAAAGCAACAACAAAGACCAGAGTGACGTCATCTTCGTTCTATCTATTCTGAATTATTGTCGGTTCACTTTTTCTGTTTTACCCTAACAAGATGTAGATAGTAAGACTTTTCCCATCGTCTCTCTGGATTAAAATAATATGACGTAAGCATACCGAAGAGGTCATTTCCCTTCCAAATAGCCTTTACTTTCACCGAAACTATGTGGGACCCAGCTAATCATTTACTGTCGGGTGAACAGATCAGCAGTGGGAAAAAATATATAGGTTATCGACCGCAATTCGATCACTGTAATCAGGAGTAAAATAAAACCTGGTCGGTAACAGCTTCTTTTTATGTCGCGGTTGAAAATAAAAACGTCCTCACATGCCTTGTCTTACGTTTTCAATTCTGCTGTTGGCTTGTGTCCCCTTTAAAAGCGTTTTGAGCATTCGAATCTATAGGATATTGCTCAATGGTGTAAACATATTTTTTAAAACCCACATTCACACACATTCACTCACCCACACAAACACACAATCAAAAATAAAGTCAACACAATACCCAAAGCTGACAGGTAAACCATGAAAAACTTTCTATGTCGATGTTGCATTAAAAACCTATTGTCTCCACGTGAGCAAATGTTTAAGTTTGCCATTCAAAAACGCCAGATCAATAATATGTTTTAACAAACTGAACACGAGATTCGTTGTTCAAGCCAACACATTTGACAACACCAGTAAAAAGTGTTAAACAAATAAATAGCCTAACGCGGAAGTGAAAATCGTGAGGTGGAGTTTGCTAAATTAAAATTTAGTTATTTTGGTTCGTATCTATTAATATTATCCTCCTCCTCCTTATTATTATTATTATCATCATCATCATCGTCACCATCATACTCATCAACATTTATATCATAACTATTAGCACTGTTATTTTTTAGTGTTTGTGTGTGTGTGTGTGTGTTTGTGTGTGCGTGAGAGAGAGAGAGAGAGAGAGAGAGGGGGGGGGGGGTATGTGTCATTTCTTTATATAATTATACAATATTTAGCAAAGCCGTGTAAATTAAAATCATTTTTCTTTCCTTGCAACTTCAAAATACCCCCCCCCCCCCCCCACCCACGATATTAAAAAAAAAAACAAAGTCACGATTCCATTTAAGATATATGTTAATTGTTTAACCGTGTATTCATTATGAGTATAGGTTAATCCATTTTTATTGTGCGGCTATGTGGTCTAGTGGTATGACACTTCCTTTCGGATCGGAAGGTCCTGAGTTCGAGTCTCGCTCGGCGTATAGTTGAGTCCTTGGAAAAGGCTCTTTACTCGCATTCTCTCACCATACTCAGGTGTAAAATGAGTACCTAGTCGTTAAAAGTGATGTCTCTTTCGGGAAAAAAATTGTAATGTTGATCAGGGACTCCTTGTAAAGTGCCTTGAACACGTTTGCGCTATATAAAAACTCAATTTCATTTGTGGGGATATTTAAAATTAAAGTCCCAACAATTATCATAACAATTTACACTTTATGATCTAAATTATTATGAAAAATAAAAGGCCAAAAAGAAAGCGTTATCCCTGTCATGCTCCATATTACATATCTGAATTAATGTATGCAACGGTTACCAAACTTTAAGGTGTCCCGCCGGGTAGAAAAGGGAAGCAACGCTTAAATCGGGATTAAATAACATTTGTCTCCTCTTAATTATTCCAACCTGTTACCTAGTTAGATCGAGCGTTTTACACCCAAAACCTCACATGTCCTAACAGAGAAGAGAGAACGCCAACATAGCATTGCGCATGCGTCTCTCTTATCAACTGAGGAAATATATCGTTTGGTGAATGATATATCACAAATTATATTTGTTTTTTTGTTTGTTTATTGCTTTAGGTCTCTTCCAACACAAATGAGGTTATATGAGAGACCGCTGAAACAAAAAAACAAGCAATCTAACAAAAATAGTACAAATGTAAATCAAAATCATAACCTAAAGATATAAGCTAAACTATAAATAACTAAGAACAAACAGGCAGAAGATTTACAGAAAAAAAAATATCCCCTGTCAAAAATACAATCACAAACCAAAGAAGCAGGATAGGCAGTAAAGAGAAGAAGAAACGACATCACTATCGGATCGTACACCCATGCGAACATCATAGGTATATGATTCAAGGGTGATGCTCCCATCCAACCACCCGCAAATTATATTTGAGAAATCACTTTTCAAAATGTTTTTTTTTCTACTTTTATTAGATATAAACATAACCAATAAACTTATTTTTATGAAAAGTTCACAGTGGTGCGTTGCAAGGAATGAAAAGTAATGAGGAGGGCACCCAAGATAAAGATTACCCGCCGTGAAATCACTGACTTCACGGTTCGGTAACTCAGACTAAAAGATGGCTGAGAAACGATTTAACTGGTGCATCGCTGTGAAATTTTCATCAAAATAAGCTATTGGTTATATTTTTATGTTTTAATAGTATGTTTATAATAACATTTTAAAAGTGATTTCTTGACGCGTTTACATTTTTACTTCTCAAGTGTGTTTTATTTACTTTAAGGACATAGGAGGCGCTTGCTATAGCTACTTTTATGTCATTTAAATACCCCTTATTTTATCATATAATGGGCAAATTTGATATTTTGAAACACTAAGGCTCGGAAAGCAGGGGATCAATCGTCACCAAAATTTGCATGGAGTTTTTTAGATTCAACAGTCTGATGTCACGTCCGCTCAGCAACCAGCAGATTGGTTCTAAACAAAGAAAATCGGTACTTTTTATTCTTCAAACTGGAAAGAACTTTTTCACATGTCATGAGATCAGAATGTATAAAAGTCAAAACATGATCAGATTTATAATGTTTTTCACCTCTGGATACACTTTTATGCTCGTTGGAGAAATATTTCATAAGGGCGTCCGCCATTGTTCCGATAGTTTAGAACCAGTTACTAAGTTGCTATGCGTCATTTCGAGCGAAGTGACGTAACGATTGTTGAACCCTATTGCCATGAAGATGTTTGCGAGTGTTTATGTGATTGATTAAACATCGTGATGATTTTATCGAAAAATCAAATTTATTGTTTCGTCAAATCCCATCAAAAACAGACGCCATCATTTTTAGCACGTGAGTTTGGTGTCAACCTTCGGGTTAGCGAGTATGACAATGGGGTGGGGAAAATTTGCATTGAATCGATACCAGTTAGAGGTTCCTCTCATTATTTTGAATTCAATCAATTTCATTAAATTTAGATGAACCATTTTTCGATCTTAACACTGGGAAAGAATTCTACCATAAGTGAGCGAAATTAGAGTCTCCTATGACAAAAGCTTCTCAGACTGGTTCAGATCTGCTTTCTGTACCCTTAAGTATATTTGATATTCCTATCTAATGAAACAGTGAGACATGTCAATTTCTATGTATAATATATATAGTATTTAATTTATGTGCAACGTTTTTTTTTTTTTTTTGTTTTTTTTTTAATTCTCATGTCGGTGAAAAGCCTTAAAGGGCTTACTGATTTTAGATCACATTATTATTAAGAAAATATACACCACTACTTTTTTTCTTCAAATTATTACTTTTTATATAATGTTGTCATTGTTAATAGTTGTTGTTATGTAATTTAACCGACAATAAATAATGTATTCAAATTCAAAATGCTCTTACCAAGTCGAAAAATGCATTGTCAATTAAGACAAAATAGAAATTGAGTTTTCAAATGAATAATAAATTTTTGAGTTGATCGACTAATCATCACGATCATTGAACGGACAGCTGCTATGCTTGTACACAATATGTGACCGAGCGTCTGACAGAGGTATTATGACGGGTTACACACTATGTGCTGGGAAATGGAGTGCTAACCTGGGAAAACATACCACACATGTCGATGAAACTAGTTTCGAGCTAGAGGGTTATAAAGGCAAAAATAAATGGCATTCTGTGGCCAAATGAGATTTCTTTTATTAAAAAGCAACAAAACGATAGTTTAACCATTTATCTTTCATTTCCCAAAAGTTAAGTCTATATTTTATAATATTTTAATTGGTTAGTAAAATATATATATTGCTTCAAAACCTGTGTAAAATTTGATCAAAAAATGAATTTTTACCAATCTTATTTGATTCAATATTTAGCATAAAAAGTTTGGTATGTTTGGTATAATTAATATTAGCTGATGTGCGCATGAATACTTCTTTTAAATGTTGATGATTCTGTTATTTTTTTTTATGTTGATTACATTGAATTGTTTTGTTTTAACTTTAAAGCTGATTTTCTCAATATAAAGTTTTTTGTACCCATCTTCCTTTAACTAAAACCATATCTCAATATCTAGTGAAGGTGTTGTCAAGATTTAAAGACCGTTATGATCAGGGATAATCGCAGATTGAAAAAATGGGGATAGGGGGGAGGGCGACATTTGGCATGTTTTCTTGGGCCAACACACAATATTAATTTGCAGCCGTATTGTCGTTGATTTCAAGTTCTGTCGTTTTAATGACATTTGGTCAATTTAATAAAATATAAACTATAATATATTATGATGTTTTATGTTCTTACGGATTTTACGGCGCTTACAACACATTTAGGTCATATCAGCGCCAGTAAGAAAGGAAGAAAATAGGTAAGTTAAAAGTTCTAGAATTACAATTCGAAGAACACATTTTCTGATCAAAATTTTGCATACGTGTGTGTGTGTGTGGGGGGGGGGGGGGGGGGGGGGGTTAGAGTCGGTAGAGAATTAGTGAGTCGCTATCTCATCAGACATATGACATGAGTCAATGGTGGTGATGATGATGATGATGAAGATGCATGATAGTGACAACGATGATGGAATCAGCGCAATTCAATACAATCAAAATAAACACTGGATGTGGAGCTATAAACCCCTGCTATAAAACGCATCGCAGGCAGACGAGACAGCATATTCAGGCCTCCCGTGCGCTTCTCTCACAATCAATACTACTGGGGGAGGGGAGTAGAGAAATGAGGCGGGAGGGAGGGGGGAGAAGAGTACGAAAACAGTAATAGAGGTGGGGGAAGGGGGAGGACAGACAGATTTTTTTAAAAAGGATAAATGAATGAATTCATGAATAGACTGGGAATCAAACAGTGAAAAATAAACTGAAGATATGCCCATCACACACACAGACACACACAAATGAGGCAGAATAGTGCGAGAACAGAAATGGAGGTGGTGGGAAGGACACACACACACACATTAAATAAAGCTAGAAAGAATCGTTAAAATTGTCATGTTTGTCTAATCTATGTGGTTTTGTAATGTATGGAAAATAAGAGGCTGGATTTTAAAACAATTAGTATGAATTTATAAACATGTCATAAAGGAGACACACACACACACACACACACACACACACACACAGAGAGAGAGAGAGGGAGAGAGAGAGAGAGAGAGAGAGAGAGAGAGAGAGAGAGAGGTGGGTGAGGGTTGGGGGCAGACAGTTAAGATAGACATTCAGTCATATCGTGGCCTTCAAGTATGACAGACGGGAGATACACACACACACACACACACACACACACACACACAGAGAGAGAGAGAGAGAGAGAGAGAGAGAGAGAGAGAGAGAGGGAGAGAGAGAGAGAGAGAGAGAGAGAGAGAGAGAGAGTAATGAGATATTTTATGGCTGATGGTGATTAATTGAAATGGCAGTATAGTGACGATTACAAGTATCGGTTCCGCCAGTCTGTTGATGATTACTCGAATGCGTGGTCTCATTTCAGCAAATCAATCGATGCTATGCGTTTAGCTTAAATACTCACAACATTCACCAGCCAGAAACCGAGTACTACCTCACAAAACTATGTGAGACCTTGAACGTTTTTATCTGATTGATATAATGTAGTGATAACTAATCACAAAACTAGCTGATTAAAAACAATACCAAAGAGCTGATTGACGTCATCTTCGTTCCTTTTATATTTACGTAAAAACAACTATACCAAAAATTACGAATCCAATCAAGGATAGTTCCGATTTCTTAACCTTGGGAATACATTTTTTAAAAAATAAAATTACTCGAGCATTTATATAGCGCAACATCCACTTGATCTGCTCAAGGTGCCTTAGAGGGGGTCCCTAGCCAACAGCAACATTTACTTTAACACGGAGGACGAGACATGATGCGTGATAAGCGATGTTAATTAATTATTTTTTTTTTAACCAGAGAGCGGCCAGGTACTCATTTTAAACCTGAATACGATGAGAGAACGTAAATAAAAGGCCTTTCTCAAGGACTCAACTATGAGCACTAAGAGCGGGACTCAGACCCTGGACCTTTTATCTCTGAAAAGAGTGTCATATCAAACGACTACATTGCATCACCCCAGTAATATGAGACATACAATACCTCCGGTCATTATATTGTTAATTATTTCACATTATATTATATTCTCCTTTGAAAAATAATTGTTTTGTTCTTAATCCATTTATCTTTGTTGGCATAAAAATAATACAAACTCTGCAGAGCAATAGAGAGTATGAAGTTGACGTCACTCAGGTCTTTGTTATTGCTTTTTGTTTAGTGAGTGGCAAAAAGCAATACAAACAAAGATCTGAGTGACGTCAACTTCATACTCTCTCTAGCTCTGCAGACTTTGTATTATTTTTATGCCAATAAAGATAAATAGATTAAGAACGAAACATTTTTTTCTCATACTATCTATAGATAGCATGAGATTGACGTCACTCATCTCTTGTGTTATTGTTTTTAGCCAGAGAAGTCCTCACTGAATTGCATAAATCATCAGACTATAAACATTTAAGCTAACGCGTTTTGAATTTCAAAAGTGGCCAAAAACTACTTATACCCCCTTAAAAACCTCATCAGTTTTGGCAAATAAAAAAAAAATCAATCGACTAGACTTTTTTAAAAAAACATTATCTTTTTTAAAATAAAAATATAGAAATGTCAAAAAATAATTAATTAATATATGAAACATGGCTCTCCTTGTGGTCAATTTGATCACGCACGAATGGGTGCAAGTTGGCCAGGCCAAAAAACTCTGAAATCCAATTAAAACAAATTTTTAAAAAGCCTGAAATCCAATTCTAATTAATTTTTAAAAGGCAGAAATCCAATTCCAACAAATTAAAAAAAGCCTAAAATCCAATTCCAACAAATTCAAAAAAAAACTGAAATCCAATTTCAACAAATTCAAATAAGCCTAAAATCCAATTCCAACAATTATTTTTAAGAAGCCTGAAATCTAACTCCAATAAGTTTTTTAAAAAAATGAAGTCTAATTCCAACAAGTTAAAAAAAAGGTTGAAATCCGTTTCCAACAAATTTTTAAAAAGGCTGAAATCCAATTCCAACAAGTTAAAAAAAAAGGCTGAAATTCAGTTCCAACAAATTAAAAAAAGGCTGAAATCCAATTCCAACAAGTTAAAAAAAGACTGAAATCCAATTCCAACAAGTTTTAAAAAAAGGCTGAAATCCATTTCCAACAAATTTTTAAAAGCCTCAAATCCAATTCCAACATACTAAAAAAATGCTGAAATCCAATTCCAACAAGTTAAAAAAAAGGCTGAAATCCAATTCCAACAAATTCCAAAAAAAAAAACACAAAAAAAAACTGAAATCCAATTCCAACAAATTCAAAAAGAAAAAAAAAAGGCTGAAATCCAATTCCAACAAATTCAAAAACAGCCAGAGACTTATTTTGAAATATGACCTACTGCCTCACAACAGTTTATTGTTGAGATGATCTAGATGCCGGAAATAAATTAAAGTCCATTTTTAAAAAGCCTGAACTCCAGATTTAGCCGAAAATCTTGCACCCATGCGCACGTGGCCATCTGGCAGCCCTTATCACAACGACCCAGATCATCCTTTTTGTTTCACTACCCTCTTCTGACATCAAGAGTTGAAGCCTTGGGGTTAATTTTGAAGGGAATGTATATTTAGCGATTGATTAGTGTTCTATGCAAAGGGTAGCAAGCAATTGTTACAGTCTGTTTAACGGTAAAGAATATTTATAAACTCCAGCACCATTGACCTTACAACTCTATAGGACAACTTTACACGAGTGTCCAGACATAATATATGATCACATATGTAAATAGCAATGCGCACTTATTTGCAGGTCTGACAACCCAATTTCTTATGAACTCATTATTGTAATGGAAATATCGAAAAAAAATGACGCAAAATATAGTCCATTACAACTAGGCCCATAAGTGGGTTCAGATGTCAGACCTGCATATATGTACACGTCGGTATATAGCGTTTCTGCGACACCATGGATGGCAAATCAAAAATTCGATTTTTAAAAATTAAATTATTCAATCATGAAATCAAAAGTTTTGTTTTTCTGAAAAATGGAAAAAGGACTAACCCAGATGTGCCGAACATACATAAATAATGTAACAGCAGGTTTCGCGTGTTTTCCTGACATTATAAGATTAAATTCAAAACATGTGATTGTTCTACTTAAATAAAATGCTCAAAAGTTTTGATTATCCACTTTAAAACTGAAGGAGAGAAAAAGATGAAAACAAAACAATACAAAATAAATAAATCTAGAAAAAAAAATACAAAACAAAAAAAAAAAACACTTGATTGTCCTAGTTGTGTGAAATCAAAACAAAATAATTATCAACCACTCTAAAAATGAAGAAGAAAAGGACCTCGCATCCTCCAAAAAAAAAAAAAAAACACACATTAAAAAAACAAAAACAATGTGCTTGTCTTACTTAAGGCAATGCTAAAAGTTTTTATGAACCACTTCAAAAAACTGAATAAGAAAATTTTTTAATAAATCTATAGTGTGATAAGTAGGCCAGGAACAAGAAAATCGTTTCCAACTAAACTGGTTCTTAAATTATGGTCTGGTGAGGAAATAACATCCTGTTTCCAAAACATTTTAATGACTGTTGAATAAAAAACTGGCTCGCGTAGCATGAGATAGTGATGCTATCTATGTGTTTAGTTAAAAAAAAAAACAATCTCTGAGTGCTTTCCATGACTAAATATCTTGTGCGGCTATATGTCCTAGTGATGTGACACTCGCCTTTGGATTGCAAGGTCCTGAGTTCAGGAGGGAGGGGGGGTGGCGTTGTTGTTTTTTACTATAGCTCTTAACGCTTTACAGTTAATGAAGTTAATACAAGTCATTTAATCAAGATAAACTGAAACATGAATCAAAGATTACATTGTCAAAACATAAGCATTCAAACATTATCATTTTAGTCCATATGGACTAAGTTTGTCCATATGGACAAAGTAAATAAAGTGGAAATTTGTGTTACATGCAAAAAAAAATATATCTCTGTCGCTTTTATGTTGTGTTTGATCTGTTGATTGTACGGTATGTGGTCTAGTGGTAAGACACTCACTTTCGGATTGGAAGGTCCTGGGTTCGAGCCTCACTCGGTGCATAGTTGAGTCATTGGAAAAAGCTCTTTACTCACATTCTCTCACCGTACTCATGTGTAAAATGAGGAGCTGCGTTGTCTCTATTGAACAAAATGGTAATATCGCCTGTCTTGTTCTGCATGTTACGTGTTGCTGTTGGTCAGGGACTCAACTATGCGCTGAGCTGGCTTGAACTTGAACCCAGGACCTTCCAATCAAAAAGCGAGTGTCATACCACTAGACCACATAGCCGCACTAGTCTTCGGACCTGGAGACCCTGGTTTGAGTCATGATGTAGATAGTGCAATTTGAGTCCTTGGAAAAGGCTCTTTACTTACATTCTCTCACGGTATTCAGGTGTAAAATGAGTACTTGGCCCGGACAGTACTGTCTTTGTTATCAAAAAATTGTAATAGAGTTAAACAAGTGTCAAATCTTGCCCTACGTGTTAAGTGTTGCTGTTGGCTTTAAAAAAATGTTTATTTTAAACTGAGCTTTTATATAGCACAATATCCACCAAACGTATTCAAAGCGCTTTACAAGGGGTCCCTAGCCA
>NC_088364.1:60016862-60116862 GCF_034508935.2 Berghia stephanieae
CTTGTGGTATGAAACTCGCTTTCGGATCGGAAGGTCCTGGATTCGAGCCTCGCTCGGCGCATAGTTGAGTCCTTGGAGAAGGCTCTTTACTCACATTTTCTCACCGTAATCCGGTGTAAAATGAGTACCTTGCTGTTAACAGCGTTGCCTCTGTCGGAAAAAAAATGTAATATCGCCTAACAGGCGTCATGTCTCGTTCTACGTGTTGTTATTTGTCAGGGAACCCTTGTAAAGCGCTTTGAGCACATTTAGTGGATATTCCGCTATATAAAAGCTCAAGTTTACGTTCTTTAGCACACCTCCCAATCCAAGTCCAACGGACGTTTCATTCAAATAACCTCTGACCCAAGATGCCACAATTCAGCTACACCGGAAGTGATACTAGCGCCATTGGTGAAATGGACACCCAATCAAACGTAGATGACTACTCTATCAAATAACCACTGTTTCAGTCCACTACAATGCTATAGACTTTAAACAACTCGGTCTATGCTTTTAATATTATTATTATTATTATTAATAATAATAATAATAATAATAATAATAATAATAATAATAATAATAATAATATAATAATGATAATAATGATAATAATGATAATATAATAATATAATATATAATAATAATATATAATATATAATAATAATAATAATAATAATAATAATGATGATGATGATAATAATGATGATGATGATAATAATGATGATGATGATGATGATGATGATGATGATGATGATGATGATGATGATGATGCTAATAATAATAATAATAATAATAATAATAATAATAATAATAATAATAATAATAATAATAATGATAAATTAAATGATACGAACAATGACTTCGCGAAGTCCCAGGTTTGAAAATTTTTGCTAAAACCAGGGTCATTTAAATCGATCGGTATTTGAAAGACGAGTCTTCTGGCCAAATTTCTAAATATGTGTTTTTTCCCAAAGCACGACAGAAAACACAATATATCGTCCGATTCCAGAGTAATGACAGACAGACAGATAGACAACTGACATAAAAGTGGACAACAGGAAAAAGGTGGTAGGGGTAGAGGGAGGCGGAGTAGAAGGGATGGGAAGACTCAGAGCTGCCTACTTGAAATTTTAAAAGTCGTTGTTTCCAAGGGAAAAGAAGAAAACTTTACTTCAAATAGCTTTAGGAATATACGATTTGCTCTCGGCATGAACCAAAAATGCTCTAATATCCTGAATATATAGGTTCTAAGAAGCTTGAGTTTCCTTCTCAACATGATTTATTGAGTCAAAGAGACCTATGCAGCTCTGTATCTGGAGCCAAAAATTCGTATTTCTATGAATTTTTCGTAGTACTAGGCAGGTCTATAAGACCCCACCACCAACCATTCCTCACCCCCCCCCCCCTCTTCCCCCATCCCCTTCTTTCCCGCCACCCCAAGACACCCGGCCAGGACTAATTCAATTTGGAAGAAGCGACATCATTAAAAACCCGCTCGCTCGCCTTTGTCCTTTGTTTCCTGTTGTGACCGACACATAGGCTAGTGCAGACATGCCTAGTACTACGAAAAATTCGTAGATTTGCGAAATTTTTGTTTCAATTTCAGAACTTCATGAACATTTCCAAGTTAATAAAACTGATTTAAAATTAACGTTGATGCCAGAGTGATGTATCATCTTATCATTACAAGGACAAATTGTTGATCTGTAAAGTTAAATATAGCGACTACAACTTTCTTCTACTAAAATCTACGAATTTTTAACCCTCTCCTTACCACCCATAGGAAAATCGTCACATTCGTTACGATGTAACCGACAATTTTCTCGCTCTGATTTCTCTTGGACTTCACTTCACAAAATTTAAAGAAATGCTTTGAATACAGCTATAAATACTAACCACCGTGTTGTAGAGCTCATTTTGCTAAACAATAATCTGTATAGAATGCACTTGTTACTTTCTTTTTTTTTTTTTTTGAGTAAGAGAAGTCTATTTTTGTGTTAGATGGATGTGCAGTTTTGGGTGAAATTCTAAAAAATGGCTGGTAAGGAGAGTGTTAAAATGTTCATGTGGGCAGGTCTGAACTAGTGTCTCTTCGCCATAGAGTTTTATGCGAGAATACCATCGAGGCAAAGTGGCAGCTCTCTCGGTTGCTACACAACTTGGATGTCAAAAACATGCGCAAATCAACTCCCAGCAGCCATATTGGTCAGTGTCCAACAAACTAAATGCTAGTTTTTGTTACCTTTAGATGATAAATATATTTTGCCTGTTTTAATGTAGTATTTAAGGCGGAGGTAACATTTGTTATTTAAGAAAATTTTATGTAATAATTCTCCACACCACGCGAGTGTTTTCAGCTCCTGCACTCATAGAATCGCCCTATTAATTAAATTTAAGTTATAGAGGTCTGCAAATCCTGTGATTTTCCTGTTACTTATTACATGGAATTAGTAAACAGCTATGATTAATGGCGCGTATAGTTGTCTTAGGATGTATAACACGAGAAGAGTTTTTTAACATAAGTTTGCTATTTATTAATTTGATAGGTGATTATATTCCAATCTCGGCAATGATATTGAACACTAGATTCATACCTCTTTAACGTTAATAATGTTTGTGTGGCTATGTGGTCTTGTGGTATGACACTCGCTTTCAGATGGGAAGGTCCTGGGTTCGAGCCTCGCTCGTCGCATCGTTGAGTCCTTGGAAAAGACTCTTTACTAACATTCTCTCACCGTACTCAGGTGTACAATGAGTACATGACCGTCAACAGTGTTGTCTCTGTCGAAATTTTTTTTTTGTAATATCGCCTAACAGGCGTAATGTCACGTTCTACGTGTTGTTGTTGGTCAGGTACCCTGTGTAAAGCGTTTTGAGCACATTTAATGGATATTGCGCTATATAAAAGCTCAAGTTTTAAAAAAATATATAAATTTAATACCACTTGATGCTGTACTCTGGAAAGGCGGGTATTTAAAAGTTTGGGCATAAAACTCGTCCTTCCAATATCGATCAATTTAAATAACCCCCATCTTGGCAAAAGATCTGAAACCTGGGACCTTGCATTAGTATTGCTGTTAGACTAGGGACCGCTTGTAAAGCGCTTTGAGCACGTTTAGTGGATAGTGCTCTATGTAGCTCTATATTTTTAAAAGTTTCCTTTATTTACATTTATTTGTCTCCCCCGCCCCCTCCTCCTCCTCCTCCTCCTCCTCCTCCTCCTCCTCCTCCTCCTCCTCCTCCTCCTCTCGTGCTCTATGGCTCAAGAGACAGAGGTCGCTGTTCGAAATCCGACGATTGTCTCTTTAATTGACAAAAATCCACAGTGGAAATCATCGCGAATTCTGGAAATCATCGCGAACTCTAGGTTCCTTGGTCATCTTTTTTTGTTTCAATATGTATCTTTCCCCCCCCCCCCCCCCCCCCCCCCCCCCCTGTTCGAAATCCGACGATTGTCTCTTTAATTGACAAAAATCCACAGTGGAAATCATCGCGAATTCTAGGTTCCTTGGTCTTCTTTTTTTGTTTCAATATGTATCTTCCCCCCCCCCCCTTTCATTGTCTGTGCTTGATGACTTATTTTCCAATGTTAGTGACCGTTGACTTATTTTTGTATATGTTATTTATTTTGTTTTATGAAAAAAATGCTTTGCATGTGTTTATATTATTGTTCTGATCAACTTATGGTTATTTATTTATTCACTTACGTATCTATTTATTTATTTTTATTTATTGATTATATTCATATTTAATTATTTATTTAACTGTTTAATTATTTTGGTAGTTTCCTTTGTTCTGTATTGATTTGAAATTATATGTAAAAGCTTTGTTCATATGGGCAATTGCATAAAATAAACCTTTGAATTGAATAGGATTCAATAGTCTGATGTCACGTCCGCCCAGCAACGAGAAGCTTGGTTCTAAACAAATAAAATCGGTACTTTTTATTCTTCATGCTGGATAGAGCTTTCTCATTTGTCATGTGATCAGAATGTATAAAAGTTAAAAATAATCAGGTTTATAATGTTTTTCTCCTCTGGATACACATTTATGCTCTTCGGAGAAGTATTTCATAAGGGCGTCAGCCATTGTTCCGACAGTTTAGAACCAGTTACTAAGTTACTATGCGTCATTACGAGGTGTCATGATATGATGTGTAGTAAATATTATGAGTACTGGTATCGACTAACGCCCAGCCCTAGTATGTGAATCGCCCAACTTCTTATTGTTTTAGATATAGACATGGTCAAATAAATAAATCTCAATTAAATGAAATCAAGTGTGTTATCGTTAATCATCTAAGTCAGGTTAAATTCAATAAGGATCACGAGAAAGAATTACATGGTGTCAGAAGTAAAAAAAAAATCCAGATAAGTATTTATAGAATATTTGCCGTTTATTCGTCTAAAGTATTGCCAAAACAATGGATGCCCACAGACCCCCATGTATGGATTTCGAAAACGGCAACATCGCCGAAAACTGGAAAAGGTGGTCTCAGCATATGAAGCTACTTTTATCTGGTCCCCTAGCTGAAAAGAAAGAGGAGCAGCAATGCAGTTATTTTCTGCTATACGTGGGTCAAGCAGGTAGAGATATCTACAACACTTGGTGTGAGGAGGAAGACAGTATCGCTTCACTTTTCTCTCGTTTTACTGAGTACTGCCAACCAAAGAGAAATATAACAATGGCACGATACAAGTTCAACAGTAGGACACAAAGAGAAACCGAATCAATTGATCAATTCGTAACGGAATTGCGGCTTCTAGCTGGAGACTGTGAATACAGTGACTTAAAGGACTCCTTGATAAGGGACAGAATCATATGTGGCACGTTGGACGAGAAGGTGAGAGAAAGACTGTTGCAAGAAGACAACATACCTCTGGACAAAGCACTGGATATAGCTCGTTCCATTGAAGCTTCCAGGACACAACTGTCAAACCTTGCAGCAAACCAGGCCGTCGGTATCAAGGAAATGAGAAAACTGCCTCACAAACAGAACTTGAAACCTATCTTTAGCAAAACCAATCAAACCCGACGCCACACCACTCACCAACCATCAAATCAGTGCCAAAACTGTGGATCATCACCGCACCCATTTTCAAAGTGCCCAGCTAGAGACAAAATTTGCAACTATTGCAAAAAACCAAATCACTACAGCAAAATGTGCCGCAAACTACAGTACAACAAATCCAAGCAGTCAAGAGCCATCCACGAACTCAATGATGACTTTCGAATCATTACACTTCGATTCAATAAATAAGACAGGTAGAGATGAAGTTTTCGCAACACTGCAAATTGCACTACCCAAATTCAAGACACAGAAGACAACCCTGAAAGTCAAAGCAGACACTGGAGCTCAAGGAAACGCTCTACCCCTACGACTTTATCAGAAAATGTTCCCAGATAAATTAAACAGTGATGGAACTCCAATGACGTTGATGCCTTCAAGCAGAACTTTGACAGGATATGGAGGACATAAAATAAGACAATTTGGAACATGTTCGATCCCATGTTATCACAACAATGTCCAACATAACGCACAATTTTATGTAACAGAGGATGCAGGTTCAGCCATCATGGGACTCCCTTCAGCTGAGGCACTCAAGTTGGTGACACTTAATTGCCAAATTAAAGAAAGCCCCAAAATTAAGAACAAAACCCAACTTATTGAGACATATCCAGATGTCTTCAATGGAATTGGGAAATTTGAAGGAAAATATCATATCCACATAAATAAAGATGTCCCTCCAGTAATTCATGCACCTCGGAAAATTCCAGTAAGCCTAAAAGACAAGATCAAGAACGAATTGGATGAAATGGTAAACCTAAACATCATCACTAAAATTAAGGAAGGGGAACCAACAGCTTGGGTTAACAGCTTGGTCTACAGAGAGAAACCAAATGGAAGACTGAGGCTCTGTTTAGACCCCAAAGACCTCAACAAAGCGATAAAAAGAGAGCACCATGTCACTCCGACCCTAGAAGAAATTCTACCTAAATTAAGGGGAGCTAAATTTTTCTCCATTGTAGATGCCAAATGTGGATACTGGAATGTGGAACTTGATGAAGAATCCAGTTACCTGACGACATTCAACTCTCCCTTCGGCCGATACAGATTCACAAGAATGCCCTTTGGACTTAGCATGAGCCAAGACGTATTCCAAGCAAAGATCGACCAAACCTTTGAAGGGTGCCCTGGAACAATAGGCATAGCCGATGACATTGTAATATTCGGAAAGGATGAGGATGAACATGACAACAATCTCAAGATGATGATAGATAGATGCGAACAGAAAGGTCACAAACTGAACCCAGACAAATGTAAAATAAAAGAGACAGAAATAAAATTTTACGGAATCATTTGCTCTGAAAATGGAGTCAAACCTGATCCTGCCAAGGTGTCCGCCCTTCAAAACATGAAACCCCCACATAACATTCAAGAACTGCAATCATTTTTGGGCCTCACAACATATATGGGTAACTTCATCCAGAATGCCAGTTCGCTCACTTCCCCACTAAGGGAACTATTAAAGAAAGAAAATGCGTTCGAATGGACTGCTAGTCACACTGCTGCTTTTGAAGCCATAAAATCTTCTATCTCAGAGCATGTAACATTGGCATACTTTGACAGCAAAAAACACGTCGTTCTTCAAGTAGATGCATCAACGAAGGGATTGGGCGCAACAATACTCCAAAACGGGCAGCCCGTGGCATTTGCCAGTAAAGCACTAACGGACCAAGAAACAAGATACGCGAACATAGAAAGGGAGTTACTAGCAGTGGTCTACGGGTGCGAACGATTCAACACATATTTGTGTGGACAAGTGTTCACTGTGGAAAGTGACCATAAACCCCATCGAATCAATCCATATCAAACACTTAAAAGCTGCACCACCAAGACTCCAACGAATGCTGTTAAGGATACAGCCATATAACCTAATCATAAAGTACAAACCAGGAAAACAAATGCAAATTGCTGACTAACTCAAGACTAACTCCTGAAAACAAAGATGAAATACCTGGATAAAATAGTAGGCGCATCATCATTCCAAAATCAATGCAGACACAAATTCTCAAAACTCTTCATGAACCCCATCTCGGAGCAGAAAAAAACTAAATTAAGAGCAAGAACGGCTGTTTACTGGACAAATATCAATAAAGACATTAATGAGAAAACAAAAAATTGCCACACCTGTCAAGCACACCAACCAAGTCAGGCAAAGGAGCCACTAATACAAACAGACATACCACCACGTCCATGGCACACAGTTGGAACCGATCTATTCTACTTGTGGGGAGAAGAATACTTGATTGTTGCAGATTATTTTTCCAAATTCCCATTTATCCGAAAAATCCCCAAGAACCAAAGCACAAGCCACAAAGTTGTCACCTTGACAAAACAGATATTCAGTGAACAAGGAATACCCCAAATCGTTAGATCGGATAATGGACCACACTTTAGTGGGAATGCCAATAAAGAATTTGCTTCACACTTCAACTTTCGACATGATACAAGTTCACCACATTACCCACGGAGTAATGGCTTTATCGAAAGTCAAGTTAAACTGGTCAAGAGAACGCTACTAAAGGCAGCTGAAACTTCTACTGACCCCTACAAAGCCATGCTAGCATTGAGATCAACACCCATCGACAGCAATATCCCATCGCCATGTCAGATGCTTTTGGGAAGAATGTTAGAAGATGGTCTCCCACGAAGAATACCAACCGGTGATGATAACGCAAAATTAATCAACAGCTTGAAAAAGCGACAACATGCACAGAAGCATTACCATGATAGAAACACGTCAGCACTCCCACCACTATCACTAGGACAACCCATTACCAGCCAAAATCCAAGAAGTAAGAGATGGGAGACTGGTACCATTACGAACATCGACAAACAACCGAGATCCTATCATATCTCGACTGCCAATGGGCAACTTCTGTGTCGAAATCGTCACCACATCCGACCCGTTCATAATGCATGGGAGCTGTCTTTCAGAAATGCCGCATCAATAATCAACGCAGAGGCAAATATCCAGAAATCAACGAATCCGGAGGTCGAGCCCCAGCGCTTACCACCGACTGATGAAGTAGTGCACGAACGCGCACTTGATCGTGAAGACTTACAGTCTTCACAGGAACATAATCATACAGACAACCAAAGGCATTACACAACTAGAAGTGGTCGTATTGTTAGAAAACCCAATAAATTCACAAGCTAGGCATGGCCATTTAGATTCTGAATGAATTGTGAATACGACCACTAAACACTACAAATACTCACTAGGACACCATAGACACTAGAATAAGCTGCTAGAGCATTGGATAGGTTTCACTCTATTTTTTCTTCATTAGATTAGACACAAGGAAACACTATGTCTGTTCAAAGCAAACACAGAACAAAGAACTTTTATAAAAAGGGGGATGTCATGATATGATGTGTAGTAAATATTACGAGTACTGGTATCGACTAACGCCCAGCCTTAGTATGTGAATCGCCCAACTTCTTATTGTTTTAGATATAGACATGGTCAAATAAATAAATCTCAATTAAATGAAATCAAGTGTGTTATCGTTAATCATCTAAGTCAGGTTAAATTCAATAAGGATCACGAGAAAGAATTACACGAGGGAAGTGACGTCACGACCGTTGAAGCCTATTATCACCCTAGAAAGAGGAGCTTTAGCTCTCCTCTTTCTAGGTTATCACCAAGAAGGCTTGTCGACAAAGGGAAATAATCAATTGAGTGACCTATCCACGGGTTGAAGACGTTCTACGACTTATCTGCAGACTACAATTATTCGCCGGCCGGAACCCTGATCACGAGGAAGAGTCGTTTAATGATCTTGGCAACAGGGGCATTGACCTTTTCGTAGTTGTGCAGCGATTTTATCGATCCGATCATTCCGGCTGAAAAATGACTAAGATGTGTAGGGTTAGAGGCTATGAGGTCAGCGTGGCTCCGCGCTATGGTCTTTGCTTTGTCCCCGTGAGGTACCGAGTTCGATCACCCGCCACCTGCGCTGTGTGGCATTGAGTAAGTCACCTCCCTAGCTCAATTTGCGGCGCTGCACTGCGGCTGCCGCCTGGGTTATTAATGTTTATAGTAGTTACTGGTCATAGGACAATGAGTCGCATATCAGTAATTGGGTAAAATTGAGTTATTGACATTGTCATATCCTTGAGCCGAACGCTTATTTTATTTACCTCTGGGTTTGAGTTTGGTACTCCAAGTCGACGTGAACTTATTTGCAGGTCTGATAACCCAAATCCTTTCGGGCTCATTGTTGTAATGGAAATCTCAAAAAATGACGCAAAACATCGTCCATTACAACAATGTTAAACTAGGCCCATGAGTGGGTTCGGATGTCAGACCTGCATATATATACAAGTCAATAATATGTTTTATTTTTATTACAAAAATAAGAAATATACGACTTGATAGAACGGAGCAAAAGGTTGTTTTTTGTTTGTTTATTTATTAAGTTTTGTTTGCCCCCCCCCCCCCCCCCACTCCTTGGAATCCTTTATGAAGAGTTATTTGATGACCCGGACAAGGCCTTGACCTTGACCTTATTTAGATCGGTGCATGCAGTGATTTCATTGATCGAATTAAAAGATGATTAAGAAATAATTTGATCTAAAAAAGAAAAAAAGAAATCAACAACAGCAACAAAAACTTGAGCTTTTATATAGGCATTATATCCACTTAACGAGCTCAAACCGCTTTACAGGGGTTCCCTAGCCAATAGCAACACTTAACTTGTAGGAACAGAAATAACGCCTGTACAATATTTTTCTGACTGAGACAACGTTGTTAACGACCAGGTACTCGTTTTACACATGAGTACGGTGAGGCAATGTGACTTGAGAGCTTTTTCTATGCGTCGTTCGGGATTCGAACCCAGGACCTTCCGACCGAAGGCGAGTGTCATACTACAGAGTCACACAGAAAAAAATAATCAAATTTTAATATTTAACACTGAATTTCAACAGAATTGAGTCTTTTAAAATATTTGAGATCATTGAGTCAAATATTAAATCAATGCGTGTATGAAACAAACAATATATAAGACATCATTGCCTGCTTTTAGATGAGACGCTGGTCCGAAGAAAGTATATTTGACTAATGTTATTCTCAACAATAATGGTTGTAAAGATAGCGGTAGATTAGAAAGTAAAAATAGCGATGGAATCAATATAGAAAGCGAAAGTGGCCAGATAGTCAATGAAAGAGACATAATAGTTGGTGATACGTGTACTTGCTCTGACGATATTCACACAGATACTTGTCATGGGAGGAAATCTTTGCCATTAGGTTTACCCCAGTCCTGTGATAAAGACAATGACATTGTAATGGTTCATAATTCTGTGGATGAAATGTTGTCATGTGAGTCTTTGTCTCATCTCATTGGTCCACGATGTAAACCAATAGAAATTCCACACTCACCTGATGCAGATGCTTCTACTAAACCTAGTGAAATGGCGGATACTCAATGCGACAATAGATTAACAGAAAGCAATGACAACACGTCAATTGACAACCTTTTACATAATGAAAGTGTTTGTGTATCTGTTGATAAGACTTCCTATAATGGCGATTGTTCTACAAAGGAGAATTTTAACGAAACAGACAAAACCGATTCTCACATTGCTGGAAACAACTTAATGTCTTCCACAAATGACTCGACTCAAACTTCAAAAGACCCGGCAGTCACGCATCCACATTCACCAAATTCAAACGAGATCAGCGTGCACGAACCCCATTTGACAAACGGAGTGAAAACAACAGATGCGACGCCAACACCAGCTATTTGTGATACGTCTGACGTAGAGACGAGACATAAACCAAACACATCCCTTGATGACGACAACCCTTCATATATCAGCCATCCCAAGACGTCGGAATAAAAGCAGGTACGAATCCATGTGTCGTGTTTGGTACTTAATTACATACAACATTATTTAGTATATTAATGATTAAAAAGACGACACATTGATTTTACAAGATCTAAGTGCAGCATTTGACATAACTTATGTCAATATTACCTACCTTTTAGTATATTTTTCTTATATTATGGCCATTTTTATGCATTTTATATAGTTTGAGAAAGTATATCTCAATTTTGGCAGTATATTACGAGTTTAAATAGTGTTTTTAATAATTTGGAATGGTGCCTCACAGGGTTCAGTTCTAGGTCCATTTCTTTATAGTCTTCAAGTCCACGGACCAGGAAGATTATCGATATTCGATCTTGATAACTATAGATATGCTACATTCATGTATATTGTCATCAAATTGTGTGCTTTATTGGCGAAAGCCTAAGATTGAATAAACTTTGAAACTTTGCTTTCAGTACACATAGAACTATTGTACTTTTACTCTCATTAAAAAATGTAAACATTTAAAAGATTGAAAGAATAAAAGTCAATGTCAAAGTCAAAAAGATAAAACAAAGAAAAGGAAATCAAACAAGCAAGCAAACCTCTCCCTTCCCGCTCCCCCCCCCCCCCCCCCCAAATAAAAGAACAACAAAAAGGGAAAGAAAACAAAATACAAACAACCCCCCTACCCCCTACCTCCCCCAACAAACAAAGACAGAAGAAAACAATTACAAAGAAAAAACCCCCAACAAAACACCCCCCCCCCCCAAAAAAAAAAACAAAAAACAAAACAAACAAATAAACAAACCACAGACCCCAACCCAACCTCCCCCCAACAACCGTTAAAAAAAAAACAAACAAAAAAACAACAAAAAAACTACCAATTTTTTTTTTTTTAAATAAGATTTTATATAGTGCAATTTCCACTAAACGTGCTCAAAGCGCTTTACAAAGGGTCCCGACCAACAACAACATGTACCAAGTAGAATAAGACATGATGCCTCTTAGGTTGCGATTTTACCATTTTTTTCGGACAGAGACAACGCTGTTAAAGGCCAGGTACTCATTTTACACCTGAGTACGATGAGAGAATGTGAGTAAAGAGCCTTTTCGAAGGACTCAACTATGCGCCGAGCGAGGCTTGACCCCAGGACATTCCGATCCGAAAGCGAATGCCATACCACTAGACCACATAGCCGCACTAAACCAAAAAAAAAAAAAAAAAAAGATAAACAAACAAACAAAAAACACCCCCCCCCCCCCCAAAAAAAAAATACAAAACAAAAAAACAAAAAAAAACAAAAAAAAAAAAACAAAACAAAACAAAACAAAAAAAAAAAACCAACAAAAACAAACATAAAATCAAAAAAACAAACGTATGGTAGATATTGCTCTCTAGAAAAGTCCATGTTAGAAAAAAAATTATCTTCTTTTTTATTTTAGGTGTGTTTGCCTGTCCCAAAACTTGGATAAGACAACCGTGGTCGCCTTCTCAGTCAGCTCAGTGTTTATACTCAGTTTTCTCCCTTTCCTCAGCCTAATGTTTATCCGAGGTCTGGTGAAGGACTTCGACTACAGTCTGGACGGCACTACTCTATGTGTTTACCACATTTTTCTCAGGTGAGTAGATATATAACACTTGAGTCGTGCTATGCGTTTAGGTAAAATAGTAACAAGATATGTCCGCCAGTTAAACATACCAAGATACGCCGCTAATCGCCTACAGACGGGACCGTAATTTGAGGGACATACTAGTTCGGAGCCGCTTGACGATGGATATGGCCGGTAACCAACGTAAGACGGAGCCTTGTGGACGTTGCAGATGCAGGACATGCCCACACTTATTCGTGGAAAATTCCATCAAATTCCCGGATAAAGTGTGGTACATCCGACACTCATTCACCTGCACGGATCGTAACCTAATTTACGCTATAATCTGCAAACGTTGCCACAAGACATACGTGGGAGAAACTGGCAAGAGACTAAGCGTCAGGTTTGGACAACATCTGCGGTCTTTTGAAAACGACGAGGACAAACCTGTCGCTCACCACTTCAATGGGTCCAGTCATCGAGGATTGCATGACATCCAAGTTTCCGTCCTTCAGTTCTGTCACACCTGCTAAACAACATAGAAAATATAGGGAGGCAGAACTGATACTAAAACTGAACACCCTTTCACCTCACAGCATGAACTCGAGACTGGACCTCATTTAAATATTATACTACCTTTGTCTCTTGCCGCCCCCCCCCCCCCACCCGGCCATCCATAGTCATTTCCTTTCCTTTTATTATATATCAGTATCATTACAACTTTGATTACAACAACTACTACCACCACCACTACTACTACTGCTACTACTACTACTACTACTACTACTACTACTACTACTACTACTACTACTACTACTACTACTACTACTACTACTACTATACTACTACTACTACTACTACTACTACTACTACTACTACTACTACTACTACTACTACTACGACTACTACTATTACTACTACTACTACTACTACTACTACTACTATACTACTACTACTACTACTACTACTGCTGCTGCTAACTATATAATAATAATAATAATAATAATAATAATAATAATAATAATAATAATAATAATAATAATAATAATAATAATAGATAATAATAATAATAAAAGTACTTTCTGTTCCTTCTGCTACTGCAGCTGCCACTAATGATTATACTTATACCGACATCCCTTATTTATTATTATTATTTTTTTATATTTTTTGTATTTATTTTCAATTCCATTATATTTATTGTCCAACAATGGTCTACACGTTTTTATATTTCATTTTATATTTCACTTTCTAAACTGCATTACACAGTTCCTCCCCGCCTCCCCTCTTTTCACTTAATTAATTGCACACTTTTTAGAAATATCTAGTATTCTATTTTAATTCGTGCTTCCTTACAAAGGAGCATAATATTTCCTGCCAACTAATGTTTTGTTTATTCATCTTAACTACGCCACTACCACATCATCTCATTCATCTGTGGTGTTTCAATAAATTTGTTTTGTTGATAAATGGGAAACCCGAAACGTTTATTTGGTCTGTTTTTGTAATTAAATTGAAGCTTACATTAAACTTCACGTTATTATTTACAACGCACAGAACTGTGTCTCACCTTTAACGTTTATTGTATTATTGATATTGGAAATTCTATGTAAATGTACATTTCATATTGCCTAAAATTAAACCTTTGAATTGAATTGAATTGATATAATTTAGTGAGAAGTAACAGGCTGTCTAAAAATAATAACAAGAGCCTTTTATAAAAGGAATGGTGTTGACGTCACTCATCTCGTTGCTATTCTTTTTATACAGACTGTTAGTCATTAGATCTCATTAAATTATGTCAATCATACTATAAACGTTAAACGTACACACGGTATTACGAGTTGATATGTTTAATCTGGCTGGCGGATGTTGTGATTAATCTGCACAAGAAAAACTACTATAATACTCGAAATTCAAATTTCTCTTTTCGGTGTCCAGTTTCCAAAATTAACCCACATCTGAACTTTTATCCCCTCCAAAATTCGCCAGTGGAATAAACTCGACAGGATAACTAGACAAGCACCTAGCAGCCATGTTGCTATCTGACATCTCTATTCGGTTATCAGACCTGATTATATGTTGATTTACATTCATGAGTCTCTCGCCCATGATCTGATATGACACGATATAATACCATGCGATTCGATATGATATGATACTATACGATATGATATAATATGGTACAATACGAACGATACGATATGATATGATATAATATAATACAATATGAACGATACGATATGATATGATATGATACACTACGATACAGTTTGAAATGATATGATTTGATACTATTCGATATGATACGATGCGATATTATATGATATGTTACGATTCGATACGATATGATATGATATGATATAATACAATACGATACGATACGCTTAGATATGATATGACATGATATGATTCGATACGTTACGCTAATATATGAATGTTATCATATCATATGATGTGATTTGATGTAATATATAATTTGACATGAATATAATATAATATATTATTATTTCCAAACCAGATTTTACTTCCTAAATTCTGCCATCAACCCCATTTTGTACGGGCTACTCAACGTGAACTTCCGGTACGAATGCATGAACACTTGGAGGAAATTTGCAACCTGCTTGGGTGGGGCCCAAAACAAGACAAGACACAAACAACCACCCGCGCTGTGTTGAATGGTTCAAAGAGGACCCCCTCCCCTCCCCCCCCGTGGTGTGTTGAATGGGTCGAAGACAGCCTTGGGTTTATGTGATAATAATCTGGATTTCATAAAATACTGCTTGATATTGTGGATATAAAGGTGTGCGAGATAGATAGATAGATAGATAGATAGATAGATAGATAGATAGATAGATAGATAGATAGATAGATAGATAGATAGATAGATAGATAGATAGATAAGTAAATATCTGTATCTATCTACCTACCGCACCCGATATTATATATATATATATATATATATATATATATATATATATATATATATATATATATATATATATAGAGAGAGAGAGAGAGAGAGAGAGAGAGAGAGAGAGAGAGAGAGAGAGAGAGAGAGAGAGAGAGAGAGAGAGAGAGAGAGAAGGGGGAGGGGGGCGGATAGCTAAAGGATATTATAATTTATTGAGTCACATGACTAATTATACAATTCACACAAATCCTTTATAAATGACCCAAAACAGAACACGTTGAATGTAAGGATGAACTAAAGACGGGACACGATCTGCTCGCTCTTAAAACGTTGGTGGATGCCCTATGTGCCTCAAGGCCCGAAGAGGATTAAGTAAGTAAGTAAGTAAGTACAATTCAGGGTGGATACATGGATAAATATAACAAAAGGAATCCAGCAAGCAGAGGACATGCTAACAACCCAGAACTGCCTAGATGTACCCATTGTGTTAACGAACCCGAAACCACAGAGCATCTAGTTGAACGGTGTGTTGTGACGAAGCTTCCGGGTGGGTTTGCGACGGTGCACGAGTGAGGTAAAGAGTTTGCTGGTTGGGTCGATCGTCATAATAGGCTTTTAACGAAATCGGGTCGAACGAGACGCCGAACGCCGATCCCGAACGGATATAGCCTTCTCACGTGACCGTGAACGAGATCTGGATAGTGAAGACTCTCAAGCGGTATGCAGCATCGGATCTAAGGTCACGTGATAGAGGATAGCTTGGGTTGCTGTTGGCTTGTGTTAGGGGAGGGGCAAGGTCAGTGTCATTCAATAGTATATAATTGTGCACGTGGCGCTCTATACAGAGAGAAAATTATAAATTGATTACGGGCGAAGGTGGGGGGAGGGGGGAGAGGGGGGGGGGGGTTGACCCACAAACGATCGAGGTGTTGGGCTTCGGGTAGACCATGATACGAAATCAAAAGAAAAGGCCGCTGGTACTTGGATGGTGGAAATGGTTGGGGGGTTGGGGGGGGGGGGGGGGTTAGTGACAATCAGCATGGGATGTATATATTAACATTAATAATATAGGCAATAGATGACCAGGGATGTGTATTGTTTGTGTATTGTTTGTATATGTTTGTGTGTGTGTGTTTGTGTGTGTGTGTGCGCGCACGTGTGTGTGAAAGAGATTACACAAAATACCTTTCTCGGGATCTTCCAAATGATTACGTATACGATAAATTTGAAAACCACATTGTTGCAAAAAGCTTGCAAAAAGGAGAACATTTATCTTTGTTTCACAAAAATAGGTTTAGAAATAAAAACTTTTTCTAGTAGATTGATTTTGAAAAAAATATTGCTCAATTTTTTAAATTTAATGATAGTTTCTTTATTTTCCGGTTGGTTTTCTTGATTTATATCTCATTTTTCAATTCTCAATGCGACGAGCACACTGATGTATCTCGTGTGATTCAAAAGCATTGTTTGTTTTTTTAATATATATATACTGAGAGTCCTCCTGAGCGTTGATATGGTGACGCAACTATTACATACAAGACCTTGCAGTCGAGTCGGCAGGGCTTTTGGGTTACACAATCACTATTTACCCATCGGTCAGCGGTACTCTTTGATGTATACAACACTCACCGCCTTTACGCAAAGCCGCCTGCCCATAAATCAAGAGATGGTCTCCTAACTGTTCACAAGCGAACTGTCAAACGAGCAATCGATGATTGGATAAGAATCTCAAGATCTCATATAATACGGTAAGTTTTGGAGAGGTGATATCCCCCACCCGTCATCGGACAGAACTTTCATTGCGTTATATCATATAAGCTCCACCTCCTCTTTCTATTTCGGAGTGACGAGATTAGACTAGAGGACGCGAGAAAAAATTGAACACGTGATCGGTAAGTCGTTCGTTCGGTGTCCGTTCGGCGAGCAACTATAACTCGGTAATATAGTAGTGTGAGCCTACGTGGAGTTTCCAAGGGGAAAAAAGAAAAAGTCGCTTTAGATAGTTTTAGAAATAAATAATTTGTCGTCAATCATGATCCAAAAATGCTCCAAATTCTTGAATGTAGATTGTAAGAAGCTAAACGTTCATTTTCAACAAGATTTACTGAGTCAAAGAGGCTTATGCTATTCTGTAGCTGGAGCCAAAAATTCGTATTTTTACTAATTTTTCGTAGTACTAGTCAGGTCTGATCACCGCCCAATTCTGGCAAGTGGCCTTGAGACTTCGTAGCCAAGATCATTCATTCATAGCGTAAACACTGTGAATAAATTGAATTAAATTATCTTAACAATTCGGCTATTTTTAGTATTGTCTTCATTTTTAAAATTTTGTTTCTGAATAATAAAAACAACCTCTTGAGCTATTTAATACATAGCAATATACACTAAACTTTCTCAAAGCGCTTTACAATGGGTCCAAAGTCAACAGTAACGCTAAACATGTAAGAATTGACGTGATGCCTGTGTAGGCGATTGTACGATGCTATTTTCAGACGGAGACAACGCTTTATTACCAGCCAGGTACCTAAGTACGGTGAGAGAATGAGTAAAGAGCCTTTTTCAAGGATTCAACTATACCCGTTCAGAGTGGGACTCGAACTCTGGACCTTCTGATCCGTCGCCATACCAAAAGACCACCTAATCGCACATGTATCAACATGTGTGTAGGCATAGTGATAGAAGAGAATGAATTATAACATCGAATAATCACACGTGTATAATGAATTGTCCACATTCCTTAAAAACGCCCAAAAAACTTGAATTTTATAAAGAGCAATATCCACTAAATGTGCTCAAAGCGCTTTACAACACGCAAAACACCAACAACCCTAAATTATAACACATCATGGAAGAAATCTTCACCGTCAAGTATGTATACAAAGGACACAGCAATACTCGTTCTATTGCAGTCCTTCAGAGCCATTAGGCCCATGGAGCTGGAGTTTATCCCGGTTTCTATAGCGTGAAATGGACACTAGCAATTACTTGCTACCGTTTTGATAGGACACTAGTCTATCACAACGTACTTTCCGCCAGATCTAATATGCCGTCAACTAGGCATTCATGAAGGATAAAACACTGAGCTTTTTTTTAAACGCAATATCCACTAAACGTGCTCAAGCGCTTTACAATGGGTCCCTGGCCAACAACAACATTTAACATGACGCTTTGGGCGATATTACATTTTTTCGGACAAAGACACGCTCTTAACGGCCAGGTACCATTTTACAAGGACTCAATTATGCGCCGAGCGAGAATCGAACCCAGGACCTTCGATCAGAAAGCGAGTGCCATACCACTAGACACAAGTCGCCATTCCGCGCGGATCGCGAGATGCTGTCACCTAGGCATTCACGAAGAAATGTTCTAGATAACCATCAAACGAACCCCGATTCAATAGGAATTAACTGTTGTCCTATGTAAGCGAAATGGGGGTTTAATAATAATCTTGCCCAAGGAATACAACCCAAGTGCCTGAGGCGGGACTCGAACCCGATACCTTCCGGATACAGAACTTACCCATCGGCCATTTCCCCCCTCTCTCGTATACCATATTACTATTTAAAACGAATGGATGGTGAAGGCTTAGATTTAGTGTCACTTTTAGTCAAATTCGTTCATCTGTGACATCGAATTAGTCAATTATTGTTTTCTCGGTAGGAAATTCATGTCTTTTCATCTCTTGGAAAGAAAAATAATTCTCACACCTTTGAAGTCGAGGGGGGGGGGGGGGGCGAAGTGGCCAAGCGTTTAAGGCATCGCACTGTGCTGGAAGGTCCCGGTTCGAGCCACGCTTCAGACACTTCGTTTTTCCTTGGGTTAGATTATTAACCCCCAATTTGCTCACTTGGACAACATGGGTGATTCTTGTTGACATCAGACATCTTGTTTGATCAGTTATCTATATTCCTTCATGGAATGCCTAGGCGATGATATCTTATGATGTTGTGGCGGAAGGGCATATATTTTTTCTCTGAAGGTCTGAACGTTCCGATTCACCGATTGATCCGTAGAATTTATAGAGCGATGATATTTTTTTCCTTGTAAATCATCTCCCTTCGACTAAAGCTAAGAGTGTGTAGGGTAACGTAGTTACCAAGAGCTCTCACTTCTCTTAACCGCAATGCTATTGTCGCGTGCCAGGCGAGACACCGAGGTGGTGTGCTCGCGTGTATCATGCGCGCTAGGCTTACTGATACAATGAAGAAAATACGAGTAGAAGACGGAAGATGCTTGGCTTCACCAAAAGCGGGAGTAGAGCTCTTGGTAACATAACAATCGTTACCTACACGCTCTTTGCTAAAGCTAAGACTTTTCAACTCAATGTGAAGTCTGTCTACTGTATGGATGTGAAACTTGGAACGCATCACAGGCATGTTTAAGGAGGGTACAGATTTTCGTAAACAGGTGCATGCGTAAGCTACTCAGAATAAAATGGGATAGAATAAAAAATGAAGAAGTATGGAAAAGAACACAGCAGAAATCATCTCTCTGTTATGTATTCTTATTTTTTCATTTTTTTACATATGATTTGTAAACATTTGAGTGTATTCCTCTTAGTTGGGTTTGTGCTGGTGTCTGGGTAAGACTTTTAGGTGGTCTCAAACTAAGTACTTTGATGGTTTGCTCTTGGAATCTACAGCTGTTTCTTATTTGAACCAATTCTCCTTTGTCTTACCTTTTCTTGTGTGCTTTAATTGTAATTCTAGAACTTTTTACTATCCCATTTTCTTCCTTTTTACTGGCGCTGATATAACCATAATATGTTGCAAGCGCCGTAAAACCCTTAAAAACAAAAACAAACAAACAACCGGCTGTTCGATAAAGCGCCGATCATAATGCTTTGTTTTTTCTACCAGCTGTAAAGACAGCGGCCTTGATCGCCTACAAAAACTCAAAAAACCCCCAGGGTTAGGATTTTTAAAAAAAAAAAAAAAAAAAAAAGAGAAAAAAAAAGAGAAAAAAAAATAAAAAAGAGAACAAAAATAAAAAGAGAAAATAAAAAGAGAAAAAAAAATAAAAGAGAAAAAATATAAAAAAGAGAAGAAAAATAAAAAGAGAAAAAAAAATAAAAAGAGAACAAAAATAAAAAGAGAAAATAAAAAGAGAAAAAAAAATAAAAAAAATAAAAAAAAAAAAAAGAAAAAAATAAAAAGAGAAAAAATAAAATAAAAAGAGAATAAAAAGAGAACAAAAAATAAAAAGAGAAAGGAAGAAACAAAATATAAAATTTAAAAATAAAAAGAATAAGGAAAGAGAAAGAGGAGATTGATTGATTTCATGGAGTAGGTCTTCCAACCTTCGGGACTCCTTGGGGGGACCCAACAGGGGTCCTGGGGCAGGCCGGGGTGATCCTACAGGGATCTGGGGTGGGGTCATGGCCCTTATAAGGGCCGGTGTATATAATTGAAAAAGGTGGCCCTTATCAGGGCCGGTGTATATAATTGAAAAAGGTGGCCCTTATAAGGGCCGGTGTATATATGATCGTTGTATATAAAATTCAAACTCGAACAAATGTAACTTCAAAACTTGTAATCAACAATATAAGGTGCAAAATTCAGCATTATTTCTTGTTCTTCGGTTATATCAATCGGACATCGGAAACAACAGAGGCAGCAAAAAAGATCACCGATAATTCTCCCACATAGTGAACGTTTTGGCAGTTTATAGTCGTATTCGTAGACGTTCAGGGATACGTCTCCCATACTACTACTGTCAGAAGGGTCGACTGAAGTTCCTACGTCTTCGGGCGAATGTTCTTCGAAGCAAGGCTCTGGACAGGATTGCAGGGAGTTCAGGCTTGTCATCGATTCTTTTATTGACAAACACGGCAGACTCGCCGTTTCATAATTATTGTCAGTTATCATTTCATCATTTTTCATTGAGATTTTTTGCTCTCTTACCTGAAAGTTCAAAGGTCCAGGATCGCTGCTTGATTTGAAAAAACGTTTTAGCTTTGAAAAAGCTTTCTTTATTTTGCCCATCGGTTTTATATTCCCCGCTGCTTGTTGATGCGATTTAATTTCAGGGCAACTCGTTGATCCCTTTATCGCATCGCTTACCTCAAAGGTCAAAGGTCCAGGATCGCTGCTTGTCTTTGAAAACGCTTTCTTAATTTTGCCCTTCGGTTTTATATTCTCCGCTGCTTGTTGATGCGATTTAAATTCAAAGCAACTCGTTGATCCCGTAATCGCTTCCAATGGATCAATCGCTGCTGGAAGTTGCAAAGATTTACATGAACGATAAACATCTTTCTTCTTCGGTAAATTTCCGGAATGCCTAAGCCTAGGCTTCATAGGGTTGAGGAGATCATCAATCGCATCGAAGGTCGCCATAGAGCAGTATTGGTGCAATAAAATAAACAATATCACGTGACCATTTAGAAGCACGTGGCAAAACACATGTTCCTGGCTTTGACAGCTCACCTTCCAATGTAAATTATAGAAAAAAAATGACCATTAAAAAATGTCTGTTGGTGGCAAAAGAAACACATATTCATAAATACTCGATCACGCGTCAAATAATATCTAAATATTGATTTTTTATTAAACAAATGGTAAAATTTATCAAAAATTACTGTCGGTCTATTTTTAGACCACGGTCAAGATTATTCTCCAAAATCAATGCGCTTGTGTGAACAAAACAAGAACTATTTGAAATCTGGTTTTCGAAATAATTTAGACATATACAAAGAATTTAACTAAATAACAATTTTATTTGTACGTGTTTGTTTTTAACTGAATGTGTATTATCTACAATTTGAACGACAAAAACGGGAGACCTGTTTTGTGCGCAACGTTGTCCGGCTGCTAAAGTTCCTAATCACCAGCAAAGAATGGCAGTCCAACTCATGCAAAGGTAAGATTCCAATTTCAGTGTTTGAGTTTGTAATTTGTATCGATTGGTTTTGAGAGCAGGAAACGGGATGTCTCACCGGCATAATTTTAGAATACGTTGTTTATTTGTTTTCATTTCACTTCGCAATTTGACTGTCACTGTCAGTGTCAGTCATTACAGTACAGCTTCACTCGCCGATTCTCACTTACAGAGTTTACGTTTCCTTCACTTAGACTTATGTCTGCTTCATGCTCATTCAGTGAGTGATTCGAATACTGTGTGAGAGAAAACACTTTTCGTAATTTATGACATTTTATGGGTAACGTTTACAGTCTAGAACGTGTGGGTACTACCGCAAACTCGGGGACCCGAGTCTCTCTTGCTTAGTTTACCCTAGATACGGTCTGCCGCCTGGAATGATGACACCGGATGTTGCTTATTGTTGTATGCCAGATTCTTATCGTTGTATGCCAGACTGGCATTTTCTTTTTTATGTGTTTTATTATTATGTGCGAATTTAATGTATAATGTTTTTATACGTTTTGAACCCGTTTTTGAACAAATAAACGTATATTTGAAAATGGGTAATAAAAACAGTAAAACATTTTGACGTGTTCAATCATTTGGATTTCACGTGGGGTTCTTTGCCGTTTTTTTTTGTCTGGTGTGTTTGTGTTTTTCGCGCCGCGGCATTTCGATTCTCGTAATGGCGTTACAATTATTATATGCTCATGCGAGGACAGAAGAAGACGCTATTCTCTTTCTCCAGACTAACGGGTTATTAACAAGAAATCCACCAAATTGTGCGACTTGCAACCGAGTCACAACTCTTATAAAGAAAAGTGCCACAAGTGACAACAGGTACTGGCGTTGCCCTACCCACAAGAGTGTCAAAGTTCCCTTAAGGAGAGGATCGTTCTTTGAACATCAGTGTCTTCCTCTGAGGAAAATTGTTGAGCTGCTCCTTTTGTGGGCTTTCAAGGAGCCGATTCTAAACAGTACAGGGCTCACTGGAGTGAGTGAAAATTCTGTTTTACAGTGGTATGGTTTTTTTCGAGACATTTGTTCGTGGTGGCTTTTGAACAACCCGTACCAAATAGGTGGTCCAGGCCTCACAGTCGAGATCGACGAAAGTCTAGTGGCCAAAAGAAAAAACAACGTGGGCCGAGTTGCTGAGCAACGGTGGGTGTTTGGTGGTGTGTGTAGGGAGACGGGACAGGGATTTTTAGTGGTCGTGGATAACGACAGATCAGCGGCTAGACTGTTGCCACTTATTCAGGAGCACATCGCCCCTGGTTCCACTATACACAGTGACGGCTGGGCTGCATACAACGGGATAGCCAACCTCCCAGTCCAACCTCCATATCAACACCTGGTGGTGAACACACAGCTAACTTTGTTGACCCCCAGACAGGCGCATGCACCAACACTATTGAGTGCTATTGGAAGAACTGCAAACGCAGGTTCAAATCTATGCTGGGTGTCCACAGTAGTCAACTGGAATCTCATTTGGATGAATTTATGTGGAGGGAGCTATACGGGAAGACTCACCAAGAAGCCCTTCGACATATTATTCTCCATCTTTCGCAGTGGTATCCAGTATAGGGTGAGTTATAAATACTGTTTACTACTAGTATATGAAAAAAAAAAACCCAACAAAACAAAACAAAATCCAGTCCAGATCTAATTATCTACTATGAATCTAGAAATAGATATATTTAGATCTCGAAGCGATCTAAATTTTATATTTTAAAAGATATTAGATCTAAAAAAAAAATAATTAAAAAAATAAAAATTTTGGCCAAAAAATAATTTGGATCTAGATTTTATATTTTAAAAGATATTAGATCTAAAAAAAAAATTAATTAAAAAAATAAAAATTTTGGCCAAAAAATAATTTGGCCAGAAATTATTTGGGGGTCCCCGAGTTTGCGTAAAAAAATAAAAAAGATTTGGCCAGCAATTTTTTGGGACCCCGAATTTGCGTAAAAAATATAAAAAATTTGGCCAGAAATTATTGGGGAAATTTTTGGGTCCCCGAGTTTGCGGTAGCATATCTTGACCGAAAAAGAAAACAGAAAGGAACAAAAAAAAAAAAAAAAAAACAACAACAAAACAAACAAACAATAAAAAGCAGACATCCCCCCTCCTCAGTAGGTGGAATCTCAACAAAAGTTGTATTTTTTAAATCCTCATCTTTCGTGGTGCGAAGCTTTCATCGCTTGTCATATTTTATTGACTCTCGCTCTTTCCTAACCTGATAATAGATTTCGAAACAATCTTTAGGTCTTCATTCTCTCATTATCTGTTCATGACTGGAACTGGAAAAGGAACAAGACAAAGGCAAAGGGTCTCTGCCACCGATTTTCAATATCTTGTGTTGTTTGAGGGATTTAAGTTGGTAGCCGTTTTTGCCACATAAGACTTTTTGTTATTGTTTTTGCTTAGAGTCGATGGGAGAAGGAATGGCAGAGAGGGAGGAAGGGGTGGTGAAAAAATGAGAATGTCTGGGAAAAGAAAATGTCCCACTCAACCCCTTATCGCATCTTTGATATTTGGCAGGTGTCAAACTACATGTATGACGTTTTGGATCTTCCAAGCCTATTCGCCTTATTTGGTCGGTAGCTGTGTGAAAGAAAACATATTTTATTGTAAAATGCAGGGAGTGCGGTCTGATATTTTCGTCATCGCTATGATTATTCCCAGACAGGGTCTGCCAATAACGAAAATTGGTTATTCCCAGACAGATAGAGGGGGAAAAACCAATATTTTTGTATTAAAAAAAATAAATAAAAACAATTTTAAGAAATTCATGCTCAGAAACGGAACAAGGCCAAACAAAAAAGGAGAAAAGACTCGCTCAAAAAAAAAAAAAATAAGAAAAAAAAAAGGGGGGGGGGGGGGGGGGGGGGGAGCGATTGAATTCGAATCTGTGCAACTAAAATGAGAAACGAGTTTCCCTTGGCTCAAGAGAAATGAAAAAGAAAAAACTATGTTTAAGTTATTGTATGAGTGTTGGAGGGGGTGGGGGGGGGGGGGGGGGGGGGGTCGTGGGGTTTTGTTACAGTTTTATACACATCCCTGCTAGTTCAATCAATTTTGTGGGTAATGATCAAGAGGGGCCTGGTCCTACAACTCTTTACGGATTTACCTTGGATTGAAATGAAAACTAAACCTCTCTGATTACTTTAGATTACCTAATTTTATTTCATACGTTTTTTTATGAAGAAGAAGCTTTTTAGGATTTTGTAATTCATAGGAAACACCATGATGTGTGAAATGATGTCTTATCTAAATTTTGCCTGAGGAATAATAAGCGAACAATTTTGAAAAGCTCTCTCTGTTGATCGAATTATCAAAAAATTTATTTGTGATCAGATATTTTATTTGACTTTAAAGTGAAATCTAGAGGCATTAAAACATATTCAATTTTTATTAGACTTTTCTTATGTGATCAGAAAGTTAAATATAGGAAATGAAATATTGATCAAATGAGTTCACCGGAAGGTAAATAAAAGCCCATTTGTTAAAAAGCTAATCGACATTGGTTATGTAATCTTGCCTTCATGATCATAAACCTCTGATAAAATTAGACCTGACCCAACGGTTTTAACAACCTTGTGGTATCTGAGTTCCAGGTCCATTATGTTTTCTAATGTTTTTATTGAATATAAGCAAACCATTAAGAAATAGGTCATGTCTATATATTCAACATTGAATAGTATTTCTTCTTACATTGAAATAAGTGGTTCTTTAGAGTAATAAGGCTAATGGAACTGGAGTTTTTCCTGTTTCTGTAACATGAAGCAACAGACCTTACATAGTGCTTGATAACTTTCTTAAAACAATAAATGGTATTTCATTTTACTTTGAAATAATTGGTCCTTTAGAGTCATAAGGCTCATGGAACTGGAGTTTTTCCTGTAACATGAAGCGACAGACTGTAACAAGTGCTTCCTGAAATTGAATAAGTTGCACATTTACATTTTACTTGTCGAGTTAGATCCAGTTATTCATTCAAACATTGGTATCTTAATTTCGAATTGTCATTTAATTAATACATATAAAGTTAAATAAATCCAATGATAATAATTGATAAAATAAGGTAATTATAACTTTTATTCATTGTTTGGTCCATATGAATTTTACTTTATGATTTTGCGTGAGATGATATTGCTTTTTATGGGACCATGGGAAAATGGTTTAGGATGCCATGCTTATCATTTTTTTTTTCAGATCTAAATAACATTACAACAAGAATGAGTCTCTGCATTCCTTAAATTGTTCTGGAAGCATTGGCCTGCCTATACCATGGGAATTAATCAATTTATATTCAGGAAGAAGTATCATAATTATTATTATTATCATCATCATCATCATTGAGTCTTATCCTTCAAGATTATCAAAATGGCTTTCATGTTACTGTATCTTATAGAATTCCTCATATATCATTATGGACCCTTCTTTGTTTTTTTAAATTGGAATTTACGTTTTTCTTCTATATTCTATATTCTTCATAAAACCTCTCAGCTTTATTGACCTAATCTAGAGACTAGAGAGCGGTGATTAAGAGAACAGGACCATATTTTGCTTTCGAGCGTTTCTTAATTTTAAAAGCAGCTTACTGTAGTTTGTAAAGATTTTTTAAAACTTTTTTCTAATGACAGTGTCTAATACACGTTAAAACCAATGCATATCTATCCCTATGTAATTTTTGGCAGTGATCTCTCCATTTTAATGGTATTGGCTCCTGTTTCTTTATAAAAATGCCCTGTGAGCTTGTTATACACCGAAAGAAACATTTACATACGGAAGTCAAGAAGAATATAGCAAAAGAAACCTACTTCCTTGGTTATGAATAAGAAATTAAAAAAAGAAATAGGCAATGACCTCTTTATCCTGTCTACCATTTAACTTTATAATTATTTTTAAAAGTTTATTATATCCTTTTCTATATTTATAATTTAATTTATCAGCAAGATAAGAGTACTGATGAATCCATCTATGTAGCTGATTTGTAATGGTAGTAGAATTTGATAGATGGGACCATGTGATGTTGCAGAACATATTTTTAAAAATTGTATTGCATAGTTTCATTTATCAGCAACATCATATTAAATAATGCAGTGGCTTAATCACAAACTTTCTGCACTTCATATGCAAGACAGTGATGCTTTTGTGCTACATTTCTCGAAATATTCACAAAGTTTCTGTATTTTGTAAATAAGACCATGGCGGTTTTGTCTTAACTGGTTAGTCGCAAATTCTGCCTTTGTATTCCATTTCTCGAATAAAATTATTTTCTATTTATTCTATCTATTTGCAAAGTTTCTGCACTTTATAAACAATAACATGATGCTTATGACTGGACAGGTTAATCGCAAATTCTTCCTTTGTGTTCCATTTCTCGAATCAAATTATATTAAATTCTATTAAATAATCATTTTAATGGAAACTTTCTGCACTTGATAATTATAAGCAAGACCATAATACTAAAGTCTACACAGGTTAATCGCATGTTCTGCCTAAGAAGTACATTTCTTGAATCAGAACCTTTCTTAACCAAAGCTTTTGCTGAGGCTCTCACATATTTTTAAAAATGGAACTACACAGTTTCAGTAATAATTATCAGTTTTTTTCTTTTTTTTTTCTTTCTCTTTCACAGGATGAGAATACAAGCATACCTTTAATGGAGAAACATCATATCTATATTTTTTTTAATGATTTCAGTGTGAATAACATGAATATGAATGAAATGACAATAAATGTGATATAAATTTATAATCTGTTTTTAATTTATTTGGATTTCACAAGTTGTGTTATGGCACTCAGATACAGCAGGACGGTTGAGACTGAGAACCAATCCTCACAATAGCACTAGAGGTCTTGTATATACAAGATGTGATTTCCATTGATACAGTTTAAAGACTGTCCTGTTTTTATTCATTCTGGTGCACGCTGTAGGTTTTCTTTTTGTTTCTTGTTTTAAAAAAGATTCTTTGGGCTTTTTTCTTTCAATCTAAGTCTAAGACTTGATTGAATTCTGACTCAATGCAAATCAACTTTGTTCCAACTCCTCAACTTCAAATTACAATGAACTTGTGCGCCCTTCCTTCTCTGTTAACCTACATGTTATTGGATATGTAACTTTAATACATATATGTACGTCTACCACAATGATAAACTAGCAATTTATCTAAATATCTTGCAATCGTGTTTTGTAATAACTTTTCATTCTGGGTTACTCATAAAAGTTAGAACTGCCGGGTTACACAAGTACTTTGATGTTAAAAAGATCAGCATCCTGTCATCTTACTTATATATTGGCAGGTGTAAGGGAGCGTTCACATATTACGTCATCAAAAATTTGCCCTTTTTAGACCCCCCCCCTCCCCCAAGTCATCACTTGTCATCATTGACCTGACCCCCCCCCCCCCCCAACAGATGATGACGTCATCTAATTTAATAAAAACTAAAAGATAACTTTAATTTCACAATATTTATTATTCGTTTTTCAAACCATAAACATTGATTATCAACGTTTGATAAAACACATTCAGACATTTTATTAATTTCAGAAACTGTTGATAATTTATGTTATACGATACAATGGGGACATAAAATTTAAATTTGCAAAGATAAAATCTAACAAACATTATTTAAATTAGGCTACTTGGTGCAGGTGCTATTAAAAAAAATTCAGAAAGTGTAATTTAAAATAGTATAGGAGGCAAATTATTTTATAGCATATTAGTCTTTTAGTGGAATGAATTTCTGTTTCAATTTCCAAACATAAAATTAATTGATTCAAAAATGTTTCTGCCTTGGACCTCTGACAATGTACTATAAATAGTATCATCAATTTCATCTTCATCGTCATCATTTTCTCCCATTTGCTGTTCTTCTTGTATGCCGCATTTTCGTGAATGGTCTTTCATTGCTGTGATCGAGGAGTGATACAATGAACATTTAGGGCAAGTTCGCCTTTTGAGAAGTGATACCCCTTTCCCATCTTGTTTCTTGAGAGATGGGCAATACTCATCATAGCAATTTATCTTTAGCTGTTTTGAAAGGAACAAACTTTGAAATAGGCTTAATTTGCCTATGTTTTGATGACATCATCTTGGGTCTGACCCCCCCCCCCTCCCCCATGTCAACACATGTCAACATTTGGTAGACCCCCCCTCCCCCCCTAGCTGATGACGTAATATGTGAACGCTCCCTAAGACTTATTCATTTTGCAAGTCATCATCGTCACAGTTTCGCACCAACACCGAACCCACTCCACAGCATCTGGGGAGCAGACTCTTGGGTCATGGTCAGTGCAGCTGAGCGCATCCTGGCATTCTCTAAGGATGTCTGCTCTGGGCACCCACATGTACACAAGCTACTGCCAGCCAGCCCCACTTTTTCATGCTTCCAGTTGTTCTCACAAGTTTTGCCTGTGCTCTGTTCAGTGTTACCAATTCATTCCTGGGGAGCTCAGTTCCGTAGGACAGTTCTTCTCTCAGATCTCCAACAGCTTCATTTGCATGATTGTTCCACTCTCTCCACGTGGAACGCCTGTATACAGCTGCATGGTCAGGGTTGATGCTTTCTTCCATCGTGAAGCTCTTTCTCGACTTCAGTCTACTTGTCATTGGGCTGTGCCTTGGGTGCCTTGGGTCCATTTTCTATTTATATTTCTGGGCTTTGGAATCAGTGGCTCTTTGAATGTGGGGAGGTGCAATGCTCCGACTCAGAAAACATGGGGCCAGATCACATACAAGAAGAAAATTCGAGGTGAATGCACTTGATGGGGAAAAGAATGAGGAATTCAAACTACAATTGAGTAATAGATTCCAACCTCTTACTGAGCTCGAGGAGGACATAGATGTAGAGTCACATTGGGCAAAGATCAAGGAAGTCTACATAACAACTTGCCACGAGGTATTGGGGGTAAAGAAATCGGAACATAAAGAATGGATAAGTCCAACCACCTTGGACCTTATTGAAAAGAGGAGAACAAGGAGAAGGAACAAGTGAATGCAAGCCGAACAAGGGCTTCAAGACTGGATGCACAAGAGCAGTATCGAGCCATAGCTAAGGAAGTCAAAAGATCTGTGAAGAAAGACAAGGAAGCATTCATGAACAGACTTGCAGAGAAAGCAGAAGCAGCAGCGACTGGAGGACACATGAGGATCCTTTATCAAACTACCAAGACACTTGCTGGAAAATATGGGAAACCAGAGATACCAGTCAAAGACAAAGATGGGAAAACAATTTTTGGAAAAGAGGCTCAATCTGAACGATGGAGGGAACATTTCAACTGCCTTCTGAACAGACCACCACCAGACAACCAGCCAGAAATTTTGCCTGCAAGGAATGAGCTACCAATTAGCTGTGATCCACCATCGATAGCAAAGATTGTGGGTGCCATTAACAAGATGAAAAGGGGGAGAGCTGCTGGACCAGACCAGATTCCACCGGAGGCTCTAAAAGTTGATGCGGAAAGAAATGCTGAGGCCCTGTACCCACTATTTGAGAGAATCTGGAATGATGGGATATTCCCAAAGGATTGGAAGGAAGGACATCTTATCAAGCTTCCAAAGAAAGGGGACCTCAGTAATTGTAATAATTATCGAGGCATCACTCTTCTTTCTATCCCAGGAAAGGTTTTCAACCGTATTATTTTAGAGAGAATTAAGAATGCAACAGATGCTAAACTGCGGGACGAACAGGCAGGTTTTCGGAAAAAAACGTTCAACCACCGACCAGATCGCCTCTCTGCGAGTCATAGTGGAACAGTCTATAGAATGGAACTCTCCCCTTATTGTCAACTTTCTGGATTACGAGAAGGCTTTCGACAGTATTGACAGAGCAACATTGTGGAAAATTCTGGCACATTATGGACTCCCTGAAAAGATAGTAAACCTCATTAAGGTATGAAGGATCAAGTTGCAGGGTTGTACATGGAGATCAGCTTACTGACAGCTTTGAAATTAAGACTGGTGTCAAACAGGGATGCTTGCTCTCTCCATTCCTGTTCATCCTTGCCATTGATTGGCTAATGAAGGAAACCTCCAAAGGGAGAAGAAATGGGATACAGTGGACCCCCTGGACACAGTTGGATGATCTGGATTTTGCAGATGATCTGGCTCTTTTGTCCCACACCCAGGACCAGATGCAAGCAAAAACCACAATTATAAACAACAGCCTCTCGGAATCAATTGGTCTAAGAATTCACCCTGCAAAGTCAAAGGATAGGTAGTACGCGTCAAAGGGAGCAGATCAAAGTAAAAGATCAGGAACTCGAAGATATAGACACTTTCTGCTATCTCGGAAGTATAATTGACAAGGATGGAGGCACGGAAGCAGAGATGAAAGCACGAATAGGAAAGGCACAGGCTGCATTCACATCTTTGAACAGAGTTTGGAGAACTAAAGATATCTCCCTTCGACTAAAGCTAAGACTTTTCAACTCAAACGTGAAGTCTGTCCTACTGTATGGATGTGAAACTTGGAACGCATCAGAGGCATGTATAAGGAGGGTACAGATTTTCGTAAACAGGTGCATGCGTAAGCTACTCAGAATAAAATGGTTGGATAGAATAAAAAATGAAGAAGTATGGAAAAGAACACAGCAGAAACCAGTGGGAGAGGAAATAGGAAGAAGACGATGGAGGTGGATTGGACACACGCTTAGAAAGAATGACTCAACTATAACAAAGAAAGTATTGGACTGGAACCCTCAGGGCAGAAGATCAAGGGGAAGGCCACGAGGAACATGGAGAAAATTAAAGAAGCTGATATACAGAGAAGTGGTAAGACCTGGAATGAGATTGGCTCAAGATAGAGAAGGATGGAAACTGTTTGTCTGTGGCCTATACCCTGACCCAGGGTGAAAAAGGCAATGATGATGATAATGACCTTTGCTTTTGTTTTCTTTGTGTTCTGAGAAAAGGACATTGTGCGGTCTACGGTAACACCGAGGTACATGGGGAATGTGTTTTTATCCAATATGTTCCCATTCCATATGTTCAGTTTCCTGTTTTCTTTAGGCTTGGCGGTTCTTTAAATGGAAAGCACACACTTGAGTTTTTCCTGGATTGGCAAGTGAGTTCTTTAAATGTGACCTCAGAGAGTGGCTCCAGGACATCCTTTAGTAGTTAGTCTCTCCTCAATGGTCTTGAAATCAGAGGCCTGGGACGCAAGACACAGATCGTATAGAAACCCCCTGATGTTCTCAAAATGAAGTTGGTCGTTGGTATAAACGTTGAAAAGGATAGGTGCAAGTACCGATCCTTGAGGGAGTCCGTTCTTTTGTGATCTGTTTTTTTTCCCCATCCATTTCCACAAAAAAGTGACGGTTTGACATAAGGAATGTTATTATTGCAACTATTTTTGTGTTACGAGTTACCCTTGCAACCTTTAGGAGCAGTTTCCTATGATTTACTGTGTCATAGGCAGCTGCCAGGTCCATGAATACAGTTCATATAATTTGTTTGTTCTCGTAGAGATGACTGATCCTACCTCAATGGCGATAGGTCTGTATACTGATTTTGGTATGGGGTTGCCGACAGTTTTTGACATATCTGGAAGACACAAATGCAAGTGCAGGTCTGGGTTGTAGCCTGTTCTCCAGCGAGCGCTTGGAAAGGATGCTTCATGCGTCATAGAAGAGTGTCAGATTATATTGGTCAGCCCATTCCTCAACAGTATCTCCATCTTTGTTGTTCTCATTGTATCCCCATTTGGTGCTGTGGCAGTTAAAGTCACCTATCACAATCATTGGTTTCTCACTAGTGGTGGATCTAACTGGCCACTTGAATGGCGTTGATGGAGGTTTGTTGACAGTAATATCACATTGAAGTGTCTGCTTTCAATTCTGAGAATTTCTACCCCACTTACTGTCATGTCCTGGTTGTATGTCACTATTGTTTTGTCTTTGACTTTGACGTAGTTAACGCTACCGTGAATGTTGCTTTCATGTTGTTTGACTAAATGCATGCCAGGGATGTTTAGTGCCACTGTCTTGTGCGTCTCTTGTAGTTGTAGACAGAGTTGCGTCGCTGGATTGCTACAACACACACAACACCAACATTTTGCAAGTATCTTTAACACTTTTTAAATCATTAATAAACGGTGATACTGACAACAGCAACAATAATAATTGTTATTGTTATTATATTATTATTATTATTATTATTATTATTATTATTATTATTATTATTATTATTATTTATTATTATTATTATTATTATTATATATATTATATTATTATTATTATTATTATTATTAGTAGTAGTAGTAGTAGTAGTAGTAGTAGTAGTAGTAGTAGTAGTAGTAGTAGTAGTAGTAGTAGTAGTAGTAGAGGTCTTGTAGTAGAAATAGTAATAGTAACAGTTGGACCAAGTACATAAATATGAATATTTATACAGCGCATTTCTACAGATAGCCGTGAGCAATGCGCTTCACAATGTTTCATATTTATCCCCCCACTTCAACAGCCGTATGGAACCATATTTCTTTGTCATATAGCCTGTTAGGCGACCCTTGTGTACTAAAACTGTCACTACACTATCCGCCATTTCTGTAGCCAGATGCTCATTCCATCGAGTGGGGTAATGTGTGTATAATTTTTCACGATTAGTCACCCATCCTATAACTGATCACACTTAGCATTGGCATTGCTCGACTTTTGTGACAAGACGAAAACCGTACCGCTAAGCCATACGGTCCATTAGTTCTAGATAGTATAAAAGTCTATAGTTTTGTGGTATCGGTGGTTATAATACAGTAGTGGTAATGCAGTTATAGTTATAGTGTAGAAGTAGTAGTTATCTTCTGTCAAAAGGGTCATCTGAGCGAAGAGATAGGAGATAGATTCGAATTAACTCTCTTCATTACATTGACCGTATGCTTTGACTTTGATCATTTGATACGCTGTAAAAAAAAAGTATGGTCCGCCTTAACCAAAATCAAGCAACCATCTTCGTTTCCCTGGACATAGATATGGTTTTGTTTACGGGAGGAGGGGGAACCATGATTATGGTTTTCCTATAAAATAAAAGAAGGGGCGTTTTGGCGATAAAAAGATATGATCGTGGCCTCCCTAGCTATCTCAAAGGCTCCATACACGCACGGTTTTGATCCTGGTTCAGACCCGATCAGGCAAACGGGGTGAAAACGCAATGGGTGTGGCCAAATACCTGGCCGATAAACGGTCCATCGCTCGCAAAGCCCGCCTTGCTTAATATTTTTCGAGGCGATCGGCGATCGGGGGCGTGGCAGTATAAAAAATTGGACAATTTTTTTCGGATTTTCGCTGTTTTGACGTCAGATTCGTGATCAGCGTCGAATTTACAATAGGTTTGATACCAAGAACTATGTTTTTACTCCAAAAATTGATGAAATTTGAAATAAATTTTAATTAAAATGTGGCCGACAGAACAGTGCCCCTCCCTGTTTTTTGATGGATCAAGTGGTATGACTCTCGCTTTCGGATCGGAAGGTTCAGGTTTCGAGACCCGCTCTGAGTGGCACAGAGTTGAGTCCTTGGAAAAGGCTCTTTACTCACATTCTCTCACCGTACTCGGGTGTAAAACGAGTACATGGCCGTTCGTTGTCTTTATTGGGAAAAAATGTCACATCGCCTGACAGGCGTCATGTCTCGTCTTTCAAGTTTAATATTGCTGTTGCCTTGGGACCCCTTGTAAAGCGCTTTGAGCACGTGGATATTGCGCCAAATAAATGCTGTGTTATTATTTTTGTTATTTATTATTGCGCCAGGAAGAGGTAGATGGCAAAAGTTTCGTTCTTGATCATCGTAAAATTTATAAAGGATTTTATACAAAATAAAAAATAGTTTTCATAATTTTCAATGTAATGATACAATAATATGCCAGTTCTTTTTTTTTTTTCCCTCACCCGTTGACGCGACATGACGGTCGACCTTGACACAAACATTTGGGATTGGCAGATGCCAAAAAGCCTTGACTACGTGATGACAGGGGTGGGCACTGTAACCTTGAATTATAATCTACAAACAACGCCCCCCCCCCCCCAAAAAAAAAAAAAAATAAAAAATAAAAAATAAAAAGAGCTGTGTGCGTGTGTGTGGTGGTGGTGGAGGGGGGGGGGGGGGGGGGGGGGGGTGCGAATGCGAGTAGTCCCGAGGAGTACCCGTTTAACTTGCCACGGGAGCACTGTCGATTTGTTTTACAAATAATAAAAATAATAATAATAATAATAATAATAATAATAATAATAATAATAATAATAATAATAATAATAATAATAATAATAATAATCATGATGATGATGATGATAATAATAATAATAATAATAATAATAATAATAATAATAATAATAATAATAATAATAATAATAATAATAAATAATAATAATAATAATAATAATAATAAATAACAAATCTTTATTGTCCACAAAATGGAAAAATTTACGTGGTCTACGTTGCTTTTAAACTTAAATCGGATTGCAAATGTATTGATGTTGTGCGTATTGGAAAAATACTCACGACATCTCCATCGGTGTATAACAAGCAAAACTGCAAACTCGATTGTTCATAGTCTGATTGATATAACTTAGTGATAAGTTAATTATAAAAAGGGCTTTCTAAAAGCAATAACAACGGGTTGACTAACGTCAAATTAATTCCTTCTATTGATGCTCTGTGCTAAATTAAAATACTCACAAAGTCCGCCAGCCAGAAATATTACTCCAGCCCAAAAATCTACATGGACCCTTGAACGTTATAGTCTGATATATTTTAATGAGAACTAATCATAAAAATGTGTGTCTAAAAATAATAACAATGAGATGAGTGACATCAATTTGGTTCCTTCTATAAATATCCAAGAACTTTACTCACTCCATCCGCTCTCTCCTCCTTCAATACATATGAATCTATTCTCTCATCACTTTTTGGTGCGTCTATGCATGTGGTCTTGTGAAATGACACTCGCCTTTGGATCGGACGGTACTGGATTCGAGTCCCACTCTGAGTGGCGCATAATTGAATCCTTGGAAAAGGCTCTTTATTCGCATTCTCTCACCTTGTTCACTGTTAAAATGAGTACCTCGCTGTTTACAGCGTCGTCTCTGTCGGGAAACAATTGCAATATCGCTTAACAGTCATGTCTCGTCTAACATGTTTTTATGTTGGCCAAGGACCCTTATAAAGGGATTTGAGCACCTTTATTGAATATAGCGGAATATATAGCACAAGTAAATTTCTCTCTCTCTCTCTCTCTCTCTCTCTCTCTCTCTCTCTCTCTCTCTCTCTCTCTCCCCCCCCCCCTCTCTCTCTCTCTCCCCTCTCTTCCCCCTCTCTCTCTCTCTCTCTCTCTCTCTCTCTCTCTCTCTCTCTCTCTCGACATGTTAGATTATAATAGCTATTGCTACATATGATGCAAATATCTTGGACGGTTATTGATGCTATGAGTTTAGGTAAAATGCTCGCAACATCCGCCAGTCGGAAATAACGTACCGTCACACATACACTACGAGTAACCTTAAACGTTAAAAGTCTGATTGATATAATTTAGTGAGAACTAATTACCAAATGGCTGCCTTAATACAATAACAAAGAGTGGAATGATGTTAATTTCGTTCCTTCAACAGTCTAATTGATATAATTTAGTGAGAAGTAATCACTATTGCGCGCAAGACGAAAGATAGAATAACAGACAGTAACTGGGATCTGTTCTGTCGGCCACATAGCCTCACTATCAATTAAAATATATTTCTAATTTCACCAATTTTTGGAGTAAACACACAGTTCTTAGTATCAAACCTATTGTAAATTTGACGCTGATCACGAATCCGACGTGAAAACAGCGAAAATCCGAAAAAATTGTCCACTTTTTTATACTGCCACGCCCCCGATCGCCGATCGCCTCAAAAAGATATCTCCCCGTGTGTGGGCAAAAATCATCTGCGATAAACGCAGGGATCGGGTCACAGCGACCCAAAGGTAATCCGTACCGCGATCTCGGAGTAAACAGCTTGAATTTATTCGCTCCAACTTCAGTTTGCTGCCTTAGCAACATGTAAACAAAAGGTTGGTTGGATGCGCATGACATTACTAAAGGTCAATTGCAGCATAGTTCGGGTCATTTATAAAAAAATCTGGGTCACGTTTGACGTCAAGTAATGGCTGTCTGAAAACAACAACAAAGACTTGAGTAACGTCAATTTAGTTCCTTCTATACAGCTACAGTCTAGCTGGTCTGAGACAAAAATGTTGCATTATTTATTGTTTATTCATTTATCTATCTATCTATCTATCTATCTATCTATCTATCTATCTATCTATCTATCTATCTATCTATCTATCTATCTATCTATCTATCTATCTATCTATCTATCTATCTATCTATCTATCTATCTATCTATCTATCTATCTATCTATCTATCTATCTATCTATCTATCTATCTATCTATCTATCTATCTATCTATCTATCTATCTATCTATTCATCTATCTATCTATTTGTCATACGCGTCTTAAGGGGAAAATATGACATTCTTTTAAAAATGTTTGATTTGTTTTTCTTTTTCCTCTTCCTTTTTCTTTCTTTTTACTTGTCGGAGACCAGGAATTGATAAAGACAAACCCAAACTGGACACTTTTATTGCTACTAGTACTAGCTATAAATGTGTTTGTTTTTAAGGGTTTTACGGAGCTAGCAACGATTAAGGTTATATCAGCGACAATAAAAAAGGAAGAAAATGGGATAGCAAGTCGATGCACATAGTGTCAGGAACGATAGCAACAACTCATAGAGAATGGGGCCCGATAATGGCAGCGATCCAGCCCCCGATGTCCGGAGGGAGACGATAACGGGAAACTGGCTGAGTAAGATCAAAGAGAGAGGGAATGGGGATACCCCTCTGAAGCGCATAATGGATGGCGCTCCCGTTTCGAGCACGAAATAAGTCCCGCCAACCCTTGTACGCAGAATCCCTGACTACGTCTAGAGCTGCACATACGAGATGAAAGTTCCTTTGGACGAATTCAATCCCTCGTGGGGGCGGGGACGAAACCTCCTCTAAGCTTGGTGAGAAGTTGACAGGCTTTGATACCAGTAAGAGGAGACACTGGGTGGCTGCGAATCGGCTTCGGTCGAGGAGCTGCCTCACGGCCAGTCCACAGCTTCTATCAGCCTAATATCACTTTTCAATAACGCTGATATGAACAAATAAACAAAGACGATGTTTTGAAATAAATCTGAAATTTATTGAATTTATACACGAGTAAAAGAATACATTTAAAAACAATAAAAATAATAATGCGTAATTTCTACAGCGCCCCTTTCCACCAAAAGTGCTCGGAAGCGCTTTTACATATATAGATATGCACATGCGATTATATATTATATATTATATATCATTCAATAAAATCAATAAAATCACTCACAGAAAACTGAAAGGAAGTACGGTACCTACTCTGTCTTCAAAGAAGCTTTAAAGGAAGACAGAGAATTACAGTAAGATTGTTTGTACAATGAATTATGGATATTATCAGGGCTGCCAGATGGTCACGTTTGTGTGTCACAGAGATAATCGCGTTTCTATTACCGATGAACTTTTTCAAATGGGTCACAGTAATAGTAGATAGTATTTGGCCCGTGAGGTTCTGTTTTGCTACTTTTGAAGTCAAAATTGGCCACGAAGCACTCTAACCACCTGGCAGCCCTGATTATTGCTATTAAAACTTGAACAGAATGGTTACTCTGTTTATAATCAACCATTAACATATTCAAATTCAAAGGGTTACGTTTTGGCAATTGCCAGGATAAAACAGAATTAACATTATATAACATTCCCAATTAACAAATCAAAACAGCATTAACAAAAGTTAATATGTGAAATTCATTGTCTTGCAGTATTTTTTTTCTCTCGATAAAATTGACTTTTAAGCTTACACTTATTAATGCCATGCGTTTCGGTAAAATACCCAACGTCCGTCCGCCGGATGTAACGGGATGGAGATCGATACGGTGTGCAGTCGATATTTATTTCCAACCCCCACCCCCTCGTCCACCCGGCGGGGATTGGGCGGGTGGCAGCAGCTTCTTATGGTTCACACTATTTATTATGACGATCGACCCAATCAGCAAAGTCCGGTCCGCATTCGTGCACCGTCGCGAACCCGCCTGGTAGCATCGTCACAACACACCTTTCGACTAGATGCTCTGCCGTTTCGGGTTCTTGCCCACAGCGTGGACATATTGGACAGGAAGTTAGACCCCACCGATGTAACGCACTTGCCGTTAGGCAGCTCCTCGACCGAAGCCGATTCGCAGCTACCCAGTGTCTCCTCTTACTGGTATCAAAGCCTGGCAACTTCTCACCAAGCTTAGAGGAATGTAGGTCCCCGCCCCCACGAGGGATTGAATTCGTCCAAACCGACTTCCATCTCGTATGTGCAGCTCTGTCCGTAGTCAGGGATTCTGCGTACAAGGGTTGCCGGGACTTATTTCGGCTCGAAACGGGGGCACCGTTCATTATGCGCATGAGAGGGGTATCCCCATTCCCTCTCTCTTTGATCTTACTCAGCCAGTTTCCCGTAATGGTCTCCCTCCGGACATCGGGGGGCTGGATCGCTGCCATTATCGGGCCCCATTCTCTAGGGGCTGTTGCTAACGTTCTCGACACTATGTGCATCGACTTGCGAAGTTTTACATCCACCTTCTCAACGTTTCTGCTTCTACCCCACACTGGAGCGCAATACTCCGCGGTGGAATAGCATAGTGCCAGGGCGGACGTTCTCAGGAGCGCTTGGCTAGCGCCCCAAGTCGATCCCGCCAGCTTCCTCAGAATACTTTTGCGTTTCTCTATCTTCCGGGCAACCCCTTCGAGATGAACCCGATAGGTAAGGCTGGCGAAAAGTACTTTGCGATAGACTAGTGTCCTATCCAAATGGTAGCAATCAATTGCTATTGTCTGTTTCATGTTATCGCAACCGGGATAAACTCCGGCTCTAGGAAAATGTCAACTATTTATGATACTAGCCTCTATCTCTCTCTTTCTCTCTCTAGAAATGTAATTCCGTCATCACTTTTTACGCAGATCAGTTACTAGCCTCTCTCTCTATTTTCTGTAATTGTGTAATTACGTCATTACTTTTGGTGCAAAACATTAAGCAGGATTGATGATCCAAGATCGTGCATTTATGGATTTTAATGCATGCGTACGTCACAAAGAAAATGATAGACAAATAGAATATAATATTCTATGGGTTTTATATTGACAATTGAGAGACACTTGCTTATTATTACACCCTCTTTAGTGATGGTAAAGAGTAGTTGCTAGGTTACTTTTGCCCATATATGTACACTTGGATATTGGCACCATAGCGACGAAGGTACTGAATCTGAATTTAACAAACAATAAATATTTTATGAAGAAAAGTAAAAAGCATTTGAAATACAAGTGAAATGTCTTGATGAAACACGATATCCTTAGATGTGTAGACTTTAAAAAAAAAAATAGATACACAAGCTGACCTTTTGAGAAACCTTTAACTTGAATGATAAAAAAGTAGCCATTCAGAACCATTAGGCCCATTGAGCCGGAGTTTATCCCGGTTTCTTTTGCGTGAATTGCTTGCTATTCTTAGGAAAGAACGTTTGTTAATCGTAAGTTCGCTCCGCCAGATCTTACAGACCCAGCTATCCAATCACTACTAAGTGGACAGGGGGTCAGAAAAAAAAAAAATCTCGACTGCACCCAGGATCGATTTTGGTCCCTTTGGGTGTGAAACGAGTGTTCTACCAACTGAGCTATAGGGACCCCCTTTAACTGAATAATTCAATAGCAATTTACGAGAATCACACTCAAATGCAAAGACTGTAAAGAAAAATTATAATTATAAAGCGGCCAATTTTTCAAAGAGCCAAAACACCCCGAATCACAATAGCCCTACCATCATGACCTAAAACAGAAGATTGTTATATTCATTCATTCATTAACCCTCTCCTTACCACCCTTTGGAAAATCGTCACATTTGTTACGATGCAACCGTCACTTTTCTCATCCAGATTTAATTTCTTTTTGCTATAGCTACAAAAACTTGACATTCTGTAATAGAGCTCATATTGTCGAATAATATTATGTCATGTATAGAATTTGCGTGTTACTTTTCTGTTTGAATCAGAAATGTCTGTTTTTGTGTTGGGTGGGTGTGAAGTTTTGGGTAAAATTCTGAAAATGGCTGGTAAGGAGAGTTAACCCCATGATCGTCGGGGGGATACACGGGATGCAGATCTCACCACTTCCTGCCATTCTTCTCTATTGTCGGCCTTCTCCAAGAGTTCCTTCATCTTCATTCCTATCCATTCCTTTATATTGTCCATCCAAACTTTCTTTTGTTTGCCTCCTCTTCTTCTTTCAAGGGTCACCCCATCACCGTTCTGCACAAACCTTCATGCCTCACATTAGTGTGGCCACACCATGACAGTTCCCTTCTTCTAATTGTGGTGATGTGGGGTTCCTGTGGTCCTGCACAATCTTGCACTTCTTCCAGTACGTCTTTATTGGTTCTGTGTTCTGTATACGACACCCGCAGGAGTTTTCGATAACTTTTCATCTGCGCTCTAATTCCGCAGATAATGTCCATGACTCGCAGCCTTATAGTAATATGAAAAGTACCAGTGATTTATACAGTTTAATTTTTATTTCGAAACTGATTGGACTTTTTCACATTTTTGTCAGTCTCGTTGATGTTGCTGTTGACATTCCTATTCTGGCCTTAATCTCAATTGTATTGGGACCAGTGCTGATGGCGACAAAAAGGGGAAAAGGAGGAAAATTATGAATGGTTTTATTTACGCCACATGTTTACTTCACTAACCCCCCCCCACTTTTAGAGCCATTGAGATGATGAAACTACTCTAGTTATCTTCTGGAAAGTGGGGAAGCTGCACCAGTTTGTTCCACCACGCATCAAATCTCTCAAAGACAGAAAATTTGATTGATGAAAGTGTCATTTTTTAAAAGGAGGAAATTCCTCCTCTGACACAAAAAATCGCGGATTTCCGCGGATCCGAGAAAACCATCAGCACTGATTGGGACCGCCCCTGGTTAGCAGATTACCCAAGTATTTAAATGTTGACAGTTCCTCGAATTTTTAATTATCTATTATATATTATAATCTAAATCTCGAGCTTTTTTCTGTTCCTAGTTTAAAGTTGCTAGTCAAAAATCATAATCCTGGGGCATGCATGGGTTATTCTCATACACATTAAGTCCAATTTTTTTCTTCTTTAAAATTTTCTCAGATTGCCAAATCGGGACAGTCCCGATTTTATCACGACAGTTGGCAGCTATGTAACAATACATGCGTCAATGTGGTCTTGTGGTATGACACTCGCTTTCGGATTGGGCGGTCCTTTGTTTGAGCCTCGCTCGGCGCATAGCTGAGTGCTTGGAAAAGGCTCATATTCTCTCACTGTACTCAGGTGTAAAATAAGTAATGGCCGTCAACAGCGTTATCTCTGTTAAAAAATACTTTGTAATATCGCCTAACAGGCATCATTCTCGTTCTACGTGTTACGCGTTGCTGTTGGTCAGGGACCCTTTGTAAAGCGCTTTTGAGCACGTTTAGAGGATATTGCTCTATATAAAAGCTAAAGGTTAATATTAAAAAGAATATAATTCTCGAGGAAATTTTGAGGCGACAGCAACAAATTGAATTAAAGGTGTTGTGGGGAGTACGAGGTGGGGTTGGGGAGAGGTGTGGTTTTGTGTGTGTGGGAGAGGGGGGAGACTGCAGTTATACAATGGAATCATGTTAAAGCCAACACGGCCAGATTAGAATGATTGGTTGATTTTATCCATCATTGATGGATCACGGTTAAATAAAGACAATGAATTTGAGACTAACAATAGGTATTGACTTTAAGCAGATGTTGAGTTTAAGTGTGTTGACTTTATACATTCTCATGGGCAGACATTTTCCTCCCATGGACAGACAGTTTCCTGCCCCGAGGTGGCCTTATTGAGTGTTTCTTTTTAAAGAAATCCACCAAAACTCGACGAAGTTATGGGAAGTGGGGAGCAGTTTGGGGGGGGGGGGAGTGAACCAGGGACCCAGGGAAGTGTACACAAGTGGGGAGTGAACCTGGGACTATGGGAGGAAGATATCAGAGGGAAATGAACCCGGTACTGTAAGAGATAGAAACAAGTGGGAATTGAAGCCGGACTATTGAAAGTGTGTACTAGGGGGGAATGAACCTGAGATTATAGGAGGTGGACACCAATGGGGAATAAACCTGGGACTACGGGAGGTAGATACCAATGGAGAATGAAGCCGGGAATATGGGATTTGGACACCAGTGAAGAGTGAATCCAGAAGGGTACTTCATTTTTCTGAAACTTATCGAAACCGTCCGAAGTTATGGGAAGCGGGCAGTAGTGGGAGTGAACCAAGGACTCAGGGAAGTCCCGGGCGTGATAATTTTTGCCAAGAAGAGAGTCAATTCCCCAGGTTTCTTACTTGATAAACTGCAGCGGTTTCAAAATCAAGCTGCTAGAATAGTTTTAAGAAGAAATAAGAGAGAACACACGACTCCAATGCTTTTGACTTTACACTGGTTTCCCATTAGGGCTAGGGTGCTCTTTAAGGTTGGAGTCATGTGTTTTAAATGTTTTCACGGAAGGGCCCCTGCTTATCTCGATGATCTTGTCGAACCATACGTTCCGCCCCGTGCATTGAGATCAGGTGATCATCGTCTACTTAAAGTGCCGAAAAAGGGTAAAAAACTCTGACAGATCCTTTAGTCACTTTGCACCGACTGTCTGAACAATCTCCCCTTATCCTTCGTGACGTCCCTACTGAACTCGCTTTCAGGAAACACTTAAAAACTTATTTATTTCGAGAATTCTTAATTTATTAGTTATTTTATTTGAGCAGACGATGATCGCAGGATTATATATAATATATATGATATTATATATATATATATAATATATATTATATATATATATAGAGAGAGAGAAGAGGGAGGAGAGAGAGAGAGAGAGAGAGAGAGAGAGAGAGATTTTTTTTTTTTTTTTGAGGGTTTTATGGCGCTTGCAACACATTAAGGTCATATCAGCGCCAGTAAAAAGGGAAAAATGGGATAGTAAAAAGTTCTAGAATTACAATTAAAGCACCCAAGAATAAGGCAGACAAAGGGGAATTTGTTCAAAAGAGAACAGATGTAGATTCCAAGAGCACACTATCAGTGTACTTAAATTGAGATCACCTAAAAGTCTCATCCAGACACAAGCACAGGTCCCAACTAAGAGGAATACACTCAATGTTTACAAATTATATATAATACATAAATAAAACATAATAGAGTGCATAACGAGAGATGATTTACAAGGAAAAAAATATCATCTTCCAAAACTAACTATACATTTGACTGTTTCCCTCCTAGCCAAGGTATCCAGCCGGGGCTAGGACAAAACCAAGTAATCTCATTCCAAGACAAAGACAGAAAGCATGTTGGAAAACAGACATAGGGGGATAGAAGACATAGTATGTACCTCCCTGCCCGCTATGGGAGGTCAGGATCCCCACCCAGAGAGAGAGAGAGAGAGAGAGACTGGGAGTGAGATAGATAGATAGAGAGTTAGAGAGCGAGAGAGACTAGGAGTGAGATAGATAGATATAGTGTGTGTGTGTGTGTGTGTGTGTGTGTGTGTGTGAGAGAGAGAGAGAGAGAGAGAGAGAGAGAGAGAGAGAGAGAGAGAGAAGTTTGAATGAATTGAAGTTATTGTTATGCGCCTAGAGCTTTATTGTATAGAGGAGTGGGCGCAATATAAATAAATTTCATTATTATTATTATTATTATTTAAATCGATCGATATTTGAAGTTTGAAGGACGAGTTTTCTGGCCAAATTTTCAAATATGTGTTTTTCCAGTGTTAGTTTTTGTTTATTTATTTTACGGGTTTTACGGCGCTTGTTTTGTTTTTAACGGCATTTGCAACACATTAAGGTCATATCAGCTCCAGTAAAAAGGAAGTAAATTGGATAGTAAAATTTTCTAGAATTACAATTAAAGTACCCAAGAACAGGTAAGACAAAGGGGAATTGGTTCAAATAGGAAACAGATGTAGATTCCAAGAGCACACTATCAAGGTACTTAGTTTGAGATCACCTAAATGTCTCACCCAGACACAAGCAAAAGGTCTCAACTAAGAGGAATACACTCAAATGTATATAAATCATATATAATACGTAAACAAAACATAAAACAGGACATAACAGAGAGAAGATTTACAGGGAAAAAAATATCATCTCCAAAAACTCTAACTATACATTTGACTGTCTCCCTCCCAGCTAGGGTATCTGCACAAAAAAACCAAGTAATCTCATTCCAAGACAAAGACTGAAAGCAGAAAACAGAAATAGGGGGGTAGAAGACACATCAAGTACCTCCCTTCCCACACGGGAGGTCAGGAATCCCACCCAGGTTTTTCCAGAGTACTGCAGTACTGACTGCTGAGGTAGAAATTCAGCATGATAATGATAAGCATCATACGACATTTGCTCAAATTCCACTCCTTTCAATACAATAAGAATAATGTAATGGATTCAGGAAGCAAGCAATGTGTAGTTTCATTTACCTTTTTATTCACAAAATTAAAAAATGTTCACAACAAAACAGCACAAATGTGACCCATCGTTTCAAAACGGTTTTATGTCGGATGTTTCCGATGCTGAAAAAAATTCAAGTTATTATCAGGGAAATGCGTTTGTCAACGATTGTGCCCCTTGATCGTGTCCAGTAGGTGAACATTATTACGAGGCCAACACACCAGGAAACAATAATATTTCAAAGCGCTTGAGAATTTCTAAGAGTGAACAAAACTTTGTTTTTGCTTGTTTTACAGCGCTTGCAACACATTTAGGTCATGTCAGCGCCAGTAAAAAGGAAGAAAATGGGATAGTAAAACAATTCAAGATTACAATTAAAGCACACAAGAAAAGTAAGAGAAAGGCGAATGATACATATAGCGAACATGTATATTCCAAGAGCACACCATCAATATACTTAGTTTGAGACCACCTACAAGTCTCATCCAGACACAAACACATGATCCCACTAAGAGGAACACACTCAAATGCTTACATGCTACATTCAAAACAACAGAGGGATGATTTACAAGGAAAAAAATATCTCCCAAAACTAACACTATGCATTTGACTGTTTCCCTCTCAACCGAGGACTCTGGCCAGGGCCTGGACAAAACCAAGTAATCGGTTAAGAAGCTCACAACATTGCCATCCAGAAGAATAACGGACTTACACACAAAACTATGTGTAACCTTGAACGTTTATAGTCTGGTTTGTACAGTTTAGTGAGAATTACTCATAAACGCGGATGGCAAAAAACAATAACAAAGACTTGAGTGACTTCAACTTCATACTATCTTTAGTCTGATTGGCTTAATTTAGTGAGAACTTATCACTGACAGACTGTCTAAACAAAATAACAAAGACTGGGTGACGTCAACTTCGTTCCTTTTATATATTGTTCCATGATGTTATCACTCAGTCACTGATCAAGGGACTGAAGCGGGTAGCAAGTGCATTCAGTTTGTGTTTTGTTTTGTTTTTAAGGGTTTTACGGCGCTTGCAACACATTTAGGTTATATCAGCGCCAGTAAAAAGGAAGAAAATGAGATAGTAAAAAGTTCTAGAATTATAATTAAAGCACCCAAGAGAAAGTAAGACAAAGGGAAACCTGGAACAAATATGGATCAGATGTGGATTCCAAGAGCATACCACCAATGTACTTAGTTTGAGATCACCTATAAGTCTCATCCGGACAAAATCCAACAAAGAGGAATACACTCAAATGCTTACAGTATAAATTTAAAATAACAAATATAATAGTACATAACAGAGAGATGATTTACAAGGAAAAAAATATAATCTCCCAAAACAATAACTATGCATTTGACTGTTTCCCTCTCAGCTAGGACTCCCAGGGCCAGGACAAAACCAAGTAATCTCATTCCAAGACAAAGACAGAAAGCATGTTGGAAAACAGATATAAGGAGATAGAAGACACAGTATGTACCCCCCTGCCCACTATGGGAGGTCAGACCCCACCCAAAAAAAGATTCAGTCAACCAACAAGACAAGGTTTATTTTTTTCCAATTATTAAAGGGAGATAACAACATTTTTTAAAGGAGCGAAACAGTAACAATTCATATACTTGAATTCATATATTTGATAATTTAAAATTCCAAGTCACTTTACGATACCTGATCGGGGTCACAATAGCTCAGTTGGTAGAGCACTCGCTTCACACACAAAGGAACCAAGATCGATCCTGGGTGCAGTTGATATTTTTTTCTGACCCCTCTCCCCCTGTCCACCCAGCAGTGATTGGGTAGCTGGGTCTCTTAGATCTGACAGAGAGTATTTTACGATAGACTAGTGTCCTAACAAAAGGGTAGCAAGCAATTGCTATTGTCCGTTTCACTCTATAGAAACCGGGATAAACTCCGGCTCTATGGGTCTAATGGCTCGGAGGGTCTATATTTTTTTTCTTTACTATATACGATAAACCCTGATATGTTTTTGTTTTATGGTTTTTACGGCGATTGTGAAACTTTTAGGTCCTAGCAGCACCTGTAAAAAGGAAGAAAATAGGAACGTTTTAAAATTCAAGATTTACAATTAATAGCACCAAAGACAAAGGGGAATGGTTCAAATATGGTACAGAAGTCGAATCCAAGATCAAAGCATCAATGTGATTAGTCTAAGATCACTAAAAATCCCATCCATACAAGAACACAGGATCCCACTAAAAGACGAACACACTCAAATGCTTACAATTCTCTATATATCTAAAACAAAAACATACTATAACAGTACACAACAAAGAGATATGTTGTTTTGTTTGTTTTTAAGGGTTTTACAGCGCTTGCAACACATTTAGGTTATATCAGCGCCAGTAAAAAGGAAGAAAATGGGATAGTAAAAATTTCTAGAATTACAATTAAAGCACCCAAGAAAAAGTAAGACAAAGGGGAACTGAGAACAAATAGTGATCAGATGTAGATTCCAAGATCATACCACCAATGTACTTAGTTTGAAATCACCATAAGTCTCATCCAGACACAAGCACAAAACCAAACAAAGAGGAATACACTCAAATGCTTACATTATAAATTCAAAATAAAAATAAAAATAACAGAGAGATGATTTACAAGGAAAAAAATATCATCTCCCAAAACAATAACTATGCATTTGACTGTTTCCCTCCCAGCCAGGATTCCGGCCAGTGCCAGGACAAAACCAAGTAATCTCATTCCGAGACAAAGACAGAAAGCATGTTGGAAAACAGATATAAGGGGATAGAAGACAAAGTATGTACCTCCCTGCCCACTATGGGAGGTCAGGATCCCCACCCAGCAACAAAGAGATAGTTTACAAGGAAAAAACAATATCATCTCCAAGAATCATAACTCAGGTTTGCAGCGATGCACTGCAGCTGATGCCTGCGTTATTCCAGTTTTGTTTGTTTGTTTGTTTGTTGCTTTAGGTCTCTTCCAACACGAATGAGGTTATATGAGAGACCGCTGAAACAAAAAAACAAGCAATCTAACAAAAATAGTACAAATGTAAATCAAAATCATAACCTAAAGATATCATAAGCTAAATTATAAATAACCAAGAACAAACAGGCAGAAGATTTACAGAAAAAAAAAATATCCCCTGTCAAAAATACAATCACAAACCAAAGAAGCAGGATAGGCTAGTAAAGAGAAGAAGAAACGACATCACTATCGGATCGTACACCCATGCGAACATCTTAGGTTTACGATTCTAGGGTGATGCTCCCATCCAACCACCCGCGCGTTATTCCAGTCTTCCCAAGGACTTTGGCCAGGGCCAGGACAAAACCAAGTAATCTCATTCCAAGACAAAGACAGAGAGCAAGTTGGAAAACAGATATAGGGGGATAGAAAACACAGTAAGGGCCTCCCTGCCCATTAACACAATACTGTCCTGAGACAATGGGTTACAAATAATTACAAGAGGCGATATGATACTTATTTGTAAAAATAACGTGGCCGGATGAACAAAAATATGAACGAGGGAAAAAGTAAATCTCCCAAAATGATCACATATAAAAAATAATGCGATAGAGACAATAATTATAATAAAAACATGTCAAAATACAAAAAGGAAAATAAAAAGGAAAATATAATATAATATACCAAAATTGGGCTGACTATGTAATTTTAATTTAAAATGGCACACACCGTGTTTCAATGATAACAAAATGAAAAGATTTACACAATTTCATAGATCGAGTAGCATCGTTCAAAATTATATTCCTATATTTCTATTTCCTGTGATCGGCTGACCAGAAGAGAACCAACTGAAAAACACAAGAGCAACAAACAAGAACAATCCCGTAATTTTAATGTGAAGGGAATGTCGAAAATTTCTTTTAAAAAAATAAAAAAAATAAAGGGGTGACTGTTTTACTAATAATAAAAAGTATGACAATTATAATTAGATATTTGTAAATTTTGCTGAAACAGATTAAGATTTCAAATTCTCATTTTTTTCTGTCTAAAAAACAGTGGAGTCTGCATGAAATCAACTTCTGCATAAAATCAAACAGCCCCTATTGTTGGTCGCAGATTTTTGTTCTTTATCGAAGTTATTCCAATGATAATGGATAAAGTGACCCTTGCTTAAAGTCAATCAATCTGGTCTGGCGTTGTTGGGTTTATCATATTGACACTGCATACATATAAAAAAGAAAAAACAGCAAGAATTAACAAACCATATTTTCAAAACAACACATAGATATTCATGATCACTTCACAATTTCATTTAAAAAAATGTTATTTGTGTAAAAAGTAGAATTTCCAACTAGATGTAAACATCGCCAAGGGCTTCAAGTTCAAAATATCATTTCTATTTCCTCGATGTCAAAAAGATGAAACTTTTCAAATGGTCATACAAACTAAACTTCACTTATAAAAAAAACCAAAACAAAATAAAAATAAAAACACAAACGGCAACAAAAATCATCACAATTTATCGGACATTAACAACAACAATTTTCGGAATGAGAAAAACTAAAATCCAACATACTGAAAAATACCGAACCCAAAAAAAAAAAAAAAAAAAAAAAAAAAAAAACAACAAAACACCCCCCCCCCCCCCCCCAAACCAAATTTGAAGTTAAATTATCTTTCTAACTAAGTCAAGTTAAAAGTCTATCAAATACACAGCAAAAAGGAGATATTGACCCTCACATAGAATGATTTTTTGATTAATTCATCACATTGATGAGTATGATAGTAGTAGAGATATCGTTATATATTGTAGAAAAATCTTCAGTTGCTGATGAGGAGAATAATCTCATTATATAGGTAGGATGTATTTACATCAGGCAAGTGTTTACTGACTCAAGGGGAGATGCTAGAGATTGCATTATGCAAGAGAGGAAGATGTGATGAGAGCCTGTGTGAATGATGTACTTGCTCAAAACTTAGCCTAGATTTTATGAGACAATAATAGGTTAAAATAATAATAATATTAATAAATGGCATTTATAATGTGCTTTAACCCTGTTGACACTGGATCTAAGTGCTTTACAATGAAATAAAACAATACAAATTCCAGTAAGACAAATGAAGATAGAAAAGTGACACGATTCAAGTAACAACAACAAAACATGATTATGGTATAGCAACTTGAAACATTTTACTTCGGCAGTTGTGGCAATGTGACCATGGTAGATGAGAGTAATGCTATGAACGACAAATGAAATCCAGGCCTTAAACTGCTGATAAAAAATAAAGAAATCAAGATGACTTGATAAAGAGATATGTTTTTTTAACCTTTTTATAAATTCTAAATAATATAATCTCATACATGTATGCTCATATAAAATCATTTTTATAAAATGATATGTTATTCCACGTACTTCTTAAGTGAATTGAGCATAATTCCCTTTATAAGGTCATGGTGATGCAACAAATAATCTTAAGTGATATTCCAAAGGATTTCTTGCCTCAATATGAGACAGTTTGCCACACCATAATGTCATAGTTTACTTTTCAGATGGTAACAACTGTTAACCTAACCTTTCAAAAGAGAAATGACTTTTATAACTGAAATAAGAGTAAAGTAAATCAAAGTAATCAAATAATACTCAACATAAAAGGTAAAAGTTGATAGAAATGACGCCTCTAGAATCGTGGAAATTATATCCATTCTTTTAACATGAAATAAACATTAGGGACTTTAAAAGATGATATTGGTATTTTGTATAGGGATCTTTAAGTTTGAGTCATGTGATTGACTGATTGAGCAACAAGGCTTCCATTGAAAAAGATAGATTGTGAAGGAAATTTAATGTACACGTTTTTAGCCGATTCATTATAAAAAAATACGTTTAAGCCCTGCAAAAGTGTTAGAATGTAAAGACACTAAAAGACTGCAGTGGATATATTCATCACTCTGCTTTAAGTATGCAAAAGTTCTCGCTTTTATAGCATGCTAAAATGTTTATCTCATTATCTTAATTATTATTATCAATTACCAGTCGCATGCATTTTTCTGTTGTCATATAAAACCAGAACATTCTTGTATCTAATTAAATTAACCAGAGGATGAATTATGGCAATTCAATAATATATAGAATTTCAAAATCAGCTACATATTCAAATGAAGCTGAAATGATGCTGTAAAATTAGCTTATAATTACTGGCACATACCTCAGATTAACAGTATTGTATGAGAACGAATTCCTATCACGATAAAAATATAATAATAATAAAATACATGCGCAATGCAATCCCCAAAGTAGTATTAATAAATCTACAGATAATTCTTGTTTTTTAGTTTTGATTTAATTATTCGTGGATTTCTCCATTCCATCTAAGCCATGATAAGCCTTGTAAACCTTTAAAATCAGACTAGACTAAATAACATTTTGGACTATTGAGATCATCAATCATAAATGTTGTATCTCTGAAACAATTAATAATATTTTCATAGAATTTGATTCATCAAATAAAATATTCAGAAAAATGATTGTGGAATGGCCAGGTTCAAAAAATGCTCTGGATGGCATCGCACTTACAATTCACATAATAATTCACTGAACTTTGACTTTTATTTGTTGATAAAAACACTGCTCAATGACAAAAACTTTCTTTTCACGATTTTGTTAAGAAAACTCTCACTCCAAATGTTGGAGGATTAAGACGACTCTTAACTTGTGAAAAACTCTTATATCTGAAAATAAAACTTGAATAGAAGCTTCAAATTGAATTTACAAGATAGATGACGTGGACGTTTCAGATTTCCCCTTTGTCAACAAAACACGATGAATGAGACACTAAAGAGGAATGAGCGATGAGAGGATGGTGTTGTTAAAGCAATACATCCACATCATCTATCTTGCTGTGTAAATCAAATTATAATTTCTATTATTCAAGTGATTTCTAAGCTGCTTAGAAGCTGTGGACTGTAAAAGATAATAAATGAATATAACAGTTTTAAAAAGGAACAACATACCAAACACAGAACGTTTCAGGCTCAAAATAATTCTTCAGCCAACAGCAACCAAAAAAATAAATACATTACTAAAACACCCAGTAGGTCGTTTCTGTTATAAGATCTTATCTTATTGTATTTTTGCTACCTAACCCAGATTTTAAGTTGAAAAAGTTGAGCTTTTATATTGCGCAATGACCACTCGACGTACTCAAAGCGCTTTACAAGGGGTCCTTGGCCAACAGCAACAATTAACATGAATTACGAGACAATGCTTTTATAGGCCAGATACTCATTTTACACCTGAGTACGGTGAGAAAATGTGAGTAAAGAGACTTTTCCAAGGACTCAAATATGTGCAGAGCGAGGCTCGAACCCAGGACCTTTCAATCCAAAAGCGAATGTCATATCGCATTCCACATAGCAGCACAAAGTAATGTGTTTATGTTTTAATTGTTTTTTGTTGTCGACTGAAGAAAGGTTTTGAGCCCAAACAGTGTTTAGCATTTGGTTCTTTTTTTGAAGCCGTCATATTTATTTTTGTCTATTGCCTTTAATATCATTATTAGTATTGTATATTTCTTTGAGCTTCAAGCACCAACATTGTTATTTTACAGTTGAAAAGTTACCATTGACAGATCAAGTAGAGAGCGGTGAGGGCTGCCCCAAGCCTGGGATTGAAAAAGAAAAAAAAAAACACAAAAAAAAATAAATAAAACCTAACAAAAAGGTGAAAATGGAAAGACTTCGGACAGAACCAGTACAAACAGGTGGGCATTTTGGGTGCAAACCCTTCTTCAGCAAAAACAAAGGAACGTTGAAAAACAAATAAAACAGAATGTAGTGAGAATTGTATCGTCTGTATTCATAGGTGTTTGGACAATGAATGAAGCGGTAGAGTGGCATCACTGATGGTTTGCACTCAAAACGTCCATTGTTTGTACTGTTTCGTTTCCATCTGAAGCCTTTACATTCTCATCTTTGTGTTTGTATATTGACACACACAACACACTTTCTCCAATACGTTCATGAGGATCAAAATGACAGACGTTTCGGTTGTTCCCATGGGAATTCAGGTCGTCCAAAGTGACCGTATGCAGCGGTTGGTTGGAATATCGGCTTCTGTAATCCTAAGTCCCTATGGATGGATATCATGAGATGAAAATGTAATAAAACATTATTTTGATTGGTTGGAGAGAAAAATAAAGTGAGCCAATGTGACCAAAAAAAAAAAAAAAAAAGAACGGAGTATCAGAAACATTTCCACAATTCAATGGACATGGAAATACAGGGTGTTCATATAAAGTCTTTCCCTGATTTCAAAGACGTATTATTTTTAACATGTTATAGATATTTGCATCTGGTTTTCACCATCTTCTTGGGAAAAGTCATACAGATATATGTCCATTAGCCGTAGACCCACATTACAGCATCAAATTTACTGAAATCAAGAAACAAGGGAGAAGACACCGGTGGGGCGTAAGATAAAGATCTGTATAAGTGGGTTTTTTTTTCTTGTATTCATCTTCCTTACTTTGTCTGGCACCTTTCATACACACTTGTACTTGTACAGATCTTTACCTTACTGAAATCAACATGAACTTAAAAGACCTCATTTTTATCTCCTTTTAATTTGCTTGGTTGACGAGAATGGGGGTAGCGTGGCTCAGCAGTACGGTCATTGCTTCGTACCTGAAAGGTACCGAGTTCGATCACCCACCACTGCGCTGTGTGGCCTTGAGCAAGTCACCCCGCCTTAGCTAAATTTGGGGTGCTGCACTGCAGCTGACGCCTGGGTTATTCCAGTCTTCCCTTGGAAAAGATCCTGGAGACAAATTTCCCCTATGGGATAAATAAAGGGAATTTTATTTAATTTGATTTATTTACGTATCAATCTCTCAGTATGTCTGTCTCAGCAAATTTAGATTATCCTATTTTTTAATAAAAGTCGTTTTCCTGTAATGGTCTGCCAACTATAAAAGCCTATTGAGTTATCTTTGATGCTTTTGTTTCATGCCATTATATTGCTCAAAAAAGATTTGTGTTGCACTTTTGCCATTCAGAAATAGAAGAAGAGACAAATGATGTAGTTTAAGTTCAGGTTGATTTTGCCTAATGTTGTAGTCTTATGTGGGGTGACGACTCATGGGCATACATGTATGACTTTCCCTTAGAAGATGGAGAAAACCAGGTGAGTCTTTGAAATCAAGGAAAGACTTTATGGACACCTGTACATCTAGCTCAATCTAGAGACCAAACAAGTGACTTGCTTTGAGAAAATAAAACAATTTATCTAAAAATGATACAGACTATGAAATAGTCATAGGTTATCGTTATACACCTTTTGTGACAACAATCATGGCCACATAGTATATACCTTTTGTGAGAACAATCATAGTCACAGGTTATAGTTATAAACCTTTTATGACAAAAATCATAGTCGCAGGTTATCAGATAAACCTTTTGTGACAACAATCATAGTCACAGGTTATAGTTATATACCTTTTGTGACAACAAGCAATTAGACTTTTATATAAACAAACGAATAAAGAAACTATGCCACAATTTTCTATCTTTCTCATAATTGTTGAGACGCAAACACTGCTTGTTTTCATGTCTCATGAAAATGCACAAGGACAAACAAATAAGGTTACTTACTGTACAATTTTTCCTGGCCTCAAATCAAAATTGTGTTTGATGATTTTTAACAGTTCATCATTCTTTTTGGTGGACGTTCCAAAGCTGAAAACGGTGATACTCAGAGGTTCTGCCACTCCTGTAGCGTAGGCAACCTTAGAGAGCAATTTTGAAAGATATGGGTGATCCAAAACAAAGAAACTTTTACACAAAGCAGAAAATAGCAGACAACTTTTCAACAAACTAAAACGGCACACCATAATACCATCATGACCCAAAACGTCAGTATGTTTGGACATTTATATAATATAATCTAGACTTAGAGCCTATTCTGTTCAGTTCCAAAGACATGCAAGGGTCATTTTCATACATATAAACAGTCCAACTTTTCTTTTTTTTTAAATTTTCAAATCAGTCTCGATTTTATCGGACAGTTGGTTACTATGGCAGAATATTCAAGGAAGGGATTTAATACATATAAAAAAAATATTTAATAAACCAACCAATCAATAACGAGGATCTTTCATTATGCCTCATATATACAACATTGATGGTGACAAAAAATTTGAAAAATTTTAATGTTTGCCTTTAAGCCCCATTTTTACAGCACTATCCCTACTTTTAGAGCAATTGAGATGATGAAGTATACTCTATTGACAGATAAGGGAGCAGGCACCGGTGTAAGACAAAGATCTTAAAAAAATATGTATCAAATAGTGCCAGACAAAGCAAGAAAAAAAATATAAGAAAATAAAAACCCCCGCCCCCCCCCCCCCAAAAAAAAATCAATCTTCTCCGGTCGAAACATACTGATTTTTTTTTTCTTATATTTTTCTTTCTTGCTTTGTCTGGCACTGTTTCATACGCACTTTTTCAGATCATTGATAATCTGGTCTAGCAAGCCTCTAGTAAGTGGTAAACTGCACCTATTTGAATTTGTTCCACCACACAACACGTCCCTAACTGCCAGTATATTTGATTGAGCTAAATGTAACTTTTTAAAAGGAGGAAATTATATTATTTTTGTTCTTTGTTTTTTTCTTTGCAAAATCTCGAAAATTTTAAAAAATTAGACAAAAATTGCAGATTTTGCGGTTGCAATGCAAATCAGTGATATTTTGCGTTTTTTGTGTGGCCGCAACTTCGGCCGCAACTGATGCAAAAACCCGCCATGCCAGATTTCTCCCCTGACTCCGAAATTGCCGATCTCTGAGATCTAAGAAAGAACATCAGTATTGACAAACATATTTATAGCTCACAATTTCATTTTCAAAACATCTGCAGTGAAATATACTCTTAAATCAATTATCACATTTAATTTTATTCTATAAAGCCTACATAATATCTACATCTATATTATATTCAATATATTGCATGTAATAGATACATTCTTATCTAATATATTTTGAGGTATTTATAGGTTATTTAATGCTGATTTCTTTGTATTTTTAATGTCAAGACTTTAATCCATCTCTTTTCTTTGCATTGCACAATTTCCGAAAAGGATGAATAAAGTTTATTATTATTATCATTATTCTATTCTATACAAAGTTATGAACATTTAGTGTAAAAGATTAGCATTAATTTATTTGATTGTTTTCTCATTGAATCTCAGTTAGTAGAATAAAAAAGTACAAATAAAATCCAACAATTCATTTAACTTGTCATCCATTTTTTCCTAAAATCAAATTATGGCTTGACTCTCTCGAGTTCATATGATTGGAAAATCAAACAAAATGCTGAACTCGAGAGGGTTGGACATGAAACTTTGGTTAATCAATAATTTGCATGAAAGTAAACAAACACATAAAAAAAAACCAACAAAAAACCCCACAAAAATCCATAACAAAATGGCAGTGCCATTAGACAGGCCCAATTGTACATCTAATGAAAGAAAAAAAAAAAAAAAACAGAAAAAAACCCAACTCTTCTTCACAGCCGTTTACTGCTTTCACTTTAGTTCGACAGGTAAATTTTGCCGGACGCTAGTTCATAACAGATGGTGAGTCACGGCCTGTGCCGAAAGGGCGACTGAGCAATTTTTCCTATTTTGATGATTTTTTTCTCAAATTCAAAGTAGCGTAGAAAAGATGCTATTAGATGTTGCAATAAGATATTTTAGAGTCATAACTAGTGATTTACATACTTTTATTTGATATAATTTTAGTAGATCATTTGGGATTAGATTTTATAGGAAATAACCATAAAAATCGGTCAGAAATTTTAATTACTTCAAACGATATAATCAAAAATTACATAGTTATCTGAGTTTATACAAATAAATGAGAAATACTGCAATGATTATCAATATTCACAGAGTAGAAATATATAATCAAAGTCGTTTTGTAATGAAGCATTGTTGAGATATCCGCTCACCTGTGCAGCAATATCCTTTTTTGACAGCAATAAAAAAAATGCATGATCACCGAATTGTAGGGGTTTGTTGATCAAATGATCAAAACGAACTGTTTTTAGTAATGGCAATTGACAATTCTTAGGAAAAGATATGTAATATGCATTCCTTTGACGTTTGTATAGATCTAAACTATATAATAATAATAATAATAATAATAATAATAATAATAATAATAATAATAATAATAGTAATAGTAATAATAATAATAATAATAGTAATGATGATGACGATAATAATTACAATAATAATAAGGTAATAATAATAATAATAATAATAATAATAATAATAAAATAATAATAATAATAATAATAATAATAATAATAATATAATAATAATAATAATGATGATGATGATGATGATGATGATGATGATGATGATGATGATGATGAGATGACGATGATGATGATCATTTTCATGAAAATAATATAGTGTCTATCACCTAAACGCCTGCTAATTTTGGAAAAACGCAATAATTTCTCTTTAAAATAGCTTTTGAAATGCCCGTTTAAAAAAACATTGGAATTCGCCTTTATATGTCCACTCTGACAGAAAGGAAATTTAAAAAAAAGAAAGAAAGAAAGAATAAAGAATTTTACTGAATCATTTGCGGCCAAAGAATTGACACATCGCCTCCGAGAGTTTTATTTAACTTCCCAACGTCCCAAATTACTATCATTCATTCAATATAATTTACTCCTCCCCACTCCACGCTCTCCGGCAATTTCCTTTCATGTCCCTCAAACTGTTTTCTTTCCATGGAGCGTCCAATCAGCTTTTTACAATTGCCCATTTCCAATTGGCTGCTGAATAAGGACAATTCTAATTTCAATTGTCCACCAGTCTGTCATCAGCAAAGTCAAGAAAGCTCCTCCTACTCAAATCACATATACCCACGAATATGATAGGCCTTGTAGACCAGTCACTGGTCTTTGATGTTGTATAACCATCCGCCAGCTTTGATCACATCGCTTTTGATGATGTCACTCAATATCTATCTTCTCTCAAACCCGTTGACTGTACCACGAGTCAACATAAAAGAATATCGCGATGAGGTGCGAATCGTGAAGATGGAATGACGTAACTGTGTTAAAGTTATAGGTTCAAAGTTCAATTGTCAGAGAGAACTGATGAGAGATTAAACTGAGGTTGTAAAATGAAAATTGTTTCGTGGTAAAACGTTGCATAAATTAGTTTTATGTACACCAACACACACACACACACACACTAACACACTTACTCTCTCTCTCTCTCTCTCTCTCCAGAGCTGCGAGAACAAAAAAGGACGCCGACCAGATAGCTAATACTATTTAAAATGGAAATTTGTTGAAAATGGTCTGCTTATTGAACAACCAAAGCATCGTGGATAACAGAAATGATCATTGTGAATCAGTTGAAACACGTGATATCGATGTAATACTAATACTAGTAATAATCATAAAATATCAGTGTATTTATCTTACTCTTGATCACCACTGTAATATTATTATTATTATTATTATTATTATTATTATTATTATTATTATAATATAATAATAATAATAATAATAATATAATAATAATAATAATAATAATAATAATAATAATAATAATAATAATAATAATAATAATAATAATAATAATAATAATAAGTAATATCCATTTTTTTACAATAAAAAATCGTGATAAACGCATTGAAAAGGACGGGAAGGGGGGGGGGGAGATTAATGATCAGATAATCAAAATGAACTGTTATTTTAAAATAAATTGACAATCATAGGTAAAAATAAATATATATTTATTAACATACGTAAAACCTCACGATTATTTTAAGGAACAGCTGATTGTTACATGTCACAGAAACAGAATCTAATTAATCAACCAACGTTCTGTTTTCTTTTTTTTCACCGGTGGAACTTCACTTGCTAATTCTGGAGCAGTTTATATGAAATGCTTTTTAACCACATATCTCATTTGAGCCCTTTCACAGCTTATTCGACAGAGTCCATTTGCCATTTGCATTGAGACAATGCTTGTTTTCAGTATGACCATTCATCTGAGTAAAGAAAAAAAATCATTAGTTATTATTGATATTGATGATGATGATGATGATGATGATGATAATAAGAAAATAAGAGTTATAATAATATTATTGATTGTTAGTAATAATACGATAGTGATCGCTTAGATGCCTGCTAATAATAATAACGTAATAATTTTCCTTTAAAATATAGTTCTAAATGCCCGTTATGCAAAATGGAATCCGCCTATATACCCACTCTGAAATATTTTTAGCAAAAATAAGATAGAGAATGAAGTTTACTGTAGCATTTACGGCCAAAAAATTGATTTATCACCGGTCTGCGAGAGTCTTATTTGACACCTAGACAACGCCCCAAATTACTTTCAATTCATTTCAAATTTACTCCACCTCTCCAGCAATCTCATCCCGTGACATCCAAACTGCTTTCTATCCATGGAGTGCCAATCAGATGTTTACAATTACCCATTTCCAATTGGCTGCTGAAAAAGGACAATTATAATTTCACTCGTCCACCAGCCGGTCATCGGCAAAGTCAAATAAGCCCCTCCCACTCAAATCACAATCCCCTCGAATGTTCGGCCTTGTAGCGCAGTCCACCGGGCTTTTGATGTTACACAATCATCCGCCACCTTTGATTACATCGCTTTTTAATGATGTCATAATAATCTATCTACCCTCTTTTCTCACGCCCGTTGACTGTATCAACGGGCGATGTAGAAGAATATCGAGGGAAGGTGCGAATCGTGAAGACGGAATGGCAAATCGTGTGAAAGTTATAGGTTCAAAGTTCAATGCAATAAAAATCGTTCCGTGCTAAAAATGTGCGTACATGAGTTTTATACACACACACACACACACACACACACACACACCTCTCTCCTCTCTCTCTCTCTCTCTCTCTCTCGTGTGTGTACTACTACTACTACTACTACACTACTACTACTACTACTACTACTACTACTACTACTACTACATCTAATTACTGCGCTATCATCATCAACATCATCATCATCATCACCATAAAACAACAACAACAACAACAACAACAACGTTATCATCACCATTCGACTCGTGTTCTTATGTCTCTGGAGTTTGTCTGAATACGGGACTATTTTGTTAGCCAACAAAGAATTAGACAAGGTGTGTTTACACATTCATTGTGCAGAAACCTGTCATTACAAATCGGTGAAATAAATGCTATATTAAAAGTAGATTATTACTCTTATATTTACTACCATGTGTTAGGGTAACAAAACTCAGATAACATCAATTTGAATTTTTTAAACAATAAAAAATATTTTTCAGGTTAATTTTATATAGAAAAATATACATTTTTCAAGAAAGAATAAAGTATACTCACCATTTCTTGATATCAATGAAAATAATTGCGTCTTGAAGATGAGAATGTGGCCGTTATATCCATATAAAATAGAAAAATATGGAAGAAGTGAATGGTCAGCAATTGCAGTGTAAAAATGAACGATTTTACGAAATCTATCCTATAGCCTGACTGACAATGAAATCCAAGCGGTGCATTCTACCGGCAGGGATAAATATAGGCCAGTTCTCACGTTCTGGACATCTTTTATGACGTAACCACACGGTGGTCTCCCCGTCATCGACGGTGGGTCGTTCCCATTGGGGGTGAGGCGGTAGTAAACTAAAGTGAAAGATTTATAGTGTAATAAACGGCTGTGTCTTCTTCTTCCTTTTAAGTCTGTAACTTCAGATTTTGAAGATTCCACAGACCACAGTATTTGTCTTTCATTGGAGATGTGAGACTATTCCAATGTCTAAATGTTGATGGTATGAACGAGTACAAGTGGGCGTCCACTCTTGAATGGAGAACCATAAACTTGGATGACTCCAGCATTTTCATAGCCCAATATTCACTAAACAGTCTCAAAGTACTTTACAAGGGGTCCCTCACCAATAAAACACTAAAAGGACAAGAACGACACCTTTTAGGCGATAGGACATCTCTTTTCAACATAGACAACACTGTTTATGGCCAAGTAATCATTTTACACCTGAATAGGTTGGGAGAATGTGAATAAAAGGCCTTTTCCCAAAGACTCAACTATGCACCACTGAAAAGCAGGACATGAACCCTAGGCTTTTGGATCTAAAGGTGAGTGTCATAACACAAGATCAATAGCTGCGCAAATAAGAATTGAAAATATGCCTTACCTGTACTAAACACCTCCGACACAGACCAGCCTTTACAAGAGATTTGGCGACCCATCTGGCTGCATAGGAGCCACATCTCACCACATGGGAGCCATCTTTTCCAGAGAAGGCACCCCCACCATGGGCACCCCAGCCGCCGTACGTGTCTACTATAATTTTCCTCCCTGTCAAACCAGCATCACCCTTAAACGGAACAGAAAATGAATATTCGTTGTCACTCACTGAATTTTTAAAAATGCCTATGATGATAGTTATTTTACGTACTAAATACGTTAAAAAAAAAAAAAAAGAAGAAAAAATTGAGCTTTTATGTAGCGCACTATCCATTTAACATACTCAAAGCGCTTTACAAGGTGTCCCTGGCCAACAGCAACACTTAATATTTAGGACATGACATGACATCTAAAGGCTGTTAAAATACAGTGGGAAGTGTTCAGATACAATTCTAAAAAGCGTCACTTAACCTTAGCAATATATCTACTGTATAAATGACCCATAGCTATTTTCTTTCTTTCTCTCCTTATTTTAAATATTTGAATTTGACGAATTGACTGAAAATTTACAGGTCTAAAATTGAAGCTGTGGTCTCCCTTTACCTGAGGGCCTCCAATGATGAATTTGCCAGAAGGCTGTAGATGATAGACGGTGTCGTTGTCCAGGTACTTGGCTGGGATGACGGGTTTGATGACCTTCTCCAAGAGGTCAAAGCGCAATTGGTCTAGAGTCACATGCTCGTCGTGTTGGACTGAGATGACCACTGTGTGGACTCTGATGGGAACTGTGGCTCCAAACTCTATACCGTATTCTATTGTAACCTGATGGAAGAAGGAGGACACAATTGGAAATTGGTCAAAGAAATTGGTTTCTATCACTCAGCTGTTTATTATTGCTTTGAGACTGCCAGTGTATGATAAGTTGTCACTAAAATATATCAATCTTATCTTAATATATAAATGTTTAAGGTTACATAGTTTTGTGTGTGTTGCTATGTTTTACCTGGTGGATAGATGTTGTGAGCATTTTACTTAAATACAAAGCATCGCTACTGCTTTAGTAAAAGACAAAATATTGATTACAAACTGATGTTTTTGATTTCAACCAAAACTAATATATTTACGAAGGAAAATATGGATGATTAAAATAAAAAACAACAATACTCTTAGCAATACTATACTTCAGAAGTTAGATCAACAGGCCATTGATATGACACTATAAGAGACTTGCATAAAAAATTTCATACATAGTTTCTTACAGACTAAAAGACCAGAATAAAAGCATTACTAATACTTTGCACAAATGGAAGAACTGAACAACCCAGGCGTCTGCCAGCCACAATGCAGAGCCGAAAGCGACATGCTTTACCAAATAACCCACTTATTTTACACACCCTCACCAGACCGTATAAACTCTCCCCTTATCGACTATTTTCCGGATTTACCCCAAAACGTCAAACCCATGCAACATAAAACTAGATTTTAAAAACTCTTAACACAAAAGGTTTAGCAAGTGCTATGCATAATTTTGTTTGACAAAACAAGCTCGACAACACAGCATTAAGTTCTTATAACTATAACCAAAAAAATTTCTTCAAATTTTGTAACGTACACAAGACATCTGAGTGAGAAAAATGTTGGTTGCATCGTAAAGAACGTGACCATTTCCTGTATATGCAGTTGTTAATGTTTTTACGGTGTATGCAACATATTTAGGTCATATCAGTGAAAGTAAAGAGGAAGAAAATGGGATTGTAATAAAATAAAAAAATCTAAAATTACAATTAAAGCACCTCCAAGAAACTGTAAGACAAATTGGAATTGGTTCAAATATAGGGAACAGATGTAGATTCCAAGAGCATACTGCCATCAGTGTACTTAGTTTGAGATCACCTAAATTTCTCATCCTGACACAAGCACATGTCCCTACTAAGAGGAATACACTCAAATGTTTACAAATCATATAATTATACATGTAAAACAAATACAGTGCCTAACAGAGAGGTGATTTACAATTACAAGACAAAAAAATATCATCTCCCAAAACTCTAAATATACACTTGACTGTTTCCCTCCCAACTAGGTTATCCGGCCAGGGCCAAGATAAAACCAAGTAATCTCATTCCAAGACAAAGACAGAAAGCATGTTGGAAAACAGATATAGGGGTATAGAAAATACAGTAAGTATTTCCCTGCCCACTATGGGAGGTCTGGAACCTCACCCAGCTGCAGTTGGTGAGAAGAAGGTTAAACATAGCATTCAAACCTGTGCTTTTGAATCGGGTCTAGCCCACGCTAACTCTCCACTTTTCCTCAATGTAGCCAGACGGGCATTCAGCTTGTGTGATAGAGAAATGGTGAGAGGCATGCATTCTTCTGTCTCATCCGTAGCGTATCCAAACATCAAGCCCTGTAAAATTGAGATTCATAAATCAATATGTCAACTCATTCTATTTATCTACACAAGGTGACTAATGAATGTTCGAATACTTTAGTAGACCTTCATCAGAGCAATTGTTTGTCCCGTGTCTATAGCGTAAAACATACCAAAGCAATTGCTTGATACCCTTTGGATATGACACTTGTCTAATGCAAAGTACTTTCCACCAGATCTAACAGACCCAGCTACCCAATCACTGCTGGGTGGATAGGGGGGGGGGGGGGGAGGGGAGGGGGCTGGAAAAAATCTCGACTTCACCTGGGAATGTTGGGAATGGATGTGTCCTTTTGAACAGACCCAATCACTGCTGGCTGGATAGGGAGGGTGGGGCTGGAAAAAATCTCGACTTCACCCGAGAATGTTGGGAATGGATGTGTCCTTTTACATGGGAAGCGAGTGCTCTAACAGCTGAGCTATTGGAACAACCCCTCCCCTAATTCCTTTAGAGATTACAGTATTTAGTGGTATTGGCGGATCAGTGGTGCAGTGTCTCATCTTGCAGCAAAACCAGCTATGTTGAGAGTGGCCGGTGACCGGGTGGATGACAACAATCAGTCAGAAAACTGTGGTTATGGTATATCCTAAAAGTAAAGCACATCACACGTATATCACCCAATGCGACTCAGATGTGAGTGAAGTACCTTGCTGTGTATGCCGTGGAAAATATTGTAAAAGTACTTGTACAAAAAAAAATGCATGACAGACAATTAGTACTGTAAGAAATGAAAATTTCGTGGGTTCCATGTTGGGGGAAAACAACATCGTAAATCTCTGGAAATTCACTCTACAAATGTTCATATCAGAGGGCAGCGTGGCTCAGCGGTACTGTCTCTGCTTCGTACCCGAAAAGTACAGAGTTCGAACAACCGCCGCTGTGCTGTGGTGCCTTGAGCAAGTCACCTTGCCCTAGCTCAATTTGCGGCACTGCACTGTGGCTGATGTCTGGGTTATTCCAGTCTTCCCTTGGAATAGACCCTAGAGACAAATTTCCCCCATGGGATGAATAAAGGGAATTTTATTTTATTTATTTATTTCTTTAATCTTAAATTATTTTAAACATTTTTTAAAAATTAGAAGGCAAACAGACAAACTGAAAGAATTTTTAATTCAGAAAAGTGAGTGGAGCAGGCACTTATGTTGGTAACAACAAGATATGAAGTGAGTAGAAAAGTGCCAGAAGACAATAGAGAATAAAAATTTTTTTTCGCGGCGGTGGTGGGGTTTGAACCTGCGACCTTATTGGTACGACAACTCCGCCTGGCAGGTGAGAGCGTGGCTCTACCGTGTGAGCTATCCACGAACACAAAAATATTCGTTTCAAACCCAAAGTCATTTCTAGATCCCTCTCTCACCCACTTCTTGAGATCGCCGATTCGTTCGCCACCATCGCGAAGTAATTTTGACCAGCAGTTAAGCTTAATAGCCAATATTCTCATCACAAACATATAACATAGAAACGATTGAGACATTGAGTATGCTCCGGTGTATGGGGTGAATTTTTAATTCAGAAAAGTGAGTGGAGCAGGCACTTATGTTGGTAACAACAAGATATGAAGTGAGTAGAAAAGTGCCAGAAGACAATAGAGAATAAAAATTTTTTTTCGCGGCGGTGGTGGGGTTTGAACCTGCGACCTTATTGGTACGACAACTCCGCCTGGCAGGTGAGAGCGTGGCTCTACCGTGTGAGCTATCCACGAACACAAAAATATTCGTTTCAAACCCAAAGTCATTTCTAGATCCCTCTCTCACCCACTTCTTGAGATCGCCGATTCGTTCGCCACCATCGCGAAGTAATTTTGACCAGCAGTTAAGCTTAATAGCCAATATTCTCATCACAAACATATAACATAGAAACGATTGAGACATTGAGTATGCTCCGGTGTATGGGGTGAATTTTTAATTCAGAAAAGTGAGTGGAGCAGGCACTTATGTTGGTAACAACAAGATATGAAGTGAGTAGAAAAGTGCCAGAAGACAATAGAGAATAAAAAATTTTTTTCGCGGCGGTGGTGGGGTTTGAACCTGCGACGTTATTGGTACGACAACTCCGCCTGGCAGGTGAGAGCGTGGCTCTACCGTGTGAGCTATCCACGAACACAAAAATATTCGTTTCAAACCCAAAGTCATTTCTAGATCCCTCTCTCACCCACTTCTTGAGATCGCCGATTCGTTCGCCACCATCGCGAAGTAATTTTGACCAGCAGTTAAGCTTAATAGCCAATATTCTCATCACAAACATATAACATAGAAACGATTGAGACATTGAGTATGCTCCGGTGTATGGGGTGAATTTTTAATTCAGAAAAGTGAGTGGAGCAGGCACTTATGTTGGTAACAACAAGATATGAAGTGAGTAGAAAAGTGCCAGAAGACAATAGAGAATAAAAATTTTTTTTTTCGTGGCGGTGGTGGGGTTTGAACCTGCGACCTTATTGGTACGACAACTCCGCCTGGCAGGTGAGAGCGTGGCTCTACCGTGTGAGCTATCCACGAACACAAAAATATTCGTTTCAAACCCAAAGTCATTTCTAGATCCCTCTCTCACCCACTTCTTGAGATCGCCGATTCGTTCGCCACCATCGCGAAGTAATTTTGACCAGCAGTTAAGCTTAATAGCCAATATTCTCATCACAAACATATAACATAGAAACGATTGAGACATTGAGTATGCTCCGGTGTATGGGGTGAATTTTTAATTCAGAAAAGTGAGTGGAGCAGGCACTTATGTTGGTAACAACAAGATATGAAGATATCTTGTTGTAAACTGAAAGAATGCAGTCTGGGATTCTCTGCACTGTAAATTTACGAATATTTCTAAACAGCAACTCATGTGTAAGTTTCTGTTTCAAGATTCATACATTCAACATTGACAGTAATGCTTAATCTGACTGAGACAGATGATTTTTCATGGTTTAATATATAGGGTGTCCCTCAAAAATGTATACCCTATACACATTTTAAATTATTCTAAACCAGGTGTTTATTATTATTTCTATAATTTTAGACAAGTGTAAGAGTTTACAAACATTATTCTATCGTTTTCTCACCACCTGTATGGTTCTCAAACTGGTGTATTTTTTGGTACAGAAACTATCGGTAATACAAAGCAACGGAAAAGCATGACATATCCGTTTAGAACTCCTTTGATTTCTACGTACATTCGCATTCTATAACTGCTCTAATTCGGCAATTGTTGTAGATTTCATTGGGTAGACTTCGTTCTTTAGGTACCCACTTATAAAAGTCCAGAGGTATGAGAACTGGTGAACGTAAAGGGTATTTAAGAAACCACCTGTTTGGCTAGATCTCAACAAGTAAGGATCTTACTTTGCCCTTCCTTGCTGTAAATAAAAAAATCATCTTCTTTCACTAATCTTTGGTATAACAGGCTATTGCAGTAAGTCCAAGTAAATTTGATGGATCAGACACAGTAGCATTAAAAAAGAAGGGTTCACTTAATGTTTATGACAATAATTTATCAGCTGTTAAAAGGTGTATACATTTCTTTAACACAATGTATTCGTATGGAAACATGAATTTCCCTCAATGTAATTTTCTCCATTTCCCCACCTGGTCAACAGCAGGGATACTCTCGTCCTGGCAATTCAAATTTGACTCCACCTCGTGATGATCAAAGGCAGTCAGAATGTTACAAGTCTTGTAATCAAAACCTGTTATTGAAAGATACATAAACACAAACTGTAAGAATGAGAGTAAAAAACAAAAGAAAACAAAACATTGTTATTATTTTAAACTGCAAGATATGGTCTTGAAAAGAACCAAAAGAAGGAACCCAAAATAAAAAGAATAAAGTGACTATTTCTCTGAATGCTTGGTGAAATAAACTTGAACTCTATATCTCCGAACAGTTTCCAGTTTCCGTTCTCGAGATTTTTTTGGTTAGGTACCTATTTGCGAGAGTTTGTCGCCATCCTTCATCATTCTGCAACTTCTACAAGGATTTTTGTATTGGACAACTGACAACTTGCAATCTCGCTTCTGTCTTTTCTTAACAACAATAAAAACAAATAAACAGACAAGAAATAAAAAAGAAGCAAAATCTCGCATCCTCAACAAAAAGATATTCGGATTGGAGTCTGTATAACCATAACCTTATTTTACAGAGTATTCAGGTAAGTAGAGTTCAGCATTATTTGCTGAGCATTTGGAGAAATAGAGTTTCAAGTTTATTTCTTGAGCGTTTGGAACACAGAGTTTGGAAAAATAATATAAGTCAAGTTTATTTCCTGAGCGTTCGGAGAAATAGAGGTAGCAGCAGCTTCTTATGGTTCACACTATTATGTTATGACGATCGACCCAATCAGCAAAGTCCGGTCCGCATTCGTGCACCGTCGCGAACCCGCCCGGTAGCATCGTCACAACACACCTTTCGACTAGATGCTCTGCCGTTTCGGGTTCTTGCCCACAGCGTGGACATAAAGGACAGGAAGTTAGACCCCACTGATGTAACGCACCGGCCGTTAGGCAGCTCCTCGACCGAAGCCGATTCGCAGCTACCCAGTGTCTCCTCTTACTGGTATCAAAGCCTGGCAACTTCTCACCAAGCTTAGAGGAGTGTAGGTCCCCGCCCCCACGAGGGATTGAATTCGTCCAAACCGACTTCCATCTCGTATGTGCAGCTCTGTCCGTAGTCAGGGATTCTGCGTACAAGGGTTGCCGGGACTTATTTCGGCTCGAAACGGGGGCACCGTTCATTATGCGCATGAGAGGGGTATCCCCATTCCCTCTCTCTTTGATCTTACTCAGCCAGTTTCCCGTAATGGTCTCCCTCCGGACATCGGGGGGCTGGATCGCTGCCATTACCGGGCCCCATTCTCTAGGGGTTGTTGCTAGCGTTCCCGACACTATGTGCATCGACTTGCGAAGTTTTACATCCACCTTCTCAACGTTTCTGCTTCTACCCCACACTGGAGCGCAATACTCCGCGGTGGAATAGCATAGTGCCAGGGCGGATGTTCTCAGGAGCGCTTGGCTAGCGCCCCAAGTCGATCCCGCCAGCTTCCTCAGAAGACTATTCCGCTTCTCTATCTTCCGGGCAACCCCTTCGAGATGAACCCGATAGGTAAGGCTGCGATCCAGCGTCACCCCTAAGTATTTTGGACGCGGCTCATATGGGAGTGGCTGGTCCCCGACTAGGACATTCAGTTTACGGGTGTGCCAGCCACTGCATAAATGAAATGCAGTGGCCACGGTTTTTGAAGTGTTCATCTTCAGGTACCACTTGTCAAAGTAGGATTTGAGTCTGGTGACGTCCTCGCTGAGTACGCTCTCGAGACGGGTCCACACTTTACTCTGAGTAACGAGTGCCCAGTCGTCTGCGTATCCCAGCCTCAGGGAGGAAGTGTTCGGCATATCGCTAATGTAAACGTTAAACAACATTGGCGCAAGTACCGACCCCTGAGGGACCCCATTCTTCAATTTCCTAACTTTGCTCGTGACGTCTCCCAGCGCGACGTGGAATTGCCTTTCCCCTAAGATCGAAGAGAACAACTTCAAGGTCTTTTTGCACCTTATGATTTTTGCAAGTTTGAGCATTAACCCATCGCACCAGACCGTATCGTACGCCGCTGATAGGTCTATAAACACAGCACCTGTTTGCTGTTTTCTCTCGAACCCGTGCTCAATATGCTCTGTAAGGGCAATGACCTGCTCCGTGGTGCACCTCCCTTCCCTGAAGCCTGCCTGCTCAGGTGGCAGGGCAGCGTCTAGGACCGGCCCCCATCGGTTTAATAGAACACGCTCCAACAATTTGTAAAGACAGCTCAGCAGCGATATGGGTCTGTAACTGTCTGCCTCCTTCGCCGGCTTCCCTGGCTTCAGGATGGCAACTATCTTCGCATGCTTCCACACTTGTGGAAGCTTTCCGTTTGCAAGGATGTCAGACATTGCCTCTGCTAGCCAGGCCCGTGCCCTGGGGCCCAGATGCGTCACCATATCGGGATATACACCATCTATCCCAGCTGCTTTGCCGTTCTTCACTTCGCTAATGGCTGCACCCACTTCTCGGGGACTGAACGGGGCCGTCCAGTCCGACTCCTCCGCAGGTAGCGAGTCCAGAATCGTACGGTACGCCTTGCGGACACCGCGCTCAAAAGCCTGATTAGGGATCCGCTTGCTACGGTTCTTAATATTCTTGGCAATTGTGTCTGCCTCGCATTCCGGTGCAGCCTTCGCGAAATTCCGATCTGGGTCCAATTTCTTTATCAAACGCCAAGCGTGGCGGCTGGAGTGTGTAAAGTCGAGACTTTCCACGGTCTCCTGCCACCGTTGCTTCCTTCCCTCTGCCAGAGACTGAAGTAGTCTATCGGCTGTGTCCTGGGACTGGGTCTGCTGGTACTCTCGGTACAGCTCTTCCGACTCTGCTGTCCAGCAAGGGGTGTAGAATTTCCGTTTGCCCCGTGGAATAGAGCGTTGAGCGCTCTTAACCAGTAGCCTACTAAATCTGGTTATATTCTTGGACTTGGGAGGAATGGCAGGGCAGACCTGCTCGATATAGGAACTGAATTCCTCCCAGTCAGCCTTCCTGAAATTCCATCTGCAAAGTGGGAGAGACTGCACCCTCAGTATTGTCACCCCAGCTGTGACAAGAACCGGCCTGTGCTGGCTATGCGGAAAGTCCCCGAGGACTGTCCGCTTCACCTGCAACGGTTCACCGTTCGCGCCTTTCGTTACGAGGGTGAGGTCTGGAGTATACTCCTTCTTATGGCGGGTACCCCGGAAGGTACCCTTGGCTGTAGGATCGTACACTAGGTGTAGATCATTACAGTCCATCCATGAGCGGAGTTGTCTTCCTGCCTCGTTGCAGTCTCGGTAGCCCCATTCGTGATGGTGGCTATTAAAGTCTCCCAGACAGATGGAAGGATGGCTGACCACCGGTACCGGTGGTGTAGTCCAAGTCGCTCTAGGTGGTTTGTAAATATTATGCAAACACAGTCCACCTACTTCCACGGAAATTCGGTTCACCCCATTGCTGTCCGTTACGCTCTCAATGACCCTTACCTTCGATGGCTCTTTAGCGTAAACGCTAACCCCTCCTTTGAGCCTCGAAGTGTCCTCGCGTTGGACCACCGTATAGCCTGGGATCTGGAATCGGGAAGATAGAGGTCAAATCTATTTCCCGAGCGTTCAGAGAAAAGAGTTCAAATTTATTTTCCCGAACATTCAGAGAAATAGAGCCAGGCAAAAAAGAAAATGTGTAATGGCAAAAGATATAAATTATAGGATTTATTTCCTTAGAAAATTGCATTTGAGAGCAAAGGTACTTTAATGAGTATACATGATCAAGTATCTAAACACAAAAAATCAAATGAAGACCAATTGTTTGTTCTCTAAAAACTGAGACAAAGAATAGCTTTTTTTTTCTCATTTCCATCAATCTTACTCCATGTAGAATAAATACCTTTCACACTTCCATCATAGCCAATGTTTTTAATAGTGTCCCTGGCAATTTTCTGGAAATCCACATGAGCAGTGGTGGCGATGTCGCCCAACAGGAGTATCATCCCAGTTTTAGCCACACATTGACAAGAGACTTTAGCCAGGGGATCTTTCTGAAGAATAGCATCCAGTACTGCATCGCTAACCTGATCACAAATTTTATCTGGGGAAATGGTGACAGTGAACACACATATTAAAATTATTCTTTTGAATCTCAATTATAAAATAAATCATGGGCATCTTATCGTGGCTGTCGAAATTCCGCTGAGTTTATTGCCAGACATGTCCCCACTCTAATCTCAAAAAGTATAAACTAAAAGAATAAATAAATAAAAAGCAAGCAAACAAAAAAATTGCAGAGGGCAATCAAACGGTCAGGTAGAAAAAGCAAAACAAAACACAAAAACAAAAAATAAAAACAAATTTAAGAAATTAATGCTCAGAAACGGAACAAGGACAATCAAAAAAGAAGAAAAGAATAGACTCGCTGAAAAAAAAAACAAAAAACAGAAAGAGAGGTGGTTTTTTTTGGGTCAAATTTTAAAAATATCTTTCTCTTAAACAGGTATGAAAATACACATTAGCTAATGAATAGATGCATTTTTTTTTTATGTGTGCAATGATACATCATTATTATTGACAATCAGATCACTAAGCTGACAAGAACCCCCTGGAGACTCAGTTTACACATATAAATAAATAAATAAATAAAACTAGACTCTACTTCTGTAGACGGTTGAAAATTTGAACCCGCCCACCTTCCAATCCCAGCTTTTTATTTTTATTGACATGATTTTTTTAGGTCATTGTTAGAACTATTTTTTGTCAACCTAAAAAATTTGCGGCAATTTAAATCACCCCATTAAATCTTGCGTGAAACTCATCCGTGAAATAAACAATCCCCGGCCATCATTAATATCACCGAAATTGTGGTCAGAATGAACAAATTATAGAAACAAAAGAAGATCAATAACTAGAGTCTGAATAGCCTATCGTGGCTATTCGGACTCCAATGTGCATGCGCATACAGAGCGGAGAACGACACAATGTGGGCAGAAGGCAGAGGGTGGAACTGATAATGGTAAAGAAATAGAAAAAGAGTTCAGAAGAAATTCTGTTTTGCCCATATCACACTGACTCAGCTCATATCCCTACTTTGGACTGTAAAAGGATTGTTGTCTCACATTATCACAATGTTTATTTTTTGTCTTGATTGTATTTGTTAGAAATGATTTTCATTTATACCACAGTTGCTTTGATTGACTTTAATCTGGAGGTCCAATTGATCTATGATTTTGTCTTTCTTGTCAAATATAGTGGGTTTAGACTACCTGGTGATAGTTACTAAAATCGAATTTTGATTTGCAATAATTTTATCCATAATAAAAAAATATTTTAAAAAAATCAACAACAAAAAAACGATACTGCCACGGGAGACTATTCAGTCTGAGTCTGAATAATCTGTTGATTGCACATGCGCATTGGAATTTGAGTCCGAATCGCCATGGGAGACTATTCAGACTTGATTCCGAATAGCTGCAGCTGATCAATAAAGTTAACAGTAGGGCAGGTAGGTAGTGAAATCATTACTGGTTGGTCGACTATGAACTGATTCGCTGATTAACAAGTTTCTTGCTGGTTGAAAATAAAAGGCATAAATGCCAATTTGACATGTTCAGGTCAAAGTGTCAAAAACTGTCTGCCAATAATCTAGAGTTGGTTCGACAAGCAAATTTCTGCTTGTCGACAAAAGTCGACAAAGAAAAAATTTGTTGTCGGACCCAACGGTGTTCCATGGCCAGCTCAGTAAAAGCTGACAGGAGTGAGAACAACACCCCCTTGCCCTTTCCTGCACCACAACTGAAATGTGCGTGGTGCGTAGTTGTGTAATGTGGCCAACTACACGCGCATTTGTGAGCTATGGGGTTTTTGTTTTTTGTTTTCTTTTTTTCATTTTATTAAAAGTTTTATTGAGTAACTCGAAACTGGAAATAATTAATTAATCAAAAGGTCCACATATTTCAATAATTCATTTTAAAAAAATACTTTATTAAATGACATGAGCATTTTGAGTCAAAATAACAAACACTAGCATTAACAATTATTAATTAAGAGCAGGTGGTTGGCCGTTGGGGAAAGGGGAGAGGTGTTGGAACTTCCGTGGCTTACCTGCAATCTGGCATCACTGTGGCGGAAAATTGTGGTATTCTTGCTATAGTGATATATCTGCTCAATATTGTTACTTGCTATCTGATCTTATCAAAAATCAAATATCCTAGATAGATTAAAATTTATATGGTTTTTTTTTCTTCTTCATTTTATACTGAATTATTAATACACCAAATTTGTCGACAAATCGCATCCGTTCTTGACAGCGGTTCGACAAATCTTGTCAATAATACCATCCCTACAATAATCGACAACCTCAAAATTCACTGACTGGTTGCTGCATTAAATATGCCAATCAATAAGAATCAATATGGAATATTGAAATGTGAATTGGCTGTGACATATATGGATGACAAATGACTCAATGTTGACGAGGCACATCCAATTAAGGGTCATTAGATCAAGCTATTGAGTAGTAGTAGTAGTAGTGGTAGTCAGAGATGGGGCTGGGGACTGGAGTTATTATCTGTCACTGAGACATTGCAACTGCATCCTCCGTTTTACTTTGTTTATTTCTACTATATTGGTAACCTGAGAAAACTTTGAATCCGCCACCCCATATTCCACTTGCTTTCTATGCATTAGTTATAGACGTCTAGTCTAGTTCTTCTGAGGTTTAACTAGACTCACATTCATTGTGATTGTGACTGTGATTGTGAGTCACAGTCACAGTCACAGGACAAAGTGGTCAAAAAACTCATTTTCATTTGCCGTAATCCTTTTTAAATTTTAAAACCAACTCATTGTTTTGGGTTCCACTTTAAAAAAAAACAGGAAATAATCTGGCCTGAAACAGGACGATGGGAGGGACCTTAAAATTGTCTTACCAGGATGGCCTTCGCCAACAGATTCTGAGGTAAATAAAAATCTATAATTGCTGTCGGCAGATTTAGGACTTGATGCAGCTGATGATGATGCCTCATTCTCAACACTGCTTGGATTACTGTCGCTCATTTTCAATAGAATAATTAGAATCGATAAGAACAAAGCACTATCGGATGTATGCTATGCTAATCAACAGTAGGTTTAAAAAATAAATATAATTATTAAATTAAGAAATGAATGGAACCTTGGTTGACAGTGGTAAATAAAAGAACGAAAGTCGAGCACCGGTCACAAAGAAATCGGAAACGGAAACGTCTTCTTTTTCTTTCGAAATCGTTGACCTCTGAAAGTGAAAGTAGGTATCAGTATCAAGAGAGAGAGAGAGAGAGAGAGAGAGAGAGAGAGAGCAATGGTTCTGTCAACTTGTAAACTTCCAATTCTAGGCTGTGATAGATTAAATATGTAAGTTCACTATAGCTACAGGTATGCTATATTTTTCCTGTTCGTATTATTTTCCTCCATTCTCATTCATAATTATCGAGGAATGTGTATCTAGTCTAGTGTAAGTGTAAGTGAATGATGATCAAGACTAAAACTTCTTATTAATAAAGTTAAAGTAAAGACTAAGACTCGTCGAGACCCTATTCTAAATCTAGATAGTAATACCAATAAAACTAGAGTTAGAGGCAAATGAGTTAGGAAGGAATAGGCGCGTAGGCGGAGGGGAAGATAGTCAAGTGCTAAACAAAAACAAACGAACAGTACACAATTAGTTGATCTTTCCACGAAGGCTGTCATTATTCTCCGCCGGGCGGAAAATAGTCCTTCTTTTTATTTTCCGCCGGGCGGAGAATAACAAATTTGCTTATTTTCCGCCGGGTTTTTCAAGTTGATCTTTGAGACTTAGCGGACTCCCATATTCTGACCTTCGTGGTGTAGTGTAAATAATCTGGTCGTTATTTGCCCCCCCCCCCCCCCCCCTCCCTCGTTATTATTAGGGAATCAGTGGGTGATAGCGGTGGCGGTAGACGGTAGGAAATCAGTGGGTGATAGCGGTGGCGGTAGACGGTAGAGAATCAGTGGGTAATTAATTAGTAGATTTGAGACACACTTCAAGTTCAAGCTTGCCGGACTAAAATATTGGAGAATGAAGGGAGTTGACTTAACTTTGCTCTTTCTCACTGCTAGTTGTGTGATTAGTTCTCACTAGTGTTGCTCAATCAGACTACAAACGTTTGTGGGGAAGATTTTATGTCACTGATTATTGTGATAAGTTTATGTTGTTGTTGTTGTAAGTGTTTTGTTATGGTATGACTGTCGTGTCTCGATCAGGCTGTTGTGAGTAATCTTCATGTTGTGTTTGTTCACTGTCTCCCGCGTAAACGTGACGTCATCGTGTCTATCCTATAAAAGCTTGTGACACCCTTCATTCTTTTCTCTTCGACACCAAGCCTAATTCTATATCTACTATTTTGCCTATCGTTTGTATCTGACAGATCCGATCCGCCATACTATGTTTTAGAATTAGACTGTACTGGGACGATTCCCGATGTGCTTTTAGAGCATTTTTAACCGCCCATATATGTCCTCTACATATATGGAGAACGCCCACTTCGGTGGAGACTTTTTCTGAACTTTTTCCTTATTTTACATATCGTGAACGAGATTGGGAAATCCGTTCACGACACGTTAAAAAAGGTTACACCTCGTCTGTACTGTGATGGGAACAAATAACCACTATGTGTCTATAGCGCTGGTGGTAGGGCCTCAGTGGGTACTCTACTGTGTGTCAAATACCCCCCCCCTCCCCATCATGGTAAGGATGCAGTGGCCTTTAGTAATAGAGCAGGCGGTAGGGACTCAGTGGCTAATATTATTGATAGGATGGTGGCTAATAGAACTGGTGGTAGTAGAGACTCATTGGCTAATACTAATAGAGCTGATGGTAAGGTCTCAGTGGACAATAGAGCTGGTAACAGGGACTCAGTGGCGAATAGGGCTGGTGGTAAGGACTCAGTCGCTAATAGAGCTGGTAGTAGGGACTCAGTGGACAATAGGGCTGGTGGTAGTGGTAGGGACTCAGTGGCTAATAGAGCTGGCGGTAGTGACTCAGTGGCTAATAGTAATAGTAATAGAGCTGATGGTAAGGACTCAATGGCTAATAGGGCTGGAGGTAGGTAAATAACTAAGTATTTGTTGCAATTCAATATTCTTTATTGATCAACAATACAGAAACAGGCTTAACTTAATATAGTACCTGTAAATAAACCCAAATATAATAGAACAGTTAGAATATCCTCAAGTAGGGACTCATTGGCTAATAATAGAGCTGATGATAAGGATCCAGTGGCTAATAGGGCTGGCTGTAGGGGCTCAGTGGACAATACCTGTGGTGGGGACCAGTCGCAGTGACTAATACTGTAATGGCAGTTTTTTCTTTTGCATCGCTTGCGGCCGCGTTGCTGGCCGCAAAAAAAAAAACAAAAAAAACATGGCAAAAAAAAATCCCTGATTTGCATTGCGGCCGCAAACTTTGCAATGTTTTGCACAAAAAAAAAAAACTAAAATAAAATAAATAAATAAATTTTAAAATATTTAGTGGGGACCAGTGATGACAATCTGGGATTTTAGGATTTCTTCATAAATGTTCCGTTGTTTTTGTCAAGTCAAACATTTTCCGCTAAGTGGTAGTTCAGGGGGGGAAAAACAATATGCCTTCTATCATTTTTGACACCTCTGCCCAGTTGCATGAATTTTGGCGACACTCCCTTATATATGACGTTAGTCTAGACACACTGGCGTCAAATGTAAAAAGTAGCAGAAGACACGTGGTGGCCATAGATGAGAAGATGATCGAAATCGAAAGGGAAAGGGATGGAGCAAATGGGTGTAAATATTTGTGTACTTTTTAGCTGTAGCATGATAGTACATTTGACGATTTTATAAGTTTTATAAGCGTCTTTTAAAAATTTTTCTTCTTTTTAATTTTGTTTTTGTTTGATTGTTCTGAATTTGTTAATAGAATTCATTACAACTTGTGTCTAATTATAACACAATTTAAAAAATAAAATAAAAAATCAATTCACTAAGTATTCTTGCATTCTCTCTCTCTCTTTCTCATGTCTATATTTGTCTCTCAGCCACCCTTCCTCTATCTTCATTTTGTGTTTATAGATATTTGGTAATAGAGAGATAATATGTACATAATAGTAAGTTAGGCTGATCGATTTAAGAAATGATTGTTTAAATTTAAAGGCTAATTTAAATTTGCTCTGTAGATGGAATATGTTTTGCAATTGATTAAAGATTCTTATATCATCACAAGGTTGCAATAATACAGACACAAGTCGGGTTTGTTATGTAAAAACAATACCTCCTTGTTTTTGGCCAAAAATTTCCGCAATTTTTTTCATTAATGTTCCATTGTTATTGTCATGTCAAACCTTTTCTGCTAAGTGGTAGTTCATGAAAAAAAAATATGCCTTCTATCATTTTTTGACACCTCTATTCAGTTGCATGAATTTTGGTGACACTCCTTTATTTATGACGTTAGTCTAGACACACTGGCGCCAAATGTCGAGAGTAGCACAAGACACATGGTGGCCATGAATGAGAAGATGATCGAAAGGGAAGGGATGGAGCAAATGGGTGTAAATATTTATGTACCTTTTAGCTGTAGCATGATAGTACATTTGGCGGTTTTATAAGCCTGTCCTTTTTTTTTTTTCTTCCTTTTTCATTATTTTGTTTGATTGTTCTGAATTTGTTAATAGTATTCATTCAATACAACTTGTGCCTAATTATAAAACAATTTTTTAAAAATAAATTCATCAATTCTCCCTCTCTCTTTCATATCCATATTTAAATGTCTTCAATGACACAGACAATATAGGCTAAAATGAGACCAACCCCACCCACCCCACAAAAAAAATAATTTCCGACACTGATGCACCGAAAACCAACGAAATCTTCCAAATTTACACACAATGTTCCCTACAAGAGCTACATCACGATGGAAAGGCTTAGCAAGTCTTGAAAAATATATTTAAAGAATTGTTTTTCGATTACGATTGAAAATTTGGCATGGAATGACAAGAAAAAATCCAATTTAAAAATTCATAAAACTACTAAATTTTAGTTTAGCCCAAAACCAAATCCATCATGATGCAATACCCATCATACGAAAGATTCTGACCAAATTTGGTATACAATCTGATGGGAAACAATCCAGCTATGAATGTCAGAAAATCTGAAAATGATATTTTGAGAAAAAAACAAAATGTCTTTATTAATTTGATAAACAAGCTAATTTTGCAGACAACGTCCATCAAAATTTCAAAGTATAATCAATATGGAACAAGAGAATAGTCAAATTTTGTAAATTGATCAATTTCTGAAAAAAAAAAAATTGTCTAGAAAGAAATGCTGTACAATATTTTTTTTATTTCGGCTGAAATTGTGGTGCGGATCGACAGGAAAAAAATTAATTTTTAAAATTCAAAAAACGTCTAAATTTTAATTTACCCCAAAATGTTTCCATCATGATGCAAAACACATCATAAAAAAGATTCTGAATAAATTTGAAAATAATCTAAAGGAAAATGACATATATGGTTCTTAGAAAATCAGAAAATGACACAAAACGGAAATTTGAGAAAACACTTATTTGACATAAGCTGATCCATAAAATTTTCAAAATAATGACTATCATAGGACAAGAAAACACGAAAATTGTGTAGATTGATTTGTCTAAAAAATGTATAAATGATTCGCTAACCCATTCCCTAAGAAAATAAATGCTGAAAAATTTAAACATTATTGTGGTCAAATATGATTTATATCTTACGAATTCATCACTGTAATCACAAAAACTAATATGATATGACGCACTACCCTCATGTTTTTATTGTTTAAAATGCTGCTTGTGAGATAAGTATCTAATCAATTTGAACTACAAAGTCAAATCTATTTGAGACAAAAAAAAACCCAGGTAAATGGCGAAAATAGATTTAGCTCCAAATCAAACGCAATTTGCTTTCGCAAACTCCCAGAAAATTATTTTTCTTTCGGCTCAATACAGGAAAATTCAACACCACTTGTTTGCAACCACTTTGTCTGATGTTCCACAAAGATGGTTGATCTTGCTCTGGTTTGAAAAATGGAAATAGAAAAGAGGCATTTCGTTAGCAATTTTTGGAAAGGTCTATATAATCAAAATCATTGTCATAAATTGAATTTGTCAAAGACATACCAATTTATTTTAAATGGCCATCATTTTCACCATCACCAACACAGTTGAAATTTCATTGGCTTTACCATACAGGACAAAACTCTTGACAACAAACTATCATTTAGATTAACGAGCATTTATACTTGAGCATGCAAATCTCGAAATCACGGAAATCTCAAACTTGGTACAATTCCCAGTTTTAATCCCTTTATTTCGTTCATATAGTGGACACTCCCTTGCGATCTGTTGAATTTTTTCCCCCACTAATTGATTGTGTTGAACTGACAGAGAAAAGGAAATTGCAGTCTCACTATCGACTCTCTACAGAGTTCATAATAATGGGGAGTTATCATTATAATTATAATACGAATTTTATTAAGACCACCCACATTTACCTCCCTCAAATCCTGTGTAAAATACTCAAATTGGAAAACTCAAAAACACGGAAATCTCGAACAAACCGGCATGGTCCCGACTTGTTTGAAATTCCCATGCTCGAGCGTACTGTATTGATCACCAATAACAGAGATGCCAACCTAGCCTTTTGAAAACCCATATTTTCAAGACCAAAAACCTGTATTTTTGGACAAAAACCTGTATTTACTGCGCTGTGCAGAAATCGATATCAACCCGAAAAGGTCGAATCGGACTTCGTTAACTTGTACTCGAAAAAGGGCAGTGAATTACTCATAGTTAATAGCAGTAGGCTGGGCAAGATTTGCAAAATTCAGTATCGATAATGAAAGCTCTTCTGCATGAAAACACTTTTCATGTTGTGATCGTAATTAAGTGGATTTTTCACTTCAACCAAATCCCGTATTTTTCATGATAAAACCGTATGCCCGTACTTCGGAAGAAAAACCGTACAGAACACGGGAAACCTGTACTGGTTGGCATCTCTGCAATAAAAATGTAAGGCGCTATATGAAGATTTCAAAACATTACTAACCAGTTTCAAAAAGTGCATGCAGATACTCTGCTCTGCTGGCACAGATGATGGTTTGATGATTAATAAGATTGCCACAACACATCTTGAGCCAGCTATCTTTCTTGATTGTCAGGACACCAGTACCGTCAACTGGACTCTTTGATGTTAGCTGTCAATGAAAAAAAAAAAATTAAATTCACTGCAGTGAAAATGGCACATACCAATGTCATTGTTTAAGTTAATAATAATAATAATAATAATAATAAATAGATAAATAAATAAATAAATTTGTTAAAAAAGTAATGGTTAAAATGATATCGTTTTTCATTACAGTACTGTATATCTTATATCATTGTCATTATCATCATCATGAGGCATCTCAATTTCACTCCAAAGTTCTAAAAATTGTGTCACCGCTTCCACTGCTGCTGAAAACTGCCCAGTTGTTACAGTTACAATTACAATGCACACAGTTACACTTACACAGTATTAGAAGTAAAATCAACGAAGGATTAATCCATAAAGATCACATTGGAATGTAGAACACATGGCACACGTGACAGTCGGCAAGGCGTGTTGTTATTACAATACAATTACATTCTCATTCATTCATCTATCTCCTCATTCATATCGCCATCGGCATTGCTCGACATACACTTCACTGTCCTGAGTCCGAGCCTTGTTAAAAAAAAAACAAAAAGAAAAAAGTCAAATTCTTACCTCTACAGAATCCTGACGAATAAAAATGGTATCAGTCTCAGTCTGCAATTGGTTAACTGCATTTTTGCAATTGTTGATAAGATGAAAAAGTGCTTGGAAATCAAGAGTCACAATCATTGACAATCGAACAAAACAATCATGGCTTCGCGACTTCGCGGTTGGCGCCACGGTCGACCGGATGTGACCTTTGACACGACCGGGGGTCACAAGACCCTAGGATAAGCCCGGCGGAGAATAAGAAAAAAAGGTTATTTTCCGCCCGGCGGAAAATACTCACTCCCTTCCACGAAATATCAAGGCTTTGTTGGTGATAGTGATATCCACAGAGCTGCCTGTCCAAACTTCTAGTTTCCCAGGGAAAAATAGAAAAATCCACTTTAAGTACAGTTTTAGAAATAAATACTTTGCCCTTAGCACGATCCAAAAATGCTCCTAAGGCCTGAATATATTCTGAGGACCTAAACTTTCCTTTTCAACAAGATTTATTGAGTCAAAGAGGTGAATGCAGTTCTGTAGCTGGAGCCCAATATTCGTATTTCTACGAATTTGTCATGGTTCTAGGTCTGTTACTATGCTCTGGCTTCAGCTGCAATTCTGTGATTGTGACCAACTCGCCTCAAAACGATATTATGGCGGGATGATTAAGATGCTCAAAATTGAATTGATATCCACAAGGATGCCATTTACTTTTACTGGCTCAAGCCGGAAAACTGGCATTTTGAAATTTTCAGGCTGAACTTCTTGGTGAGTTGATTTTTTTGAAAGATGAAAGCATTATAGTTGTTTAAAGGCAACTGTTAAGGGGAAGCTCGATGAACATTTATCCTTTTCTATGATTTAGGGCTGATAGCATTTGATGAAGAGAAGCTTTGTACGAAATATTTTCATACATATTCCATATATTAGAAAAATTATCAGGCTTTTAAATTTTTTTTCGCAAAGGGCATCCCTGTATCTAGAATATCAGACGCATTGAGTTTATGATTAATTATTATATACTTTATTTAGGAGAATGAAACAATATTTTAGAGTGCTAAATACCAATAGTTCATATTTTTTTATCAAAATTCAATTTGACGTTTTAGCATTTGATTCACCCCAACATGATACCGTTTTGAGACGATGTGTCATGAATGAGCTTTCCTCTGTGCATAGTTGAGTCCTTGGAAAAGACTCTTTACTCACATTCTCTCACCATACTCAGGTGTAAAATGGGTACCTGGCCGTTTACAGCGTTGTCTCTGTCCGAAACAAAATTTGATATCGCCTAACAGGCTTCATGTCACATCCTACATGTTACCTGTTGCTGTTGGTCAGGGACCCCTTGTAAAGCGATTTGATAATGTTTAGTGGATATTGCTCTATATAAAGGGTCAATTTAAATGCCACGTGCCATGATTGGTTTGACGGTAAATGAATGTTGTAAGATAGCAACCCCCCCCCCCCTCCCATCACACACACACAAACAGTTTGTATGTCATATATAAATTTATCTCCCTCACCATATGAATGATATAAATAAATAATACAGTTCCCTTTTTTCATCTGCTTGCGGAAATTTGTCTTAGGGTCTATTCTGAGGGAACACTGGAATAACCCAGTTTTCATTCACTCCCTGTGCAGCGCAGTGCCGTAAATTGAACTAAGGAGAAGTGGCTTGCTGAAGGCCACATAACACTATGGATATCGAACTATAGTGGAAACCATTTATAAGAGGCCCGGTTATAACAGGGATCGGGTATAACGGGGATTTTTCAGATCCCTGTTTTTTTACCTCTCTTTGTCTCTATTAAAAATTATCGGTTATAGCATGGCCTCACTTGAACCAAATCGGCTTTAACAGGGACAATGCCTTTTCACACGAGAACAATCAAGAAGGAAAACTGCTAAATTTTAGGCCTTGTCGCACGGTGAGGAACATAGATAACACAGGACTAGATACGACAACAGGGGGATACGTCATCAAAAGTGGCTAGTGAGGGGTCGAGCGCTGCCATTTTATTTTTTATGCAACCAGGGAAGTTGTGCGATTAAATCTATATTAATTATTTTGGTTGAGCTCGATTAACCTTGATTTGTGGACGGAAAATAAAAAAAAAAGGCCAGATTTACGATGATAGACTAAATTAGATATTATATTAAACTACACTTTTACTTGTACATTTTAGGCTTGGCTCCATTGATCGGGTTTATATTCATTTTTAAAAAAATAATTTAAAATGTCCATGTTACATGTTGCTGTTTACCAGGTAAAAAAAGAAGGGAAAAAAAGTAATATCTAGATCTATACATATATTATGATTTACATTGCGCACAGTCCCTGCCGCATGCAGTTTTTTTGGCAAGGGAGGTAATCAATGTATTAGATCACTTGAAAAAGTCAATTAAGTGCTTATTTCCCTTGTATTTCTGATGTAATAGGGATCGGCTATAACAGGACTTTTGCTCTGGTCCCACCATCCCTGTTATATCAGGTTTCCACTGTCGGTATCTTTTGGGTGCGTGGCAAAGTCTATACTATCGAGCCTTACTGGCCCCCCCCCCCCCTTCCCATCAAAACGCTATGGTTGGGCAGGGTTTTCTCGAACTACGGTTTCCTACAACATTTTTGCATGTCCCGAGGAGATCGAGCAATCCATGCTGGAGTGTATTTATCAACCAGAGACTAATAATACAGAGGAAAAAGGAAAAGAAAATTTTAAAAAAGAATTGCTCACATGCTATAACTCAGGTTCAGGTACTTTTAATGTACTAAAATTCGGATTTTGTCTGCAATTTTCTTTACATCTTCTTTCTATATTTTATGTGTATTTTTTTCTTTTTGCAGATATTTGGAACTGGCTGGCAAGTGTGAATAAAATTTAGCCCCTCATCATGTCTACCATTTGTTTAGGGAAGACAGTGAGCAATATTCACAGGACTTGCAATGTGAAATGTTTCCCAAGAGTGATGACTTACTGCTTGAATGATACAACTACAGACAATAGAGAAAGATACAATGGACTGTTTGTTCACAGAACATCTCAGCTGTATTATCATAGATTGTTTTCAAGTAAACACGTAAAAGAAATAAGAAAACAAGACATAGAGAAACCTGCCTATCTTGAACTGTATCTTTTAGAAAAGATTCGTTTTATTCGACTGCTGGGACGTTTTTCAAAGTATTCTTGTCTTTCTCTGATACTCGGAGCCCCTTTATGCATTTTGTCAACGTCATTAAACGCCATGCCCTTGGAAACATCCAAATTTATTATTTCAAATTTAGGATTCTACAGTGCGATTTTCTGTGGACAAAGTTTTATCTTTTCATCCAGGATTATTGGGAAGATAATGGTCAGCGAAGATGAACAAACGATCAAACTTTCTCACGTGTCTCTATTCGGTAATCGGAAAGATGTTTATGTAAAACCATCGGATATTGTGCCTTTACAGGATGTCCAGTCGGCATTCTCAAATAAAAAGATGGTCATGGTTAACTTGAAGAACTCCAAACGTTTTATATTTTTACCAGGATTGGGAACTGCCTTTACAAACTTTGAAGCCATTGAGATGATTTTTAGTGGTAGTAACAACGTGAGAGAAGATAAGGAATAAACACGGTTGTCTGTATTAAAGGTGCTTGAAGATTTTTTGGTTTATTCTTTCCTTAAATAAGGACTAGGGTGATGTTTTCTTTTATAACGAGTGCAATGTACCTACTTGTGTGGCTAAGTGGTTGTGTGGTAGGAATGACATTCGCTTTCGGATCAGAAGACTCCGGGTTCGAGCCCTGCTCTGAGTGGCGCATAGTTGAGTCCTTGGTACAGTAATCATTACTTACATTCTCTCATTGTACTCAGGTGTAAAATGAGTACCTGGTCGTTAACAGCGTTGTCTCTGAATGAAAAAATTGTAATAACGCCTCACAGGCGTCATGTCTCATCCAATATGTTATGTGTTGCTGTTAGCCAAGGACCCTTTTTAAACGGCTTTGAGCACATTTAGAGGATATTATGTTGTGCTCAAATTTTTTTTTTTTTTACTTACTACTGAACTGTAATATTCAGGTTCAGACCCCACTATACCTCTGTTTTGTCGACTACAAAAAAGCTTTTGATAGAGTACGCCACGAAGAAATACCAAAACAACTGCACTCCATTGGCGCTGATGAGAAAGACCTCAGACTCATGCAAACATTATACTACACCCAGCAGGCATCTATCAAAATCGGAAACTCTACAGGAAATTCCATTCCTATTAAGAAAGGAGTCCGTCAAGGGTGTGTTGCCTCACCAGATCTGTTTAATCTATACCAAGAAACAATCATGAGGGGCATAAATAATATGGAGGGAATAAAAGTGGGAGGTCACAACATAAATAATATAAGATACGCAGACGATACGGTACTCATTGCAACATCAGAAATCCAACTTCAAAAGATTGTTGACAAAGTGGTAGTAGATAGTGAAGCCAAGGGAATGGAAGTGAATATCACCAAAACGGAATGCATGGTAATACAGAAAAACCCCGAAAACAACAACACCTGCAATATAACGATTCACGGCGAGCAACTTACCAACGTAGAAAGTTTTAAATACCTAGGTTCAATAGTGACAACAGATGGAAGATGTAACCGAGACATACGAGCAAGAATAACTCAAGCCAAACAGGCCTTCATGGACCTGGGAAACATTTGAAAAACAAACAGATGTCGTTCGGGATTAGATTCCGAGTCTTGAAGTGCTACGTGTGGCCAATCTTGTTATACGGATGCGAAAGCTGGACTACAAATGCAGAAACACAAAAGAACATTGAAGCTTTTGAAATGTGGTGCTTGAGAAGGATGCAGAGAATATCGTATACTGCACACAAAACGAACGAAGAAGTGCTAAAACAAACATACCAACAAAGGAAACTAATGCCCTTAATAGTGGATCGACAACTATCCTTTTTCGGACACATAGTAAGGAAAGATAAGAATGAATACCTGGCAAGTTGTGGAAAAATACCTGGTAAACGCGCCCGGGGGAGACAAAGAAAAACACTCATAGACCAACTGAAGGGCTTCACCAGCCTAACAATCCAAGAGCTGTTTGAAAAGGCAAGAGACAGGGAGGAATGGAGAGAGATAATTCATGCAGTATCCGAAGCCTGGACCAGGCATGGAACCTAGAAGAAGAAGAAGAACTGTAATATGCATTGAAAAGATGCGTGATATTATTATGCACCTTTGGTTTTTGGGAGAAACCGATTTTACAATAGGGAGTGTAATAAATAGGAAAAGAAAAGCCTTAACCCCCCCCCCCCCCAAAAAAAAAAACAGAAAAAAAAACAAAAAAAAAGCAAACATATACACAAAAACAAAACTAACTGAGGCTTCCCTATTATTTTTATATTATTATTATTATTATTATTATTATATTATTATTATTATTATTATTATTATTATTATTATTATTATTATTATTATTATTATTATTATTATTATTATTATTATATATTATTATTATTATTATTATCATCCTTCGTTAAAAAAGTAGCAGTTTAATAAGAATGTTTTCCCAGGCAGGCATTCTGTTTTACTAAAAATAGATTTTGGCGCGTAATGATCTCCTAATCACAATGATAATTCTTAATGTCAAATCGTTAGATTCAAGAATCAATCATTGAAAAAAAAAAGAATGACAAAGGTTTGATTCGAAGGTTTCAGGGTTCGAGCCCCGCTCTGATCGGTGCATACTTGAGTCCTTGGACTAGACTCTTAACTCACATCATCTCACCGCAACAAAGTCTCGTCCTATAATATATAAAGCGTTGTTTTGGGCTATGGTCCCCTTGTAAAGCGTTTTGAGCACGTTTAGTGGATATTGCTCTTTAAACTTGCTCAAGTTTTTTAAAATTTAAAATTTTTTTTTTTTAGAAATGTTGGGGGTGAGATGAGGTCGATAGGGTTTTAGAATTAAATAAGGATTATCATTTATGTTAGGTGTGTTCTGTCGATTTGTCTTTTTTTTAGTTGATTCATAGAATGCACAACATTAGTACAGTCCACTCCGGATAATCGCAACTCGGTTAATCGCAACATTTCCCAAGAAACGGAATTACATATGTAATTCTATATAAAAGTAACCACTTAATTGCAACAAACTTCGGTTAATCGCAACAAATCTTTGCCCTAAAAAAGTGGTAAATTCAAGAAATCAATCAAACAAAACATCATGATTAAATTTGATTCTGAAAGAAATTGTGAAAAATCGAGAGTGAGCGGATTTAATGCTACAAGTAGTGTGTCAACATTCTATTTGAGACAAAAGAGGGTGGGGCTTTGCAGTATGGGTTTGTGATGTCATCTGTGGCCATTAAATAAGAGACGAGGGGGCTGGGCATAGGTTTTACAACAGATGGACAATGACAGTTGTAAAGAGAGACTGAGCGATATCCTTTGTTTTGGGATTGACAACTGTGCATTGCGACACACGAGTTTGGTAAGAGCTTATTGTCTCTCATCATGGCTAATCTCTTTGACTCTCACAAATGTTGAAATAAAAAAGAGTGAAAGTTAATCCAATCTGAATAAGATGTCGACTTGCACCAAAGCTTTTTTTGCTTGTCGAAATCTATATTGGGATGCCATATAGTTTTTGTTTCAATTAAATTGCTATGTCTGTGGTGGACTAAGAACTTTGTTTACAACAACGTGTTTGAATATAATATATATGTGTAAAATGTTGCAATCGCGGACAGGAAACTCAACTTCGGTTAATTGCAACTTTGGTTAATCGCAACCTTTTCGCTGATCCCAAGGTGTTGCGATTATCCGGAGTGGACGTAGTTACTGTGATAGTTGCAGTGGTGTTATTACTGGTAGTAGTAGTAGTAGTAGTAGTAGTTGTAGTAGTAGTAGTAGTAGTAGAAGTAGTAGTAGTAGTAATAGTAGTAGTAGTAGTAGTAGTAGTAGTAGTAGTAGTGTAGTAGTAGTAGTAGTAGTAGTAGTAGTAGTAGTAGTAAGTAATAGTAGTAGTAGTAATAATAATAATAGTAGTAGTAGTAGTAGTAGTAGTAGTAGTAGTAGTAGTAGTAGTAGTAGTAGTAGTAGTAGTTGTTGTTGTTGTAATAGTAGTAGAGTAGTAGTAGTAGTTGTAGTAGTAGGAGCTGCAGAATGCATACACTCGGTTGATCGATCGCGAAGTCCCAGGTTTGAGAGTTTTTGCCAAGCTGAGAGTTATTTTAATCGACCAAAAACAGAAGGACGAGTTTTCTGACCAACAATTTAAATATCCACGCGTTTTTCGAGAGTATATTATCATTATGAAGTTCAGCTCCTTACCTAAGTAAGAAACATGATCCCATGTTTAGCCAGTCGATAACTATTACTATTATCTCCATGCAAATTCAAACCCATTGTAACGAGACAGACACCTTATCGCTGAGTGAACGATTTCTTGTAAATGTGAAAATGACAGGTGAAGGGATCGAGATTGGATAACATTATGAGAGAAAATAACAGAATGTAAACAAACAAAATATAATTCGAATCTATTTTTGAAAACTTGTACGTGACTGTACAGCCCTAATCTAAAAAACACGTTTCAACAAAATTTGGTCGTATATATACGTCTATAGGTCAAATAAAATGATCCCAACCTTGTAAAAACTCAAATCTGGGGCTTTATGGGACTGTTCGGGTTTGAGAAGATGAGAATAGATCGATATTTGGATGAGTTTTCAGACCCAATTTTTTCCCCCCGATCTACATCAATATAGGTATAGATATCTCCGAAAAAAATCTATTAAATATTATAAACTTAATGTATAAATCACGCGTCAACGTGTTTTTTGTGGGGGTTTTTTTTTTGGTGTCAAAAGGGAAAATTATATCGCGCTGAGGCTATTGATGCTAAAATACTCACAACATCCGCCAGCCTGATTAAACATACCAGCACATAAAACTGTTTAATGCTTAAAGTCTGATTGATATAATTTAGTGAGAACTAATCACTAACAGGCGATCTAAAAGAAGAGCTGAGAGACGTCAACTTCGTTCCTTCTGTTTCTATACGGCGTAGAGGCGCGTCCCTCAGGTGGCAGCGATGAGGGAGTCCTTTCTCAGAGGGTTGCACCGAATAACACAGAAAAATGAGTCATGAACCACCAAAGCCCAAAGGAGGTGACAACTCTTGACTTCAAACTTGGGTTGATTTAACTCGTTAGTCGTGGTATGCTGTGTCAATCTAGGAGATGGACAACTTCGACAACAATCCATAGGTAGACTGGACTCACCAGCGTGGAGAGGCAACTCTTATAGAAAACCTGGCCGTTCAAGTTCGGGTATTCTGCAACTAGCTAACCTTCCATGAAATAACAAAAAAATGAATAAACCTAAAAATTACAACGACGTCCAAATATCACTATTTCGCCCGGGGGCTTGGAAGCAAGACACACCATGGGAGATATATAAGACGTGCTGCAGTGAACGCCAATAGGAAGCTGTCGGACGGAAGACCGACCCTTCTTTCCCCAAAGACCACACCCCCCCCCCTAACTACTTCATCAGAATACACCTACCCATACTGAAGCATCATGGAGTACACGATCCATGAGAGATAATAGAATGTGTGTTCAAATCACAAAGGAAATGAAGAGCTATAACCACAATTTATCGGACTCTGCCTAACGAGATGGAGCATCTTTGGGGAAAAACAATTGGATACAGTAGAAACCCTCCTCTATTCAGGAAATAGAGAATATGATCCTCACAAAGCAGGTGTTGCTATGCTTTTGTCTCGTCAAGCAATGCAAAAATATAAGGCTCATGGAATGGAACTAATGTCTGACCGTACAGACACCTAGATAACCACGCCTCTCGGACAGTCGTCATAGTGTAAACAATGACAGTGATTGGTCAACATAGCGAACTACACAGGTTTTACTATCGATATCATGTGTCTAAATAAAATACTCGCCGTTCTATCGGTTGATCATTAGAATCAACACAGAAAACTATGTGAAAATTTAAACGAATATAATGTGATCGAGTAAATCGTGTGATAACTAGTCACCCATTTGGCATAAAATCAGTATGAGAGAGAGAGAGAGAGAGAGAGAGAGAGAGAGAGAGAGAGAGAGAGAGAGAGAGAGAGAGAGAGAGAGAGAAAGAGCCATAGTTAACTTAAAGCCTGACACTGACCATAAAATGACGTCAAAAGACAAGTCTTTGTCCACAAAAGAAAACAATCCGTGAGATTTATTCAATAGGTCAATCAATGGGATCACTTGTTCCCTTGAGCACCACTATCGACAACTCATTAGGCGGTACAACAACCTAGAAATAGTAGAAAATGACGTCAAACCTAGGACTTCATAATGATAGATGTCACTGCGTCAAACTATAAGCCCTCGTGGGTTCAAGCGTAGCCATCGTTAACTTATAGCATGACACTGACCAATAAATGACGTCAAAAGACAAGTCTTTGGCTACAAAAGAAAACAAATCGTGAGATGTACTCAATAGTTAAACCAATGGAATCACTTGTTTACTTGAGCTCTACTAACGACAACTCACCAGACGGTGCACAAACCTAAAAGATTACGTCAAACTACCAATCTTAGAGGGTTCTATCGTAGCCATCGTTAACTTATGGCCTGACATTGACCAAAAAATGCCAGTCTTTGGCCACAAAATAAAACAAATCGTGAGTTGTATTCAATAGTTCAACCAATGGGACCACTTGTTTCCATGAGCACTACTAACATTGGGCGGTGCAAAAACCAAATAATGACGTCAAAATGCCAGTTATATAATTCCTTATCTGGTTATAAAGAACTACCGCACTCTATCTGTGTCATCAGTTCACAATAGTTTGTTGTTTAAGAGGGGACATGAATACAGGCCCCGAATTACAGACCTTATTGTTTGGATAAAACTGACTGAGAACAAACAGCTTATCACTGTCGTGCTATGAAAAAAAGACATTACCAACATTTTGGCAAGAAATCACAGGTTTGAGAGTTTTTGCTAAGATGAAGGTAATATTTTTCAATCGATAATTGAAGGGGAGGGACGGATTTTCTGGGCAAATTTTTAAAAACGTGTTTTTTCAGAGTACGGCAGTTCAAGGGGTGGAGCTTGAAGCCTTTTTTTTTAAAATCTCTATATAAGGAACGCTTCTTCTTTTTTATTCATTCTCCTTCAGGGACCGAAGAAATAACATCAACTTTCTCAACGTATTGGTGAGTAACTAATAGTCAGTTTTAAACTATTAAATATAGGCTCATCTCTTCGCCTGTTCCCAATCATTTGTACTGTCTTACTAACTTATTTACTAGCTCAATGACTTAATCAGGTCGTAAACCCTATGGGAATTTAAGTTATAATAAATTGATATCCGCCACTTCATCCAGTACCATGCAATTATTGTTACTCTTTCCAACGGATGTATGTGAATATTTACTCTCACATACAATCATTGTCAACTCGTTCCAACAAATTTATGTGAATATTTACTCTCACATACAATCATTGTCAACTCTTTCCAACAAATTTATGTGAATATTTACTCTCACATACAATCATTGTCAACTCTTTCCAACAAATTTATGTGAATATTTACTCTAACATACAATCATTGTCAACTCTTTCCAACAAATATATGTAATTTACTCTAGCATACAATCATTGTTACTGTAACCAAATAAATGATTAAATGACCGACATCTTGGCAAAAACTCTGAAAATTGGAACATAAGGAGAACTTCACGAAGTCTCATGTTTCAGAGATTTTGCCAAGATGAGGATAATTTAAACCGATTGATATTTAAAAGACGAGTCTGGCCAAATGTTTAAAACACAATAGTCTTCAACAGTCGTAACGTCACTTCCTTCCTAATGACGCATGGTAACTTAGTAACACTGGCTCTAAACTATCGGAACAATGGCGGACGCCGTATGAAATATTTCTCCGGCGAGCTTAAACGCGTATCCAGAGGGAAAAACCCCATCAATTTGATCATGTTTTGACTTTTACACATTCTGATCACAAGGCATATGAAAAGTTCTAGCCAGCATGAAGAATAAAAAGTAATGATTTTCTTTGTTTAGAACCAAGATGGCTGCCGTTGCCGGGCGCGTGACATCAGACTACTGAATCCAATTATCTTTCCAGAGTAAATAGTTTTAATCGTCGGGGGGACATGCGAGATGCAGACTTCACAACCTTATGCCATTCTCCACGGTCTCTGGTCTTTTCTATAAGGCTATTATATACATACTTCTATAAAACAAAGATATAACCAATATACTTATTCTGATTAAAAGTTCACAGTGATGTGTTGCAAAGAATGAAAAATAATAAGGAATGCACCCAAGATTAAGATTACCCGCCGTGAAATGACTGACTTTACGGTTCGGTAACTCGCTGAGACATCATTTAACTGGTGCATCACTGTGAACTTTTCATCAAAATAAGTTTATTGGTTATATTCTTATTAGTGCCGCGCTGAGGACCGGTCCCACGGTCTTTTAGCTGTGAACCGGGGATCGGTCCCATAGTGAAGACCGGCGGCGGTCCTCACTTCTTATCACCTTTCAACTAGAGCCGCGCTGAAGACCGGTCTGATCACCTTCGGTCTCGCGCCATAGCCTACTACTTCCCCAGCGATTCGTTGCCTTCGGTTGCCTATCTTCCACCAATCACCACCCATCCCACTTAATTAATCGCACCCACCCCCCTTTGCCATACACTAAACGACACAGACGACCATACAGGCAGACGACCACCAACCTTCACTCCGCAAACCGCCCTTTCGTGTGTGAGATGGGGGGAACAGGAGGCGCACGCCTTGGACGATTCCATTATACGGGGTAAATTTCAAAATTTACTACACCATAATGATCGCAATGACAATGATCTATGGTGAAGACATGACCCCTCTTCTCTAATGGGTTATTGTTTGAAATGTATGTGACTACTAAAGATGTGTGTGTTTGTGTGTGTGTGTGTGTGTGTGTGTGTGTGTCGAACCTAGCAAGTAGCAAATCCGATTTTTTGTTTTCTTTTGTCCATCTCTTGTCACCACTCCTTTCTATCGCAGTGTTGTCATTTAAAATAATACAATAATATTCAAATTTCGTTTGGTGTTTTTACTAATCAAATAATATGAGTTTCATTAGTTTCTTCCTTCCAAAAAAAAAAACAGTTATAATGTCTGAATTTTAAAAAAGTCCAATAGAATATTTGGGGACCCCGATAGCTCAGTTGATAGAGCACTCTCTTTATACGCAAAGGGCCAGAGATCGATCCCGGGTGCAGTCGAGTTTTTTCTGAATCCCTGTCTACTCAGCAATGAATGGGTAGCTGAGTTTGTTAGATCTGGCGAAAAGTCCTAGGACCGGTCCTTGCGGTCTTCATTTCCCAAGGACCGTAGGATCGTGGTCCTTAAGCTTGCCAAGGACCGCCCCGCACTAATTCTTATTTTATAAAAGTATGTATAAGAACACTTTTAAAATGATTTCTCAAATATAATTAGTGATATCTCATTAACCAACGATAGAATACCTCAGTTGATAAGAGAGACATGCGCAATGCTATGTTGACGTTCTCTCTGTAAGGGCATGTAGACAATCTCTCATCTAGAGATGGCGGTGACGGGTCGTTTTAGGTAGTTTTAAAAAATGTCATCTTTCCATGCATAAATGTTTGTGGCTGTGTCGTCTAGGTGTCTAAGAATCTTTCGTAATGAATGTTAAATTGTTTTAACACCGTTTGTGTTCTTCTGTTTAATAGATATTATTATGTTTGTGCGGCTATGTGATCTAGTGGCATGACGCTCGCTTTCGGATCGGAACAACAGCAACATGTAAAATAAAGAACGAGACATGACGCCTGTTCGGCGATAGTACAATGTTTTTTTTTTCAGTCAAAGACAACGCTGTTAACGGTCAATACTCATTTTACACCTGAGTACGATCAGAGAATGTGAGTAAGAGTCTTTTCCAAGGACTCAACTATGCGACGAGCGAGGCTCGAACTCAGGACCTTTCGATCCAAAAGCGAGTGTCATACCACAAGACCGCATTGCTTTGTCTAACACTGTTTCAAACACACCTTCTCAGATCTTTATCTTACATTTTATATGACAGTTTTTAATTTCTTTCTTGCTTTTGTCCGACACTGTTTCATACACACAGTTTCCAGACCTTTATCCTACACCAGTCCCTTTTCCTTAACCTGCCACTTTTTTCTTTCAATTTTATTCATTTTCAGAAAAGCTTAAAAATTCGAAAATGCAACTTCTTCTTGCTTTGGCTCTGATTGTGCCCGCTACTGTCTTTGCCACTGAACGATGTTTGATGGACCGTTTCACAGCGGACATCACAATTAATAAATTACCAGGAAAGATTACGGTTGACCTTGTCGACGATAAACTTCTGATGGAGCTACCGTTTGGTTTGTCACTTTACGCCAATGTACAAGGAGACCAAGTTATGAAGGTTGTTCACCACCATTGCACGGCAGTTCCACGTACTGTATTTAAAAAATTTCAGAAGTGTATTCCAAGCAATGCTACACTCATAACAAACTCCAAAAATGTTCAGGTAACATAAATTGAATTCTTTTTTGTTAAATAATTGTTCCCAAATTTAATATACAACAACAATATTTTACAGGAAGCCAGTGCAAACTTTCCAAAAGAGGGGTGACATGGTCGATTGTTCTTTTTCAATATGTTGTGCGGGCTGCTAAATGTTTTACACTTCGTAATTTACTATTTAAATGAGGAGCTCTAATAGATGGGAATTGCAATAATCAAGTTTAAGAAAGCATTAATTTTTTTTTGGTGACATATACGGTCAATTTTTTTTCTTCTGGCAGGCAATATTTATATAAAATGGCATGATTAGATTTTCATCGAAGATGACCCCCCCCCCCCCCCCGATTCCTAATTTGCTTAGGCAAATGTACCTACTTTAGATTCTTTTATAATGATACTTCTATTTTCTAATTCCTTTTTGTTTGGATGTTTTTAGTAGTAGTAGTAGTAGTAGTAGTAGTAGTAGTAGTAGTAGTAGTAGTAGTAGTATTAGTAGTAGTAATAGTAGTAGTAGTCAAAAGACAATATTTGCAATCGAACGCAACACATTATCATTGACGAAAACTCAAACGAAAATATAATGCCTTATCAGGAGTACCACAACAATACTTGGGTCTTAATGCTTCTTGATTTTTATAAATGGCATTGGAAACAACTGATCTCTACAAACAAGGCGTAAACTGTTCGAAGACGATATACTTCTTTTCCGTACAATAGATAGTTGCGCAGATGGGTATGAACTCCAGAAAAATCTATGGCACATGAAGTTCCATCCATCTAAATGCTATGTCATGTCAATATCGAACAAGAAAGAGCCTTATACTTATACTCACAATAACACAATGCATGATCATCTCTTGCAACACGTTGACTCCATAAAATACCTCAGAGTCCATCTCAATAAGAAAGTAAAGAGGCAAACCCATATAGAACATATCACAACAAAGGATGCTGGTGTTTCTCAAAAGGAACCTAAGCCAATGCCCACGAAGAATTAAAGCCCAGCCGTACACAGCATTTATCAGGCCAATGTATAAGAATATGCCAGCGTTATGTGGGACTCCTGCACTAAAAGGACATAGACAAGATTGAAAAAGTACAATGAGCATCTGTAAGATTTGCAACTGGATGCAAATCCAGAGACCCCGGCTGTGTCACGTCCTCCCTCCAGTCACTTGGATGCAAACCATTAAAAAATCGGCGCAAGGCATCCCGTACCTTACACAAAACTATCAATGACCCAAACTCACACAGCATCCCCCCAAACTACATAAAAAGCAAACTAAATAGGTAAGCTACACGTAGATACAAAGCATCACGATAAAAACAACCATTTACAAGAACATACACAAACATAGCCGTTTCCCCACGAACAATAAATGACTGTAATATCCTACACCGGACACAACGCATGTTGAATGCTTGGAAACTTTCAAAAGAATTTTGAATGCACTTGCTCGTCAAATTAGTCTGTGACTCTTTTGATTGTACTGTAACCGAACATTTGCATTGGTGAACCCGTGGGGCCTTTTGCAAATACAAGCCATTGAAGATTGAAGATAGTAATAGTTGTAGTAGTAATAACAGCAGCAGCAGCAGCAGCAGCAGCAGCAGTAGTAGTAGTAGTAGTAGTAGTAGTAGTAGTAGTAGTAGTAGTAGTAGTAGTAGTAGTAGAAGTAGTAGTTGTAATGGTATTATTATTATTATTATTATTATTATTATTATTATTATTATTATTATTATTATTATTATTATTATTATTATTATTATTATTATTAATACTTGAATATTATGTTATTTCTTATTCTTATTAATACTTGAATATTATGTTATTTCTTATTCTAAAGCGAATCTTTTGTTAACTGCTTTTCTTAACCCAGTTAAATCTTTGATAAAATGTCTTTTGTTTCTACCAGGACGCTGACACATACAAGTTTAAAGCTGAGGATGGCAGTATTATGACAATGACGATAAATAAAGGCTGCACAAGCAATTGTATGTTAAAGAGGTTTCAATTCACGGAACAGGAACGCCATCGTATAACATTGGTTTACTCTAATGTTACACCTACAATTGATGCCAGCAAGTTTGATCCCCATCACAACAAAATTGTGAACATTTGTAACAAAAAATAAAACTAAATGTTAATGAATATTTTGTAAGTTCGGTTAGATTGTAATGTTCTGGTTAGTACAATAGGCTAGAGTAAACAAGTGTAAGTCTTTAATCTTTTGTCATTTTTACCAGACTTTTCTTTTCAAAGATTATATCAAGTTTATTTTTGTCGCTTAAGATTGTTTATGATGGAAAAAAAAATTGTGACAATTTTGTGTAATTATTAATCCGAATAAGGAGCAAAACGATTTTATATTCCCCGTATTTAAAAGACACACAAAACAACATTCATCTCTTGATAAATAACATTACATGGCATCCAAATTAACAGCCAAACTCTGGAAAGACAAGCAATAAAAATCTTGGCAAAAACTATCATTGATATCCCAGGTTTGAGAGATTTTGCCAAGATGAGTTTCATTTAAATTAATCGATATTTGAAGGACGAATTTTCTGGTCTAATTAAAAAAAACCCCCATGTTATTCCAGAATACGATAGTTAACTGGTTAATGGAAAATATATTATTAGGCATAAAAGTGACACATAAAATAATGCATATTATGGATAATATTATATTAGGCATAAATGTTACACATAAAATAATGCATATTATGGAGATATTATATTAGGCATATATGTGACACATAAAATAGTGCATATTTTGGAAAATATTATATTAGGCATAAATGTGACATATCAAATAAAGCATATTATTATTCTACACCTTCCAGTGGCGGTTCTAGCCTATTTACAGTGGTGGGGCAAAGATGATTCGGTCATAAATATATATATATATATATATATATATATATATATATATATATATATATATATTATATATATATATATATATATATATGAGCCAAGGTCAAAAGGTGCCAATTTTTTTTCTCAAAATAAAAGTGACATAATAGTCCATTCATGTTTCTATATGTGTAGCAAAAACCCTGTACTTCATGAATCAAAGGCCCTTTAGATAACTTTAAGGTCTAACGCAGCACAATATCGTCAACAATACCTATAGGTTGCTGGTGTCACCTGTGACCGGTGACACCAAAATGAGACAAAAAACTCAATAACCAAATGATTTTTGTTGAGTATCAAACTTTATTTAGTAAGTTATAGACAAAAAGACACAATCAACAACAATCATAGTACAATAATATTACCAACTATTGGAGAAAATGTTGCTTTTTGGTGTCATCGGTCACAAGCAACATAGAATGCAAATATATTATTTCATAAAAATGTTTGTACATTAACAACAACAACAATATTGCATATGCTTATTACCAGCAATGTTCAGAAACTTTTGGAATAAAATGTTGGGAAATAATGTGACCAAAGCATATCTTATTTAGCGACATTGTGTCACTTGTGACATTAGACCGATGACACCATTACTTATGTCACAAGCAATACCAAATTGCAATTTCGACAATATATCATTAATTTCAGTCAAACCAGTGTAATAACCACAGTTAAATATGGAATTTAATAATATTTCAGAAACCAAAGACTTCAAAAATAGAAATATACATGGAAAATAGAGAATCTGAATGTGACTTGTGACATAAGACCGGTGACACCATTACTTATGTCACAAGCAACACCAAATCACACTTTCGTCCATAATATATCATTATTTTCAGTCAAAAAATCACAATAACCTACTCTAAAATGAAATTCAATAATATTTTAAGAAACTAAATACTTTCAAATTGGAAATATACTTAGAAATTAGTAATACCATTGTTGCTATTACTTTGGTCAAAATCGGCACTAGAACGCAATTTTGCCTCAATAAATCAAGAATAGCAACTGAACACATGTAATATAGCCTGTTTAATGTAATTCAATGACATTTCAAGTTTTGAAGAACATGAAAACAGAAATACATTAGAAACTTCAAACTTAAGTGTCATCTGTGACATTTTAACCAATGACACCAATGGTCACAAAAAGTACCAAAAGTCACACAAACACTAGATAAATATCAGCCACGGTAATGAATTCATGTAACCATACGGTAACATCCGCCCTACTGCTCAAATCTGCTAGTTTGTAGTAATTTAGTGTGTTAATAGTAAATCAAATCAAATTTCTTGACAACCCGTCTTTTATCTGGATTCGTCAAAAGCTTGAGTTTTGTCTTTTTCTTGATTAATACAACCCTGAAACATAAAAAAATTAGAATTACAAGGAAATAATTAACTGTGTCAAAATCAGTCTTATGTGAGATGTCATAATATCATATTTGTAAATAGAATAACAGCTGAAAACATAATTTTTTTGGTGGTACTTTATAATATCCAATATCAAGTGTGGCTTGTGACAATGTAAAATAGCGATGACACCAAAGTTCAACTTACCTTTTCTGCCCGGAGCCAGGCTGGAAAGGCAAATGAAAGTGCTGCGCTTCAAAGACTGGTAAGAAGGGTGGATCAAAATTGCGAATCGCCATTTAACGAAACAAACTTCCACGTGTTCACGCATGCAGTGTTGCTTGTGACAAATGACACCAAAACCAATAA